>NC_086450.1:430232814-430881147 GCF_028390025.1 Pseudophryne corroboree
CCATCTTTCAGAGGCTCCTCTGTTATCATGCTGTTAACTGGGTTCAGATCACAGGTTATACGGTGTGATTGGTGTGGCTGGTATGAGTCTTACCCGGGATTCAATATCCTTCCTTATTGTGTACGCTCGTCCGGGCACAGTATCCTAACTGAGGCTTGGAGGAGGGTCATAGGGGGAGGAGCCAGTGCACACCAGATAGTCCTAAAGCTTTCTTTAGATGTGCCCAGTCTCCTGCGGAGCCGCTATTCCCCATGGTCCTTACGGAGTCCCCAGCATCCACTACGGACTATGAGAAATAGAATTATCGGTAAGTAAATTCTTATTTTTTGTAGGACCAAAGCCAGATAGCTCGTTCAGACCAATATTGAACTTAAACAGTCTCAATCAGTACGTCACTTACTACAGATTCAAACTAGAATCCCTGCGGTCTGTATTTGCATGTTTACAGCTACAACTCTACCGTTTGGCCTCTCGTCACCAAACGGATGTTTGTGATGATAGCTCATTACAGGATTGCAGTACGGCCGCTTCGTCAGAGGTTCTTGCATTTGCACTACGGCGAAACCATTACCAGTTTCAGACTCTACCGTTTGGCCTCTCGTCAGCAACTCGGGTAGTCACCAAACGGATGTTTGTGATGATAGCTCATCTCAGATCACTGGAAGTGATAATAGTTCCGTACTTGGACGATCTACTCATCAAAGTTCCGTCTCAACAGATGATCCTCCAACATGCATTGCTAGCGTACAATGGGCTAGTTCAGCCGGTTGGATTGTCAACTTCAGGATATCACATTCGATTCCTAGAAATGATTCTCGATACGGTAGATCAACTAATTTACCTACCAGAACACAAAGTACAGAGTATTCGTCATCTGGTACAATTGGTGCTGAAGCACGCACAGTCTCTGTACATTTGTACATTCGATTGTTAGGGAATATGGTGGCAGCTTTCGAAGCGCTTCAGTTCGGAAGATTTCACTCGCGTCCTTTTCACCTGGAGGTGCTCGCACAGTGATCGGCCTCACACAAATTCACCAGATGGTGATGTTTCCACGGGCCAGAGTATGTATACTCTGGGGGCTCAAAGTACACACGTTAACCGCAGGAAAACAGTTCGGCGTCTGCAATTGGATAATTCTAACAACGCGAGTCTCAGAGGTTGGGGAGCTGTGGTTCAAAATTGTCAGCTCTAGGGTCTCTGGGCAGATCACGAAAGATTGCTGTCTCTAAGTCCTGGAACTCAAGATACTTTACAATGCGCTACGACAAGCAGTGCACAGGCTTCGGTCTCAGACTGTCCAAGTGCAGTACATCCTCAGAGAGGGGTGTTGGGCTCGGTTTCTTTACATCAACAAAGAAACGAGAAGCCGCATGGCCATGCGGGAAGTAGCTCAAATCTTCAATTGGGCCGAGCATCACCAACTGATATTGTCGGCAGTGTTCATTCAGGGAGTGGACTACTAAGAGGCAGATTATCTACGCAATCGGGATTTTCATCCAGGAAAATGGTAATTAAATCTAGAAGTGTTTCACATATTGGTCCAGAGGTGGGGTTACCCTCAAGTGGATCTGATGCCATCTCGCCACAATCGCCAAACGCCCAGTATGTGTCCAGAACGCGAGATCCAAAAGCGGTGGCTATGGATGCTCTCACAATCACGTGGCCGTACAGCCTCGTGTAGCTGTTTCCACCGTTTTCCGCTGCTCCCTCTGTTGCTACAACTGATCAAAAGACAGTCCGCCACAGTCATACTAGTGGCGCCTCATTGGCCTCGAAGAGCTTGGTTCTCGGATCTCCGCGGACCACTTGCAGACGATTCTTGGCCACTCCCACTACGTCCGGATCTGTTACAACAGGGTCCGTTCCTTTACCCCGATTTAGCGCGGCTGCGGTTGACGGGGTGGCTGTTGAGACCGCCCTCTTAAGAAAAGAGAGTGCATTTCAGAATCTGTTATACCAACCAGGTTACGAGCTAGGAAGCCAGTTACGGCAGCTCATTATTACAGAATTTGGCGTGCCTATATCGGTTGGTGTGAAGCTCGGAAGTTTCCGACATCATCATTCAAGTTATCCTGTCTTTTGTTATTTCTACAGACGGGGTTAGATGGAGGACTGCGTTTATCTAAACTAAAGGTGTAGGTCTCTGCTTTGTCAATTTACTTTCAAAAAACGTTTGGCTCTATTGCTGTCTGTACACACCTTTCTGCAAGGTGTCCTCAGAGTACAGCCTCCATTCATTCCACCTACCACGCCATGGGACTTGAATCTGGTTTTAGATTTCTTACAGTTGTCATATTTTGAACCCTTACAACAAGTGGATATTAAGTTTCTCAATTGGAAAACAATTTTTCTTCTAGCCTTAGCTTCGGCAAGGCGTGTTTCAGATTTGGGTGCCTTGGCATGCAAGCCACTGTTTTTGGGGTTTCATGATGACAGAGCGATACTTCGGACGAATTCCGTTTTATTGCCAAGGGTAGTGTCATCTTTTTCATATCAATCAACCAATGGTAGTTCCTGTGTGTACAGGTAATTCGGGAACTTTGGATGTGGTAAGTGCATTACGCGTTTAGGTATCCCGAACGTCTACAGTTCGTAAGACGGATACGTTGTTTGTTCTCTATCATGCTGCCAAGATGGGTTGGCCAGCTTCTAAGCAGACCTTATCCAGATGGATAAAACTGACCATACGTCAGGCTTACCTTCATGCTAGGTTACAGCCGCCTACATCAGTAACAGCTCATTCCACACGTTCTGTGGGAACTTCATGGGCAGCTGGTCGTGGAGTTTCTACGACACAGCTTTGCCGTGCGGCTACATGCTTATCAGTGCACACGTTTGTGCGCTTTTACAAGTTTGATACGCTTGCGGCATCAGCATATAGCTTTGGCCGCTTAGTGTTACAGGTGCCAAACAGCTCTCCCGCCCACAGGGGAAGCTTTGGTACGTCCCAAGAGTACTCCAGTGACCCCTAGTGGATGAAAAAGAAAATAGGATTTTGGTACTTACCAGGTAAATCCTTTTCTTTGAATCCATAGGGGGCACTGGACGCCCACCCAGAGCAGTTTTACCTGGTTGTGGTATGTTCAGTGGATCTTATGGTAACACACTCTCACCGATTTATCGGTTATGGTGTCAACTGGTTAGTTGTCAGTTACGTTATGTGTCAACTTTATTGTTGTCCGTTATGTTATAATGTTATAGGTAATTCTCCATTGTTCATCCTCTCTATCCTGTTCGCCTCAGGAAAAAACACTGAGGTATTCTGAGAGTATGGAGGGGAGGAGAGTTACTGAAATTTGAATATTCAGTGCCCAGTCCTTGCTAACACCGTCCATATCCCTAAGAGTACTCCAGTGCCCCCTATGGATTCAAAGAAAAGGATTTACCTGGTAAGTACCAAAATCCTATTTTCCCCCCGAGAATTGATAAATGGAAGAAAAACATAAATGAACAAAGAAATATCGGTGTAGGGAATTAACAAAAGAGAAAGGAAATGTTTAGGCTGTTAGGTGAGAGGTTTTCTTTGTCCTAGTCACAAATGACACTGCTGTGACGCAGTGCTGTCTTGTCTCAGCCACCGAATCCAGAAAGTGACAAGCAACCAGCTGTGCTGCCCCGGTTGTCCCGCTAGTCAAGAGTGAGCCATAAACAGGAAACCACTTCAGGGACCACCATGGCATCCAGCCCACCAGCATAGGGAGACCACACCTGGGGCTATAAATAGGGTAAGGGTTCTGAATTCCTAGGGCAGAGAAAATGTCTCACCAATGAGCATAAACTCTTGCTTTTTTTTTCTCATACGTCCTAGAGGATGCTGGGGAAGCTTCAAGAACCATGGGGTATAGACAGGATCCGCAGGAGACATGGGCACTTTAAGACTTTAAAAGGGGTGTGAACTGGCTCCTCCCTCTATGCCCCTCCTCCAGACTTCAGTTAGATTCTGTGCCCAGTGAGACTGGATGCACACTGAGGAGCTCTCCAGAGTTTCTCAGAAAAAAGACTGTTAGGTTTATTATGTTCAGGGAGCACTGCTGGCAACAGGCTCCCTGCATCGTGGGACTGAGGGGAGAGAAGCAGACCTACTTCTCTGAGTTCAAAGGCTCTGCTTCTTAGACTACTGGACACCATTAGCTCCAGAGGGTCCGATCACTTGGTGCGCCTAGCTGCTCGTTCCCGGAGCCGCGCTGTCACCCCCCTTGCAGAGCCAGAAGATAGAAGCCGGGTGAGTATTAGAAGATCAGAAGACTTCAGTGACGGCAGAAGACGGCTTGTTGAGGTGCTGCGCTGTGCGCCATGCTCCCACACTGAGAACAGCACTGCAGGGCGCAGGGGGGGCGCCCTGGGCAGCATTTATCCTCAATTTAACCACTGGCAAAAAAGTGATAATGTTGATATTATCTTAAACCATAAAGCTATACCTTTAAACACACCTTTACCATGGAGCTGCTGCGGTAGCTAGCTCACGCTACGTACTTCGTATGCTATTTGCGCACAAAGTCCCGTACCGTATACGCACTCAGCGTACAAACGCCGCACTCTGGGTACAAAGCACACACAGTGTGCGCACACACAATTGATAATCTTTAAACCTTGTTAATGATACAATGTAATGATATGTTTATACTTTAAACCTTTGGCAGCAAAGTACTGCAACGATGTTATACCTTTAAACATTAAGTAGCGCTGGCGATACAAAGTGTCCGCAGTGTGTACACCTTAACAATGCTTATGCACCTTAAACAGGTTAATCTACTTTAAAGCCCAGGCAGGAAAGTGAAAACACAACACCGTTTGTAGTTAAAACCACAGGGTTCTAAGGCCTCCGTGGATTGATTCCAAAAAGGTAAAAACAATACAATTTATACACTACAGGCTAACAAGTAAATCTAAACAGAATAATGGCTTCAGAGAATGTACATACGTGAGAATGTTTCGCAAGCGCAACCCGAGTCGGTCCTCCGCTGGTCATACAGATAGCGTTCAGAGTCTTGTGTCCCCAAGCCTGCTGCAAGCTCTCTTTATTCACTTCATCCAAAACAATACAATGGTCACTGTAATCCCTTTGTCTATTGGACACAGAGATGTACCTTTTCATTACGGGAGGGGTCATAGGTTGATTTGAAAAGGTGGGCTATGTCTTTCTCAACTGCTCCTGTGGGTGGTCTCCTCTGGATTCCCCCTGCATATGTAATTTACAGTAAATACAGTTAATGTTCATAATCTACTTTTGTACATAACTATACGCAGGAGCAAGCGATCTTTCTCTAACTAACACCGGAATGTTACCCTCAAAATACCCTACAGCTGGATACTAGACATCACCTTCCAACCTTTATCTGACCCTTCCTATTATGCAAAGGCGAATCTCTCTGTCCAGGAACTGTTTAAACTAATAATACTCGCTGTCATGGTCTAGGGGAACTATATCTACAATATACGCTATTTGGGTTAAATATGCTATGTTCTAATAACACGCTACACGCTCACAAACTCCGCCGTAAATACCCATATCATGCGCATGATCGCCGGAGCGATCTTACGCAAATTGCGGATATGTGCACGCACGGCGGACTAAGTGCACGAGCAGCGGGCATGTGCATGGGGTTAGTACAAGGCATATGTATTATGATATTTTTCGACTTTGACAAGAGTATAAGGTGGAAAAATTCTAAAAGTAAGGAGCGCTGGAATAATTAAATTAAATATAGAACGCACATACCTGTAAAATAAAAGAGTAGTTAGTAATAATGTTACAGCTCTTTTTGTGAATAATTGGTGGAACGGGGATGTTGCTAATATTAGCTTTTCCAATATAGAACAGGTTGGACAGTCTTTGTGAGCGGATGTAAACTGTCCCTACTTTCCCTGCTTGTACCTTTTAGCAGCTTGATGCTCCTGCACAAGCGTCTGCCGCAGTTGTCATAAAGCCGTCTTCCCGTTGCTGCGGCCGCTCCGGCTTGATCTCTTCATGCGGTCACGTGTTTTTAGCATGTCAGCGTTTGCATGCACTGACTGAAGGTCCTCCGTTTTCCTCACCGTGGTAGCCGCAGCAACGGGAAGACGGCTTTATGACAACTGCGGCAGACGCTTGTGCAGGAGCATCAAGCTGCTAAAAGGTACAAGCAGGGAAAGTAGGGACAGTTTACATCCGCTCACAAAGACTGTCCAACCTGTTCTATATTGGAAAAGCTAATATTAGCAACATCCCCGTTCCACCAATTATTCACAAAAAGAGCTGTAACATTATTACTAACTACTCTTTTATTTTACAGGTATGTGCGTTCTATATTTAATTTAATTATTCCAGCGCTCCTTACTTTTAGAATTTTTCCATTGTATTTATTATATGGAGCTGCTAATATAACATACATTAGCGCGGCAATTATTTTATTATTTTTAAGAGTATAAGGTGCCTGGGCACTGATTACAGACCCCCGCCAGTATAAAAAATATGAAATTAAGCAGGACTGAAGCGTGCCATTAAGGGGGCGTGGCTTAGCCCTCACAGCTCTGACCAGCACCATTTTCTCTTCACAGAAGCTACAGAGACGCTGAGCCTGGCCTCCCACACTGCTGTACAAGTAACAGGGTGCAAAGTGTGTGGGGGGGGGGGGCCACAAGAGATTTGGTGCTAATTATTGAAATATAAAAGCGCTAGCAGGTCTGGGCAGTATTTTACTCGCTTCAGAACCGGGATAGGCGCCAGGCTTTGCTGTGGGTCTGTCCCCTATAGCCACAGTGTGGTTGTGGGTGTCGTTACGTGTGTGTCGACATGTCTGAGGCTGAGTGCTCTTCTCAGGAGGCTGGAGTGGGAACAGAAAAGACTGGGGGAGTGACCGTGTCGGCTTCGCCGACGGCTGATTGAGTAAATATGTTGAGTGTTTTGAATGCTAATGTGGCTCGGTTGATGAAGAGATTAGATAAATCTGAGCCTAAAAGCCAGACATGGAGGAAATGCATGGAAGATGCATTGTCACAAGCTCAGACCCCTTCGGGGTCACAGAAACTTGCATTTACCCAGTTAACAGATACAGATACCGACACTGATTCCAGTGTCGACTATAGTGATGCCAGATTAAATCCTAAACTGGCTAAGAGCATTCAGTACATGATTGTGGCAATAAAAGAGCTTTATCCACCGTGGGGGTTGACTCCCACTTTTCCCTGTCCCCAAAAGGAAAGGGATATGCCACTGGAATTCTTTTGGGAACCTGTGCCTTCTTGTCAGGATTTTCCCAAGCCTTTTCAAAGAGAGCGTTCAGTTCATGAGAGGGAGGAAAAGTGACCGCAGGTTTCTTTCCTTTATACGTACAGACCCTAGTTTCAGGAACAGCAGGGTCCTCTGTTATATGCAACACTTCTATCGCGGCTATCCAAAAAGGTGGCGCTTCCGTCTCCTGACACGGCAGCCCTAAAGGATTCTGCGGATCGCAAGCAGGATAATGCACTAAAATCCATTTATGTCACTACGGGTTCGCTACTCAGGCCTGCCGTTGCTTCGGCATGGGTGAGTAGCGCTATTGAAAAGTGGGCAGATAACTTGTCATCTGAGAGAGATTCCCTAGACAGGGATAACGTGCTTTTGACTCTGGGTCATATCAGGGACGCTGCAGCATATTTAAAAAGCTGTAAGGGATATTGGCCTTTTGGGATCAAGGGCCAATGCCATGGCAGTCTCAGCTAGGAGAGCATTGTGGATTCATCAATGGAACGCTGATGCCGACTCTAAGAAGGCGATGGAGTCTTTACCGTGTAATGGTAGTGTCTTGTTTGGTGACGGCCTCACTGACCTGGTATCTACGGCTACCGTGGGTAAGTCGTCGTTTTTACCTTATGTTCCTGCACAACAGAAGAAAATGCCCCACTATCAGATGCAGTCCTTTCGGCCCAATAAATACAGGAAAGGACGAGGGTCCTCCTTCCTTGCTGCGAGAGGAAGAGGACGGGGAAAGAGGTCACAGGCTGTGGCAAGTTCCCAAGAACAGAAGTACTCTCCGGCTTCTACCAAATCCACCGCATGATGCTGGGGCTCCTCTGCGGGAGTCCGCACCGGTGGGGGCGCGTCTCAGACTCTTCAGTCAGGTCTGGGTACACTCGGACCTGGATCCTTGGATATTATCAATAGTAACCCAAGGGTACAAATTAGAGTTTCAAGACGTACCCCCTCACCGATTTTTAAAATCTGCCTTGCCAGCTTCTTATCTAGAAAGGGAAGTAGTATGTGCAGCGATACTAAAGCTGTGTCAAAATCAAGTCATTGTCACGGTACCCCCGTCACAACAGGGGGAGGGCTTTTATTCGAGTCTGTTCGTGGTCCCGAAGCCGGATGGATCAGTCAGACCGATTCTGAACCTAAAATCCCTCAATTTCTTTCTGAAAAAGTTCAAATTCAAAATGGAATCTCTCCGAGCAGTGATCTCCAGTCTGGCGGAGGGGGATTTTATGGTGTTGGTCGACATAAAGGATGCTTACTTACACGTTCCCATATATCCTCCACATCAGGCATACCTGAGGTTTGCGGTTCAGGATTGTCATTACCAATTTCAGACGTTGACGTTTGGTCTGTCCACGGCACCACGGATTTTCACCAAGGTTATGGCGGAAATGATGGTTCTCCTGCGCAAGCAGGGAATTACAATTATCCCGTACTTGGACGATCTCCTCATAAAGGCGAGGTCCAAGGAGCAATTGCTGAAGAATGTTGCGCTCTCACTGACGATTCTGCAACAACATGGTTGGCTCCTAAACTTAAACAAAAGAAATACAGACAGCGCTTGCAGATTTCTTATTACAATAAATTTATTAATTAACTTTTATCTCGATGATAATTCTCCACTAGTACTATTATAGTACCAAGGATATAAATAAATAAAAAATCTTTCCCTTGCCTTAACAACAAATTTGCATATAAAAAACTAAAACCACATTGACATCAATTAATAATATATAAAAAAATGCTCTGCTCCACAGATTGGTTTAGCTAGTCCTCTTAGTGCAAAAAAGATACAATAGTTTCAATAAGTCCCAGTGTTTCACTTAATTGCTACAAAGCTGCAACAACTGAGTCCATTATCTGGTTGTTTATTTTCACTTGGTTTACTGCTGTTTCTTTGATGATTTTAATCTTGAGGTAGATGTTATAACACTAAATAATGTATGATATGTGTGGTTGAAAGCAAGCCCTATTCTATATATAATACGTATAGTATTTAGCAGCTTTTTTTCTCACTTTAAATGACGCTGATCAGGTTAGCAGCAATTTAATCATGTAGACTCTTGAAGCAGTGAGATTAATGGATATAGTCACGATTTTTATAAAACATGGCCATGTTAAGTTTTAGTTACCACTCCGCCTCAGGTTTCCGTTTTTGTAGTCCTCCCGGCTCTGGTGCTAATTAACCATTCAAGATGAGCCTTATCCGGAGATACGTCCAAATTCCTCCTGATGCTCGGCGTGGGTGGTAAAGTAGGTTGTCACTGGCAGGTACAATTTGGCTCCTAAACTTGCCAAAATCACAGTTGGTTCCGACGACACGGCTGTCGTTCCTGGGTATGATTCTGGATACAGAATTACAGAGAGTTTCTCTAACGTCCTAAGTGGATGCTGGGGACTCCGTAAGGACCATGGGGAATAGCGGCTCCGCAGGAGACTGGGCACATCTAAAGAAAGCTTTAGGACTATCTGGTGTGCACTGGCTCCTCCCCCTATGACCCTCCTCCAAGCCTCAGTTAGATCTTTGTGCCCGAACGAGAAGGGTGCACACTAGGGGCTCTCCTGAGCTTCTTAGTGAAAGTTTTAGTTTAGGTTTTTTATTTTCAGTGAGACCTGCTGGCAACAGGCTCACTGCATCGAGGGACTAAGGGGAGAAGAAGCGAACTCACCTGCGTGCAGAGTGGATTGGGCTTCTTAGGCTACTGGACATTAGCTCCAGAGGGACGATCACAGGCCCAGCTTGGATGGGTCCCAGAGCCGCGCCGCCGGCCCCCTTACAGAGCCAGAAGGCAGAAGAGGTCCGGAAAATCGGCGGCAGAAGACGTCCTGTCTTCAACAAGGTAGCGCACAGCACTGCAGCTGTGCGCCATTGCTCTCAGCACACTTCACACTCCGGTCACTGAGGGTGCAGGGCGCTGGGGGGGGGCGCCCTGAGACGCAATAAAAACACCTTGGATGGCAAAAAAATGCATCACATATAGCTCCTGGGCTATATGGATGCATTTAACCCCTGCCAGAATACATAGAAAAACGGGAGATAAGGCTGCCGATAAGGGGGCGGAGCCTATCTCCTCAGCACACTGGCGCCATTTTCCCTCACAGCTCCGTTGGAGGGAAGCTCCCTGGCTCTCCCCTGCAGTCACTACACTACAGAAAGGGTTAAAAAAGAGAGGGGGGCACTAATTACGCGCAGTATTAACTATACAGCAGCTATAAGGGGAAAAACACTTATATAAGGTTATCCCTGTATATATATATAGCGCTCTGGTGTGTGCTGGCAAACTCTCCCTCTGTCTCCCCAAAGGGCTAGTGGGGTCCTGTCCTCTATCAGAGCATTCCCTGTGTGTGTGCTGTATGTCGGTACTTTTGTGTCGACATGTATGAGGAGAAAAATGATGTGGAGACGGAGCAGATTGCCTGTAATAGTGATGTCACCCCCTAGGGGGTCGACACCTGAGTGGATGAACTGTTGGAAGAAATTACGTGACAGTGTCAGCTCTGTATAAAAGACAGTGGTTGACATGAGACAGCCGGCTACTCAGCTTGTGCCTGTCCAGACGTCTCATAGGCCGTCAGGGGCTCTAAAGCGCCCGTTACCTCAGATGGCAGATATAGACGCCGACACGGATACTGACTCCAGTGTCGACGGTGAAGAGACAAATGTGACTTCCAGTAGGGCCACACGTTACATGATTGAGGCAATGAAAAATGTTTTACACATTTCTGATAATACGAGTACCACCAAAAAGGGGTATTATGTTCGGTGAGAAAAAACTACCTGTAGTTTTCCTGAATCTGAGAAATTAAATGAGGTGTGTGATGATGCGTGGGTTTCCCCCGATAACAACTGATAATTTCTAAAATGTTATTGGCATTATATCCTTTCCCGCCAGAGGTTAGGGTGCGTTGGGAAACACACCCTAGGGTGGATAAAGCGCTCACACGCTTGTAAGGGCTCTACCCTCTCCTGAGATGGCCGCCCTTAAGGATCCTGCTGATAGAAAGCAGGAGGGTATCCTAAAATGTATTTACACACATACTGGTGTTATACTGCGACCAGCAATCGCCTCAGCCTGGATGTGCAGTGCTGGGTTGGCGTGGTCGGATTCCCTGACTGAAAATATTGATACCCTAGATAGGGACAGTATATTTTTGCCTATAGAGCATTTAAAAGATGCATTTCTATATATGCGTGATGCACAGCGGAATATTTGCCGACTGGCATCAAGTCTAAGTGCGTTGTCCATTTCTACCAGTAGAGGGTTATGGACACGTCAGTGGTCAGGTGATGCGGATTTCAAACGGCATTTGGAAGTATTGCCTTATTAAGGGGAGGAGTTATTTGGGGTCGGTCTTTCAGACCTGGTGGCCACGGCAACAGCTGGGAAATCCACGTTTGTACCCCAGGTCTCCTCTCAACATGAGAAGACGCCGTATTATCAGGCGCAGTCTTTTCGTGGACAAGCGGGCAAAAGGTTCCTCATTTCTGCCCCGTGACAGAGGGAGAGGAAAAAGGCTGCAGAAATCAGCCAGTTCCCAGGAACAGAAACCCTCTCCCGCCTCTGCCAAGCCCTCAGTATGACGCTGGGGCTTTACAAGCAGAATCAGGCACGGTGGGGGGCCCGTCTCAATGAATTTCAGCGCGCAGTGGGCTCACTCGCAAGTAGACCCCTGGATCCTTCAGGTGATATCTCAGGGGTACAAATTGGAATTCGAGACGTCTCCCCCTCGCCGTTTCCTAAAGTCGGCTTTACCGATGTCTCCTTCTGATAGGGAGACAGTTTTGGAAGCCATTCACAAGCTGTATTCCCAGCAGGTGATAATCAAGGTACCCCTCCTGCAACAGGGAACGGGGTATTATTCCACACTGTTGTGGTACCGAAGCCGGACGGCTCGGTGAGACCGATTCTAAATCTAAAATCTTTGAACACTTACATACTGAGGTTCAAATTCAAGATTGAGTCACTCAGAGCAGTGATTGCGAACCTGGAAGAAGGGGACTACATGATGTCTCGGGACATCAAGGATGCTTACCTTCATGTCAAAATTTACCCTTCTCACCAAGGGTACCTCAGGTTTATGGTACAGAACTGTCACTATCAGTTCAGACGCTGCCGTATGGATGGTCCACGGCACCCCGGGTCTTTACCAAGGTAATGGCCGAAATGATGATATTCCTTCAAAGGAAGGGAATTTTAGTTATCCCTTACTTGGACGATTCCCTGATAAGGGTAAGATCCAGGGAACAGTTGGAGGTCGGTGTAGCACTATCTCAGGTAGTGTTGCGGCAGCACGATTGGATTCTCAATATTCCAAAATCGCAGCTGGTTCCGACGACTCGTCTTCTGTTCCTAGGGATGATCCTGGACACAGTCCAGAAAAAGGTGTTTCTCCCGGAGGAGAAAGCCAGGGAGTTATCCGAGCTAGTCAGGAACCTCCTAAAACCGAGCCAAGTCTCAGTGCATCAATGCACAAGGGTTCTGGGTAAAATGGTGGCTTCCTACGAAGCAATCCCATTCGGCAGATTCCACGCAAGAACTTTCCAGTGGGACCTGCTGGACAAATGGTCCGGGTCGCATCTTCAGATGCATCAGCGGATAACCCTGTCACCAAGAACAAGGGTGTCCCTCCTGTGGTGGTTGCAGAGTGCTCATCTTCTAGAGGGCCGCAGATTCGGCATTCAGGACTGGGTCCTGGTGACCACGGTTGCCAGCCTGCGAGGCTGGGGAGCAGTCACACAGGGAAGGAATTTCCAGGGCTTATGGTCAAGCCTGGAGACATCACTTCACATAAATATCCTGAAGCTAAGGGCCATTTACAATGCTCTAAGCTTAGCAAGACCTCTGCTTCAAGGTCAGCCGGTGTTGATCCAGTCGGACAACATCACGGCAGTCACCCACGTAAACAGACAGGGTGGCACAAGAAGCAGGAGGGCAATGACAGAAGCTGCAAGGATTCTTCGCTGGGCGGAAAATCATGTGATAGCACTGTCAGCAATTCCGGGAGTGGACAACTAGGAAGCAGACTTCCTCAGCAGACACGACCTCCACCCGGGAGAGTGGGGACTTCACCCAGAAGTCTTCCACATGATTATAAACCGTTGGGAAAAACTCGACAGGTATTGCGCCAGGTCAAGGGACCCTCAGGCAATAGCTGTAGACGCTGTGGTAACACCGTGGGTGTTCCAGTCAGTGTATGTGTTCCCTCATCTGCCTCGCATACCCAAGGTACTGAGATTGATAAGATGGAGAGGAGTAAGCACTATATTCGTGGCTCCGGATTGGCCAAGAAGGACTTGGTAACCGGAACTTCAAAAGATGCTCACGGAGGATCCGTGGCCTCTACCTCTAAGAAGGGACCTGCTTCAGCAAGGACCCTGTCTGTTCCAAGACTTACCGCGACTGCGTTTGACGGCATGGCGGTTGAACGCCGGATCCTGAAGGAAAAAAGGCATTCCGGATGAAGTCATCCCTATCCTGATCAAAGCCAGGAAGGATGTAACCGCAAAACATTATCACCGCATTTGCGAAAATGTTGCGTGGTGCGAGGCCAGTAAGGCCCGACGGAGGAAATTCAACTGGGTCGATTCCTACATTTCCTGCAAACAGGAGTGTCTATGGGCCTGAAATTGGGGTCCATTAAGGTTCAAATTTCGGCCCTGTCAATTTTCTTCCAAAAAGAACTAGCTTCAGTCCCTGAAGTTCAGACGTTGTAAAAGGGGTACTGCATATACAGCCTCCTTTTGTGCCTCCAGTGGCACCTTGGGATCTCAATGTAGTTTTTGGGTTCCAAAAAGTCACATTGGTTTGAACCACTTAAATCTGTGGAGTTAAAATATCTCACATGGAAAGTGGTCATGCTGTTGGCCCTGGCCTGGGCTAGGCGCGTGTCAGAATTGGCGGCTTTATCCTGTAAAAGCCCTTATCTGATTTTCCATTCGGACAGGGCGGAATTGAGGACTCGTCCTCAGTTTCTCCCTAAGGTGGTTTCAGCATTTCACCTGAACCAACCTATTGTGGTGCCTGCGGCTACTAGGGACTTGGAGGACTCCAAGTTGCTAGACGTTGTCAGGGCCCTGAAAATATGTTTCCAGGACGGCTGGAGTCAGAAAATCTGACTCGCTGTTTATCCTGTATGCACCCAACAAGCTGGGTGCTCCTGCTTCTAAGCAGACTATTGCTCGTTGGATTTGTAGTACAATTCAGCTTGCACATTCTGTGGCAGGCCTGCCACAGCCAAAAATCTGTAAATGCCCACTCCACAAGGAAGATGGGCTCATCTTGGGCGGCTGCCCGAGGGGTCTCGGCTTTACAACTTTGCCGAGCAGCTACTTGGTCAGGAGCAAATACGTTTGTAAAATTCTACAAAATTGATACCCTGGCTGAGGAGGACCTGAAGTTCTCTCATTTGGTGCTGCAGAGTCATCCGCACTCTCCCGCCCGTTTGGGAGCTTTGGTATAATCCCCATGGTCCTTTCGGAGTTCCCAGCATCCACTAGGACGTCAGAGAAAATAAGAATTTACTTACCGATAATTCTATTTCTCATAGTCCGTAGTGGATGCTGGGCGCCCATCCCAAGTGCGGATTGTCTGCAATACTGGTACATAGTTATTGTTACCAAAAAATCGGGTTATTGCTGTAGTGAGCCATCTTTTCTAGAGGCTCCTCTGTTATCATGCTGTTAACTGGGTTCAGATCACAAGTTGTACGGTGTGATTGGTGTGGCTGGTATGAGTCTTACCCGGGATTCAAAATCCTTCCTTATTGTGTACGCTCGTCCGGGCACAGTATCCTAACTGAGGCTTGGAGGAGGGTCATAGGGGGAGGAGCCAGTGCACACCAGATAGTCCTAAAGCTTTCTTTAGATGTGCCCAGTCTCCTGCGGAGCCGCTATTCCCCATGGTCCTTACGGAGTCCCCAGCATCCACTACGGACTACGAGAAATAGAATTATCGGTAAGTAAATTATTATTTTTTCTTCCAGAGAAAAAAGCTCTAGAAATACAGAACATGGTAAAACAGATTCTGAAACCGGCAAGAGTGTCAGTTCTTCAATGCACTCGGTTGCTGGGGAAGATGGTGGCGGCCTACGAGGCCATTCAATATGGCAGGTTCCATGCCAGGGTGTTTCAGTGTGGGACCTGTTGGACAAGTGGTCCGGGTCTCACCTGGACATGCACTTCCAGGTCCAGTATCTCCCTTCTGTGGTGGCTGCACAGTTCTCACCTTCTGGAGGGACGCAGGTTCGAGATTCAGGATTGGATCCTGGTGACCACAGATGCAGGTCTCCGAGGCTGGGGAGCAGTCACACAAGGGAGAAACTTTCAGGGAACATGGTCAAGCCAGGAAGCTTGTCTGCACATAAACATTCTGGAATTAAGGGCCATTTACAACGGCATTCTGCAAGCGGAACATCTTCTTCGCGGTCTGCCAGTCTTGATTCAGTCAGACAACATAACAGCAGTGGCGTACATAAACCGCCAGGGTGGAACAAAGAGCAGAGCGTTGATGGCCGAAGCCACGAACGTTCTTCGCTGGGTGGAAAGACATGCAAGCGCTCTGTCAGCAGTCTTCATTCCAGGAGTGGACAACTGGGAAGCAGACTTCCTCAGCAGACACGATCTCCATCCAGGAGAGTGGGGTCTTCATCAAGAGGTCTTTGCAGATGTGACAAGTCGTTGGGGAATTCCTCAAATAGACATGATGGCGTCCCGCCTCAACAAGAAACTTCAGAGATATTGTCCCAGGTCGAGGGACCCTCAAGCAATAGCGGTGGACGCCCTAGTGACACCGTGGGTGTTTCCGTCGGTCTGTGTGTTCCCTCTACTTCCACTCATTCCAAAGGTGATAAAGATTAAAAGAAGAACAAGGGTTCAGGCGATACTCATTGTTCCAGACTGGCCAAGTAGGGCCTGGTATCCAGATCTTCAGGAGTTGCTCATAGAAGATCCCTGGCCGCTTCCTCTTCGGGAGGACCTGTTACAACAAGGTCCGTGCGTGTATCAGGACTTACCGCGGCTGCGTTTGACGGCATAGTGGTTGAACGCCAAATCCTAGCCAAAAAGGGTATTCCCTGTGAAGTCATTCCCACTCTGCTTCAGGCTAGAAAGGATGTAACTGCAAAGCATTACCACCGTATTTGGAGAAAATGTGTCTTGGTGTGAATCCAAGAAGGCTCCTATGGAAGAATTTCAGCTAGGGCGTTTGCTCCATTTTTTGCAAGTTGGTGTGGATGCGGGCCTGAAGTTAGGCTCTATTAAAGTACAAATTTCGGCCTTATCAATTTTCTTTCAGAAAGAATTGGCCTCCCTTCCAGAAGTTCAGACCTTCGTGAAAGGTGTGCTGCACATCCAACCTCCATTTGTGCCCCCAGTGGCACCGTGGGATCTTAATGTGGTATTGCAGTTCCTGCAATCTCCTTGGTTTGAAACTTTACGTAAGGTTGAGTTAAAATTCCTTACTTGGAAAGTAGTCATGTTGTTGGCCTTGGCATCCGCAAGGCGAGTTTCTGAGTTGGTGGCTTTGTCTCACAAAAGCCCCTATTTAATCTTCCATGCTGATAGAGCGGAGTTGAGAACTCGCCAGCAATTTCTGCCAAAAGTGGTTTCATTGTTTCATGTCAACCAGCCGATTGTGGTTCCAGTGGCTACTGACGCCTTGGCGGAGTCGAAGTCTCTCGATGTGGTCAGAGCTTTGAAGATCTATGTCGCCAGGACGGCAAAGATTAGGAAAACAGAGGCTCTGTTTGTCCTGTGGACTCCCAACAAGATTGGGGTCCTGCCTCCAAGCAGACTATTGCGCGCTGGATCTGTAACACGTTTCAGCAGGCTCATTCTACAGCGGGATTGCCGTTACCGAAATCGGTGAAAGCCTATTCTACCAGAAAGGTGGGCTCATTCTGGGCGGCTGCCCAAGGGGTCTCGGCATTACAGCTTTGCCGAGCTGCTACCTGGTCTGGTTCAAGCACCTTTGCGAAGTTTTACAAGTTTGATACCCTGGCTGAGGAGGACCTCTTGTTTGGTCAATCGGTGCTGCAGAGTCATCCGCACTCTCCCGCCCGTTCTAGAGCTTTGGTATAAACCTCATGGTTCTTGAATCTTCCCCAGCATCCTCTAGGACGTATGATAAAATAGGATTTTAATACCTACCGGTAAATCCTTTTCTCTTAGTCCGTAGAGGATGCTGGGCGCCCGTCCCAGTGCGGGCTGTATCTGCAGTTTGGTTTTGGTTGCACTCATGTTGAGTTAAGTGCAGTCAGTCTGTGGCTGATGTTGGTCATGCCGTTGCATGCTTGTTGTTGAATGCCATGTTGTACGGAGTGTTTGAGGTGTGAGCTGGTGTGTATCTCGCCTTAGTTTAAAGTTTAAATATAAATTATATAAATCCTGATCCTCGAAATGTCCGTCTCCCTGAGCACAGTTCCTATAACTGGAGTCTGGAAGAGGGGCTTGTAGGGAGGAGCCAGTTCACACCGCTTTTAAAGTCTTAAAGTGCCCATGTCTCCTGCGGATCCCGTCTATACCCCATGGTTCTTGAAGCTTCCCCAGCATCCTCTACGGACTAAGAGAAAAGGATTTACCGGTAGGTATTAAAATCCTATTTTCTCTACTCACTGCTTGTTCTTCATTCATTTAAGGTTTGTCTTTTTTTATTCCTCTCTCTCTTACGTCTTAGAGGATGCTGGGGTCCACATTAGTACCATGGGGTATAGACTGGTCCACCAGGAGCCATTGGCACTTTAAGAGTTTGAGAGTGTGTGCTGGCTCCTCCCTCTATGCCCCTCCTACCAGACTCAGTTTAGAAAATGTGCCCGGAGGAGCCGGTCACAGCTAGGGGAGCTCTCCATAGCTGTTCTAGCAACAGCGTGGGACTAGGGGGGGGGGGGGAGTAGTGTCCGCCCTGCGGGGTCTTAGCCGCTTACTCCGCTGACAGGACACTGAGCTCCTGAGGGGATAGATCGTTCCCCGCCACAGGGGATCGCTCACCCCAGCAGCATGCCGCCAACCCCTTACAGAGCTGAAGATTGTGGCGAGTAAGACACCGACCCCCCTAGCAAGCGGGGGGCCGGTGTGAAGATGGCGGCAGCAGGGTAGGAGCGCAATGGCTCAGCGGTACATAGTGCGGCGCGGTGAGGGGCGCCCTGGGCCAGCGCTTACACCCTACACTAGTCACAAAGCCTGTCGGGGTCCCAGGATCTCAGCCAGCATCAATTCTCAGGCCAGTATAATCAGATGAAGAGCGGGAAGACAGCGCCATTTGGGGGGCGGAGCTTCTCCTCAGAGCGGACCCAGCAACGTTAAGCGCCATTTCCTGCCTGCACAGCGCTGATCAGGAGAAAGAAGGTCCCTCCACAGCAACTCCAGCTATCTCTCATTGTACCAGGGGGTTGTAGAAGGGGGGGGGGGGGGGGGGCTGCAATACGACTGTGTGTCCTATTAAGGTGCACAGTCAGCGCTGATAGGGGGTCTCCCTTTGGTTAAAAGCGCTGTGTGTGGGTTGGCTCCAATCTCTGTGTCTCTCTTACCATTCTTGGGGGGGAAACTCTGTCTGCCCTCCCCTGTGTGTGTGTGTGTGTGTGTGTGTGTGTGTGTGTGGAGTCTTTTGTGGTCTCCTTTAGCTATGTCCAGGGACACAGTCATATGCTGCGGAGGATATGTCCTCCCAGGATGATCCCATTCCATGTAATCAGGATAGCACTGGTTTAGCACAGATTCCAGCTAGGGAACCTGAGTGGTTTTCTTCTATCAAATCTTGGATTTCCCAGATTTCAGATAGGGTTGCAAGTGATGAATCCGCAGCCCAGGTATTACAGAACTCTATGGCAGTATGGCCCGATTCTGGTACCTCAGGACGCTCCGCTATACACCCCCACAAACATGCACTTGTTCATGTCATGCTAGATGACATGGATACCGATTCTGATACCACAGACGGTAATGGGGATGTGTTGCAGGGGTCTGACTCTCTTGCAAAGAGGTTGCAATTGATGATAGAGGCTATCAGGGATGTGTTGAATGTTAATGATACCACACCTGAGCAGGTTGAGGAGGCTTTTTTCACTGAAAATGAAAAGACCCCGCTAACCTTCCCTGCGTCAAAGGAATTGAATGCTATATTTGAGAAAGCATGGGAAAACCCTGAGAAAAAATTCCAGATCCCTAAAAGGGTCCAGGTGGCGTTTCCTTTCCTTGAGGAGGATAGGAAAAAATGGGAAAGCCCACAAATTGTTGACGCATCTGTGTCCAGACTCTCAAAAAAGGTGGTTTTGCCTGTTCTGGGATCTACCGCCTTAAAGGAGCCGGCTGATCGAAAGATTGATAATACACTTAAATCCATGTACACCGCTTCGGGGGCCATATTACGTCCCACTATTGCTAGTGCATGGATCGCAAAAGCTATAGTAAAATGGTTAGGTACCTTACTTGAGGATTTGGATACAATGGATAAGGGTGCTGTTGAATTGTTTTTGCGTAACATTCACGATTCAGCAGGTTTTATGGTAGAATCCATGAAGGACCTGGGTTCCATGGCTGCGGGGATCTCCTCCATGTCTGTTTCAGCTCGTCGGGGACTGTGGCTGCGCCAGTGGTCGGCCGACGCGGATTCCAGGAAAAGTGTGGAGTCCCTATCCTATACAGGTCAGGCTCTCTTTGGGGAAGCTTTGGATGTGTGGATATCCACGGCTACGGCGGGTAAGTCTCCATTCCTTCCCTCAGCTGCACCTGCTCCGAAGAAATCCTTCTCTTCATCAGCATTGCAGTCCTTTCGGCCTAACAAGCCTAGAAAGGCCAAGCCGTCCAATACCTTCTTTAGGGGCGGTCGTGCTAAATCCAAGAAACCTTCTGCTGCAGGTTCCCAGGAAACTAAGCCTGCTTCCAGTATGCCGAAGTCCTCCGCATGATGGTGGACCGAGCGGCCTGGAGGTAGGGCCAATGGGAGCGAGGCTCAGACAGTTCAGTCACGTCTGGGTATCGTCCAGCCTGGATCCCTGGGTGCTAGATATTGTGTCCCAGGGATACAGGTTGGAATTTCAACAAATCCCTCCACCAATTTTTCAAATCAGTCTTGCCAGCTCTGCTGGCGGACAGGACTTTCCTACAAGCAGCGGTTCAGAAGTTGGTGGAGGCACAGGTAATTGTGCCAGTGCCTACTCATTCGCAAGCCACGGGTTACTATTCAAACCTTTTTGTGGTACCGAAACCGGATGGTTTTGTCAGGCCCATTCTGAACCTAAAATCACTGAACCCTTTTCTGAAGGAGTTCAAGTTCAAAATGGAGTATCTCAGGGCAGTGATATCAGGTCTGGAAGAGGGGGAATTCCTAGTATCCCTGGATATCAAGGATGCGTACCTCCACATTCCGATTTGGCTACCGCATCGGGCTTATCTCCGTTTTGCATTACTGGACTGTCATTTCCAGTTCCAGGCCCTGCCATTCGGCCTCTCTACAGCACCAAGGGTGTTCACCAAGGTGATGGCGGAGATGATGGTTCTACTCCGAAAATAGGGGGTGAACATCATTCCGTATCTAGACGATCTACTGATAAAAGCATCGTCCAAGGAGGAGCCGTTAAAGTCCATTGTACTCACGACCCGCCTACTCAGAGTCCACGGTTGGATTCTGAACCTTCCAAAATCTCATTTGGAACCAACCCGGATGTTGTCTTTTCTGGGGATGATCCTCGACACGGAAGTGCAGAGGGTGTTTCTTCCACAGGAAAAGGCGTTGGTGATACAGACAATGGTCCGGGATGTCCTTAAGCCAGCCCGGATGTCGGTTCATCAATGCATTCGCCTTTTGGGAAAGATGGTGGCCTCTTACGAGGCTCTCCAGTATGGGAGGTTCCATGCTCGGGCCTTCCAACTGGATCTCCTGGACAAGTGGTCAGGATCTCATCTACACATGCACCAGAGAATTTGTCTGTCGCCAAGGGCCAGGATTTCAATCCTCTGGTGGCTCCAATTGTCTCACCTTCTGGAGGGCCGCAGGTTCGGGATTCAGGACTGGGTCCTTCTAACCATGGATGCGAGCCTCTGGGGCTGGGGCGCAGTCACTCAAGGGGAAACCTTCCAAGGAAGGTGGTCAAGTCTGGATGCCGGCCTGCCGATCAACATCCTGGAACTAAGAGCCATCTACAACGGTCTTCTTCAGGCGGCCCATCTTCTAAGAAATTGGGCCATTCAAGTACAGTCGGACAATGTAACGACGGTGGCTTACATAAACCGACAGGGCGGTACAAAGAGCAGAGCTGCGATGTCAGAGGTGACAAGAATCATCCTCTCGGCAGAATAACATGCGTTGGCGCTCTCTGCAATCTTCATTCCGGGGGTGGACAACTGGGAAGCAGACTTCCTCAGCAGACACGATCTCCATCCGGGGGAGTGTGGTCTCCATCCGGAGGTGTTCAAGGACATAACCGTCCTTTGGGGATTACCCCAAATAGACATGATGGCCTCTCATCTCAACAAGAAGCTTCGACACTATTGTTCCAGGTTGAGGGACCCACAAGCAGTGGCGGTGGACACCCTGGTGTCTCCGTGGGTATTCCAGTCAGTGTTCGTGTTTCCACCACTCCCACTCATTCCAAGAGTTCTAAAGCTCGTAAGGAGAACAAGAGTTCAAGCGATCCTCATTGCTCCAGACTGGCCAAGGCGGGCTTGGTACGCGGACCTTCTGAATCTCTTGCAGGAAGAGTGAAGTCCTCTTCGGGAGGACCTGCTGCGTTCGCCTGTCAAGACTTACCGCGGCTACGTTTGACGGCATGGAGGTTGAACGCCTGATACTAGCTCGGAAGGGCATTCCTACCCTGATACAGGCTAGGAAAGGGGTAACGTCTAAACATTACCATCGTATTTGGAAGAAATATGTTTCTTGGTGTGAGTCCAAGAAGTTTCCTGTGGTGGAATTTCAACTGGTACGTTTTCTCCTCTTCCTGCAAGGAGGTGTGGATATGGGCCTGAGGTTGGGATCTGTGAAGATCCAGATTTCGGCCCTATCCATTTTCTTCCAGAAACAATTGGCTGCCCTCCCTGAGGTTCAGACTTTTTTAAAGGGAGTTCTGCACATTCAACCTCCCTTTGTGCTGCCTTGGGACCTTAACGTGATGTTGCAGTTCCTCCAGTCGGACTGGTGTGAGCCTCTACAGGAGGTTGAGGTCAAATTTCTTACATGGAAGGCTGTCACGTTGTTGGCCTTAGCTTCTGCTAGACGTGTGTCAGAATTGGGGGCTTTGTCTTGTAAAAGCCCTTACTTAATCTTCCACGAAGATAGAGCTGAGCTCCGGACACGTCGGCAGTTTCTTCCGAAGGTTGTGTCGGCATTTCATATCAACCAACCTATTGCAGTGCCAGTGGCTACTGACTCCTCAATTTCGTCAAAGTCCTTGGATGTTGTGAGGGCTTTGAGAATCTATGTGAAGAGGACTGATCGTCACAGGAAATCGGACTCTTTGTCCTGTATGATCCCAAGAAAATTGGGTGTCCTGCTTCAAAGCAGACTATATCTCGCTGGATTAGATTCACTATCCAGCATGCTTATTCTACGGCAGGATTGCCGTGTCCAAAATCTGTGAAGGACCCACTCTACTCGTAAGGTGGGGTCTTTCTGGGCGGCTGTCCAGGGTGTCTCGGCATTACAACTTTGCCGAGCTGCAACTTGGTCTGGGTCGAACACGTTTGCAAAGTTCTACAAGTTCGATACTTTGGCCTCTGAGGATCTAAAGTTCAGTCAATCAGTTCTGCAGGAGCCTCCGCGCTCTCCCTCCCGCTCTGGGAGCTTTGGTACATCCCCATGGTACTAATGTGGACCCCAGCATCCTCTAGGATGTAAGAGAAAATAGGATTTTGGTTACCTACCGGTAAATCCTTTTCTCGTAGTCAGTAGAGGATGCTGGGCGCCCGCCCAGCGCTTTGCTTTCCTGCAACCGTTATCTGGTTCAGTACAACTTTGTTTAGTTATGTACTGCATTGTTACTTGGTAAGTAATGTTTCAGCAGTTGCTGAGTTTTTCAAGCTAGTTAACTTGATGAGCCTTGTATGTGTGAGCTGGTGTGAATCTCGCCACTATTTGTGTTACATAGTAACATAGTATTTGAGGTTGAATAGAGGCAAATTGCCCATCGTGTTCAACCTGTTTTAAGTTGCGATGATTCTGCATACTTGCTAAATAATGTTTTATGACTAGTTAGCTACTATAACTCATGTTACCCCCGGATTAACCACGTTGATATTTTAAGTATTATAACCTTGGATAGCTTTTTCATTCAGAAATGTATCCATTCCTTTTTTAAATCCAATTAGAGTCCGCCATTACCCTTCCCTGGCAGGGAATTCCACATCCTGATTGCCCTAACAGTGAAGAACCCTTTCCTCCGTTGCGTTCGGAACTTTCTCTCCTCCAGCCGCAGCGAGTGCCCACGTGTCCTAAACTGTGTTCTTTTAATAAATCCTCTGATAACTCTTTGTGATGTCCCATTACATATTTGAAGATATTAATAATATCTCCTCTTAGGCGCCTCTTTTCTAGTGTATACATATTCAGCCTAGTAAGTCTTTCCTTATAGTCCAGTCCTTCTAGGCCTTTAATCAATTTAGTAGCTCGCCTTTGAACACTTTTGAGTTCACTGATGTCTATTTTTATACAATGGTGCCCAAAACTGAACACAATATTCCAGGTGCGGACGTACCAATGCCTTATACAGCGGCATGATTACATCCGAGTCCCTTGTCTCAATTGCCCTTTTTATGCACACTAGCACCTTACTTGCCTTCTTTACTGTGTTTTGACATTGTGTACGGTTATTAAGCCTATTATCAATGAATACACCCAAATCTTTTTCCAGCTCTGTTTCCCCTAGGCGTTCCCCATTTAATATGTAGGATGCAAGTTTGTTTTTAGTCCCAAAATGCATAACCTTGCATTTGTCTGTATTGAACCTCATTTTCCAGTTAGATGCCCAGAGTTCAAGTTAAATCCTTCTTTCGAAGATGTCCGTCTCGGGCACAGTTTCTAGACTGAGTCTGGTAGGAGGGTCATAGAGGGAGTAGCCAGCCCACACACAAACTCTTAAAGTGCCAGTGGCTCCTGGTGGACCCGTCTATACCCCATGGTACTAATATGAACCCCAGCATCCTCTACGGCCTATGAGAAAAGGATTTACCGGTAGGTAACCAAAGTCCTATTATTTATCTGATCTTTTTATGCAGATGATTCTTTCTCCCACCCACCATCTTTGTGACACGGTGTATTACGCCTTACCTCTGTTGAAATGACCCATAGCCAGTTAGTAACCGTTCCACCTTGGTTCTATACGTAAGAATCCAGCACTCAGCAGGACCTTTGCACTGACTTAGCGTAACACTCTTAATAAGCACCTTATAGACCTAACAGCAAGAGGCTAAGATTTTATGACTTCCACTAAACAACATGTATACACAGTTTAAATTTAAAGCCCATGGTTTCCTTTTTATATAAAAAAGGACGTTTATTAGCTGCATGCTACCCTCTCTGTATAAATACTTGTTTTTGTTGAGTCTACATCTGCTGGCAAGGAACTTGGTGGTGCTACTATATCCAGCCTTAGAACGATGACAAATGGATGATATAGATTATATGAGGCTTTCTTAGATGTTATATTCCTTTACTACACAATGCTATTCCACATCCAGTTCCTGCATGGACGAGGGAAGAAGGAGCTGAACATGCGCACAGTCCAGACCATGAAGATCGGGCTGAAGGATCAGAACAAGGGCCTATTTACTGTGTGGCAGGAGATCTTCCAGCTCCCCAAAGTCCAAAGGTAAGGTGGCCTGGGATGGAGTGATGAGGATACCAAGATACTGAAAGCAACCCTCTATGAGGGCAACATGTATCCATGTACAGAAGGAACAGACTGGCAGCTTGCTAAGGTTACAGGCTCTTATTATTGGCACCAGTTCCTCTCAACCTTTTCTAAGTGTATTGTCTCGTTCATGAGTTTTTGTTCTTCCTTTTGTAGACCCCATGCTGTTCAGTATTAAGCTGCCCCTGCTTCTCACACAATAGTTTTCTCTAACGTCCTAAGTGGATGCTGGGACTCCGTAAGGACCATGGGGAATAGCGGCTCCGCAGGAGACTGGGCACAAAAGTAAAAGCTTGAACTAGCTGGTGTGCACTGGCTCCTCCCCCTATGACCCTCCTCCAAGCCTCAGTTAGATTTTTGTGCCCGAACGAGAAGGGTGCATGCTAGGTGGCTCTCCTGAGCTGCTTAGAGTAAAAGTTTATTTTAGGTTTTTTATTTTCAGTGAGTCCTGCTGGCAACAGGCTCACTGCATCGTGGGACTAAGGGGAGAAGAAACGAACTCACCTGCGTGCAGAGTGGATTGGGTTTCTTAGGCTACTGGACATTAGCTCCAGAGGGACGATCACAGGTTCAGCCTGGATGGGTCCCGGAGCCGCGCCGCCGGCCCCCTTACAGAGCCAGAAGAACGAAGAGGTCCGGTGAAATCAGCGGCAGAAGACGTTCCTGTCTTCAACTAAGGTAGCGCACAGCACTGCAGCTGTGCGCCATTGCTCTCAGCACACTTCACACTCCGGTCACTGAGGGTGCAGGGCGCTGGGGGGGAGCGCCCTGAGACGCAATAAAAACAAAAATACCTTAGGATGGCAAAAGAAATACATCACATATAGCTCCTGGGCTATATGGATGTATTTAACCCCTGCCAGTTTTCCAGAAAAAAGCGGGAGATAAGGCCGTCGTGAAGGGGCGGAGCCTATCTCCTCAGCACACAAGCGCCATTTTCCCTCACAGTTCCGCTGGAAGGACGGCTCCCTGACTCTCCCCTGCAGTCCCTACAGTATCAGGGTAAAAACGAGAGAGGGGGGGCACTATTGGCAGCTAAATTATAAACAGCAGCTATAAAAGGGAGTAACACTTATATAAGGTTATCCCTATATATATATATATATATAGCGCTCTGGTGTGTGCTGGCAAACTCTCCCTCTGTCTCCCCAAAGGGCTAGTGGGGTCCTGTCCTCTATCAGAGCATTCCCTGTGTGTGTGTGCTGGGTGTCGGTACGATTGTGTCGACATGTATGAGGAGGAAAATGATGTGGAAGCAGAGCAATTGCCTGTATTAGTGATGTCACCCCCTAGGGAGTCGACACCTGACTGGATGGTTGTATTTAAAGAACTACGTGACAATGTCAGCACTTTACAAAAAACTGTTGACGACATGAGACAGCCGACAAATCAATTAGTGCCTGTCCAGGCGTCTCAGACACCGTCAGGGGCGATAAAACGCCCGTTACCTCAGTGGGTCGACACAGACCCAGACACGGATACTGAGTCCAGTGTCGACGGTGAGGAGACAAACGTAATGTCCAGTAGGGCCACACGTTACATGATCACGGCAATGAAGGAGGCATTGAACATTTCTGACACTACAAGTACCACAAAGAAGGGTATTATGTGGGGAGTGAAAAAACTACCAGTAGCTTTTCCTGAGTCAGATGAATTAAATGAGGTGTGTGATAAAGCGTGGGTTTCCCCCGATAAAAAAGTGCTAATTTCTAATAAATTATTGGCACTATACCCTTTCCCGCCAGAGGTTAGGGCGCGTTGGGAAACACCCCCTAAAGTAGATAAAGCGCTCACACGTTTATCTAAACAAGTAGCGTTACCGTCTCCTGATACGGCCGCCCTCAAAGAACCAGCGGATAGAAGGCTGGAAAATATCCTGAAGGGTATATACACACATACTGGTGTTATACTGCGACCAGCAATCGCATCAGCCTGGATGTGCAGTGCTGGAGTGGCGTGGTCGGATTCCCTGACTGAAAATATTGATACCCTGGATAGGGACAGTATATTACTGACTATAGAGCATTTGAAGGATGCATTACTATATATGCGTGATGCACAGAGGGATATTTGCACCCTGGCATCAAGAGTGAGTGCTATGTCCATTTCGGCCAGAAGAGCGTTATGGACGCGACAGTGGTCAGGGGATGCGGATTCCAAACGACATATGGATGTATTGCCGTTTAAAGGAGAGGAGTTATTTGGGGCCGGTCTATCGGACCTGGTGGCCACGGCAACGGCCGGAAAGTCCACCTTTTTACCCCAGGTCACCTCTCAGCAGAAAAAGACACCGTCTTTTCAAACTCAGTCCTTTCGTTCCCATAAGTACAGGCGGGCAAAAGGCCACTCATTTCTGCCCCGGGGCAGAGGAAGAGGAAAAAGACTGCACCAGGCAGCCTCTTCCCAGGAGCAGAAGCCCTCCTCTGCTTCTGCCAAGTCTTCAGCATGACGCTGGGGCTTTACAAGCGGACTCGGACACGGTGGGGGCCCGTCTCAAAAATTTCAACGCGCAGTGGGCTTACTCGCAAGTGGACCCCTGGATTCTGCAGGTAGTATCACAGGGGTACAAACTGGAATTCGAGACGTCTCCCCCTCGCCGGTTCCTGAAGTCTGCTCTACCAAAGTCTCCCTCCGACAGGGAGGCAGTTTTGGAAGCCATTCACAAGCTGTATTCCCAGCAGGTGATAATCAAGGTACCTCTCCTACAACAGGGAAAGGGGTATTATTCCACGCTGTTTGTGGTACCGAAGCCGGACGGCTCGGTGAGACCAATTTTAAATCTAAAATCCTTGAACACTTACATAAAGAGGTTCAAATTCAAGATGGAGTCACTCAGAGCAGTGATAGCAAACCTGGAAGAAGGGGACTATATGGTGTCTCTGGACATCAAAGATGCTTATCTCCACGTCCCAATTTACCCTTCTCACCAAGGGTACCTCAGGTTTGTAGTACAAAACTGTCATTATCAGTTTCAGACGCTGCCGTTTGGGTTGTCCACGGCACCTCGGGTCTTTACCAAGGTAATGGCCGAAATGATGATTCTTCTTCGAAGAAAAGGCGTTTTAATTATCCCTTACTTGGACGATCTCCTGATAAGGGCAAGGTCCAGGGAACAGTTAGAAGTCGGAGTAGCACTATCTCAGTTAGTGTTACGTGTGGATCCTAAATATTCCAAAATCGCAGCTGATTCCAACGACACGTCTCCTGTTCCTAGGAATGATTCTGGACACAGTCCAGAAAAAGGTGTTTCTCCCAGAGGAGAAGGCCAGGGAGTTATCCGAACTAGTCAGGAATCTCCTAAAACCAGGCCAGGTGTCAGTGCATCAGTGCACGAGGGTCCTGGGAAAAATGGTGGCTTCTTACGAAGCGATTCCATTTGGAAGATTCCATGCAAGAACGTTTCAGTGGGATCTTCTGGACAAATGGTCCGGATCGCATCTTCAGATGCATCAGCGGATAACCCTGTCGCCAAGGACAAGGGTGTCTCTTCTGTGGTGGCTGCAGAGTGCTCATCTACTAGAGGGCCGCAGATTCGGCATTCAGGATTGGATCCTGGTGACCACAGATGCCAGCCTGAGAGGCTGGGGAGCAGTCACACAGGGAAAAAATTTCCAAGGCTTGTGGTCAAGCATGGAAACATCTCTTCATATAAACATTCTGGAACTAAGGGCCATTTACAATGCCCTAAGTCAAATTGGTTAATGAGCAAGAGAGAAAAGACAACTCCTTTTTATGGGGCACTCATTAGTAATATTCTAAAATGTAACTTTTATTGAAAACGGACTTACATTGACATACAACATAAAACACTTAATTTTGGGAATGTTAATGGTGTAACTGGCTATATTGATTAATTACGACTACCCCTTGCAAATAATTTGTAATTCCTTTAATCAGACAAATCACACAACACTGCCTACATACGGCTGATTAATTCACCCAATGGGGTAATTAATAAATATTGTGTGAGAAAAAAATTATAATTAATGAAGATAAAGGTCAGAAAGAAGAAAGGGAGGAATAGATGATAATGCCTGGTTTCTGCTTTTGAAGATCTGCTTGAAAAGCATCGAATCCCCAATGAGAGAACCAACTGGAGCATATATGCACCACTCCCAAGACCTGTATCTGCTGTTAACTCCACCTAACAGGACTGAGGCAGAGTTAATGAGAGTGCAGGGGAGAAGTCCCTAGCCAGTGTTAGATGCCTGTGATACTGACTGTTTTATAACACATGTGAACTTCACTTTGGGTGTCACCCTCTTGCATATATTCACAGTGAATTGTGTGACTTTTAGTGAAAGAACACTCAAAGAAAACAACAATTGCTTTAGTATCTATCTGCAACACATTCATTAAGTTGGTTTCTAGGAAATACAGCTTTCATATGCAGTGACACCCAGGATGTCTACTGTCCCCAATCTTATCTAATGACATCGAATTGAGGATGAGAGAGTCCTAATGGGTGTGAGTGCAATATGAAAATAGGGTGCTTCTGCTGTCGTTGTCTCAATAGATGAGTCAAGCCGATGAGAGAGCACTTAAAAGGAAAAATGAAAAAAGAAGAAAAAGAAGAAAAAGAAAACAAAATTAAATATGTTTCAGGTAGTGCTGTCAATAGAATATATATCTTTCTAGAGTGTGTTCACTACATATCATAAGTGCAAGGGATTTGCTCAGTATCAACCATTATTTCTCCTTCCCGTATAACTGCCCAACAAATTATATATTAATCAATTGAGTACATAATTCATGTGGTATGTTTGATATCCATACAGTAAGGATCATATCCTAATAAAAACACATTTGCATTATATATGCTCTAGTCAAAATAATTTGCATCTTATTTGCAATAAGCGGCATAGTGCATGTGGATGTGACCCCAATAGCTCATATCACAGTAAGAACAGCACCCTACTGATTAATTCATCCGCAATAACTCACATTATACTGATAGAAAATTAATTACTAAGTACTTATGCATGTCATTGCCATTAGGTAATAAAGTAATAAAGTGAGGATAAGGAATGCTGTTACTTATCCTTTGTGTATTCTTATCAATTCCCCTCGGCTGCTATCAGTGTGCGGCTCCTCACTGATCGTTTTGTTCGGAAGCCGTGATGTCAGAAAATGTAGAGACTGCTTTCACCGTCTTATACCTCCCTTCAGGATATCCTTATTCTAGATTGTCCTCGGGATGGTTGGTCACAGTTAGATACCTGGCATCCGAGACCGCCGCGGGCAGCGTACAGCTCGTCGTTACCGCTGGATCAGTGTAAGAGCAGGGAAGGTAATTTTCGGGTAGCATCCACCTATGCCGTAAACCCGCCGTTACCCTGCTGTTACCAGTATACGGCTCCTCACTGATCGTTTAGTTTGGAAGCCGTGATGCCAAAAGATGTAGAGACTGCCATCACCGACATGTACCTCCCTTCAGGATATCCTTAGTTTCGGACGTCCTCGGGATGGCTGGTCACAGTCAGATGCCTGGCGTCTGAGACCGCCGCGGACAGCGTGCAGTTCGTCGTTGCCGCTGGATCAATGTATGTGAGTAGGAGAGGCAAGTATCGGGTAACATCCACATGCACCGTTAAGCCGCCGTAAACCCAACGTGCACGTTTCACCTGGACGGCCTGCACGAGGGTCCTGGGAAAAATGGTGGCTTCTTACGAAGCGATTCCATTTGGAAGATTCCATGCAAGAACGTTTCAGTGGGATCTTCTGGACAAATGGTCCGGATCGCATCTTCAGATGCATCAGCGGATAACCCTGTCGCCAAGGACAAGGGTGTCTCTTCTGTGGTGGCTGCAGAGTGCTCATCTACTAGAGGGCCGCAGATTCGGCATTCAGGATTGGATCCTGGTGACCACAGATGCCAGCCTGAGAGGCTGGGGAGCAGTCACACAGGGAAAAAATTTCCAAGGCTTGTGGTCAAGCATGGAAACATCTCTTCATATAAACATTCTGGAACTAAGGGCCATTTACAATGCCCTAAGTCAAGCAAAACCCCTGCTTCAGGGTCAGGCGGTATTGATCCAATCGGACAACATCACGTCAGTCGCCCACGTAAACAGACAGGGCGGCACGAGAAGCAGGAGGGCGATGGCAGAAGCTGCAAGGATTCTTCGCTGGGCGGAGAACCATGTGATAGCACTGTCAGCAGTGTTCATTCCGGGAGTGGACAACTGGGAAGCGGACTTCCTCAGCAGACACGACCTTCACCCGGGGGAGTGGGGACTTCATCCAGAAGTCTTCCAAGAGATGGTAAACCGTTGGGAAAAACCAAAGGTGGACATGATGGCGTCCCGTCTCAACAAAAAACTAGACAGATATTGCGCCAGGTCAAGGGACCCTCAGGCAATAGCGGTGGACGCTCTGGTAACACCATGGGTGTACCAGTCAGTGTATGTGTTCCTTCCTCTGCCTCTCATACCAAAAGTACTGAGAATCATAAAAAGGAGAGGAGTAAGAACTAGACTCGTGGTTCCGGATTGGCCAAGAAGGACTTGGTACCCGGAACTTCAAGAGATGCTCACGGAGGACTCGTGGCCTCTACCTCTAAGAAAGGACCTGCTCCAGCAGGGACCTTGTCTGTTCCAAGACTTACCGCGGCTGCGTTTGACGGCATGGCGGTTGAACGCCGGATCCTGAAGGAAAAAGGCATTCCAGAAGAAGTCATCCCTACCCTAATAAAGGCCAGGAAGGATGTAACCGCAAAACATTATCACCGCATTTGGCGAAAATATGTTGCGTGGTGTGAGGCCAAAGAGGCCCCTACAGAGGAATTTCAACTGGGTCGCTTCCTACATTTCCTGCAAACAGGACTGTCTATGGGCCTAAAATTAGGGTCCATTAAGGTTCAAATTTCGGCCCTGTCGATTTTCTTCCAAAAAGAACTGGCTTCAGTGCCTGAAGTCCAGACGTTTGTCAAAGGGGTACTGCATATACAGCCTCCTTTTGTGCCCCCGGTGGCACCTTGGGATCTCAATGTGGTTTTGGGGTTCCTAAAATCACATTGGTTTGAACCACTCACCACTGTGGAATTAAAATATCTCACATGGAAGTGGTAATGCTGTTAGCCCTGGCTTCAGCCAGGCGTGTCTCAGAATTGGCGGCTTTATCTTATAAAAGCCCTTACCTGATTTTTCACACGGATAGGGCAGAATTGAGGACTCGTCCTCAATTTCTCCCAAAGGTGGTTTCAGCGTTTCACGTGAACCAGCCTATTGTGGTGCCTGCGGCTACTAGGGACTTGGAGGACTCCAAGTTACTGGACGTAGTCAGGGCCCTCAAAATATATATTTCCAGGACGGCTGGAGTCAGGAAATCTGACTCGCTGTTTATCCTGTATGCACCCAACAAGCTGGGTGCTCCTGCTTCTAAGCAGACGATTGCTCGTTGGATTTGTAGTACAATTCAGCTTGCGCATTCTGTGGCAGGCCTGCCACAGCCAAAATCTGTAAAAGCCCATTCCACAAGGAAGGTGGGCTCATCTTGGGCGGCTGCCCGAGGGGTCTCGGCTTTACAACTTTGCCGAGCAGCTACTTGGTCAGGGGCAAACACGTTTGCTAAATTCTACAAATTTGATACCCTGGCTGAGGAGGACCTGGAGTTCTCTCATTCGGTGCTGCAGAGTCATCCGCACTCTCCCGCCCGTTTGGGAGCTTTGGTATAATCCCCATGGTCCTTACGGAGTCCCACATCCACTTAGGACGTTAGAGAAAATAAGAATTTACTTACCGATAATTCTATTTCTCATAGTCCGTAGTGGATGCTGGGCGCCCATCCCAAGTGCGGATTGTCTGCAATACTTGTATATAGTTATTGTTACAAAATTCGGGTTATTATTGTTGTGAGCCATCTTTTCAGAGGCTCCTTCGTTTATCATACTGTTAACTGGGTTCAGATCACAGGTTGTACGGTGTGATTGGTGTGGCTGGTATGAGTCTTACCCAGGATTCAATATCCTTCCTTATTATGTACGCTCGTCCGGGCACAGTATCCTAACTGAGGCTTGGAGGAGGGTCATAGGGGGAGGAGCCAGTGCACACCAGCTAGTTCAAGCTTTTACTTTTGTGCCCAGTCTCCTGCGGAGCCGCTATTCCCCATGGTCCTTACGGAGTCCCAGCATCCACTACGGACTATGAGAAATAGAATTATCGGTAAGTAAATTCTTATTTTCTGTCCCCAGAAAGCACGTCGGTCAGGATATCTCCACTTCAGACCTGCAGCACGTTCCAGGAAATTATACTGACTCCCTCAATGCGTTGGGCAGAACGCCGCTAAGTGCTATGGCCCAAAGATTTCACCATATCTTGCACCTTACCACTGCCACGGGAGAGTATGAGAAGCTAACAATGGTAAGCGGTCAGGACGGGGTGATTTTATAATGTGTTCCTATTCACCGAGCATTTTTATGCCACTGTTATCATATTTTCCTTTCTGCAGGGGTTATATGATAACTTTTTAAACATGAAAGTGAAGGAGTCCAGTTTCGGCATGGTGTGTTCAGCACTGGACTGGCTGGAGTTCACAGACATCGTTAATTCCACTATAATGCATGGGCAGAACTTCCAGCTCATGAGATACCTGCCCTTCCTCCCAGTTGCCTTCCATCTCTTCTTTGCCACCTCCAACATACCCCGCATTGCTTATCCCAATGCCCACTACGAGGTACGTCTAGGGGGATTGTCTTGTAGTTACCTTGTAAAAATCTCATCTCCCTGTGGAACTGTAGTTGTGTCATAGATTTATAGTAAAGTGATGTCTGTAGAAGTTTAAATTCCAGTAAACGCCTATATAATTCGATTCCTGTGCTCCTGCTTTGATTGGCCACTGATCTCCCGGGCAACATCTGATAGAGGATTGTGCTATCCTATAAAATGCCAAATAGTCTTCTGATATTCTGTTTGCTTGTGGTGGAAACTTTCCTGGAAGTGATACACTCTCAGGATGAGTTTACATCTTTACTGTGCAGGTACTTGCCTTCATATTTCAATGCGGAGTACAAAGCCTTGGAGAAAGCTTTTAAGTAAAAAAAAAAAAAAAAGTCATTATTCCAATTATACCAGGGGAAGGCACCCTGTGGAACTACACAACCCAGCATGCCCTGTCACAGACTTGCTGCTAGGACATGCTAACACTGTGGCAGGGCTTTATTGTATGTTTTTGGCCACAGGTTCCCTATACACCCTCGGATTAAGCTTTTAACAATCACACCAGCTTGGTGAGCCTGAAATATCTGGGATACGGTTGTTAGGTCAACACCACTTGGGTCGACAGTCATTAGGTCGGCTACTATAGGTCGACATGCATTAGGTCGACAGGGTCGTTAGGTAGACATGTACTAGGTTGACAGGTCAAAAGGTTGACATGAGTTTTGAACTCTTTTCCCAATTTTTGGACTTTTTGATACTTTACGATACCCACGGACTATGATTGAGAATAGTAATCTGCGCTCGGCACCTTGCCCGAAGCATGGCGAGCAAAGCGAGGGGGCACGGTGCACTATTTGGGGTTCTCCGTCACTTTACGAAGAAAACGACACGAAAAAAAGTTTTTAAGAAACTCATGTCGACCTAGTACATGTCGACTGCATGGCCCTGTCGACCTAATGAATGTCGACGTATAGTGGTCGACCTAATGACTGTCGACCCATACCCAAATATCTTGCAGTGTAAATTTTGTTGGGGTCCCCTATCTTTGTTTGCAGTACTTATCAATAACCTGTAGATGGTGCTAGCAGGTCACAGATTTATGGAAGCATTGTAGATTGTCCTACATGCAAACGGATTCACTTCGGGACCAGAACACGCTCTCTAATGGGTCTGTCATTATTACGCGCGCGCGCGTGCGTGTGTGTGTGTGTTGAGTTTTTACTGTGGACTAAATGGAAAACTCCCTGGAGATGCAGCACTGCAGTTATGCACAAGTTTTAAAGTTGACTTGAACAGTTGTCTGTTTTATATGTAATACCTAATCTTCAATTCTACGCATCGCAAAGTCCGTTTTCAGTTTATAGTTAAATACAAAGGGAATATTAATATTACTGGAGTGTAGCAATTTGATGACAGGTCCCCTTTTACGATTGATAAAAGTATGTCTTCTGCTCTTTTCTCAGGCCCAGTCTAAACTGAATCAGATGCAGAATACTCTGCATGCCATGTTATCTGAGATCACGCCTGCCATCCGCACACGCGTGGGACCGGATTCCTTGGTACTGGATGCTCTGTGCCTTCTGCTTGATGTCATCTCTCCGAAGCTCCGCCCAGTAAGTAGCGCCTTGTTTTGGGCGCTCATGATTCTGCAGTGCATGTGGCTTGCTGTGAAACTGTTTTTTTAGGGACCCCTGTAGGCGTTAGGCCATGTGCAGTGTGTAGTTTTGCAGCTTTGCAAAACGTGTGCTGTACTTTGGGTGGGCAGCTGTAAAATGTGCGTTTTTTTCATCCGCTCTAAACCATAATGTAATACTGATGTAACAATAAATCTGGGCAAAGTGTTTTCTGTTTGTATGAGATTCTATTGTGGCGTAATAGGACGTGTAAATGTAATTTACGTGTTTATGCTTGTGTGCTGAACCATACTTGAGTGTGCTATAATATATGTGTATGTATATATATATATATATGTATATGTGTGTATATATGTATGTGTGTGTATATGTGTATATATGTATGTGTGTATATATATATATATATATATATATATATATATATATATATATATATATATGTGTGTGTATATGTATGTGAAGATTTGCTGTGTATGTAATGCTCTGTGATCCTGACTACACGTTTCAGTCTCCGCAGACTGTTACACGTCCTGACAGTCTCTCAGCCCGCTACGCTCTTTTGATTCTGGAGATGTCACACAAGGTCACTGTCTCCCCGCGGGTCTGAGGTTATTTTCTTTGTGCTCTTTATTTGGACCTGTAAGCCCTAGGCTCATGTCCTTTTAATTTAATTGTAATTGATGTGAACAAAAAGCAATTTAATCTGTGTCTCCGGGTGGGCCAAGGCAATTAGACTGAAGACTCCTTTTTAGGCCCAAAGTCTCAGACCCTTTACACATGCTGAAGATTAGCTACACTTGCTTCCGTGCGGCTGTGCTTATTTATACAGTGTGTAACTGGGGAGGTGTATCATCTCACAGTATGCACACAGTGCCTGTACGGAAATATACAGCATTCACATAGATGTTCCTGGGTACCACTTAACATGGGATAAAATATTATAGAACCACGAAAAGTAAATTATTATATGTTGCCCACATAAAAGCTAACAGCATTCCTAAACAATATTTCTCTGACGTCCTAGTGGATGCTGGGAACTCCAAAAGGACCATGGGGAATAGCGGCTCCGCAGGAGACTGGGCACAACTAAAGAAAGCTTTTAGGTCACCTGGTGTGCACTGGCTCCTCCCACTATGACCCTCCTCCAAGCCTCAGTTAGATTTCGTGCCCGGCCGAGGTTGGATGCACACTAGGGGCTCTCCTGAGCCCTTAGAAAGAAAGTATATATTTAGGTTTTTTATTTTACAGTGAGACCTGCTGGCAACAGGCTCACTGCAGCGAGGGACTAAGGGGAGAAGAAGCGAACCTACCTGCTTGCAGCTAGCTTGGGCTTCTTAGGCTACTGGACACCATTAGCTCCAGAGGGACCGACCGCAGGCCCAGCCTTGGTGTTCGGTCCCGGAGCCGCGCCGCCGTCCCCCTTACAGAGCCAGAAGTAAGAAGAGGAAAATCGGCGGCAGAAGACATCAGTCTTCACCAAGGTAGCGCACAGCACTGCAGCTGTGCGCCATTGCTCCTCATACACACTTCACACTCCGGTCACTGAGGGTGCAGGGCGCTAGGGGGGGACGCCCTGAGCAGCAATAAAAAGACCTTGGCTGGCAAAAATACCACAATATATGGCCCCAGAGGCTATATATGTGATAATTACCCCTGCCAGAATCCATAAAAAAGCGGGAGAATAGTCCGCGAAAAAGGGGCGGAGCTATCTCCAGCACACTGGCGCCATTTCTCCCTCACAGCTCCGCTGGAAGGAAGCTCCCTGGCTCTCCCCTGCAGTCTACACTACAGAAAAGGGTAAAAAAGAGAGGGGGGGCGCTAAATTTAGGCGCAGTACATATAACAGCAGCTATAGGGGACATAATTCAGTTAGTCCCTGCATTATATAGCGCTCTGGTGTGTGCTGGCATACTCTCACTCTGTCTCCCCAAAGGGCTTTTGTGGGTCCTGTCCTCTGTTAAAGAGCATTCCCTGTGTGTGTGCGGTGTGTCGGTACGGCTGTGTCGACATGTTTGATGAGGATAATGATGTGGAGGCGGAGCAGATGCCTATAGAAGGGATGTCACCCCCTGCGGGGCAGACACCTGAGTGGATGGACTTATGGAAGGAATTGCGTGCACGCGTCGACTCCTTACACAAAAAATTTGACGACATGCCAAATGCGGGACAGCCGGCTTCTCAGCTCGTGCCTGTCCAGGCGTCTCAAAGGCCTTCGGGGGCTCTAAAACGCCCGCTACCTCAGATGGCAGACGCGGATGTCGACACTGATACTGACACCAGTGTCGACGACGATGAGTCAAGTCTAATGTCCACTAAGGCCATTCGTTGCATGATTGAAGCAATGAAAGAGGTGTTACAAATTTCTGATATAAACCCAGGTACCACTAAAAAGGGTATTATGTTTGGGGAGAAAAAACTACCCGTAGTCTTTCCCCCATCAGAAGAATTAAATGAAGTGTGTGAAGAAGCGTGGGCTTTCCCTGATAAAAGATTGGTAATCTCTAAGAAGTTACTAATGGCGTTCCCTTTCCCGCCAGAGGATAGGTCACGTTGGGAGACACCACCTAGGGTGGATAAAGCGCTCACACGTTTGTCTAAAAAGGTGGCACTACCGTCTCCGGATACGGCCGCCCTCAAGGAACCTGCTGATAGAAAGCAGGAGGCTATCCTTAAGTCTGTATATACACACTCAGGCATTATACTTAGACCTGCTATTGCGTCAGCATGGATGTGCAGTGCTGCCGCTGCGTGGTCAGATTCCCTGTCAGAAAATATTGACACCCTAGACAGGGACACTATTCTGCTAACCATAGAGCATATTAAAGACTCAGTCTTATACATGAGAGATGCACAGAGGGAGATCTGCCGGCTGGCATCTAAAATAAGTGCACTGTCCATTTCTGCTAGGAGAGGCTTATGGACTCGCCAGTGGACAGGGGATGCAGATTCAAAAAGGCACATGGAAGTTTTGCCTTATAAGGGTGAGGAGTTATTCGGGGATGGTCTCTCGGACCTAGTTTCCACAGCAACTGCTGGGAAGTCAGCATTTTTACCCCATGTTCCCTCACAGCCTAAAAAGGCGCCGTTTTATCAGGTACAGTCCTTTCGGACTCAGAAAAACAGGCGTGGAAAAGGCGGGTCCTTTCTGTCCAGAGGCAGAGGTAGGGGAAAAAGGCTGCAACAAACAGCAGGTTCCCAGGAGCAAAAGTCCTCCCCCGCTTCTTCCAAGTCCGCCGCATGACGGTGGGGCTCCACAGGCGGAGCCAGGTACGGTGGGGGGCCGCCTCAAAAATTTCAGCGATCAGTGGGCTCGCTCACAGGTGGATCCCTAGATCCTGCAAATAGTATCTCAATGGTACAAACTGGAATTCGAAGCGTCTCCACCCCACCGGTTCCTAAAATCTGCCTTGCCGACAACTCCCTCAGGCAGGGAGGCTGTGCCTAGAGGCAATTCACAAGCTGTATTCCCAGCAGGTGATAGTCAAGGTGCCCCTACTTCAACAAGGACGGGGTTACTATTCCACACTGTTTGTGGTACCGAAACCGGACGGTTCGGTGAGACCCATTTTAAATTTGAAATCCTTGAACACATACATAAAAAAAATTCAAGTTCAAGATGGAATCGCTCAGGGCGGTTATTGCAAGCCTGGACGAGGGGGATTACATGGTATCCCTGGACATCAAGGATGCTTACCTGCATGTCCCCATTTACTATCCTCACCAGGAGTACCTCAGATTTGTGGTACAGGATTGCCATTACCAATTCCAGACGCTGCCGTTTGGACTCTCCACGGCACCGAGGGTGTTTACCAAAGTAATGGCGGAAATGATGATACTCCTTCGAAGAAAGGGAGTTTTAATTATCCCGTACTTGGACGATCTCCTAATAAAGGCGAGGTCCAAGGAGCAGTTGTTGGTGGGAGTAGCACTATCTCAGGAGGTGCTACACCAGCACGGTTGGATTTTGAATATTCCAAAATCACAGCTGGTTCCGACGACACGTCTACTGTTCCTGGGTATGATCCTGGACACAGTCCAGAAAAAAGTGTTTCTCCCGGAGGAGAAAGCCAAGGAGCTGTCATCTCTAGTCAGAGACCTCCTGAAACCGAAACAGGTATCGGTGCATCACTGCACGCGGGTCCTGGAAAAGATGGTGGCTACTTACGAAGCAATTCCTTTCGGCAGGTTCCATGCCAGAATCTTTCAGTGGGACCTGTTGGACCAATGGTCCGGATCGCATCTTCAGATGCATCGCCTAATAACCCTGTCTCCAAGAACCAGGGTGTCTCTGCTGTGGTGGCTGCAGAGTGCTCATCTTCTAGAGGGCCGCAGATTCGGCATACAGGACTGGGTCCTGGTGACCACGGATGCCAGCCTTCGGGGCTGGGGGGCAGTCACACAGGGAAGAAACTTCCAAGGACTATGGTCGAGTCAGGAGACTTCCCTACACATAAATATTCTGGAACTAAGGGCCATTTACAACGCCCTAAGTCAGGCAAAATCCCTGCTTCTACACCAGCCGGTACTGATCCAGTCAGACAACATCACGGCAGTCGCCCATGTAAATCGACAGGGCGGCACAAGAAGCAGGATGGCAATGGCAGAAGCCACAAGGATTCTCCGATGGGCGGAAAATCACGTACTAGCACTGTCAGCAGTGTTCATTCCGGGAGTGGACAACTGGGAAGCAGACTTTCTCAGCAGGCACGACCTCCACCCGGGAGAGTGGGGACTTCATCCAGAAGTCTTCACGCTGATTGTAAATCGATGGGAACGTCCACAAGTGGACATGATGGCGTCCCGCCTAAACAAAAAACTAGAGAGATATTGCGCCAGGTCAAGGGACCCTCAGGCGATAGCTGTGGACGCTCTGGTGACACCGTGGGTGTACCAGTCAGTTTGTGTTCCCTCCTCTGCCTCTCATACCAAGGGTACTGAGAATAATAAGGAAACGAGGAGTAAGAACAATACTCGTGGTTCCGGATTGGCCAAGACGAGCGTGGTACCCGGAACTTCAAGAGATGATCTCAGAGGACCCATGGCCTCTGCCGCTCAGACAGGACCTGCTGCAGCAGGGGCCCTGTCTGTTCCAAGACTTACCGCGGCTGCGTTTGACGGCATGGCGGTTGACCGCCGGATCCTGAAGGAAAAGGGCATTCCGGAGGAAGTCATTCCTACGCTGATTAAAGCCAGGAAAGATGTAACTGCAAAGCATTATCACCGCATATGGCGGAAATATGTTGCTTGGTGTGAGGCCAAAAAGGCCCCAACAGAGGAATTTCAACTAGGTCGATTTCTGCATTTCCTACAAGCAGGAGTGACTATGGGCCTGAAATTAGGCTCCATTAAGGTACAGATCTCGGCTCTGTCGATTTTCTTCCAGAAAGAACTGGCTTCATTGCCTGAAGTTCAGACGTTTGTGAAGGGAGCGCTGCATATTCAGCCCCCGTTTGTGCCTCCAGTGGCACCTTGGGATCTCAACGTGGTGTTGAGTTTCTTAAAATCACATTGGTTTGAGCCACTTAAAACCGTGGATCTAAAATATCTCACGTGGAAAGTGGTCATGTTATTGGCCTTGGCTTCGGCCAGGCGTGTGTCAGAATTGGCGGCTTTGTCATGTAAAAGCCCTTATCTGATTTTCCGTATGGATAGGGCAGAATTGAGGACTCGTCCTCCGTTTCTCCCTAAGGTGGTATCAGCTTTTCACTTGAACCAACCTATTGTGGTGCCTGCGGCTACTAGGGACTTGGAGGATTCCAAGTTGCTGGACGTAGTCAGGGCCTTGAAAATTTATGTTTCCAGGACGGCTGGAGTCAGGAAAACTGACTCGCTATTTATCCTGTATGCACCCAAGAAGCTGGGTGCTCCTGCTTCTAAGCAGACTATTGCTCGCTGGATTTGTAGCACAATTCAGCAGGCGCATTCTGCGGCTGGATTGCCGCATCCTAAATCAGTAAAAGCCCATTCCACAAGGAAGGTGGGCTCATCTTGGGCGGCTGCCCGAGGGGTCTCGGCTTTACAACTTTGCCGAGCTGCTACTTGGTCAGGGGCAAACACGTTTGCAAAATTCTACAGATTTGATACCCTGGCTGAGGAGGATCTTGAGTTCTCTCATTCGGTGCTGCAGAGTCATCCGCACTCTCCCGCCCGTTTGGGAGCTTTGGTATAATCCCCATGGTCCTTTCGGAGTTCCCAGCATCCACTAGGACGTCAGAGAAAATAAGATTTTACTCACCGGTAAATCTATTTCTCGTAGTCCGTAGTGGATGCTGGGCGCCCGTCCCAAGTGCGGATTGTCTGCAATACTTGTACTTAGTTACTGTTAACTAAAGGGTTATTGTTGAGCCATCTGTTGAGAGGCTCAGTTGTTTTTCATACTGTTAAACTGGGTATAGTTGTACAGTGTGATTGGTGTGGCTGGTAAGAGTCTTACCCGGGATTCAAAATCCTTCCTTATTATGTCAGCTCGTCCGGGCACAGTGTCCTAACTGAGGCTTGGAGGAGGGTCATAGTGGGAGGAGCCAGTGCACACCAGGTGACCTAAAAGCTTTCTTTAGTTGTGCCCAGTCTCCTGCGGAGCCGCTATTCCCCATGGTCCTTTCGGAGTTCCCAGCATCCACTACGGACTACGAGAAATAGATTTACCGGTGAGTAAAATCTTATTTTCTCTTACGTCCTAGAGGATGCTGGGGACTCCAAAAGGACCATGGGGTATAGACGGGATCCGCAGGAGCTTGGGCACACTAAAAAGACTTAAGACTGGGTGTGAACTGGCTCGTCCCTCTATGCCCCTCCTCCAGACCTCAGACTTTGTGCCCAGGAGTGACTGGATGCACACTAGGGGAGCTCTACTGAGTTTCTCTAGAAAAGACTTTGTTAGGTTTTTTATTTTCAGGGAGCACTGCTGGCTACAGACTCCCTGCAGCGTGGGAGTGAGGGGAGAGAAGCAGGACCTACTTCTGTGAGTTTCAAGGCTCTGCTTCTCGGCTACTGGACACCATTAGCTCCAGAGGGTTCGATCACTTGGTGCGCCTAGCTGCTTGTTCCCGGAGCCATGCCGTCACCCCCTCACAGAAGACAGAAGTCGGGTGAGTATGAGAAGATCAGAAGACTTCAGGACGGCAGAAGACTTCAGTGACGGAAGGTACAGCACAGCGGTAACGCTGTGCTCCATGCTCCCACACACATCACCAACAACGGTATTTCACTGGGTGCAGGGCGCTGGGGGGGGCGCCCTGGGCAGCATGTTACTGAAGTTTCTTAGGGCGGCACAAAGATTGTGGGTGCCTCGGCACCGTGTACAGACCCCCGCCGGCATTTTTAAACGGTTTTGAATTTGGCGGGCCGAAGTGCGCCGGGAAGGGGGCGGAGCTTCGTCCCGCAGCTCACCGGCGCCATTTTCTCTGCAACACTCGGCTGAGGGATAGAGACGCTGCGGGGACCTCCACGCTTCTCCAAGTAACGGGGTGGGGGAGGGGGCTTTTTCAGAGGGGGGCCGCAGTGTGGTGCTTATTAGTGAGATAAGGCAGCGCTGGGTACATATATCGTTTTTTGCGTCCTCCCTTGCTGCTACCAAGTCCACCGCATGACGCTGGGGGAGTCCGGACCGGTGGGGGGCCGTCTACTAAGTTTCAGTCAGGTCTGGATTCAATCGGGCCTGGATCCCTGGGTACTAAAGATCGTGTCTCAGGGATACAAACTGGAGTTTCAGGAAATGCCCCCTCACCGGTTCTTCATTTCGGCATTACCAGTAGGTCTTCCGGACAGGGAGGTGGTGCTAGCAGCGATTCAAAAACTGTGTCTACAGAGGGTCATTATTCCCGTTCCCTCGTCTCAGCGGGGGGAGGGGTTCTACTCGAGCTTTGTTGTGCCGAAACCGGACGGTTCGGTCAGACCAATTCTAAATTTAAAATCCCTCAATCCATACTTGAAAGTTTTCAAGTTCAAGATGGAATCCCTTCGAGCTGTGATCTCCAGCCTAGAAGGGGGGGATTTTATGGCGTCAGTCGACATAAAGGATGCCTACTTACATGTCCCGATATATCCTCCGCATCAGGCTTTCCTCAGTTTTGCGATACAGGATTCTCATTACCAATTTCAGACGTTGCCGTTTGGGCTTTCCACGGCTCCGAGGATTTTTACCAAGGTCATGGCGGAAATGATGGTGCTTCTTCGCAAACAAGGGGTTTCAATTATCCCGTACTTGGACGATCTCCTTATAAAGGCGAGGTCCAAGGAACGATTACTGAAAAGCGTGGAGTTGTCTCTATCGGTCCTGCGACAACACGGATGGGTCCTCAATTTGCCGAAATCCCAGTTGATTCTGACCACTCGGCTTACGTTTCTGGGCATGATTCTGGACACGGAGTTACAGAAGGTATTCCTTCCAGAAGAAAAGGCTCTGGAATTGCAGACGATGGTCAGAGAACTTCTGAAGCCGTCGAGTGTGTCGATACATCATTGTACTCGGGTTCTGGGGAAGATGGTTGCGGGGTACGAAGCCATTCCATACGGCAGATTTCACGCCCGCGTGTTTCAGTGGGACTTGCTGAGCAAATGGTCCGGGTCTCATCTACACATTCACCGGAAGATAAGTTTATCTCCCAGAGCCAGAATTTCTCTCCTGTGGTGGCTACAAGTGAATCACTTCCTGGGGGGACGTCGATTCGGTCTCCAGGAGTGGGTACTTCTGACAACAGATGCAAGTCTCCGGGGCTGGGGCGCAGTCACCCAAGGAAGAAATTTCCAGGGAAAATGGTCGCCCCAGGAAGCCTGTTTCCACATAAATGTTCTCGAGTTAAGAGCCATTTACAACGCCCTGCTCCAAGCAAGAAGTCTTCTTCAGGGTCGACCGGTCCTGGTACAGTCAGACAACATCACAGCGGTGGCCCATATAAACCGGCAAGGCGGAACAAGGAGCAGAGCGGCAATGGCGGAGGCCACAAAGATACTTCGCTGGGCGGAACAACACGTCAGCGTACTGTCAGCAGTCTTCCTACCGGGGGTGGACAACTGGGAAGCGGATTTCCTCATCAGACACGACCTTCATCCGGGAGAGTGGGCTCTGCACCAAGAGGTTTTTGCAGAAGTGACAGGACGCTGGGGAATTCCGTTGATAGACATGATGGCGTCTCGGCTCAACAAGAAGCTCCCGAGGTATTGTTCCAGGACAAGGGACCCACAAGCCACGGCGGTGGACGCCCTGGTGTCTCCGTGGGTCTTCCAGTCGGTGTATGTGTTCCCTCCTCTTCCTCTCATTCCAAAGGTGCTGGGGATCATTCGTCGAGCAAGGGTTCAGGCGATTCTCGTCGTTCCAGACTGGCCAAGAAGGGCCTGGTACCCAGATCTTCAGGACTTGCTGGTGGAAGATCCTTGGCCGCTTCCTCTAAGGGCGGATCTGTTGTTACAGGGTCCATGCGTGTTTCCGGACTTGCTGCGTTTGACGGCATGGAGGTTGAGCGCCAGATCTTAGCTCGTAAGGGTATTCCCAGGGAGGTCATTCCAACTCTCATTAAGGCTAGGAAAGAGGTTACGGCGAAACACTATCACCGTATCTGGAGGAAATACGTTTCCTGGTGTGAGGCTAAAAAGGCTCCTGCGGAGGATTTTCAGTTGGGTCGTTTTCGTCAATTTTTACAGGCGGGTGTAGATGCAGGCCTGAAATTGGGTTCCATCAAAGTGCAAATTTCGGCTTTGTCTATTTTCTTTCAAAAAGAGTTAGCTACCCTCCCAGAGGTTCAGACTTTTGTGAAGGGTGTAATGCATATCGCTCCACCGTTTGTACCGCCTGTAGCGCCATGGGACCTTGATGTCGTCTTGCGGTTCCTCATGTCTTCCTGGTTTGAACCTTTGCGGAAGGTTGAATTAAAATTTCTCACTTGGAAGGTGGTTATGCTTTTGGCGCTGGCATCTGCCAGGCGAGTATCGGAATTGGCAGCTTTATCTCATAAGAGTCCGTACTTGATTTTTCATGCGATAGGGCGGAATTGAGGACTCGTCAACAATTTCTACCAAAGGTGGTTTCGTCATTTCACATTAACCAACCTATTGTGGTTCCGGTAGCTTCGGAAGAAGTGGCGATTCCAAAATCTCTGGATGTTGTAAGAGCGTTAAAAGTTTACGTTTCTAGGACGGCTGTTACTAGGAAAACTGAAGCGTTGTTTGTTTTATATGCGGCCAACAAGGTTGGTCATCCCGCGTCAAAACAGACTATTGCACGCTGGATTTGTAGTACGATCCAACAGGCTCATTCTTCGGTGGGGTTACCGGTGCCGAAGGCGGTTAAAGCCCATTCTACCAGAAAGGTGGGCTCATCTTGGGCGGCTGCCCGAGGTGTTTCGGCACTACAGCTTTGCCGAGCGGCTACTTGGTCGGGTTCGAACACTTTTGCTAAATTCTATAAGTTCGATACCCTGGCCGATGAGGACCTGGCGTTTGCTCAGTCGGTGCTGCAGAGTCGTCCGCACTCTCCCGCCCGTTCTGGAGCTTTGGTATAATCCCTCTAGGACGTAAGAGAAAATAGGATTTTGGTACTCACCGTTAAATCCTTTTCTCCTAGTCCGTAGAGGATGCTGGGCGCCCGTCCCAGTGCGGACCCTTACTTGCATTATGTATATTTTCTTACTGGTTAAGTTAGTTATACACGACTTGTGTATTGGTTTGTTACAGCTGGTTGCTGGAGTTTTATGCATACTGTTATCTGGTTTGGTGTTATTCCGGTGGTACGGTATGTTTTCTGGTGTGGGCTGGTAATTTGGTAGCCCTTAGTTAAGACAAAAATCTTTCCTTGTAGTGTCCGTCTCTCCTGGGCACAGTTCCTATAACTGAGGTCTGGAGGAGGGGCATAGAGGGAGGAGCCAGTTCACACCCAGTCTTAAGTCTTTTTAGTGTGCCCAAGCTCCTGCGGATCCCGTCTATACCCCATGGTCCTTTTGGAGTCCCCAGCATCCTCTACGGACTAGGAGAAAAGGATTTACCGGTGAGTACCAAAATCCTATTTATACATTTTCTCTCTCACATGAAGATTCTGGGAATGATGTCACTTACAGTAATATCTTAATTCCACTGTGCTCCAATTGTGTCACTGTTTACTAGGGCAGTGTTTCTCCGCTCCAGTCCTCAAGTGCACCTAACAGGTCATGTTTTCTGGATTTCTTTAATCGTGTACAGGTGAGGTTTTGCAAGGTTTATAGACAGAAATCCTGAAAACACGGCATGTTAATAGGTATTTGATGACTGAAGTTGAGAACTACTGCCACAGGGAATTGATTTGCTGTATTGTTGTGAGTACTTCTGTTTGTGCTGATCCTCTGTATAGCATGGGCTGGAGACGTGTAATACTCTATATACACTATAGTACTGTCTGCTGATCCTCTATATAGCATGTGCTGGATACAGGTAATACTCTGTATATACACCATAGTACTGGCTGCTGATCCTCTATATAGCATGTGCTGTAGACCTGTAATACTCTGTATATACACCATAATACCGTCTCCTGACCCTCTATATAGCATGTGCTAGATACAGGTAATACTCTGTATATACACCATAATACCGTCTCCTGACCCTCTATATAGCATGTGCTAGATACAGGTAATACTCTGTATATACACCATAGTACTGGCTGCTGATCCTCTATATAGAATGTGCTAGAGACCTGTAATACTCTATATATACACCATAGTACTGGCTGCTGATCCTCTATATAGCATGTCTAGTACACACAGCGGAGGTGTTGGCTGCCAGTATGAAGGAAGTGTTAATAGATCATATTCTGGTAGTAAATTATTAGTAGCAGCTGTGATAGCAGAGGACTGACACATCTAATATATGCCCTTTACCTGCCTCTGCACATACATTGCCAAGATCAATATGTTTCCTTCAAGAACAATGTTAGCAGCTCATCTGTGATCGATGTTTGGAGGCTGTGCCGGAGTCTGCTCACTTTCCTGGATGAATAATAGATGGCCGATAAGTGTTTGTAAACAGGAAATCTATACCTTCCCCTCCTCTCCCCAGCTCTGGGTTTAGGCCTGAGCTTTGCCCCATGCCTGAGATCTGTAGCCTGAGCTCCTCTGGTTTCCTGCTATATATGGTTTGTTGTTCCATATTCAGAGCATTTCATTTATATTCTTGATTTGCTGGGCGGTTCCGCACTGACCTGCCTGGTGTTCATGCGGTCCCCTAAAGATCACAGTAATTTAAATGTGATTGTTGAACCGTTAATCTTACATCATACGTTATTTTTTATATATTAAATTGCATTTTAGTATCATTTTGGTTAATTTATTTTCTGCTGCGGGGTACTCTGGGCTCCACAAGTCTGGACAATGGGGTGTAGAGTAGGATCTTGATCCGAGGCACCAACAGGCTCAAAGCTTTGACTGTTCCCAGAATGCACAGCGCCGCCTCCTATATCACCCCGCCTCCCAGCACAGGAGCTCAGTTTGTCAGTTGGTGCTGCAGTAAGCAGGCACTTAACAGAGGGGCTGCTCCAAGCAGCCCTGAGAAAAGCTTTTTATGAGGTAAAAAGTGAAGAATTCAAGGGCAGCAGCGGTGGTAAATGTCTTCTGACATTCTCTGCTGCAGCTCCAGCTCTCCCCAGCGGCGCTGTACACTCCTGAGCCCTGGTTGCCGGGTACTTACAACGGAGGCTCCGGTTTTCTTCATGTTCGACACACACGGCTGGGGCTCTCCAGGATCGCGTGGCCGCGCTTCAGGAGGTGGTAAGTGGGTCTCGCTCGCGGGACCCGGTCTTTATCGCGATCAGGCGCGGTCAGTGGGAGGCGGGCCTCGCGCGCTGGCGGTGGACACTGTGGATACAGGCGATCCCACTAGATCACCAGGGCATGGGCGCAGGTCAGGTTTTCTCTTAAAACCGATTTTAATATCGCCCACAGTACCCGGTGGTTTTGCCAGCAAGGAGGATAAGGCTTAGACCTGAAGCCCCTCCCCCAGCGCGTCATTTCCAGCAAGTGTTTCCGCCCTGGAGCTGCATCTTGGTGCATCTGGGAGCGCTGTTGGACACTCACAACCAGAGGTTGTTCTTGTCTGAGGAGAAAGTCCTGAAACTTCAGGACAGGATTCGTTGCTTCCTTTCTCGTCCGCAAGTGTCGATACATTTGGCAATGCATGTGCTGGGCCTCATGGTATCCGCATTCGACATGGTGGAGTATGCTCAATTCCATTCTCGCCCCCTCCAGAAGCTGATTCTAGCTAAGTGGGACGGCCTGCCTCACCGGATCAGGTCTCAAATGATCTCTTTGACTCCGGAGGTCCGTCTGTCGCTGCTCTGGTGGCTCCAGGACCGACAATTGTGCAGAGGCCATCCCTTCTGAATATCCAACTGGGTCCTGTTGACGACAGATGCCAGTCTAAGAAGTTGGGGCGCGGTGCTGGAGCAGCACTCCTTGCAGGATCAGTGGACCAAGGAGGAATCTCTCCTCTCGATCAACATTCTGGAATTGCGGGCGGTCTTCAATGCGTTGAACCTAGCCCAGCATTTGATTCAGAACCGTCCTGTTCAAGTACAGTCGGACAACGCCACAACAGTGGCTTACATAAATCATCAAGGCGGCACTCGAAGCCGTTTGGCAATGAATTCAGCCTCACGGATTCTACGTTGGGCAGAACGCCATATCGGCAATATCTGCAATATTCATTCCGGGAGTCCTGAATTGGGAAGTGGACTTTCTCAGTCGTCAGGACATGCATGCCGGCGAGTGGGGCCTCCATCCAGAAGTGTTTCAACTCCTCGTGGAAAGGTGGGGTCTTCCAGATGTGGATCTGATGGCGTCTCGACACAATCACAAGGTTCCGGTCTTCGGAGCAAGGACAAGGGATCCTCAAGCAGCATTTGTGGATGCGCTAGCAGTGCCGTGGAGGTTTCGGCTGCCGTACGTGTTCCCTCCGGTGTCACTCCTGCCCAGGGTAATTCGGAAGTTCAAGCAAGAAAAAGGAAATCTGCTTCTCATAGCTCCGGCGTGGCCCAGACGGCACTGGTTCTCAGACCTGCAAGGCCTATCATCAGAGCGTCCACTTCTACTTCCACAACGCCCAGACCTCCTCGTTCAGGGCCCCTGTGTCTACCAGGACCTAGCCCGGCTGTCTTTGACGGCATGGCTCTTGAAGCTTCCATCTTAAGAGCTAAGGGTTTTTCTGAAGAGGTCATTAAAACTATGTTGCGGGCCCGGAAACCGGCCTCTGCTCGGATTTACCATCGGGTCTGGCATTCCTACTTTGTTTGGTGCGCATCTAACCATTATGACGCTTCCAAGTTTAGTACAGACAAACTTTTGGCTTTTCTACAGCAGGGCCTAAATTTAGGCCTGCGTCTGGCTTCCCTCAAGGTTCATATTTCTGCCTTGTCGGTGTGGTTTCAGAGAAAAATTGCGACTTTACCTGATGTTCATACTTTCACTCAGGGTGTGTTGCGTATCCAACCTCCCTATGTCCCGCCTGTGGCTCCTTGGGACTTGTCGGTGGTTTTGGAGGCGTTGCAGGAGCTTCCATTTGAACCTCTTGGTTCAGCTGACCTTAAGTGGCTTTCCCTTAAGGTAGTGTTCTTGCTGGCTATTGCCTCTGCTAGAAGAGTGTCTGATTTGGGTGCCTTGTCTTGTAGTTCCCCATATCTGATTTTTCACCGTGACCGGGTGGTTCTTAGGACTCGTCCCGGATATTTACCTAAGGTGGTTTCTTCGTTCCACCTTAATCAGGAGATTGTGGTTCCAGCTTTTGTCTCTCCTGATTTGTCTCCCAAAGAGCGGTCTTTGGATGTGGTACGGGCTCACCGTATCTATGTGAAGAGAACTGCTTCTATTCGAAAGTCTGATTCTCTCTTTGTTTGTTTGGATTTCACAAACGTGGCTGGCCTGCTCACAAGCAGACCCTGGCCAGGTGGATTAGAATGGTGATTGCGCATGCTTATGTGAAGGCTGGTCTGTCAGCTCCTGTTCATATTACAGCCCATTCTACTCGGTCTGTTGGACCTTCTTGGGCGGCCCAACGTGGTGCGACCCTTAATCAATTGTGCAAGGCGGCTACGTGGTCCTCCGGGAACACGTTCATAAGGTTCTATGCCTTCGATCCGCTTCCCAGGATGCTTGCTTTGGACGCCGGGTTCTTGTGCCCGCTACAGTGCGTCCCCTCCCACAAGGAACTGCTTTACGACATCCCCATTGTCCAGACTTGTGGAGCCCAGTGTACCCCGCAGCAGAAAACGAGTTTTATGGTAAGAACTTACCCTTGTTAAAACTCTTTCTGCAAGGTACACTGGGCTCCACAAGGCGCCCACCCTGACGCACTTAGTTTCTTTGGGTTGATATGGCATTAGCCGCTGACACTTCTCTTGTCGTGAGAGTGTGGTGTATGTGGCTACTAACCATTGTCGTCTCTTTTCCTGCTACTGCATTGGGCTGGTTAACTAAACTGAGTTCCTGTGCTGGGAGGCGGGGTGATATAGGAGGCGGCGCTGTGCATTCTGGGAACAGTCAAAGCTTTGAGCCTGCTGGTGCCTCGGATCAAGATCCTACTCTACACCCCATTGTCCAGACTTGTGGAGCCCAGTGTACCTCGCAGAGAGTTTTAACAAGGGTAAGTTCTTACCATAAAACTCGTTTTTAGTTATACATATACATTTAAAGAATCATTTATAACAATTTAAAAAAGCCGCACACACATTTGAATTGTTGCGATGCCGCACTTGGGAAGTAATATCGTCCATCTCGTGTAATATACAGTGTTAAGCGTCCAGTATGTGTGTGAGAACTGTATAGATGTGATTGTAACCTGTAGAGCTGCAGTTTAATTGAGTCATCTGTGAAAAACTGTTCTGTATGAGCAAATCTAAATGCCATGAAATGTATTTGGTGCATTGTTACTCCTCCAGTATTTTGCTGTTTGGAAATAGCATAATTTACAGCATATTAATTACCCTCTCATGCTGTCCTTGCGGTTTTTATGCTGTGCCCAGACCCCCATCCCTGCAGTGATTCCCAGACCCCCATCCCTGCAGTGATTCCCAGACCCCCATCCCCGCAGTGATTCCCAGACCCCCATCCCCGCAGTGATTCCCAGACCCCCATCCCCGCAGTGTTTCCCAGTTTCCCTATGCGCGCTCCCAAGGGGTCGATATCGGAAGAAATCAGGATTTTGGTACTTACCGATAAATCCCTTTCTCCGATTCCACAGGGGCCACTGGAGTGCAGATACAATGGGGATATAGTAGGCAGTAACTGGGAGCTGGCACTTTAAATTTATAACCATGTGACTAGCTCCTCCCCTACTGTCGTCCTCTGCTCAAAGTAGAATGTAGGCGACCTCTCAGCACCGCAACTTGACTGAAGAGGGAGAGAGAGAGGAACTGGTCCCGAGGAAGGAAAAATCCTCTGACTGACCGAGTAGAGAACCATCCCTAAACACAGAAAAAACAGTACGAGGAGCATAAATAGGACCCATGTCGAATCAGAAGATCCTGGATCCTCCGGATATTCAGAAGCAACCTAATCTGCAGAATGGGGTTTCCCGCAGTAGATTGTCCAGGTAGGGAAACAACCGTCACTCCCTGCCCTTGAAGTAGGGCCATCCTGTGACCTTTAGGAACACGGTGGGAGCGGAAGAGAGACCGAATGGAAAGGTCTGACAGCGGAAATGGGTATCATGTACTACGAATCGGAGAAAAGCCCGATGAGGCAGTCCAATGGAAACCAGTAAACAGGCATCTCTGATGACTAAGGTCGCGCAAAACCCCTTTTTTCTTCAAACTAGCAATCACAGACTGAAAGGATTGTAAGTTCAGAATAGGCCTGGCCGAGCCATCTGGTTTCGGCACGGGGAATAAACAAAGGCCTGAGAAAATGCCCCGATTCCAATTATGTGCGGAAACCGGGAACCGCACCCTTGCGGTTAGAAGGATCTGGAACGCCGCCTGCAGTACACCCGTGAGGCGGTTAGACTCCAAAATCGAGTATGTAACCGCCCGTGATGCGAAACCTAACCCAAGCATACCCAGACCTCCCAGAAAAACCACACACATGCGCCCACCCTGGGATCTCCCAGGTGGGAGGGAGGCCTGACCTGCGGTGGGTGTGTTGGAGGACCTACAATCAGACTGGTTCGAGGATGCTGAACCTCTGTCTTACTGTGAGATCCCTTGGTGACAGAGATACCGCCCCTGTCATGGACTCGAAACCTGGAAAGGGCACGGAAAGATTTAAAGGAAAGACCGGTATAGGTCCGTCTTGGAACTGGAGCAGCAGTAGGGGAAAGAAGAAAAAAAAATAGGATTTTAATACCTACCGGTAAATCCTTTTCTCTTAGTCCGTATAGGACGCTGGCCTGAGAAACCCAGGCAGGAAGATCCTTCCTGACCAGGCCCATAATGGACCTGCTGCTCTTAGGATTCAATATCCGCTCGTCACTGTCGCATCCCCCAAAGGTCGTCGGGTTAAGACCGCCCAAGCGGAAATTCAGGCTCAGAGTATACAGACATCCTTGGAGACCTCAAAGGAATATAAAGCAGAATCGTGACTCTGATCTGCCCAAGGAATCAGTTGATCCTGATGCAAACCATCCGGTAACCTAGAGGACAACTGTTCCACAACCTACCTGCTCCGGACAAGGTAGAACCCCTGCTGCCGTATATTTCTCTCAGATGGCTCCCTCAGCAAGGTTGCCCCAGGAAACGGCAGCTTCTTGGACCGGCGATACATCGAGGGATATACCCTTGGAGAGGTCTGATATCGTTTCCTGCTATCTGCGGGGAAAGGATAGGAAAACAAACATTGTTTAATACCTGAAATTGTGCATTCGGATGTCTCCAGGCCGCCGAACGGAGCATATCCAGCTCATCCGAAACTGGACAAGTCGTTATTATTTCTTCATTGGCGCCGAACTCCAAGGTACGTGAAGTGTCCGACTCCTTTACCTGCAGTACCAGATGAACTGTTGTAAAATGCTCCTCGATATCCTGAGATACTGGTTCAGCCTCCACCGAACACAGACCTCAGAATCCTGGACATCTCTCCCCTCCTCTAAGAGAGGCCTTTCATCCGCAAAGTCGTGTAACATGGAGGTTAGCAAGCTCCCTTTAGAAACCTGGAGATGAGAAATTACGTACAAGGTCTCTGGTTAACCGTGACCTTACCTGCATAATCTGAGCTGTTCAAACAGGAGCGTCCTGCAGCTGCGGTGAGGGCTAAGCAGATGGCTCCACCACACAATGCCCACCTAACAGGGATTTCTCAGACTGTCCCAGGTGATACGAATGAAAGGAGAAAAGGTGGGTTAAAGAAGCGTAGCCCTATGTAATGTCTGCACTATAACGTGCAGTGACAGATACGTTTCAAATAAACATTCTGAAGCAGCGGAGACTTGAACCGGTAGCTCTGCGCTGCGGGACAGGAATCTTAGCCACTAGGCTATAGGAGCTTAAAAGTAGGTTTTTGTTGGGATTCAAACCCTGGTCTCCCTGTTCAGATGTCCCCGCTACTAGCGTACTGAGCCACAGCGCTATTTGTCTGGTGCGACACACATTCCCCAAATTACAAACAGCATTATTATTAATTGAAACAAAGGAATAATAAAGGGAAGGCAACACCCGCCCTGTATGTAGTGTACTGCTAATTAGGAAGAAAAAGGTGCAATACATGTTTCTCGGTGGCTCCGCTGGTTTCCCAAAATGGCGGCCAGCCTGCGAGAAAAGCCGGGGGGGGGAAAGTTATGTGGCAAGGCGGAGCTATGTGGAAATGTGAACCCAGGTCTGTTATAATAAAACATTGCCACTATATATGGTATTGTAACAGTATATAGATATACCTATATAGAGATATATAGATAGATATAGATATATAGAGAGAGAGATATATAGAGATAGATATATATATATATATATATATATATATATAAATAAATGAACCTAATTGGGTAGAGGGCGAGATGTGAACCTGGGTTCCTATGCGTAATATGCTTTGCTATTACCCCACTAAGCTATAAAAGCTCTTTATAAAGATGATGCATACTGGAAGCATTAATGAGCCCCTGATATAGAGCAGGCTCCTATCTATAGAACTATGTGATGTCGTGGCTGGGGAGCCCGCTGAGCAAAGCGGGATTAAGCTCCTCCCCCTCCCAATTCAAACGTTAACGTAGCGGTGAGCTCCCTGCCTCTCCCTCCAGCAATGTGTGCAGTGGCCGGGGAGCGCTAAGCCCGCTGTACAGAGCGGGAGCCTTCACACGGAGCGGAGAGCGCCCCGTATCCCCCTCCGGCACTGCGTGCTGCGGCCAGGGGCGCGGGGAGCGCTCGCTGTACAGAGCGGGAGATAGCTCCCCCCCCCCCCCCCCCGCTATGGCGCTAAATTGAAACTAACCCGCTTCAGTTCCACGAAGCGGTGAGCGCCCTGTATCCCCCGCCGGCAATGGGTGCCGCAGCCGGGGAGCGATGAGCCCGCTGTACAGAGCGCACTGAAGCTCCGCCCCCCTCAATGGCGCCGATTTTAAACTAGAAAAGGCGCCTCTGTCTTAACCCTGATCCACTTCAGTAATCATACAGTGAGCACACGGAGGGAATAAATGTGTTACTTAGAGCATATTGCACCAGTAAATGCACACCAAAAGACATCAGTAATCACACAGTGTAATAGTTAAATCATACATCAATGTGGAGGGGGGGGTGTTTACTCACCACTGCTTGCAGATGATAGAGTGGCCCCGACACGTGCCGCACGCAGCGGTGTCCGGCCACTCATACTCTGCCGACGGAGCGGCCCCGACACTCGCCGCACGCAGCGGTGTCCGGCCACCGATACTCACCACTGCCGTGCTGCCGGAATCTTCTGCCGACGGAGCTGCCCCGATACGCACCGCACGCAGCGGTGTCCGGCCAGCTCCGGAGAGCTCAGTGTCTCCTTCAGCCGGGGCCCTTCCCGAGCCGCACGCAGCTGCGATGGGACCCCGCCGGCAGCTCCCGCGGTGCAGACTGGCAATGGCAGAGCTGCCAGTCTGTGAGTGTAAGAAAGAAAATAAAAATAAATCTTCAGAAGTCCCAAGAGTGAACCAGCTCCCTCGGGCACTAAAATAAGACTGGCTTGGAGGGAAGACATAGTAGGGGAGGAGCTAGTCACATGGTTATAAATTTAAAGTGCCAGCTCCCAGTTACTGCCTACTATTTCCCCATTGTATCTGCACTCCAGTGGCCCCTAGTGGATGAAGGAGAAAAAATAGACACTGCAGGCAAGGCAATTTTGACTAGAAAGTGTACAATCGATTACATATAGTCAAAATTGCAAGTACAGATAGTCAAAATCGGTGGTTCTGGGCTCCGGGGAGTTCAAGGGAAATCGCAAAGTCAAAATCGCCACTTAGTAAATATCTCACCGTGTGTATGCACCTTGAGAGAGGTGGTCTTGGCGATTTGAAGCTGGACACCAGCTGGTTTCAGTGGATCGGGGTGAGGGTGGATATTCACCAACAGTGGAAAGAGCAAGAAGCTGGAATACCGCTTAAATGTTGGAGAACAATGACAGTATGCTAATATAGAGCTTAAAAAAAGTGTGTATGCATATAAAAGTATATATGTGCGTGCATTTATTTATTATAAATATAGATTTTAGCAAAGGTACTTGTCTGCTGCTCTGCCCCAATCTCCCGCTCCGACCTAGCTCCTGCCACAGGTGCATACAGACCCTTACCGGGTTCTCCTCCTATCCGGCTAAAGTCTATCCTGTTGCTCGCACAGTAAGAGCTGTTGGAGCGGTCGGATAGCTCTCTCAGTGCACATGCATGTTGGAGAATGTCTGTACTCTATATGGTTGCCGTTAATGTAATATATAATAATAATTTGGTGCTAATTTGAAAAAATATTGAGGCAAAATACATGTGGTGTGAAACACCAGTAGAAGTTACATGGTCTATAGTTAATCACAGTTCCATTTCAGTATCTGTCTTTCTTTTCCTTGCATAAAGCTCCCTGTATAAACATGGCATGCTTCCATGTGGCTGGATTGCTTCCTGTACAGGATGTGTTTGATTGTCTGACATCTGTCCCTCCAGGTGAATACACAGCTGTACAGTATGAAAGAGAAGCAGCAGCTGGCAGACCTGATTAACACCATGCTGGCCTATAACCTGACGTACCACCAGGAACGCACCATGGACGGGCAGTATGTCTACAAGCTGGATCCGTGAGTAGGATCGCCCGCCGTTAAGGGGTTGTTCATGGCTCCTTCCAATAAATGCATGTTTCATGTACACATTAATGTATCTGGTGTGTGTCGCAGGAGATCTCAGGAATGTTCTGAACTAATGACACATAGGGGGAGATTCAAATGTTTGAAAAGTCAGTTGGGAGTCTGTATTTTCCTATCTAATAGACAGGAATAAACAGACACCCAACCGACTTTTCAAACATTTGAATCTCCCCCATTGGGTGGTATTAAATTCTTTTCACCCCCTTCCACACCAGTTCTGTTTCTGCTGACGGGTGCCATATAATCATTTAAGCTCGCTACCCCCGGGATAGCGAGGGCACCCAACCCTTTACGCAGCTAATTACTATGAGCACGATATGCGCAATAGCGGGGATCACTTGAGAAAGGAGATTAGGCGTGATATTTCATTTGAGTACCACCCACTGTGTGTAGAGCTCACAAACAGGACGCATGGTGGTTTTGTCTCCTTCATTCTTCAGCTTGTTCCTTTTTTAAATCTGTCTGGGGCTACACTGTTACTATTCTACTGTGCAATAGCGCGCAATGTTTGGTGTGGGCTGATATCTAGGGAACACTAAGGGGAGGGGGGGGTATGTAATAGACTGGCTTTTGAAATGTCTTGAAATAAAGCAACCACTAGTTCCTTCATGTCGGAATGGATTACATAACCCCCTAGCACGAATTGTTGGACAGTGTGACCATTATATAGTGTGTATTATAGAGAGCTACGCGTCGTGGTCTGTGGTAGGATCTAATCGCCAGCCAAAACAGCAGTGGCAGCGAGTGTCCTGTGGAGCTGTGATGATGATATCACAGATGAGCAGTGTCATTTCCACTGGCAAAATTGGAACTGGAAACTAAAAGGAAAGGAAAGGAAAAAAAAAAAATCCCAGAACTCCATACCATTGCATGTAGTGAAAGTTGAAGGGCATGTATAAACAGTGGTACTCCCATGTTATAAGAGGCTTATATGGTTTTCTTTTTCTTTTTTTTGTATGAGCTTTTTGGCCAAACCATCCCTTCCCACCTACCACAATAAAAGGATAAGTTAACCAACATTATTTACAATTGCAAAGATAACAGACCACTAGGCGGCGCTGTTTCCTTCAGTCTGTATTGCTCTCTTGGAAAGCAGGCAGCATGACAGTTGTTGCTTATTTGCAGAAGTACTCATGATGGAGACATCCCAGGTATTGGTGTAGAATTGGCAATATCAATAGGACAACACCACATATATTGAGATATACAGTAAATAAACCTACCTATAACCAGGGTACGTTTTCACCTTAAGCTGCCACTAAACGGAAGTTGATCTTGGAGTGTTATAAAAACATCTATAAAGCTGGCCTAGGTTAATCGGATATCGCCGAAATTTAAAAAGACTGGTACCTCTAGCCCCTGTGAAGGACTATACAAACCTTCCTATGTCACCACCATAATCCCTGCAATTATTGGCCGCTGATGATCTGTTCTCATCCAAGAGCTTCTATGATCCCGGAGGCACCCAGCTAAAGTAAAACATGGCTGGGGTTAGGTTTGCAAAGCCGGCTTTTTAGTGGGTGTTCCTGGAAACTTTAAGGCAGGAATATTATGTGCAGAGCTGGGGGGGTGTTTTGCACTTAATATTATTGACGCGCTAAACTTCCAGATCTGACCCGCCAAATAAATATATCCCCTGGTGTCTGTCTGATCACTTATTGGTCTGTCCATTTGTATGGAAAGGGATCACGTTCTATGCGCTATACATGCTGCAGCCCTCCGCTGGTAACCCAGGAACATCCGAGCTGATGGTATTCTGTGCTAAGAGATGCTTTACCAGTACAATAGGCAATAAAGTGTGTGTGTGGGGGGGGGGGGTTGTGCTATAAGTAGAGAAGAGAACTCGAGGTGATGTATAAGTGTAATATGCAGTGAGGGTGCTGTGTTCCCAAGTCTTCCTAACGCTTTCACACTGAGCCTCTGACCCGGGATATTGCCGAGGCTGCCCGGTTCCTAGCTCGGTGTGAAAGGGACTATACGGGTCTGGGGAGCAGGATTGAACCCGGGATAACCTGGCTAGTCTACAGTATGATAGCTCAACCTGGATCATGCTAAAAGTATGGAGAGATCCAGATCACTGGTGCTTGGAGATGTCTTCACAAAGTGCTGTGAAAGGGATATTACTCCCCCATTCTCATACAGACCTGGGTATGTCCATTGAATTATCAGTAGTGGAAAACGGTCAAACATCGTAACTCCCACCTTGGTATAGGGGAACTTGTCTACATGTATTTGTACAGATGTGTCCTCTTACATCTTTTCTCCGTACGCTACAAGTCTCATTACACACAACGCATCCGTGCTGTGTGACTTTGTAGCGGTGAACGTCTTTTTTTTTTTTTTTTTTTTTGCGTTTTTTTCTGTGAAAATGCGTCTTAGAGGCAAAGTAATGTAATAGGATACACAAGCAGCTTCTGCTGAGTAAAATGATATGCAGCATGCCTATATTCTGTGTGACTGCTGTTTAGGGCTGTTTAGTGTGACTGCAGCAAGGATGGAAGAGGATACATCTGTAGTTGTTATAAGGCTATTTCATACTGGTTCAACATGCATTGTAAAAGGGGAGTACTCACGGAGCGATAATCTAAGCAATCTGACTAGATTGCTCAGATTTTAAACTTGATCGCTCCGTGTGTACCCCCTACAGCGATAGCGATGCGCAGCCGCTGGGTGAATGAGCCCCCCCGTCTCCCCCCGCACGCTCAGACACATTGCGCTGTGCTGAGTGGGGGGAGAGATGCTCAGCACACATCTCTCCCGCATCGGCCCGTGAATACAGGCCTTAAGTATGGTGATAACCGGAGGTATTTGAGATTAAAAGGATAATTCCTGCCAAAGGTAAAAATGTAGTGTTGGGAGAATGAAGCAGATAAAGTATGTTTAACAACTCCCCCTCCCTCCCACAAAAAAACCTGTATACAGCGGGCACCACGCCTCCTCAAACAGATGTGAGCAGGAAATTCCTGCTAGAGGGGCTGTTAAAGCCACACCTCCTCAAAATGCTCCTTCATCTGAAATGGGAGTCTTGAGGCCCAGGCATCACCCACTGCACTAACAATACGATAATAGTCTGGAAGTGCGGGATGGGTGATCGCCTTCTGTGCACTGTTGGATGTGTGGGATTTTATCATTTATTCCCTTGCCCACTTTTACCAGGAACTAAGAGAACAGGATGAAGGGGCCTGGCTTCGCCCACCTGGGCACAGACGGGCCCCAGTTTAGCAGGGAAAGCATGCAGAATTAGTGATTGTCCGGATATTACCATCTCTCTCCCGCCCCAACACAGCCTGAGGTAGCGCAGAGAGCCGTTATCAATCTCCTGCCTGTTACATAATCTCCCAGGGTGATATCTCCTGACGACCGGATTATACAGCAGCGCTTTCTGTCTCACTTATCAGCTTGTGCTGTGCGGTGAGTGTAATACCCACTCGTAGGAAAGCAGATGGTAGGACTTCACTATAACAGATACTTTCTTCTTCCCTTTTTAACCATTGCATTACCCCTCTGCGGCGTTTCACATGTTGCTGCAAGTGCAGGCTGTGACGGAAAGGAGCCAGTGGGGCTGTTTGTGAAGGAAATCACTTTAACATGGAGTATTGGTAAGCAGCTATTTAAAAGTTGAAATAAAGCATCATCCTGGAATACAATATTACTTATGATATAAATATTGACAGTGTAGTTACCTAATATAATAAAATATCACTGCAGCATGTATTTTCTAAGCAGACTCAAACTGCAAGGGATGAGTGTAGTTGGCATTACTGCCTCACAGCGCTGAGGTCATGGGTACGATTCCCACCATGGCTCTAACTGTGTGGAGTTTGTATATACTCCCTGTACTTGTGTGGGTTTCCTCCGGGTTCTCCGGTTTCCACCCACAATCCAAAAATATACTTGTAAGTTAATTGTCTCCCAACAAAAAGTAACACTAGCGTGAATGTAAATGTGATAGGGAATATAGATTGTAAGCTCCACTGGCGCAGGGACTGATGTGAATGGGCAAATAGTCTCTGTACAGCGCTGCGGAATGTGTGTGCGCTATATAAATAACTGGTAATAAATAATAAAGTTAGTATGAAACATGTTATACACTCAGTCAGTCTGCTTTCATTCATCTTACCAGAGCATGACCAGTGGTTGTCAATGCCCCCACACGATCTTTACAGTCATATGAATTGGGTGTTGGGAGTGGGTTTCCTTTCACAGTCCAATGATGCACTGCTAGGGTTAGTACAGGCCTGGCCAACCTGTGGCTCTCCAGCTGTTTTAAAACTACAGGTCCCATCATGCCTTGCCACAGTTTTGCTATTACGGAATGCTAAAACTGTGACAGGGCATGCTGGGACGTGTAGTTTGACAACATCTGGAAAGCCACAGGTTGGTCAGGCCTGGGTTAGTAGCTTTTGACAGACGTGACCTCAGTGTGTGTTAGAGACAATAGACTGTGACCCTCTGGGAGAAGGGAAAGTGTTGAGTGATGCTGTATGTAAGGTATATTGATGCAATTTACTAAAAATTTTAACATTTGGGTAAATGGGTTACAGAAAGTATGAAGCAAAATAGATTCTCCAAGGGAGGAGCTATGGAACCAATGTCCTCTCCCTCACATTCCCTTAGATCAGCCTCTGACCTGCACCTCTGCTCCTATGTGGTACCCAACTCACACTCCTGCTTACAAGTCTCCAATGCCACTACACATCTACAAGGTTCCCCCACCACACACACATCTATCCCAGCCTGAGCCACGCTGTATATATCGCTCTATAGCTATATCTTTATCACGCATCCATGTAACGCTAGTATTGAGCACACCTCTCCAGTGCCAGCTCCCACATTTCTCATCCCTGATTTGCAGAAACGTTGAGGACGTTTGCCGTTTTCCAGATCTCCCGGCTCGCAAGCCGCTCACTTACCAGGCCAAGCAACTCATCTCCCGTGAGATTGAGCTAGAGAAGATGAGGAGGTCGGAGGCCTTTCAGCAGGCGCGGAACGTCGGAAGGGTAAGACTGAGGTCATCCTTGGCGAGGCCTTCTTGTAATCAACTATATCATTTATATTCACCTGTCATAGGCACTAATGTGCCACTTACATTAATACGTTACCTCTTACCTGGTATATATAATATTATGTGTTTATGTATAGTGTAATTTGAACCACAAGCCGCCTTCTCTTTTCTAATCAATAAAAGCACTGATATTGCTAATAGGCAAAACAAACTTATTTTCTGTTATCAGTAGTTGTAAGTGGTCTGGAGTAATGAAGTTTTAGGTGTTTTCCTTTCTGCTGGGGAAGAGCCACTTCAGGTGCCCCTAGTGGTAATTCGTTGAATAGTAAATTTAACATCCAGTGGGGAAAAAAAAAATCTAAAATGTCAGTGACGTCAACGACTCTAAAAATATATATCTTCATTACATGAGATGCGTTGTGTTTGGAATACTGGAGGATTAAAGCCTTAGCTGCCCTGCAGCAATCATTATCCTTATGAGTACCCCTGAGTAATAGCGTACAGTCTCACAGGCCTCGGAGTTTAGTAACACGCCGGTCTCAGAGGACTTGTCTGTTTGCCTCTGGTCTCTGGGATACAGTGTAAACAGGAGTTAATAGCTGTTGTCTGCATAAAACCTGGAGATGTAGTAAAGGATGATGAAATAGCAGGATGAGTTAAGAGATCTCTTGAAACGGAATCATTTTGAAAAATCTTTTTATCGTTTTATTCTGCGCTTTATGGGTGATTTAGTTTGTGCATTAAATACTAGTAACACAGCAGGTATTTCATGTCTGATACAAGAGCTCGGTTTGTTCACATTGCCCAACTTGTACCCAACAAAATATGTCTTTAAACCATATCTATAAGAATCGTTTTGCATAATCACGTTTGTACGGCCCCAGGAAGCCTATCTGGGTTTGGATGAAATTTTGCATATGATTTTTATTCTGATTTACTAGATAACTGTTGGTCATGTGAAATAATCAAATAGACAGGCTTCCTTTTTTTTCTTTCTTTTGTTTTGTTTGTTCCTTTGTATGATAACAATGCAGTGCGTCTCCAAATTGTGTAACGGCTGCAAAAAGCAGAAACGGAGACTCTGCTCAGGTGCCTGGTTGCCCGTTTAAGGCTACAGAAGCGTTGCACAGACATAAAACTTGCCCCTTTTTTTTAGAGGGATCTGAGAGCGGAGATAAAAGGAGCTTATGTTGAGTGGTGCATACGCTTTATTGTGTCAACAGAATTAAGGGGACGACGCAGTGCGACACGATAAGTTTGTTGTGTGAACAGATCTTGTGTTTAGCACTGCAATCGCCCCATAATTCGGGGGGGATTTTCCCAGGCATATGCCTGACTCTTAGGAGCCCGTGATGAAGATGAGAGAGAGTGCAACGCTATGAGAAAGCGGAGCCAAGAACATACATTAGGGAGCGTGGCATTACGCGTGTGTACGTCACTTGGGGGAGACAGTCCTCCTGAGTGATCCCATAGGGGGGAATTCAAATCTTATTGCACACCCCTATCTCCTATCTAAAGTGACGGGCGATATTCAAATGGCCCCGTTATCGTGCTGATTGCGCCCATTACAGTCGAGTTTAGGCGTGCAAAGCACCTAAACCTAACTAAATGAATAGGCGCAATTGTGAAAAGACCCGTTTGGGCGCCCAAACGGGTATCTCTACGCCCATTTCAGCTCGCTACCCCCGGTAGTAGCGAGCTGAAATTAACTTGTTGCGCCCGTCGGCAGTAACATTAGAATACTGCCGGTGGGCGCAATCACGGCCGGGAGGGGGGCAGAACATTTGAATCCAGCCCTTAGGGTTGAATGCTGCAACCATTTAAACTGTTGTGTTGGACCATGCAAGGCTGCTGATACTACTGGAGGGAGCAGGCAGTAAGAAAATAGGGATAAAAGACTTGGGCTGTCATAGGGCTGTGGCAGCACTTTCATATACTCAGATCCCAGCACGCGACTCTAATTTGCTGCTTTAGACTCCGCATGTAGCATATATCGGTAACATACATCACAGCTCAGTAGCTATTATGTATCAGTTGAAGTCGGTTTGTTTGATCCCAGCAGGATGGAAATCTGAATAGTGGATCTGTTCTTACAGCACAATTCTTCTGGCTTTCCTCTTTCCCGTTCTGGGAGGATTAACTGTAATACTGCGCTAATAGGCAGCACTGTGAATCCTCATGTAGAAGTGGATCTATCCTGTGATAAGTGGCCGCTTTACTGAGACATTGTGGATCATTTTGTCCTTATTATTTGAGGAAAGTGAGTTTATGTCTAGAATTTTCAGCCGGCAAGATACAGTATATCACTTCTAATTCCTTTTAAGTGGGTTTCCATTGGCGTAGATATATATAGTCTGTATTAAAAAAATATTTGAAGGTGAATTATAGAAGTACATTTAGAGGGTTTCTGTTATCAGCGATACATCATTGCCTGTAATAAACCCAGCCTCAGAATAAACTCTTATGTCTGTGCCTGTGTAACCATTTTTAGAAATGTTATTTCACAATTTCCTTACTAAAGGAAAAACTTAAATTTTAGGAATGTAATAAAGATATCCTGTTTAATATCAGCCAATCCATTATTCTTGTAATAATAAATGCTCTGAATAGAATACATGTTATTTCTTATTGTGATACCTTGTCTGGTGCATAGAGCCTGGGCTCTATATGGTGACCCTCACAGCCTCTCCTGGGCTCTATATGGTGACCCTCACAGCCTCTCCTGGGCTCTATATGGTGACCCTCACAGCCTCTCCTGGGCTCTATATGGTGACCCTCACAGCCTCTCCTGGGCTCTATATGGTGACCCTCACAGCCTCTCCTGGGCTCTATATGGTGACCCTCACAGCCTCTCCTGGGCTCTATATGGTGACCCTCACAGCCTCTCTCAGGCCTCCTTTTGGTATTCATCTCCATTTCTACTCATTCTACTTAGGCTTTCGCTTCCACCCTCTGAGCGGCTTTGGGATATCCCAGTCTGTGTTCCTCTACTACAGACAGAGAAAAGGATTCTACTCTCTGATGCTGTAGGGAGACACAAAGCAGCCCATCCTGGAATGCCTGGATCTGCACTGTCCAGCTGCTCCTCTTCCATGTCTAGTTTACCATTATCCAAGCATGGAGAGGACAGGAGAGCTATAAGGGATCCAGTACCCGGCCTCCTTGAGGATGTAGTATAAGCTATTGGCTGTCCCACTATAGCATCAGAGGAATGAGTTTAACGATAAAGAACAAAATCTTTTTATTTATTTATCATTTTTGTAATCGCTACTTTGGAAAACAAAGTTGTGGCACCATCTTTGCATTTTTTTATTTTCCGGTACTCCCCAACACCAATTGTTCCCCACAAATATTTTCTTCAGAATCTGTAACGTCATGCTAGTTGGTGATGTGTATACACAAACGCAGATATGATGAAAGCAGTAGGTGTTTCTTGAGTTTGGTCAAAGCACACCTAAAGAAAAAAACATGTATTTTGTCAGACAAGGGGTGTGAGTCGGGTGCCCTGACCACCTCCCAATTGTGTCCGTTAACAGGATGCTAATAACAAACTGGGAGATGTCGCCAAGGATAACAGTGCAGCAAAGCCCACCTCCAAACCTGGGACCTTAAACCATGAGCAACGCCTAGAGCATATTGTGAAGAAGACGACATTTGAGGAGAAGGTAGGACTAGTATATCACACTTTTCTCGGTTATACCCTGTGGCAGGAAGGATACATGGAAATTATATACAGTAGCCACCTTTTACTGCTAAGTATATACCTTTCGGAATAAAATTTGAAGATCAGAAAATTAATAATTTAAAAACTGTAGATTGGTAATTCTATTTTCATGCTCCGGAAGCCATAGGGGACACTGCTACAGAACGGTCTAAGGGTGATCTGTATTTAAGCTATAGCAGAGATCCAGTTAATAATACTACTATGCAGAGATAAGACCTCAGAACTCCATATGTAGCCTGAGTCCCCCACTCTCCTTATACAGAGGTTTCCTATATGAGTGAGTAGTAGTTGACCTAATAACTTTCCTAGTGGTTTGCAAACTCGATTGTGTGGGATAATTCTAGTGATGGAGAATAGAAAGCTTGGCGCTGAGACATTACCAGAGTAGTCTGTTGTACTCCGTAGGTCCCGATAACTGTGCGTTGTCCACTTTGTTACCGCATACGGTTATTTAACATTTGTTTTATTGAGAAACCTTATTGTGCTTTTCTGTTCGGCATTCACCTCATAGTACTGTTTTGATTTGTGACCTATAAAACTATACGCCGCTTTCCATAAATAACCCTTATATCCACCTAGTCTCCCAACAAAGGAAAGCTACACATAAACAGGTTCACATCTAAGAAAACAGTCAGATTTTAGAGTGCACATAAATAAATAAAACAATGTTTAATGTACATGTCCTTTAATTGTTTTTCTTTTATAGCCTGAAAAGGATTTCTTTGGACGCCAGATAGTCAAGAAAGAGGTTTCTACGCTTACAGGCAAGTTAGATCTGTGTTCTATGCACGTATGATTTATCCCGCTGTGCTTGGAAAACGGGAACGCCACTGTCACTCTACCCCTCTAGTACGCTACACTACAGTCCAGAGACACTTTTGTGGTGAGGACTTCATGGAGTATGAGTTTACCGTACCAGAGGGCTCCTTATTGATGTCAGACATGGCACAGCCTTGTGCTGCATTCATAGATGGCAGAGGCCTCTCTCATGTATAGGTGTTGGTATCAAGGAGAGTTCCTGCTCAGATCCTGCCAACATGGCACACATTGAAAGTAGCAGATATATGCTCTAGGATAGCAAGAGGTTCTCCTTCCTGATTCTGCAAATTGCAATTGTTTAAAGGGAACGGCCTTCGTGGCTCCTGTAGAACTGCTGGGGCCTGGGGGAGGAGCTGCTACCTCTCTGCGCACACATACCCATGGCAGGCTACCCTGATAGGCTTGCCTCAAACACTGCTCTGAGCTGTGTGTCTCCCTTGCATTATGCACTGCAGCATGCTCATAACTGTGGGACTAATTCAGACCTGATCGCAGCAGCAAAATTGTTCTCTAATGGGCAAAACCATGTGCACTGCAGGGGGGGCGCATATACAACATATGTAGAGAGGGTTAGATTTGGGTGGGGTGTGTTTAAACTGAAATCTAAATTGCAGTGTAAAAATAAAGCAGCCAGTATTTACCCTGCACAGAACCAAAATTACCCACCCAAAGGCTACATTTCTCTGCATGTTATATCTGCTCCTCCCCCTTGCAGTGCACATGGTTTTGTCCATTAGAGAACAATTTTGCTGCTGCGGTCAGGTCTGAATTAGGCCCTGTGTCTCTTTTGCCGTATACTATCAGTTTGTCATTGTGCATTGCAGATCTTTTCTAGGTGTGACTGTGGGAGTATATACAGGGTTAGGACCAGATTGGGGCTATGTCCCATTGCAATTTTTTTAATGGACAAACAGGTGCGGACTCTTTGGCATAGTGGAGAGAGCTTCAATGGGGCCCGAGCGGGATCCTTACTGGTTTTTCCAAACAATACCAAGATGCCAGGGGAGAATAGAGCAAGAGCCTGAGATGCAGTGCTAGATATTCCAGCAATAAACGCTGATCTCATCCAGGGAGCAGAAAGGTAGGAGTGTTTCATATCCGTCATAGACACGTTCATCCAGGGGAATGGCCCCTTCTTAGGGAAGTCTTTTTGCAGATTGTGGATAGGTTGGGGGTGAGCCAAATGAATACCCAGGGCATCTTGGTTGATCCTCCAAGGGTGAACACTTCGGCTCCAGAACAAGAGTCCACAGCATCTCGTGTAGACACTGTGTGCCAGATTCAGACTTAGGTGCAAAGCAGAGAAATTAGTATTTTGCTTTTGGAATAAACCGTGCTGCAATGCAAGGGAAGTTTGAATGCAAGGAAAATACTGTCTGCTTATGCACGTAGCACACACACACTGGGAATGTATGGAAGTAGTTCATGCCTCACTCCTGAAAAGGTGGTCTGCAGGATCCGGTGCGACAGAGCCTACACCCTTAAGAGCTGAGTTTAGACACCCTCTTACAGACATGCCTGCTAGCACAGCAGCACGCAAAGGAGGACTCCAAAAGAGGAAGTTCTCACCAATAGGAGACCTTCCAAATTCTATGGAAATTCTTGGCAGAAACAAGCCTGAGCCTAATTTGAATCACAGTATCTGCAAAGCCATAAGCTCAAAAAACCAAGGCTGACCAGACGTTGTGAAAGCCAGTTGATGGAAGCAGTGGTAGGAAGGGGACGCTGACGTAAGAACTCGCGTTACAGAGGTGTCCTCCAAAGCTGTGCCCTCTGCCGTGCTGAGAATATCCATGTGCTATGACCTTCTGGACCAAGCCGTTACTACTACAAACCATTGATTGGTTTTGCTTTTTCCCCACCTATCAATAGGAGAGAACATGCAGTAACAAGCAACCAACATACAGGGCTCGATTCAGTGTTAGGAGCAAATAAATAATAAGAGCAATTTGCACCCATAGCTTCTGGGATTTCAGCTGTTGGATTCAGTCAAATCTAGGGTACTTGCTTGAAGGACTGCTTCCTTTTGTCTGTCCACTGCTTGAAGTTTAGAGCTGGGGACTTCTTGATGTAGACAGTTGTATTTTTAGCCCAGATTTGTCTCCAGGTTCTTTCTGACTCAGACAGGGTGCTTCCAGCCATGGACCAAGAGAGGTCTTGGAAAGTATGCTCTCCTCACTTTCTGGATGTTATTGGTTCATGAAGGACTTGTCCTTGAGGCTTGGGACTTGCACAGGCCGGGGACCTGTTGGTCTTTATACAGTGTCCACATGTGGAGCTGTCCTGTATCTCCACAGAAGTAAATCATTGTGTGCATTTGTTCTTGCTTCAATTAATTATATTCCTTTGCTTCCAGAGATGGCAATTTTGGATGTGCTGTGCACCCGCCTTTAGGGACAGCCCCGGAATACTCCACTGCCGCCCAATGGATGTCGACAGTAAATAGGATATTTGTACTTGAATGAAGTCCTTTTCTCACAGTGCAATGGTTTGGTGCCTTCACCTTCCAATGGACTTTTAACAAAGTCTAACAGGACAGGCACAATGGCATATCACAATATCATTCCCACTAATACCCCACTTTGCTCCGCTGTTACTTTTTACCACCTTCAACCCAACCAGATGGTTCTGGAAAATGGCTTATAATGAGCAACTTGCAGTGCTTGCCCAATTTTTCAAGTGATAATCTTTTTTGGTTTAGTGGGCCAAATGTTTTTTTTATTTATACAATCTAAGAACAGTATGATTATGGCTTTTTTAATTACTTTTAATCCCCACACCTTGCAGCCCGTCCATCCTGTCCCCTACATAGTGATATTGTGTAGTGCATCACTACATGGCTCATTCCAGCTCTTGGTGTTGTGAAGGACACAATAGTAAGCAAGCGACTGTAGGTTTCCATTTGTTAGGTGAAATTTGGCTAACAGGAGAGATAACAAAAGTATTTTGTGGCTGACCTTATCAATCGAGACCTCGCTGGGCCAATGATGGCTGCCTCTGAATACGCCGCAAGCATCAAACATGTCAGGAAGACTGAGATGAACTTTACTTTCACCACAACTTCATAACATGGAGGATTTCTAGAAGGATACACTATCAGGAAAAGAGAGAGTACACATTGAGAACTTAAGATACAGCGCCACCTGCTGACCCTCCATTGTAGCTTCTTAATTAATACTTGCCCCATTGCTGCTGTTATACTCCACACAATCCACTATGTCTCAGAGATTGGGAACACTGCGTTGTTAGTCTCTAAATTACTTGGATGATGCTGTGTATGCATATTTTATGTTCTGCACATTAAGCTCATCTCTGAAAGTGTTTTATAGGTCTATGTAGTGCATTGTACACTTGGTGGCTGTTATATGAGGTGGGTGTGAGTGCATTTAATCACAAGTTTCCTTCTGCACAGAGTACAGTTTACAATTCCATGAATATACGGGAAAAAAAAGCTTAGATCATGCCTAGACTATGCTGTAGCTGTGGGCTGCATTGCCCATGTTAGAAGCCTTTACTATTATAGGCTGTCATTTGTAGCTTTGAATAATTAATTATTTCTTCCAGCAGCTTCCATCACTTGGGTCATTATTTTATTTATATACATGTAATTTGGCTATCACGCATGCTTGTACAATGCTCCAGCTTTTCTTTGTGCGCAGTGCTCGGTCTTTAAAAAAACATAAAGATAAAAGTTCCTACAATTAGAGTTTTCTATGTATCCCATGTCTGTCTGTGGCCTGCTTGCTGCCGAGGCAGCCATTTTGTGTTTGTGTGCTGACTCCCGACTTCATGTGGGTGAAGCCTGTCAAATCGGCTCCGATACTTCCCACATCTAAAAGTACACAGAGCGTCCGTTTCCAGTGAATTGATAGGCAGCGCTTGTGGTGTTTTAGTGACTAAAACAACACCAGTGCTGCCTGTCAATTCACTTGAAACATAAAATGGCTGCCTTGTGTATTTGTTTTGTTGGGCACTGTACAGGGACCATCTTTCTAAACTGTACGCCTCAGCGGTTGCGTAATATTACTAGGGAAGTGCTCTAGAATGGAGCGCCATCTCCCCTGCCGTCCCCCATGCAGCAAAATGGATGCTCCCTCTTACTAAACAGCACCCATGAACTTGAGCTGTTGTAGAACTACAAGTCCCAGTGATCCCTAAGGAAGTCTGGCATATCTCCATGTAAGCCAAGCCCGTGCTTCACGGGGTAGCCCACCAAAGGTGTTGAGAGTTGTCTACACTGAACTGAAGGGCCATGTCTATGATAAGGGATTTCTTTCTCAAAGTCTAGAACAACTTATTGATCGTCAATATCCGCAGTGACCGTACGAAGCTCTGTGCAGAAGGCATTTACCCGTTACTGTAAAACGTGGTGGTAAGTGCACATCAGTGTGTAACTGTGGTAAACTGCTGTCTAGATACAAGGGGGTAAATTTACTAAGATGGGAGTTCTATTTAAGATGGGATGTTGCCCACAGCAACCAATCAGAATCTACTTCTCATTTATCTAGCACCTTCAAGAAGATAATACCTGGAATCTGATTGATTGGTTGCTATGGGTAACATCCCATCTTCAACAGAACTCCCATCTTAGTAAATTTACCCCTAGGTCTGTGGTCAAGTTTTCCGGGGTGAGATTTCGCGTTGTAGTCTCTAGAACACAGTGACACCTCTTTTATATAATTTGGAAATAAAACGTTTCTGATCTGTATTTATAATAGTCACATTTGTCCCAGCAGCGAGCACAAACCAGGAGGATTCTGTGGAGAAAAAGATAGGGACAGCAGTTGGGAACAGCCACGTCTGGTTTCGCTTTAACGAAGGGGTATCGAATGCTGTGCGGAGGAATGTGTGCATTAAGGACTTGTTATGAAGATTTGGTGTAACTTAAGACTGTTACGCATCAAGGAAAGGCATGAGAACATCGTATATAGCGTCACCCAGCTGTTGCCTGGCAGGAGTGTCGCTGCCATACTGTGATGGAAGACTGGAATGTTTACCTGGACACTTTATATACACGTGGGCTGTACACAAAAGCCGCACACTCAGTACCTGTCCGCACCGGCGTAAAGTCATTTCAGGAACAGATCGCTCCCAGATGGCCTGTCTACAACCAAGAGGGTTCAGTGCAGGATACATTTTTGTAATGTTTATAATATAATAAATTGAGTTCATATAATGGGGTTATACTTTTTACCCTTTTGTCCCGTTAACTTGGGTATCTCTTCTTTCAGCGCACTCACCCCTAACAATTTGAGCACGAGGTGTTCGTTCCACCGGCTATGCCTCCTCTTACATTGCAGCTGGGCCCCTCTGAGTTATTCTTAACCATTTGTTATTAAGTTTAGGAGATAAAGATGAGTGTGCATTTATTTCCCACCCCGCACAAATGGCATCTATGCGATTTACTCAACATCACCTGCGTGGTGAGTTCATCTTAACGCTGCCACCTTCACCTGAAAAATGTTCCTGATGAAGTCCCAGAGGAGATTGGGGCAGATGTATTAAGCCTGGAGAAGGCATAAGGAAGCGATAAAGCAGTGATGAGCGCAAGGTGATAACACACCAGCCAATCAGCTCCTAGCTGTCATTTTTCAAATCCGTAATGATTGGCTAGTGCTTTATCCCTTCTCCAGGTTAATACATCTGCCCCATTGTGTGGTATGGGAAAACATCCCTAAGGAAGTCTAATCCACCTGGAGTACGGTTGTAGCTATTGAATGCATTGAAATGAGAATTGGTTATTTGGAGATGGAAGTTAGACAACTTTTTTTCAGGGCATAGGTGTAGGGGGAGATGTACTAAGCTTTGAATAGTGATTGGCTGGTACTTTATATTCAATTAAAGTCAAAAGCTGCCGTCTGTCAGAAAGACAGCAGTTTTCAACTTTTTTAGGTCGGAAGGGGTTCCGACCTATTCAATATACCCCAGAATTATCCGACACGTCGGAAAGCACATGTCGGATCGGCGGCTTCGCATGCTTCTGTCGGAAACGGGGCCAAATCGGACAGGTTTTGGCCCCATTTCCGACCATCTCAATCTGACTTTAAAAAAAAGTTGGATTGAGACGAGGGACCTGAGAGGAGGACACGGGGGAGAGCAGCAGCTACAGCACAGTGCAGTAGGAGGATGGGGCACCGCAGACGCTCACGGCAGTGTCCACCCGGCTCCAGCAAGCGAGGTCCCACTTGCCTGGAGACGGGTGGATGCTGCCGTGAGTTCTGGCGGCGGTGCCACATCCTCCTGCTACAGCACTATGCTGCTCTCCGCCATCTCCCTGCAAATGGATCCTTCTTCAATTGAATATACCCCTGTATTTCTCCTATCAGCTCCTAACTGACATGTCACAGGCTGTGTTTGAAAATTGATAGGAGCTGACTGGTAGTTTCTCTATTCACTTTTTCTCTGACGTCCTAGTGGATGCTGGGGACTCAGTAAGGACCATGGGGAATAGCGGGCTCCGCAGGAGACTGGCCACTCTAAAGAAAGATTTAGTACTATCTGGTGTGCACTGGCTCCTCCCTCTATGCCCCTCCTCCAGACCTCAGTTAGAATCTGTGCCCGGACAGAGCTGGGTGCTTTTAGTGAGCTCTCCTGAGCTTGCTAATAAGAAAGTATTTTAGTTAGGTTTTTTATTTTCAGAGAGCTTCTGCTGGCAACAGACTCTCTGCTACGAGGGACTGAGGGGAGAGAAGCAAACCTACTAACTGCGGATAGGTTGCGCTTCTTAGGCTACTGGACACCATTAGCTCCAGAGGGATCGAACACAGGACCTGACCTTGTCGTCCGTTCCCGGAGCCGCGCCGCCGTCCCTCTCGCAAAGACAGAAGCCGGCAGAAGCGGAGAAGACATCGAAATCGGCGGCAGAAGACTCCTGTCTTCACATGAGGTAGCGCACAGCACTGCAGCTGTGCGCCATTGCGCCCACACACTCCGGTCACTGTAGGGTGCAGGGCGCAGGGGGGGCGCCCTGGGCAGCAATTGTTACCTCCTGGCGAATGCTGCATATAAACAGTGGCACACTGTTATATGTATGAGCCCCCGCCATTTATTTTACAAGAAATCGCGGGACAGTAGCCCGCCGCTGAGGGGGCGGGGCCTTCTTCCTCAGCACTCACCAGCGCCATTTTCCTGCCACAGCTCCGTTGAGAGGAAGCTCCCCAGGCTCTCCCCTGCAGAATCACGGTAGAGGGGGTAAAAAAGAGAGGGGGGGGCACATAAATTTAGGCGCATTAATCATAATACAGCAGCTACTGGGTAAACACTAAGTTACTGTGTAATCCCTGGGTTATATAGCGCTGGGGTGTGTGCTGGCATACTCTCTCTCTGTCTCTCCAAAAGGCCTTTTGGGGGTCCTGTCCTCATTTAGAGCTTCCCCTGTGTGTGTGGTGTGTCGGTACGCGTGTGTCGACATGTTTGACGAAGAGGGCTATGTGTAGGCAGAGCAAGTGCAGTTGACTGACGTGTCGCCGCCGACGGTGCCGACACCTGATTGGATGGATATGTGGAAGGTGTTAAATGATAATGTAAACTCCTTACATAAAAGGTTGGATAAAGCTGATACTTCGGGTCAGTCAGGGTCTCAACCCATGCCTGATCCTACAGCGCAGAGGCCCTCAGGGTCTCAAAAGCGCCCACTATCCAAAATGGTTGACACAGATGTCGACACGGATTCTGACTCCAGTGTCGACGACGATGATGCAAAATTGCAACCAAAATGACAAAAGCTATACGTTACATGATTATAGCGATGAAGAATGTTTTACACATATCAGAGGTGAACCCTGTCCCTGACAAGAGGGTTAATATGTATGGGGAGAAAAAGCAAGAGGTGACTTTTCCCCCTTCACATGAGTTAAATGAGTTATGTGAAACAGCGTGGGATTCCCCAGATAAGAAAGTTCTGATTTCCAAGAGGTTACTTATGGCATACCCTTTCCCGCCTGAGGACAGGGTGCGCCGGGAATCCTCCCCTAGGGTAGATAAAGCTCTGACACGCTTATCAAAGAAGGTGGCCCTGCCGTCGCGGGATACGGCCACCCTAAAGGATCCTGCAGATAAAGCAGGAAAGTATCCTGAAATCTGTTTATACACATTCAGGGACTCTACTGAGGCCGGCAATTGCGTCGGCGTGGATGTGTAGTGCTGTAGCAGCGTGGACAGATAATCTGTCTGAGGAAATGGATACCTTAGACAGGGATACTATTATGCTGACCCTGGGGCATATAAAAGACACTGTCCTATATATGAGGGATGCCCAGAGGGACATTTGCCTACTGGGCTCTAGAATTAATGCAATGTCAATTTCTGCCAGGAGGGTCCTGTGGACTCGGCAGTGGACAGGTGATGCCGACTCCAAAAAACACATGGAGGTGTTACCTTACAAGGGTGAGGAATTGTTTGGGGACGGTCTCTCGGACCTGGTTTCCACAGCTACTGCTGGGAAGTCGAACTTTTTGCCATATATTCCCCCACAACCGTAGAAAGCACCGTATTACCAAATGCAGTCCTTTCGCGCACAAAGTAGCAAGAAGGTCAGAGGTGCTTCCTTTCTTGCTAGAGGCAGGGGCAGAGGAAAAAAGCTGCACCTTACAGCTAGTTCCCAGGAACAGAAGTCCTCCCCGGCTTCCACTAAATCCACCGCATGACGCTGGGGCTCCATGGGTGGAGCCAGGAGCGGTGGGTGCGCGTCTCCGACATTTCAGCCACCAGTGGGTTCGCTCACAGGTGGATCCCTGGGCTATACAGATTGTGTCTCAGGGATACAAGCTGGAATTCGAGGTGATGCCCCCTCAACGTTACCTAAAATCGGCCCTGCCAGCTTCCCCCATAGAAAGGGAAGTAGTGGTAGCGGCGATTCACAAGCTATTTCTCCAGCAGGTGGTGGTAAAGGTTCCCCTTCCTCAACAGGGGAAGGGATACTATTCCACAATGTTTGTGGTACCGAAACCGGACGGTTCGGTCAGACCTATATTAAATTTAAAGTCCCTGAACATTTATCTGAAAAGATTCAAGTTCAAAATGGAATCGCTCAGAGCGGTCATTGCAAGCCTGGAAGAGGGGGATTTTATGGTGTCTCTGGACATCGAGGATGCTTATTTGCATGTCCCCATTTATCCGCCTCATCAGAAGTACCTTTAGATTTGTGGTACAGGACTGTCATTACCAATTCCAGACGTTGCCGTTTGGTCTGTCCACGGCACCGAGAATATTTACCAAGGTAATGGCAGAAATGATGGTGATCCTGAGAAAGCAAGGAGTCACAGTTATCCCATACTTGGACGATCTCCTCATAAAGGCGAGGTCGAGGGAGCAGTTGCAGATCAGCGTAGCGCACTCACAGGAGGTGTTGCAACAGCATGGCTGGATTCTGAATATCCCAAAGTCGCAGCTGATTCCTACGACGCGTCTGCCCTTTCTGGGCATGATTCTGGACACAGACCAGAAGAAGGTGTTTCTCCCGACGGAGAAGGCTCAAGAGCTTGTGACTCTAGTCAGAGACCTATTAAAACCAAAACAGGTGTCGGTGCATCACTGCACGCGAGTCCTGGGAAAGATGGTGGCATCGTACGAAGCCATTCCCTTCGGCAGGTTCCATGCGAGGATCTTTTAATGGGATCTGTTGGACAAATGGTCCAGATCGCATCTTCAGATGCATCGGCTGATCACCCTGTCACCCAGGGCCAGGGTGTCTCTTCTGTGCTGGCTACAGAGTGCTCACCTTCTCGAGGGCCGCAGATTCGGCATACAGGACTGGGTCCTGGTGACCACGGATGCGAGCCTCCGAGGGTGGGGGGCAGTCACTCAGGGAAGAAACTTCCAAGGGTTGTGGTCAAGTCAGGAAACTTGTCTCCACATAAATATCCTGGAACTAAGGGCCATATTCAACGCCCTGAGTCAAGCGGAGGAGCCCCTGCTTCGCAACCAACCGGTGCTGATTCAGTCAGACAACATCACCGCGGTGGCTCATGTAAACCGCCAGGGCGGCACAAGAAGCAGAGTCGCGATGGCGGAAGCCACCAGGATTCTTCGTTGGGCGGAGAATCACGTACAAGCACTGTCAGCAGTGTTCATTCCGGGAGTGGACAACTGGGAAGCAGACTTCCTCAGCAGGCACGACCTCCACCCGGGAGAGTGGGGACTTCATCAAGAAGTCTTCATTCAGATTACAGATCGATGGGAACTGCCACAGGTAGACATGATGGCATCCCGTCTCAACAAAAAGCTGCAACGGTATTGCGCCAGGTCAAGAGACCCTCAGGCGATAGCTGTGGACGCCCTGGTAACACTGTGGGTGTTCCAGTCGGTCTATGTGTTCCCTCCTCTTCCTCTCATACCCAAGGTACTGAGAATCGTAAGAAGAAGAGGAGTGAGAACAATACTCATTGTTCCGGATTGGCCAAGAAGACCTTGGTACCCGGAATTGCAAGAAATGCTCACAGAGGACCCATGGCCTCTGCCTCTCAGACAGGACCTGTTGCAACAGGGGCACTGCCTGTTCCAAGACTTACCGCGGCTGAGTTTGACGGCATGGCGGTTGAACGCCGGATCCTAGCGGAAAAAGGCATTCCGGAGGAAGTTATTCCTACGCTGATAAAGGCTAGGAAGGACGTGACAGCAAAGCATTATCACCGCATATGGCGAAAATATGTTGCTTGGTGTGAGGCCAGGAAGGCCCCTACAGAGGAATTCAAACTGGGCAGATTTCTGCACTTTCTACAGTCTGGAGTGACTATGGGCTTGAAGTTGGGATCCATAAAGGTCCAGATTTCGGCCCTATCCATTTTCTTTCAAAAGGAACTGGCGTCTCTTCCTGAAGTTCAGACATTTGTTAAGGGAGTGCTGCATATTCAGCCCCCTTTTGTGCCACCTGTGGTACCTTGGGATCTCAACGTGGTGTTGGGTTTCCTAAAATCCCACTGGTTTGAACCACTTAAGACCGTGGAGCTAAAGTATCTCACGTGGAAGGTGGTCATGCTATTGGCATTAGCTTCGGCTAGGCGTGTGTCAGAATTGGCGGCTTTGTCATGTAAAAGCCCCTATCTGGTTTTTCATATGGACAGGGCGGAATTGCGGACTCGTCCCCAATTTCTGCCAAAGGTGGTGTCATCTTTTCATTTGAACCAACCTATTGTAGTGCCTGCGGCTACTCGTGACTTGGAGGATTCCAGGTTACTAGATGTAGTCAGGGCTTTGAAGATTTATGTAGCCCGTACGGCTGGAGTCCGAAAAACTGACTCGCTGTTTATCCTTTATGCCCCCAACAAGTTGGGTGCTCCTGCTTCATAGCAAACCGTTGCCCGCTGGATCTGTAACACGATTCAGCAGGCTCATTCTGCGGCTGGATTGCTGCATCCAAAATCAGTGAAAGCCCATTCCACAAGGAAGGTGGGCTCTTCTTGGGCGGCTGCCCGAGGGGTCTCGGCCTTGCCGAGCTGCTACTTGGTCTGGTCCAAACACATTTGCAAAATTCTACAAGTTTGATACTGAGGAGGACCTTGAGTTTGGCTGAGGAGGACCTTGAGTTTGCCCATTCGGTGCTGCAGAGTCATCCGCATTCTCCCGCCCGTTTGGGAGCTTTGGTATAATCCCCATGGTCCTTACGGAGTCCCCAGCATCCACTAGGACGTCAGAGAAAATAAGATTTTACTTACCGGTAAATCTATTTCTCGTAGTCCGTAGTGGATGCTGGGCGCCCGTCCCAAGTGCGGACTTTCTGCAATACGTGTACATAGTTATTGCTTAATAATTGGTTATGTTATGTTGGCATCCATTGTTGACGCCCTGTTGTTGTTCATACTGTTGACTGGATAAGTGTATCACAAGTTATACGGTGTGATTGGTGTGGCTGGTATGAGTCTTACCCGAGATTCCAAAATCCTTTCCTTATAATGTCTGCTCTTCCGGGCACAGTTTCCTTAACTGAGGTCTGGAGGAGGGGCATAGAGGGAGGAGCCAGTGCACACCAGATAGTACTAAATCTTTCTTTAGAGTGCCCAGTCTCCTGCGGAGCCCGCTATTCCCCATGGTCCTTACGGAGTCCCCAGCATCCACTACAGACTACGAGAAATAGATTTACCGGTAAGTAAAATCTTATTATCTCTCTCCAAGGCTTGGTACACCTCCCCCAAGTTAATCCCTAAATATGTGGACTGATGAAAGTGCTTCAAAGTTGCACATTTCTGGAAGTAAAGGAAAAATAAAAACACAGGTGACAGGAAAGTAAAAATGAACCACGGTTTTATTAGATATGAAGTTTCTACTCTTTGTAGAATTTATTGGGACAAACAAAAAGGAACAAAATTTAGGGGGTTGGTCATGATCTCCCCTGATTGTATAAATTATTACCATGACCTGAAAAGCATAGTCTGCTATAGTGCATATTCTGGAAGGTATTTGGGGGAAGGGGAGCTGTCGGTACAGGACGGTTACGCCTCCAATATCTGCTACCGGGCTGTGTGTGTTTTGAGAAAAGCCCAAGACTGTTTTATTGCTGTCATACAATAGTGACAACCTGCCATGACATACAGCTAGATACATACAACGTGACCCTTTCACTGCAGCGTTCTCATTCATCTACAACACGTCCATGCTTTCTGCTAACCTTCTAAACCTAAAACAATAGTTAAAATAAAATGAGACCACCTGTTTCTCCCATAGGTGACGGTGGGAATCCTGGAACCCTTCCTGTGAGCGCAGTGTTACACAGTCCTGATCCGCTTCCTGGCTGTACTCTAATATTAGAATTTTAGTTACATTCAGAGTAGATGATAAATCGGGAAAGGGGAACGAGGGACAAAGCCTGGTGTTGGAGGATCACAGGATACTGCACTTTCCTCTCTCTACCCACGGGTTATTCTTCATAAGTTCTGGATTCAGGAAAGGGTCATTGGGTACTCCCTCTTCAATCCACTTTAGTAACCTGAAAATGTGAGAGAGAAGTGGTTACTAAGAGAGGGAGAGAGGGGTAGGCTTGTATTGAGTGAGTCTGAAAAGATGCTTGTCTAGGCTTTTATTCCCCGTCATCCCTCCCCTGATTCTTGTACATTACAACAGACTGGTACCCCTACTTCGTAGGTTCTCAAACTCGACCCTCAGGACCCCACACAGTGCATGTTTTCCAGGTCTCACAGAATCACAAGTGAAATAATTAGCTCCACCTGCGGACCTTTTAAAATGTGTCAGTGAGTAATTAATTCACCTGTGCACTTGCTGGGTTACCCGCAAAACATGCGGGGTCCTGAGGGCCGAGTTTGAGAACCTGTGCCCTACTTAATACAAAATTGTGTATAGCTACAAGTCATTAGCTGGAGTGCAGACGGTAGAATGAAAAATTGCAGCACTCTACAGTGGAACTCCAGCTAAAAGTGGAACTACACATCCCAGCATGTACTGCCACAGTTTTACTACTAGGGCAGGCTAGGACTGTTAGCAGTGCATGCTGGGATGTGTAGTGCCATAGCATCTGGAAGGCTGCATGTTGAATAACCCTGATATAGGAAGCTATGTATATGTGTCAGTCCTTTTCTATGTTGCTTATATTTCTAGTTCTGATGAAACCACTCCAATCCACTCACTTGTGGAAGTGGATTTCATCAATGTTAAAGTTTGGTTTCATTTGCTTTGTGCACGGTGGCAGCGTGTGGGTCTCTGTGTGTAGCCGGACATGTAATACAGCAGAAGCCACTCATGGGAATAAATGTAAATACAGGTTTATGGAAAACTAAATGCAAATAATACACTCCAGCAGGATAGACCGGTGGCAGCTGCTGTTTATACGATCAGTCCTGTCTGTGAGTGGATATTCTGTATAATAATGACTCGCGGCCTCTTTTACCCCTTTCACACATGCAGCAAAATCCCCAGTTTTAGCACATGAACGCGCACTGACCCAGGTTTTTGGTATGTGTGAAAGCAAACGCTCCAAGGTCCCTGACCCTGCTCTTCACCAGCATGGTAAGCATTTTAACCCTACCCCTCCTGAACAATATGACTTACAGTTTAGTTCTCCATGTGTACAGCGACTGTAGATGTGCGTCCGCAGGTCAGGCCGCTGTGGGTTTGGAGCCTTAATAAGGCTGTCAGATTCCAAGAAATGAGAATTTTTAAAGCCGTATAGTTAAATGGGACCAAGGTTACTGGAGAATTTATACCAATATATCACTTGTACGCTGTAGGCAGTAGTGTGGCTCCTGAAGTTGGTAGTACTGTGTTGTGGTATATGTAAGAAGTGCTATGATCAGGGCAGTACGGATGGTGTGATGGTTAGCATTACTGCCTCACAGAACTGAGGTCATGGGTTCAATTCCCACCATGGCCCTAACTGTGTGGAGTTTGTATATTCTCCCCGTACCTACGTGGGTTTCCTCCGGGTACTCCGGTTTCCTCCCACAATCCAAAAATATACAGGTAGGTTAATTGTCTCCCAACAAAATTAACCCTAGCGTGAATGTGTCTGTGTACATGTGGTAGGGAATATAGAGTGTAAGCTCCACTGGGGCAGGGACTGATGTGAATGAGCAAATATTCTCAGTACAGCGCTGCAGAATATGTGTACCCTATATAAATAATTGGTAATAAAATAATAAATATTTAAGTGATATGTAAAAGGGCATCAGCACCATTAATGGCCTGTTTTATCCCTGTGTGTATGAAAGCAAGCTTTATAACCATTATTCATGAGTAATACTTTTAATTTTATTGTTGAAATATATACAATACACTACTGCAGATCAGATTCCAATAGAGACCAATTGTAAATGCTTGTTGGACAGGCCCAACTTTGTGTCTGGCAACCAGCAGTCACCTAATCTCTCTGCTGTCCTGGCTGCTCTCTCAAATCTTCCCCATTCCTTTATACAGCAGGAATCACATGACGTGTGGAGCTGGGTGGTATTCATGTGACCGCCGGTCTGCTGACCGACAGTCACATGACCTCCTCCACCATCCCGCCGGCTCAGTATCCCGATGGTTGGCATGCCGACCAACAGGGACTGTTTCTACTCGTGGGTGTCCACGACACCCATAGAGTGGGAATAGAACCCGTGGCGACCGCAGGTCGCCACCGAGCCCGCAAGGGGCTTGCTGCACTCGCCCCTCGCCGCCGGGATCCCGGCGTCGGTAAGCTGACCGGCGTCCAGGAGACCGCTGGTCAGCCATACTACACCCGTGGAGCTGGCTGTTCTGTAACCAGTGACTTGTCACTTGCTGCGCCTACCGTATGGCCAGGTAAGTGATTGTAGAGTAGGGTACTTTGTATAGAATGTAGAAAGGTCCCATCATCCAGCCCCAAACCTACAGATGAGAACCGTGGAGTGTGTGCCAGACATTCCACTGCAGCTCTGCCATAAAATAAAAGACCCCTGCCTCAGCAGAGAACAATAACTTTAAATGTTCCATGTAAAAAAAACTGAGTGCAAGAATTTGGGCTCTTGGGCCTAATTCAGTAAGGATTGCAAATTCTGCCATGTAGCAGAATTTGCAATCCTTGTGATCGCATGCTGGGGGCCGCCCATCACAGGGCATGCTGACCACCGCCCCCTCCACCACCTTTAGCAAGCAAAAATTGCGATCGCACCACAATTTTTGCTTGATCGCAGAAATTAGGGTTGCCCCCTGCCCTCCCCGTTTGGATGATGCTGCCCCCATTTCCCTGCAACGCTCCATCCCTGCCTAGGAAATGGAGCGTTGCCGCCTCTGCCTCATTGACAGGCAGAGGTGTTCGCATTTACTGCAGGCGGCTGCATCCTTTTAGTAATTCTTGTGGTTGGATTGCCTATTATGATCCAACCTGAATCGGGCCCACTGTCTATAAATCCATATATGTTTGCAAAGGTGTCATTCATTCTATGTCTGCTCCTCACAGGGTAGCCTACTGCAGACAGGAGAACGTGCCCTTACTATACAGCCCAGTTCTACACAGAATAAAATCATTTGTCACGTTTTAGATCGGGATTCAGCAGCTCGCACATTATCCAAAGAACGTATTATCCATTCCAACGCGTATCGTGTTTATAGGGTGGATAGTGACACCGCCTGGTTCAAAAATGGTCACTATTGACTCGTGGAGGGCTGGACTCACCATATCTGTACTATAGCCTCTGAGTGACACAAGAGAACACACCCCATTTGGCAGTGGTCCATCAAGCAACATCTCTGGCCATGTCCAGGTGGTGTCATTTGGTACTGCCTAGGAAGTGTACTACTTGTCTCTTGCTCATTATCTTTTATTTCTCTGACGTCCTAGTAGATGCTGGGGACTCCGTAAGGACCATGGGGAATAGACGGGCTCCGCAGGAGACTGGGCACACTATAAGAAAGATTTGGTACTACCTGGTGTGCACTGGCTCCTCCCTCTATGCCCCTCCTCCAGACCTCAGTTAGATTTCTGTGCCCGGCCGAGCTGGATGCACACTAGGGGCTCTCCTGAGCTCCTAGAAAGAAAGTATATGTTAGGTTTTTTATTTTACAGTGAGACCTGCTGGCAACAGGCTCACTGCAACGAGGGACTAAGGGGAGAAGAAGCGAACCTACCTGCTTGCAGCTAGCTTGGGCTTCTTAGGCTACTGGACACCATTAGCTCCAGAGGGATCGACCGCAGGACCCGTCCTTGGTGTTCGTTCCCGGAGCCGCGCCGCCGTCCCCCTTACAGAGCCAGAAGCAAGAAGATGGTCCGGAAAATCGGCGGCAGAAGACTTCAAGCGCACAGCACTGCAGCTGTGCGCCATTGCTCCTCATACACACTTCACACTCCGGTCACTGAGGGTGCAGGGCGCTGGGAAGGGGCGCCCTGAGCAGCAATAAAATCACCTTGGCTGGCAAAATAACCACAATATATAGCCCCAGAGGCTATATATGTGGTAATTACCCCTGCCAGCATACAGAAAAAAGCGGGAGAAAAGTCAGCCGAAAAAGGGGCGGAGCCATCTCCCTCAGCACACTGGCGCCATTTCTCCCTCACAGTTCCGCTGGAAGGAAGCTCCCTGACTCTCCCCTGCAGTCTACACTACAGAAAAGGGTAAAAAAGAGAGGGGGGGCACTAAATTGAGGCGCAGTAAATATTATAACAGCTATATGGGACATAATTCAGTTAGTCCCTGCATTATATAGCGCTCTGGTGTGTGCTGGCATACTCTCTCTCTGTCTCCCCAAAGGGCTTTTGTGGGGTCCTGTCTCCTTTAAGAGCATTCCCTGTGTGTGTGTGCGGTGTGTCGGTACGGCTGTGTCGACATGTTTGATGAGGAGACTTATGTGGAGGCGGAGCAGATGCCTATACATGTGATGTCACCCCCTGCGGGGCAGACACCTGAGTGGATGGACTTATGGAAGGAATTACGTGCAAGTGTCGACTCCTTACATAAAAAATTTGACGACATGCCAAATGCGGGACAGCCGGCTTCTCAGCTCGTGCCTGCCCAGGCAATTCAAAGGCCATCAGGGGCTCTAAAACGCCCACTACCTTGGATGGCAGACACAGATGTCGACACGGATACTGATACCAGTGTCGACGACGATGAGTCAAATTTAATGTCCACTAGGGCCATTCGTTGCATGATTGAGGCAATGAAAGAGGTTTTACACATTTCTGATATAAACCCAGGTACCTCAAAAAAGGGTATTATGTTTGGGGAGAAAAAACTACCAATAGTTTCTCTAACGTCCTAGTGGATGCTGGGGACTCCGTCAGGACCATGGGGAATAGCGGCTCCGCAGGAGACAGGGCACATCTAAAGAAAGCTTTTAGGATCACATGGTGTGTACTGGCTCCTCCCCCCATGACCCTCCTCCAAGCCTCAGTTAGGTTTTTGTGCCCGTCCGAGCAGGGTGCAATCTAGGTGGCTCTCTTAAAGAGCTGCTTAGAAAAAGTTTTTTTAGGTTTTAAATCTCAGTGAGTCCTGCTGGCAACAGGCTCACTGCATCGAGGGACTTAGGGGAGAGATTTTCAACTCACCTGCGTGCAGGATGGATTCGAGTCTTAGGCTACTGGACATAGCTTCAGAGGGAGTCGGAACACAGGTCATCCTGGGGTTCGTCCCGGAGCCGCGCCGCCGACCCCCCTTACAGATGCTGAAGATCGGAGGTCCGGAAACAGGCGGCAGAAGACTCTTCAGTCTTCATGAAGGTAGCGCACAGCACGGCAGCTGTGCGCCATTGTTGCTACACACTTCTCACTGACCAGTCACGGAGGGTGCAGGGCGCTGCTGGGGGCGCCCTGGGCAGCAATATTAAATACCTTTAGTGGCAAAGAATACATCACATATAGCCATTAAGGCTATATGTATGTATTTAACCCAGGCCAGATTTCTCAAAACCCGGGAGAAAAGCCCGCCGGAAAAGGGGCGGAGCTTATTCTCCTCAGCACTCAGCGCCATTTTCCTGCTCAGCTCCGCTGTGAGGAAGGCTCCCAGGACTCTCCCCTGCACTGCACTACAGAAACAGGGTAACAAAGAGAAGGGGAACATAAATTGGCGATATTTATATATTAAAAGCGCTTATAACAAAAACAACACCTTTTAGGGTTGTTTATATACATTTATAGCGCTTTTGGTGTGTGCTGGCAAACTCTCCCTCTGTCTCCCCAAAGGGCTAAGGGGGTCCTGTCTTCGATTAGAGCATTCCCTGTGTGGCTGCTGTGTGTCGGTACGTGTGTGTCGACATGTATGAGGACGATGTTGGTGTGGAGGCAGAGCAATTGCCGGTAATGGTGATGTCACCCCCTAGGGAGTCGACACCGGAATGGATGGCTTTAGTTATGGAATTACGTGATAATGTTAGTACATTACAAAAGTCAGTAGACGAAATGAGACGGCCGGAAAACCAGTCAGTACCGGCTCAGGCGTCTCAGACACCGTCAGGGGCTGTAAAACGTCCCTTACCTCAGTCAGTCGACACGGGTACCGACACAGATGAATCTAGTGTCGACGGTGAAGAAACAAACGTATTTTCCAACAGGGCCACACGTTATATGATCACGGCAATGAAGGAGGCTTTGCAGATCTCTGATACTGCTGGTACCTCAAAAAGGGGTATTATGTGGGGGGTGAAAAAACTACCTGTAGCTTTTCCAGAATCAGAGGAATTGAATGACGTGTGTGATGAAGCGTGGGTTAACCCAGATAGAAAACTGCTAATTTCTAAGAAGTTATTGGCATTATACCCTTTCCCACCAGAGGTTAGGACGCGCTGGAAAACACCCCCTAGGGTGGATAAGGCGCTCACACGTTTATCAAAGCAAGTGGCGTTGCCGTCTCCTGATACGGCCGCCCTCAAGGATCCAGCGGATAGGAGGCTGGAAACTAACCTGAAAAGTATATACACTCATACTGGTGTTATACTGCGACCGGCAATAGCCTCAGCCTGGATGTGCAGTGCTGGGGTAGTGTGGTTGGATTCCCTGACTGAAAATATTGATACCCTGGATAGGGACAGTATTTTATTGACTCTAGAGCAATTAAAGGATGCGTTTCTTTATATGCGAGATGCTCAGAGGGATATTTGTACTCTAGCATCAAGAGTAAGTGCGATGTCCATATCTGCCAGAAGAAGTTTATGGACGCGACAGTGGTCAGGTGATGCGGATTCCAAAAGGCATATGGAAGTGTTGCCATATAAAGGAGAGGAATTATTTGGGGTCGGTCTATCGGATCTGGTGGCCACGGCAACTGCCGGCAAATCCACTTTTTTACCTCAGACCCCCTCCCAACAGAAAAAGACACCGTCTTTTCAGCCGCAGTCCTTTCGCTCCTATAAAAACAAGCGAGCAAAAGGACAGTCTTATCTGCCGCGAGGCAGAGGAAAGGGTAAGAGAGGGCAGCAAGCAGCCCCTGCCCAGGACCAGAAGCCCGCCCCGGGTTCTACAAAGCCATCAGCATGACGCTGGGGCTTTACAAGCGGACTCAGGAGCGGTGGGGGGTCGACTAAAGATTTACAGCAATCAGTGGGCTCGCTCACAGGTGGACCCGTGGATCCTGCAGATAGTATCTCAGGGTTACATGTTGGAGTTCGAAAGGTCTCCCCCTCGCCGGTTCCTAAAGTCTGCTTTACCAACGTCTCCCTCAGAAAGGACGACAGTATTGGAAGCCATTCACAAGCTGTATTCTCAGCAGGTGATAGTCAAGGTACCCCTCCTACAACAGGGAAAGGGGTATTATTCCACACTATTTGTGGTACCGAAGCCGGACGGTTCGGTAAGACCTATTCTAAATCTGAAATCCTTGAACCTGTACATACAGAAATTCAAGTTCAAGATGGAGTCACTCAGAGCAGTGATAGCGAATCTGGAAGAAGGGGACTTCATGGTGTCCCTGGACATAAAAGATGCTTATCTGCATGTCCCAATTTACCCCTCACACCAAGGGTATCTCAGGTTCGTGATACAAGACTGTCATTATCAGTTTCAAACGCTGCCGTTTGGTTTGTCCACGGCCCCTCTGGTCTTTACCAAGGTAATGACCGAAATGATGGTTCTTCTACGAAGAAAAGGCGTATTAATTATCCCTTACTTGGACGATCTCCTGATAAGGGCAAAGTCCAGAGAACAGCTGGAAGTCGGTGTAGCACTAACCCAAGTAGTGCTTCAGCAACACGGGTGGATTCTGAATCTTCCAAAATCTCAATTGACCCCGACAACACGTCTGCTGTTCCTGGGAATGATTCTGGACACGGTTCAGAAAAAGGTGTTTCTCCCGGAGGAGAAAGCAAGGGAGTTATCCGAACTGGTCAGGAACCTCCTAAAACCAGGAACTGTGTCAGTACATCAATGCACAAGAGTCCTGGGAAAGATGGTGGCTTCTTACGAAGCAATTCCATTCGGCAGATTCCATGCACGAACATTTCAGTGGGATCTGCTGGACAAATGGTCCGGATCGCATCTGCACATGCATCAGCGGATAACACTGTCACCAAGAACAAGGTTGTCTCTCCTGTGGTGGTTGCAGAGTGCCCATCTGTTAGAGGGCCGCAGGTTCGGCATACAGGACTGGGTCCTGGTGACTACGGATGCCAGCCTACGGGGCTGGGGAGCAGTCACACAGGGAAGAAACTTCCAGGGTGTATGGTCAGACCTGGAGACGTCTCTTCACATAAATATACTGGAGCTAAGAGCGATATACAATGCTCTAAGCTTGGCAAAACCGCTGCTTCAGGGTCAGCCGGTGTTGATCCAGTCGGACAACATCACGGCAGTCGCCCACGTAAACAGACAAGGCGGCACGAGAAGCAGAAGAGCAATGACAGAAGCTGCAAGGATTCTTCGCTGGGCGGAAAATCATGTCATAGCACTGTCAGCAGTGTTCATCCCGGGAGTGGACAACTGGGAAGCAGACTTCCTCAGCAGACACGACCTTCACCCGGGAGAGTGGGGACTTCATCCGGAAGTTTTCCACATGATTGTGAACCGTTGGGAAAAACCAAAGGTGGATATGATGGCGTCTCGCCTCAACAAAAAACTGGACAGATATTGCGCCAGGTCAAGAGACCCTCAGGCAATAGCTGTGGACGCTCTGGTAACACCATGGGTGTACCAGTCAGTGTATGTGTTTCCTCCTCTGCCTCTCATACCAAAGGTACTGAGAATTATTCGGAAAAGGGGAGTAAGAACAATACTAGTGGCTCCGGATTGGCCAAGAAGAACTTGGTATCCGGAACTTCAAGAGATGCTCACGGAGGATCCGTGGCCTCTACCTCTAAGAAGGGATCTGCTTCAGCAGGGACCTTGTAATGTTCCAAGACTTACCGCGACTGCGTTTGACGGCATGGCGGTTGAACGCCGGATTCTAAAAGAAAAGGGCATTCCAGAGGAAGTTATTCCTACCTTGATTAAGGCTAGGAAGGAAGTGACCGCACAACATTATCACCGCATTTGGAGAAAATATGTTGCGTGGTGTGAAGCCAAGAAGGCCCCAACGGAAGAATTTCAATTGGGTCGATTCTTACATTTCCTGCAGGCAGGATTGTCTATGGGCCTAAAATTGGGGTCTATTAAAGTTCAAATTTCGGCCTTATCAATCTTCTTCCAGAAGGAATTGGCTTCAGTGCCTGAAGTACAAACTTTTGTCAAGGGTGTACTACATATACAGCCCCCGATTGTGCCCCCAGTGGCACCGTGGGATCTAAACGTAGTTTTGGATTTTCTCAAATCTCATTGGTTTGAGCCTCTCAAATCTGTAGATTTGAAGTATCTTACATGGAAAGTAACCATGCTACTGGCCCTGGCTTCAGCCAGGAGAGTTTCAGAGTTGGCGGCTTTATCGTACAAAAGCCCATACCTGATTTTCCATTCGGACAGGGCAAAACTGCGGACACGTCCTCATTTTCTCCCTAAGGTGGTTTCGGCTTTTCACTTGAACCAGCCTATTGTGGTGCCTGCGGCTACTAGCGACTTGGAGGACTCCAAGTTACTGGACGTTGTCAGAGCATTAAAAATATATATTTCAAGGACAGCTGGAGTCAGAAAATCTGACTCGTTGTTTATATTGTATGCACCCAACAAGATGGGTGCTCCTGCGTCTAAGCAGACGATTGCGCGTTGGATCTGTAGCACAATCCAACTTGCACATTCTGTGGCAGGCCTGCCACAGCCTAAATCTGTAAAGGCCCACTCCACAAGGAAGGTGGGCTCATCTTGGGCGGCTGCCCGAGGGGTCTCGGCATTACAACTTTGCCGAGCAGCTACGTGGTCAGGGGAGAACACGTTTGTAAAATTTTACAAATTTGATACTCTGGCTAAGGAGGACCTGGAGTTCTCTCATTCGGTGCTGCAGAGTCATCCGCACTCTCCCGCCCGTTTGGGAGCTTTGGTATAATCCCCATGGTCCTGACGGAGTCCCCAGCATCCACTAGGACGTTAGAGAAAATAAGAATTTACTTACCGATAATTCTATTTCTCATAGTCCGTAGTGGATGCTGGGCGCCCATCCCAAGTGCAGATTGTCTGCAATACTTGTACATAGTTATTGTTACAAAAATCGGGTTATTATTATTGTTGTGAGCCATCTTTTCAGAGGCTACTTCGTTTGTTATCATACTGTTAACTGGGTTCAGATCACAAGTTGTACAGTGTGATTGGTGTGGCTGGTATGAGTCTTACCCGGGATTCAAGATCCTTCCTTATTGTGTACGCTCGTCCGGGCACAGTACCTAACTGAGGCTTGGAGGAGGGTCATGGGGGGAGGAGCCAGTACACACCATGTGATCCTAAAAGCTTTCTTTAGATGTGCCCTGTCTCCTGCGGAGCCGCTATTCCCCATGGTCCTGACGGAGTCCCCAGCATCCACTACGGACTATGAGAAATAGAATTATCGGTAAGTAAATTCTTATTTTTTCCCCCATCTGAAGAATTAAATGAAGTGTGTGAAGAAGCGTGGGCTTTCCCCGATAAAAAATTGGTGATTTCAAAAAAATGACTAATGGCGTTCCCTTTCTCGCCAGAGGATAGGTCACGTTGGGAAACTCCCCCTAGGGTGGATAAAGCGCTCACACGTTTGTCTAAAAAGGTGGCACTACCGTCTCCGGATACGGCCGCCCTAAGGAACCTGCTGATAGAAAGCAGGAGGCTATCCTAAAGTCTATATATACACACACTGGTGTTATACTGAGACCAGCTATTGCTTCAGCGTGGATGTGCAGTGCTGCTGCTGCTTGGTCAGATTCCCTGTCGGAAAATATTGACACCCTAGACAGGGACACTATATTGCTAACCGTAGAGCATATAAAAGACTCAGTCTTGTACATGAGAGATTCACAGAGGGAGATCTGCCGGCTGGCATCTAGAATAAGTGCATTGTCCATTTCTGCTAGGAGAGGCTTATGGACTCGGCAGTGGACAGGGGATGCAGATTCTAAAAGGCACATGGAAGTTTTGCCTTATAAGGGTGAGGAGTTATTCGGGGATGGTCTCTCAGACTTTGTTTCCACAGCAACAGCTGGGAAGTCAGCATTTTTGCCCCATGTCCCCTCACAGCCTAAGAAAGCGCCGTATTATCAGGTACAGTCCTTTCGACCCCAGAAAAACAGGCGGGGAAAAGGCGGGTCCTTTCTGTCTAGAGGCAGAGGAAGGGGAAAAAAGCTGCACCACGCAGCAGGTTCCCAGGAACAAAAGTCCTCACCCGCTTCTTCCAAATCCGCCGCATGACGGTGGGGCTCCACAGGCGGAGCCAGGTACGGTGGGGGGCCGCCTCAAAAATTTCAGCGATCAGTGGGTTCGCTCACGGGTGGATCCCTGGATCCTTCAAGTAGTATCTCAGGGATACAAGCTGGAATTCGAGGCGCCTCCCCCCCGCCGTTTCCTCAAATCGGCCTTACCGACAACTCCCTCGGGCAGGGAGGCTGTACTAGAGGCAATTCACAAGCTTTATTCCCAGCAGGTGATAGTCAAAGTACCCCTACTTCAACAAGGACGGGGTTACTATTCCACACTGTTTGTGGTACCGAAACCGGACGGTTCGGTGAGACCCATTTTAAATTTAAAATCCTTGAACACATACATAAAAAGATTCAAGTTCAAGATGGAATCGCTCAGGGCGGTTATTGCAAGCCTGGACGAGGGGGATTACATGGTATCCCTGGACATCAAGGATGTTTACCTGCATGTCCCAATTTACCTTCCTCACCAGGAGTACCTCAGATTTGTGGTACAGGATTGCCATTACCAATTCCAGACACTACCGTTTGGACTGTCCACGGCACCGAGGGTGTTTACCAAGGTAATGGCAGAAATGATGATACTCCTTCGAAAAAAGGGAGTTTTAATTATCCCGTACTTGGACGATCTCCTAATAAAGGCGAGGTCCAGGGAGCAGTTACTGGTCGGAGTAGCACTATCTCGGGAAGTGCGACAACAGCATGGCTGGATTCTAAACATTCCAAAGTCACAACTGGTTCCTTCCACACGCTTACTGTTCCTGGGGATGATTCTGGACACAGAACAGAAAAAAGTGTTTCTCCCGCAGGAGAAAGCCAAGGAGCTGTCATCTCTAGTCAGAGACCTCCTAAAACCAAAACGGGTATCGGTGCATCACTGCACACGAGTCCTGGGAAAAATGGTGGCTTCATACGAAGCAATTCCATTCGGCAGGTTCCATGCAAGGACCTTCCAGTGGGACCTCTTGGACAAGTGGTCGGGATCGCATCTTCAGATGCATCAACTGATAACCCTGTCTCCAAGGACCAGGGTGTCTCTACTGTGGTGGCTGCAGAGTGCTCATCTTCTAGAGGGACGCAGATTCGGCATACAGGACTGGGTCCTGGTGACCACGGATGCCAGCCTTCGGGGCTGGGGCGCAGTCACACAGGGAAGAAATTTCCAGGGTCTTTGGTCAAGTCAGGAGTCGTCCCTACACATAAACATTCTGGAACTGAGGGCCATTTACAATGCCCTAAGTCAGGCAAGGCCCCTGCTTCAAAACCAGCCGGTTCTGATCCAATCAGACAACATCACGGCAGTCGCCCATGTAAACCGACAGGGCGGCACAAGAAGCAGGGTGGCGATGGCAGAAGCCACAAGGATTCTCCGATGGGCGGAAAATCACGTACTAGCACTGTCAGCAGTGTTCATTCCGGGAGTGGACAACTGGGAAGCAGACTTCCTCAGCAGACACGACCTACACCCGGGAGAGTGGGGACTTCATCCAGAAGTCTTCCTACTGTTGGTAAACCGTTGGGAAAGGCCACAGGTGGACATGATGGCGTCCCGCCTCAACAAAAAGCTAAAGAGATATTGCGCCAGGTCAAGGGACCCTCAGGCGATAGCTGTGGACGCTCCAGTGACACCGTGGGTGTACCAGTCGGTTTATGTGTTCCCTCCTCTGCCTCTCATACCAAAGGTACTGAGAATAATAAGAAGGCGAGGAGTAAGAACGATACTCGTGGTTCCGGATTGGCCAAGAAGAGCTTGGTACCCGGAACTTCAAGAAATGATATCAGAGGACCCATGGCCTCTACCGCTCAGACAGGATCTGCTACAGCAGGGGCCCTGTCTGTTCCAAGACTTACCGCGGCTGCGTTTGACGGCATGGCGGTTGAATTCCGGATCCTAAAGGAAAAGGGCATTCCGGAGGAAGTCATTCCTACGCTGATAAAAGCCAGGAAAGAAGTAACCGCAAACCATTATCACCGCATTTGGCGAAAATATGTTGTGTGGTGTGAGGCCAGGAAGGCCCCTACAGAGGAATTTCAGCTGGGTCGTTTTCTGCACTTCCTACAGTCAGGAGTGACTATGGGCCTAAAATTGGTTTCCATTAAGGTCCAGATTTCGGCTCTGTCGATTTTCTTCCAGAAAGAACTGGCTTCACTGCCTGAAGTTCAGACTTTTGTAAAGGGAGTGCTTCATATTCAGCCACCTTTTGTGCCTCCTGTGGCACCTTGGGATCTCAATGTGGTGTTGAGTTTCCTAAAATCACATTGGTTTGAACCACTTAAAACCATGGATCTGAAATATCTCACGTGGAAAATGGTCATGTTATTGGCCTTGGCTTCGGCCAGGCGTGTGTCAGAATTGGCGGCTTTGTCATGTAAAAGCCCTTATCTGATTTTCCAGAATTGAGGACTCGTCCCCAGTTTCTCCCTAAGGTGGTATCAGCTTTTCACTTGAACCAACCTATTGTGGTGCCTGCGGCTACTAGGGACTTGGAGGATTCCAAGTTACTGGACGTAGTCAGGGCCTTGAAAATTTATGTTTCCAGGACGGCTGGAGTCAGGAAAACTGACTCGCTTTTTATCCTGTATGCACCCAACAAAATAGGTGCTCCTGCTTCTAAGCAGACTATTGCTCGCTGGATTTGTAGCACAATTCAGCTGGCGCATTCTGTGGCTGGATTGCCGCATCCTAAATCAGTGAAAGCCCATTCCACGAGGAAGGTGGGCTCATCTTGGGCGGCTGCCCGAGGGGTCTCGGCTTTACAACTTTGCCGAGCAGCTACTTGGTCAGGGGCAAACACGTTTGCTAAATTCTACAAATTTGATACCCTGGCTGAGGAGGACCTTGTGTTCTCTCATTCGGTGCTGCAGAGTCATCCGCACTCTCCCGCCCGTTTGGGAGCTTTGGTATAATCCCCATGGTCCTTACGGAGTCCCCAGCATCCACTAGGACGTCAGAGAAAATAAGAATTTACTCACCGGTAATTCTATTTCTCGTAGTCCGTAGTGGATGCTGGGCGCCAATCCCAAGTGCGGATTGTCTGCAATACTTGTTTATAGTTATTGCCTAACTAAAGGGTTATTGTTGAGCCATCTGTTGAGAGGCTCAGTTATATTTCATACTGTTAACTGGGTATAGTATCACGAGTTATACGGTGTGATTGGTGTGGCTGGTATGAGTCTTACCCGGGATTCAAAATCCTTCCTTATTGTGTCAGCTCTTCTGGGCACAGTATCCTAACTGAGGTCTGGAGGAGGGTCATAGTGGGAGGAGCCAGTGCACACCAGGTAGTCCTAAAGCTTTCTTTAGTTGTGCCCAGTCTCCTGCGGAGCCCGTCTATTCCCCATGGTCCTTACGGAGTCCCCAGCATCCACTACGGACTACGAGAAATAGAATTACCGGTGAGTAAATTCTTATTTAATAGAGCACCAAAAGGGTCACAGCAGGGTTTCCAAAACTCAGTCCTCAAGACACCCTAACAGTCCAGGTTTTAAGAATATCCATGCTTATGCACAGATGGGATAATCAAACTGACTGAGGTAGTAATGAAGGAGTCTATTTCCTAAGTCTTGGAGAGAGCTAAAGTGGATGGAGGTAAAGTACCAGCCAATCAGCTCCTAACTGCTATGTTACAGGCTACGTTTGAAAAATGACAGGAGCTGACTGGTTAGTACTATATCTTTGGCAACTTTATCTCTCTCCAAACCTTAGTACATAGACCCTTAAATCACCTGTGCTTATGGATTAATATCCTTAAACCTGGGCAGGTAGGGTGCCCTGAGGACGGAGTTTGGGAGCCACCAGATAACACAGCACATTACAAAGCATGCAAGCAGAAACGGTGCAAATTATTAACAACAACAAAAATGCTAAAAGACATGGCGAAATTTACTAAGAATAGTGTTGGGCTGTGATCAGTTTTCATACCTTGGTGGTAATTCAGACCTGATCGCTAGGCTGTGTTTTCTCACAGCCTAGCGATCAGGTCAGAACTGTGCATGCGTATGCACCGCACTGCACAGGCGCGTTGCACGGGTACAAAGCGGATCGCCGCTCAGTGATGGGTTTGTTCGATGGATCCGTTCGCACGGGCGATTGCAAGGAGATGGACAGGAACAGGGCGTTTCTGGGTGGCAACTGTCCGTTTTCAGTGAGTGTTTGGGGAAAAATGCAGGCATGTCCATGTGTTTGCAGTGAGGGATCCTGACGTCAATTCCGGCCCCGGACAGGCTGAAGTGATCGCGGCGGCTGAGTAAGTCCTGGGCTGGGCAGAGACTGCACAAAATCAGTTTGTACAGCTCTGCTACACATGCGATCACACACTTGCACAGCTAAAATACACTCCCCCTGTAGGCGGCGACTATCTGATCGCAGCAGTGCAAAAATCCTTTCCTAGTGATCAGGTCTGAATTAGCCCCATTATCGCCAGGAACATTTTTTGCCGCAAATCTCAGAACGACTAAGAATCGGGTTTGCTTATGTATTGCCGTTCGATGGTGTAACTAGTCGTGTTACAGCGTCTGCGAGTTCAGTCATGTTGGATGTTCACAACTGAATTCGCAAATCGTGGTTACAACGAAAATCAGAGTAAATCTATGAAAATCGCAAACCTATTCCGATCGATACGAATCCGCACATGCGTCAGTGGTGATACCATTGTGTTATTAAAAACTCCCTCAAAACACCGAAATACATTCATTGGTGACATTTGTTCTGTCCACAGAACTGAATACCCTGCCTCAGCCATGCTTGTGAGCAGGAGGAGTGCGGCAGCTGGTTTGGTGCACTTTTCTAAGCACCCTGATTGAAATTGTGCCAATTAAAAGGGTTTTCACATGCAAACACAATTTTTTAAAGAAGTGCATTGGCACCAAAGTGTACAAAATCAATTCGCTTCTTAGTAAATTCACGTTTTGTATTGGTACCAATGCTATTCTGACAATGTTTGGCTCGATGGTGAGTTGCTGCAAATTGGTCTGCAAAGTCATGTTTGACATACTCTATCCAGGCGAATTGGACATTAGTAGATTTCCGATTTGCAAAATTGTAGCTTTATCACTGAAAAATGCCCAAATTGACCAAACACGATTCTTAGTAAATCTCCCCCTTACAGTATAAAACATTGCAGAACATTGAGATATAACCATTTACATAACACCCACATAAGTAAAGCCTGCTGTTGAACCCAAAAGTTTGGTGCCATTGAGGGCATTGGCTGATGGGGTGATAGTATAAGTGAGGAAAGGAAGATCACATGAGGGATGAGGGCCCTGCATTTGAGAGCTGCAATTTACAGAGGAAAGGCGAACAGCCGGGTGATACAGGAGGGAGAGGTAGTGAGAGAGGAACACAGATGAGTGATTTAGGATTAGAGCTGAAAGGCTTTTATCAAGAAGTGGGTTTTGGAAGCCTATTTGAAGCTTTGGAGAGGGAGAGAGTTCCAGAGGTGGGGAGCAGCACAGACGTAAATCCTGAAGGCAGGAATGGGATGAGGTAGGCAGTAGGGAGGGGGGAGACGGTGAGCACGGTATAGGAAAGGATTATAGATGACTGAGGAGTTTGAATTGGATTCTGAAGTGAATGTACCAAAATGTTTTCGTGAACAATTGTCTAAATTTAAAAAGAAGAATCAATCGTTTCCAGCGGAGGCTGTTCAGCTTGAGCAGCGATTCATTTTTTTGGCTTAATAATGGGCTAGTACACTTGGGACCTGTGCACGTGGCTGTATCTCCCAAATTTTAACAAGTGGCTATAAGCTTGTTCTGCAAACCCATGTTCACCCTTTACACTGTGTAGGAGACATTTGGAAAGTATGCGAAATGGGAATGTGACAAACTCTAACTTCTGCAGCCAGTTACAATGGATATACACTAGGGTTAATTGTTTGTTGGAGCCAATTAACCTAGCAGTATATTTTTGGGTTGTGGGAGGAACAGGAGTAGCCGAAGAAATCCCTTGCAAGCACGGGGAGCATATACAAACTCCACACAGTTAGGGACATAGTGGGATTGAACCCATGACCTCGGTGCTGTGTGGCAGTAATGCTAACCCTTACACCGTCTGTACTGCCATTGTCACAACACCCAGTGGAGAAAGTAGTTTTATGTGCTAAACAAAATGTCCTTATGGGAAAGCAGTGCTACCTCTGAGGCACGAGGTACATAAAATTAACTGCAGTGTGTGCCGCCACTACTAGGCCTGGAGGTGACGGGAGCCTGGCAGGGTCACTCTTCCAATCCAATGAGTATATAGAGCTGGTACCAAGGAACTTTTTAACCACATCCTGGATCATGCTTGACATATAAGTCATGTCAGGACAAGTTCTCTACACTATACATCAGGACGGGAAGCGGTTAAAATACCGCTAGTCGGGATACCAACTAACAGTGAAACGCTGACTCCAGAATACCGGTGACACAGGCTATTCTCCCTCTGTGGGTGTCCACGCCACCCATAGAGGAAGAATATAACCTGTGGTGAGCACAGTGAGGCCGCAAGGGGCTTTCTAGTGCTCGCCCCACTGCTGCCATACTGGTGGCCAGGATTGCCGCGGTCGGTATACTGACATCCCGGCCGCCGGTAATTCATACTGAACCCATCAGGGCGTTTCAACACCACTTCTCAAGTACCCCTAACAGATCATGTTTTCTGTACCTCTGCAATTATGCACAGATGAGTTAATCTATGACAGTAATTATCCCACCTGCTTCCACAGACCTAATCCACACGACATCTGCTGGGAAAACCTGAGGTTGAGAACCACCGCTAGACAGAACCGTGAGCTTTGTTGCACTTATGTTTAATTGAGCTCATGTGATTTTTCTTTTACATCTAAAATACCAACGTTAAACCATTGTAGAGAATAGGGCAGGGGGCTGCAGCCTGGCGCTGTTACACCCTGAAAGAAGATGCTATGGGGGGAATTCAGTTGTTTGAAAAGTCAGTTGGGTGTCTGTTTTTTCCTATGTAATAGACAGGAAAAAACAGACACCCAACGACTTCTCAAACAATTGAATATCCCCCTATAAGTGCAATCACCCTTCAACAGCAAACATAGCTCAACTTTGTTTCTTTAATATGTCCTTTTCTACATCCCACCCATAATTTGTGTGACACTTCAGCACTGGATTGTGATGCACAGATGTGTTCTGTCCCAGGGATTGCGAATCCCTGTACTGAGGTCATGAGAGTGTATTGTCACACACATATTTCCAGATTGTTGAATAAATAATGTCTACAGCTAGTATCCCATAATGCAGGACTGCCGAGTCTCAGGAGCTGCGTCGCACGGCCTTGAGATACTCACTGCTGGCGCCTGGTTCCTCCTCTGCTAGCTAGTGACTGTCAAAGGAGCACTTTTAGCAAGGCAGCAGTAAAACAGCCATACACCCCCCCCACCCCCCTCCCCCCCGATATTGGTTACTTTTTATACTGGAATATTATCTGCCTGTTCCTGGAACTATCTCCCGCACTTACTCAGGTATCGATTTGGAAGACATCTCTCTCTTGAAGGCCAGCTGGTACTTCAGGCTCTCCACCTCCTTCTTCATCTGGGGCGCATCCATCTCATCCATGATTGCGGATATAAGCTAGAAGACTCCACGGAGACTGTGCTATAAAAAGGAAACATGGGAATTATATTCAGCCATGAAACATATGGAGAAAACACTCAACAACTAGAGATCAGATTTTTCTATCCCGTACAGGTTCCGGCTCCCAGAATGGGCCCCATTCACATTGTTGGTATTTTCCATATTTAAAAAACAATTAAATCGGAATTCTGTGCTGTAAAAGAAACCATTTCCCAGTGCTGGATCACTGGACTTTATCATCCCACGTTGTGCTGCATGACTGAGGTCCCCTTACCTGCTGTCTGTCAGGCAGACTGTGGACAAGCAGTGGCTCCTAGTACGGCTTCTCAGCTCTGGCAGCCTAGATCCTGCTTTGCATGTACTTCCAGCACAAGCCAAATAAGGCGCAGGTAGAATTTGAATCCGATTTGAATGTTCCACTTAGGAGTGGCCGAGTGAGTGAGGACGGAGCAAGGCGGCTCTTTTATATAGCAATCACAGGCTGCAGTAATTGGCATTGAGGGCAGGTGTGTCACCGGGGTCCATGTGAGTGCCTAGGGGGGAGGCAAAGTAGGACAAAGTGAGTGAATATGAAACGTCATATTAGCAACCCTTTCATTGACACAAAGAGGCATTTAAATGCATTAGTACATTGGTGACTGACAGTCTTCAGGCTGTGCTGAGGGCTCGTGCATACCAGGCCCTTACTTCCGGGAGAAATTCGGGTGGATGCACCCGATTAGAGGTGAGCTAAATTACCTTTCTGCAAAACCAGTGCGATGGCTTGAGCCTACTTACTGTACAGTGCAGATTGAGTAGACTGTATTGCAAATTGTAAAGCTAACCCGACTTGCAACAAGATACAGACAATCACTATCGCAGGCTGCATTCATAATTGTATTATGGAAAAATGTGATATTGATCTGCTTCACTGGTGTACAGTAGAGCTAGCCAAAAATGCTGTAATAAAGGCTGCTTCATCTGTGGATCCAACAATAGATTTTAATGCATTTACTTACAAGCCAGTTTTAACAGCGACTCAACTGAGAGGATTTAATATAAAAGGTGACCCTGAACCCAAACAAAAAGAAAAATCCTTTAACCGAAACGTTTTACTTTTTTTTTTTTTTTTTTTTTTTATTAACTACTGTTCCAAGGTTTTAGAACATACCCATTTTCCCAGTTTTCTCTATCGTCCTAGTGGATGCTGGGGTTCCTGAAAAGGACCATGGGGAATAGCGGCTCCGCAGGAGACAGGGCACAAAAAGTAAAGCTTTAGGATCAGGTGGTGTGCACTGGCTCCTCCCCCTATGACCCTCCTCCAAGCCTCAGTTAGATTTTTGTGCCCGGCCGAGAAGGGTGCAATCTAGGTGGCTCTCCTAAAGAGCTGCTTAGAAAAGTTTAGCTTAGGTTTTTTATTTTACAGTGAGTCCTGCTGGCAACAGGATCACTGCAACGAGGGACTTAGGGGAGAAGAAGTGAACTCACCTGTGTGCAGGATGGATTGGCTTCTTTGGCTACTGGACATTAGCTCCAGAGGGACGATCACAGGTACAGCCTGGATGGTCACCGGAGCCTCGCCGCCGGCCCCCTTGCAGATGCTGAAACAAGAAGAAGGTCCAGAATCGGCGGCATGAAGACTCCTCAGTCTTCTTAAGGTAGCGCACAGCACTGCAGCTGTGCGCCATTTCCTCTCAGCACACTTCACACGGCAGTCACTGAGGGTGCAGGGCGCTGGAAGGGGGGCGCCCTGGGAGGCAATGAAAACCTATTTTTGGCTAAAAATACCTCACATATAGCCTCCGGGGGCTATATGGAGATATTTAACCCCTGCCAGAATCCGTTAAGAGCGGGAGACGAGGCCGCCGAAAAAGGGGCGGGGCCTATCTCCTCAGCACACAGCGCCATTTTCCCTCACAGAAAGGCTGGAGGGAAGGCTCCCAGGCTCTCCCCTGCACTGCACTACAGAAACAGGGTTAAAACAGAGAGGGGGGGCACTAATTTGGCGTTAGAAATATATAAAAAAGATGCTATAAGGAAAAACACTTATATAAGGTTGTCCCTATATAATTATAGCGTTTTTGGTGTGTGCTGGCAAACTCTCCCTCTCCAAAGGGCTAGTAGGTCCTGTCCTCTATCAGAGCATTCCCTGTGTGTGTGCTGTGTGTCGGTACGTGTGTGTCGACATGTATGAGGACGATGTTGGTGAGGAGGCGGAGCAATTGCCTGTAATGGTGATGTCACTCTCTAGGGAGTCGACACCGGAATGGATGGCTTATTTAGGGAATTACGTGATAATGTCAACACGCAGCAAGGTCGGTTGACGACATGAGACGGCCGACAAACAATTAGTACCGGTCCAGACGTCTCAAAAACACCGTCAGGGGTTTTAAAACGCCCGTTTACTTTAGTCGGTCGACACAGACACAGACAGGGACACTGAATCCAGTGTCGACGGTGAATAAACAAACGTATTCCTTATTAGGGCCACACGTTAAGGGCAATGAAGGAGGTGTTACATATTTCTGATACTACAAGTACCACAAAAGAGGGTATTATGTGGGATGTGAAAAAACTACCGTAGTTTTTCCTGAATCAGATAAATTAAATGAAGTGTGTGATGATGCGTGGGTTCCCCCCGATAGAAAATATGGGCGGTATACCCTTTCCCGCCAGAAGTTAGGGCGCGTTGGGAAACACCCCTTAGGGTGGATAAGGCGCTCACACGCTTATCAGAACAAGTGGCGGTACCGTCTATAGATAGGGCCGTCCTCAAGGAGCCAGCTGACAGGAGGCTGGAAAATATCATAAAAAGTATATACACACATACTGGTGTTATACTGCGACCAGCGATCGCCTCAGCCTGGATGTGCAGAGCTGGGGTGGCTTGGTCGGATTCCCTGACTAAAAATATTGATACCCTTGACAGGGACAGTATTTTATTGACTATAGAGCATTTAAAGGATGCATTTCTATATATGCGAGATGCACAGAGGGATATTTGCACTCTGGCATCAAGAGTAAGTGCGATGTCCATATCTGCCAGAAGATGTTTATGGACACGACAGTGGTCAGGTGATGCAGATTCCAAACGGCACAAAGGTGTATTGCCGTATAAAGGAAGAGGAGTTATTTGGGGTCGGTCCATCGGACCTGGTGGCCACGGCAACTGCTGGAAAATCCACCGTTTTTTACCCTAAGTCACATCTCTGCAGAAAAAGACACCGTCTTTTCAGCTTCAGTCCTTTCGTCCCTATAAGAGTCATATCTGCCCAGGGATAGAGGAAAGGGAAGAAGACTGCAGCAGGCAGCCCATTCCCAGGAACAGAAGCGTTCCACCGCTTCTGACAAGCTCTCAGCATGACGCTGAGACCGTACAGGACCCCTGGATCCTACAAGTAGTATCCCAGGGGTACAGATTGGAATGTCGAGACGTTTCCCCTGCGCAGGCTCCTGAAGTCTGCTTTACCAAGGTCTCCCTCCGACAAGGAGGCAGTATGGGAAACAATTCACGAGCTGTATTCCCAGTAGGTGATAATTAAATTACCCCTCCTACAACAAGAAAAGGGGTATTATTCCACACTATATTGTGGTACTGAAGCCAGAAGGCTAGGTGAGACCTATTCTAAATCTAAAAAAATTTGAACACTTACAAAGGTTCAAATCAAGATGGAGTCACTCAGAGCAGTGATAACGAACCGGGAAGAAGGGGACTATATGGTGTCCCGAGACATCAGGGATGCTTACCTCCATGTCCCAAATTTGCCCTTATCACTAAGGGTACCTCAGGTTCGTGGTACAGAACTGTCACTATCAGTTTCAGACGCTGCCGTTTGGATTGTCCACGGCACCCCTGGTCTTTACCAAGGTAATGGCCGAAATGATGGTTCTTCTTCGAAGAAAAGGCGTCTTAATTATCCCTTACTTGGACGATCTCCTGATAAGGGCAAAGTCCAGGGAACAGTTGGAGGTCGGAGTAGCACTATCTCGGATACTGTTACAACAGCAGGGGTGGATTCTAAATATTCCAAAATCGCAGCTGATCCCGACAACAAGTCTCCTGTGCTTTGGGATGATTCTGGACACAGTCCAGAAAAAGGTGTTTCTCCCGGAAGAGAAAGCCAGGGAGTTATCCGAGCTAGTCAGGAACCTCCTAAAATCAGTGCATCATTGCACAAGGGCCATGGTAAAAAAATGGTGACTTCCTTCGAAGCAATTCCAGTCGGCAGATTTCATGCAAGAACTTTTCAGTGGGATCTGCTGGACAAATGGTCCGGATCGCATCTTCAGATGCATCAGCGGATAACCCTATATCCAAGGACAAGGGTGTCTCTCCTGTGGTGGTTACAGAGTGCTCATCTTCTAGAGGGCCGCAGATTCGGCATTCAGTTTTGGATGTTGGTGACCACGGAGGCCAGCCCGAGAGGCTGGGGAGCAGTCACACAAGGAAAAAATTTCCAGGGAGTGTGATCAAGTCTGGAGACTTTTCTCCACATAAATATAGCTAAGGGTAAATTTATAATGCTCTAAGCTTAGCAAGACCTCTGCTTCAAGGTCAGCCGGTATTGATCCAGTGGGATAAAACATCACGGCAGTCGCCCACGTAAATAGACAGGGCGGCACAAGAAGCAGGAGGGCAGTGGCAAAAACTGCAAGGACTTTTCGCTGGGCGGAAAATCATGTGATAGCACTGTCAGCAGTGTTTCATTCTGGGAATGGAAACTGGGAAGCAGACTTCCTCAGTAGGCACGACCTCCACCCGGCAGAGTGGGAACTTCATGGGGAAGTTTTCCACATGATTGTAAACCGTTGGGAATTACCAAAGGTGGACATGATGGCGTCCCGTCTGAACAAAAAACGGGACAGGTATTGCGCCAGGTTAAGAGACCCTCAGGCAATAGCTGTGGACGTTCTGGTAACACCGTGGGTGTACCAGTCGGTGTATGTGTTCCATCCTCTGCTTTTCATACCTAAGGTACTGAGAATTATAAGACGTAGAGGAGTAAGAACTATACTCATGGCTCCGGATTGGCCAAGAAGGACTTGGTACCCGGAACTTCAAGAGATGCTCACAGAGGACTTATGGCCTCTGCCGCTAAGAAGGGACTTGTTTCAGCAAGTACCATGTCTGTTCCAAGACTTACCGCAGCTGCGTTTGACGGCATGGCGGTGGAACGCCGGATCCTAAGGGAAAAGGCATTCAGGAAGAGGTCATTCCTACCCTGGTCAAAGCCAGAAAGGAGGTGACCGCACAACATTATCACCACATGTGGCGAAAATATGTTGCGTGGTGTGAGGCCAGGAAGGCCCCACGAAGAAATTTCAACTCGGTCGATTCCTGCATTTCCTGCAAACAGGAGTGTCTATGGGCCTCAAATTGGGGTCCATTAAGGTTCAAATTTCGGCCCTGTCGATTTTTCTTCCAGAAAGAATTGGCTTCAGTTCCTGAAGTCCAGAAGTTTGTCAAGGGAGTATTGCATATACAACCCCCTTTTGTGCCTCCAGTGGCACTGTGGGATCTCAACGTAGTTCTGGGATTCCTCAAAACACATTGGTTTAAAACCAGTCAAATCTGTGGATTTGAAGCATCTCACATGAAAAGTGAACATGCTCTTGGACCTGGCCTGGACCAGGCGAGTGTCAAATTGGTGGTTTTTTTCTCATAAAAGCCCATATCTGTTTGTCCATTCGGACAGGGCAGAGCTGCGGACTCGTCCCCAGTTCTCTCCCTAAGGTGGTGTCAGTGTTTCACCTGAACCAGCTTATTGTGGTGTCTTGCGCCTACTAGGGACTTGGAGGACTCCAAGTGGCTAGATGTGGTCAGGGCCCTGAAAATATAGGTTCCAGGACGGCTGGAGTCAGGAAAACTGACTTGCTGTTATCCTGTATGCACCCAACAAACTGGGTGCTCTTGCTTCTAAGCAGACTTTTGCTAGTTGGATGTGTAATACAATTCAGCTTGCACATTCTGTGGCAGGCCTGCCACAGCCAAAATATGTAAATGCCCATTCCACAAGGAAGGTGGGCTCATCTTGGGCGGCTGCCCGAGGGGTCTCGGCTTTACAACTTTGCCGAGCGGCTATTTAGTCAGGGGCAAACACGTTTGTAAAATCCTACAAATTTGATAACCTGGCTAAGGAGGACCTGGAGTTCTCTCATTCGGTGCTGCAGAGTCATCCGCACTCTCCCGCCCGTTTGGGAGCTTTGGTATAATCCCCATGGTCCTTTCAGGAACCCCAGCATCCACTAGGACGATAGAGAAAATAAGAATTTACTTACCGATAATTCTATTTCTCGGAGTCCGTAGTGGATGCTGGGCGCCCATCCCAAGTGCGGATTATCTGCAATACTTGTACATAGTTACAAAAATCGGGTTATTATTGTTGTGAGCCATCTTTCAGAGGCTCCGCTGTTATCATACTGTTAACTGGGTTCAGATCACAGGCTGTACAGTGTGATTGGTGTGGCTGGTATGAGTCTTACCCGGGATTCATAAATCCTTCCTTATTGTGTACGCTCGTCCGGGCACAGTATCCTAACTGAGGCTTGGAGGAGGGTCATAGGGGGAGGAGCCAGTGCACACCACCTGATCCTAAAGCTTTACTTTTTGTGCCCTGTCTCCTGCGGAGCCGCTATTCCCCATGGTCCTTTCAGGAACCCCAGCATCCACTACGGACTCCGAGAAATAGAATTATCGGTAAGTAAATTCTTTTTTTTTATTGAAATTTAAGCAGTTGAAATCCAGTGAATAATCTGAAATGGTGCAGATGTAAAAAGTAAATTGAGCAATTCTTATTATTTTTAACCATTTAAGTTTCAGTTATATAAAAAAAAAAGCTTTTATAAAAAGGGACGTACACAGTGAAATCATATTGGGGGTAATTCAGACCTGATCGGAGCAGCAAATTTGTTAGCAGTTGGGCAAAACCATGTGCACTGCAGGGAAGGGGGGCAGATGTAACATGTGCAGAGAGAGTTAGATTTGGGTGGGTTATATTGTTTCTGTGCAGGGTAAATACTGGCTGATTTATTTTTACACTGCAATTTAGATTTCAGTTTGAACACCCCCCACCCAAATCTAACTCTCTCTGCACATGTTATATCTGACCCCCCTGCAGCACACATGGTTTTGTCCAACTGCTAACAAATTTGCTGCTGCGATCAACTCAATTACCCCCATTATTATGACCACCTGCTAATGCCAGAGTAACCGCCATGTGCATGCTAGACACACATCTGGTAGCCCCCAGGTTAATTTTGATGGTGAGCTGCTCCACTGTAGCGTGTCGGTCGGCCTTCACGCATCTTCTTAGCCGACGCTTACCTCTGACATCAGTGGCACGTGGTGCTCTGAAGTTTCCATGTTGATTATTCGCAATGGTGCCATTTGTCCAGTCACGATACACCTTCACCACAGCAGCAGACGAATGGTTCACAAACTGCGCTGTGTCAGAAATATCCTGCCAACCTCGGCCCGAAAGCCGATAATCATCCGTTTTTGCAAATCGGATAAATCGCCCCTTTTACCCATGACAGCATCAAGTGATATGTGTGCAGACGGCTTATCACACACCTTATATACCCACCAAGCCAGCTCACGACACCTGACTTCATGGGCTACGCGCTGCCGACGTCTAATGTAGGAGATGGTCATAATAATGTGACTCGACAGTGTATTATGGTTTAAGGCAAGGTTTCCCAAACTCTGTGCTCAAAGCATCCTAACAGTCCAGGTTTTAAGGATATGTTTGTGCATAGATGGTATAAAAGAAACTGACTGAGGTACTAATATAGTCAACTGTGCTTAAGCATGGATATCCTTAAAACCTGAACTGTTGGGTTGCCTTGAGGACAGAGTTTGGCAATCACTGGGCTAAGAACTTACAGATGGCAGGCAGCAATGAAAACGAGGATGGCATGGGCCATAAGACACTGCCAGTGGGCTACCGAAGACCAACAGACCGTTATGGACAATGAATCAAAATGTGAAATCTCTGGTGCAGCGTGTAGGATATAGGCACAGACGAGTTGGCAGGGGTGTGTAAAAGCAGCCATTTCCTGGCATGTTTAAGGCTAGTATTTAAAAGGGTAATGATTTTTACAAAACACCCTACATTTTGAGCTAGAAGCTGCTGCTTAGTATATAAACCCCTGTGACGCAACCTATCAAATATGAAGGAGGCAGCATAATGGTCTGGGTCTCTATTGCTGGTACGAACATGTAATATCCTCTGATCTATGCCAAGGTGGTCAAGAGTTCATCCAACAGCACAATAATGATTCCAGGATATGTCAGAACTACTTTTGAGGAAAAGAACAAATCTGTAGGCTCCAAATCATGGAATGGGCAGCGCAGTCTCCAGCCGTAAACACGTCACGCTGTCATGGCATGGACTGAACAGAAGGGTGAAAGCAAAGCAACCTACGGGTGCAGCACATGTGGGAGATCCTGCAACAGTGCTGGGGAGAATGTCCCAAACAACGTGTGTGCTCCACAGAGAGAAAGCCAGGAGTATGAGCGGCTGTTGGGATTCAGGGGTCTATTTACTAATCCTCGGATGGAGATAAAGTATCAGCCAATCAGTGTTTAACTGCCATGTCACAGGCTGGGTTTGAAAAATGAGAGATAGGAGCTGATTGGCTGTCACTTTATCTCCACCCAGGGCTTAGTAAATAGATCCCTAAGTATTTTGATTCAGTTTTGCTCAACAAAATGATTATTATTTCTCTAACGTCCTAGTGGATGCTGGGGACTCCGTAAGGACCATGGGGAATAGACGGGCTCCGCAGGAGACTGGGCACTCTAAGAAAGAATTAGGACTACTGGTGTGCACTGGCTCCTCCCTCTATGCCCCTCCTCCAGACCTCAGTTAGAATCTGTGCCCGGACGGAGCTGGGTGCATTTTAGTGAGCTCTCCTGAGCTTGCTAATAAGAAAGTATTTTGTTAGGTTTTTTTATTTTCAGAGAGCTTCTGCTGGCAACAGACTCTCTGCTACGTGGGACTGAGGGGAGAGAAGCAAACCTACCAACTGCGGATAGGTTGCGCTTCTTAGGCTACTGGACACCATTAGCTCCAGAGGGATCGAACACAGGAACTCACCCTTGGTCGTCCGGAGCCGCGCCGCCGTCCCCCTCGCAGAGCCAGAAGACGGCGAGTAAAGCAAGAAGACATCAAAATCGGCGGTAGAAGACTCCTGTCTTCACATGAGGTAGCGCACAGCACTGCAGCTGTGCGCCATTGCTCCCACACTAACCCACACACTCCGGTCACTGTAGGGTGCAGGGCGCAGGGGGGGGCGCCCTGGGCAGCAATTGAGTACCTCCTGGCAAATAGAGCATATATACAGCTAGGCACTGTATATATGCACGAGCCCCCGCCATTATTTTTCAACAAAATCACGGAACAGAAGCCCGCCGCTGAGGGGGCGGGGCTTCTTCATCAGCACTCACCAGCGCCATTTTCTCTCCACAGCTCCGCTGAGAGGAAGCTCCCCAGGCTCTCCCCTGCAGAATCACGGTAGAAAGAGGGTGAAAAGAGAGGGGGGGGGCACATAAATTTAGCGCAAATTCAATAATACAGCAGCTACTGGGTAAACACTAAGTTACTGTGTAATTCCTGGGTTATATAGCGCTGGGGTGTGTGCTGGCATACTCTCTCTCTGTCTCTCCAAAAGGCCTTGTGGGGATTCTGTCCTCAAATAGAGCATCCCCTGTGTGTGTGGTGTGTCGGTACAATTGTGTCGACATGTTTGACGAGGAAAACTATGTGGAAGCAGAGCAGGTGCAGTTGAATGTGGTGTCTCCGCCGACACCTGATTGGATGGATATGTGGAAGGTGTTAAATGATAATGTAAACTCCTTGCATAAAAGGTTGGATAAAGCTGAAGCCTTAGGACAGTCAGGGTCTCAACCCATGCCTGATCCTACCGCGCAGAGGCCGTCAGGGTCTTAGAAGCGCCCACTATCCCAAATTGTTGACACAGATATCGACACGGATTCTGACTCCAGTGTCGATGGCGATGAGGCAAAGCTGCAGCCTAAAATGGCTAAAGCCATCCGATACATGATTATAGCAATGAAGGATGTATTGCACATTTCAGAGGTAAACCCTGTCCCTGACAAGAGGGTTTATATGTTTGGGGAAAAAAGGCAAGAAGTGACTTTTCCCCCTTCACATGAGTTAAATGAGTTATGTGAAAAAGCGTGGGATTCTCCTGATAGGAAAGTGCAGATTCCCAAACGGTTACTTATGGCGTACCCCTTCCCGCCAACGGATAGGTTATGCTGGGAGTCATCCCCTAGGGTAGACAAAGCTTTGACACGCTTATCTAAGAAGGTGGCCCTGCCGTCACAGGATACGGCCTCCCTAAAGGATCCTGCGGATAGGAAGCAGGAAGGTATCCTGAAGTCTGTATATACACATTCCGGTACCATACTGAGGCCGGCAATTGCGTCGGCCTGGATGTGTAGTGCTGTAGCAGCATGGACCGATACTCTGTCTGAGGAACTGGATACCTTGGACAAGGATACTATTTTACTGACCCTGGGGCATATAAAAGACGCTATCCAATATATGAGGGATGCCCAGAGGGACATTTGCCTACTAGGCTCTAGAATAAATGCAATGTCAACTTCTGCCAGAAGGGTCCTGTGGACTCGGCAATGGACAGGTGATGCCGACTCAAAAAAGCACATGGAGGTTTTACCTTATAAGGGTGAGGAATTGTTTGGGGACGGTCTCTCGGACCTAGTTTCCACAGCTACGGCTGGAAAGTCAAATTTTTTGCCATATATTCCCTCACAGCCTTAGAAAGCACCGTATTACCAAATGCAGTCCTTTCGATCACAAAGAGGCAAGAAAGTCAGAGGTGCGTCCTTTCTTGCCAGAGGCAGGAGTAGAGGAAAGAAGCTGCACAATACAGCTAGTTCCCAGGAACAGAAGTCCTCCCCGGCTTCCACTAAATCCACCGCATGACGCTGGGGCTCCACAAGTGGAGCCGGGAGCGGTGGGGACGCGTCTCCGAAATTTCAGCCACCAGTGGGTTCGCTCACAGGTGGATCCCTGGGCTAGACAGATTGTGTCTCAGGGATACAAGCTGGAATTCGAAGTGATGCCCCCTCACCGTTACCTCAAATCGGCCCTGCCAGCTTCCCCCATAGAAAGGGAGGTAGTGTTAGCGGCAATTCACAAGTTATATCTCCAGCAAGTGGTGGTAAAGGTTCCCCTCCTTCAACAGGGAAGGGGTTACTATTCCACAATGTTTGTAGTACCGAAACCGGATGGTTCGGTCAGACCCATTTTGAATTTAAAGTCCCTGAACATTTACCTGAAAAAGTTCAAGTTCAAGATGGAATCGCTCAGAGCGGTCATTGCAAGCCTGGAAGAGGGGGATTTTATGGTGTCTCTGGACATAAAGGATGCTTACCTGCATGTCCCCATTTATCCACCTCATCAGGAGTACCTCAGATTTGTGGTACAGGACTGTCATTACCAATTCCAGACGTTGCCGTTTGGTCTGTCCACGGCACCGAGAATATTTACCAAGGTAATGGCGGAAATGATGGTGCTCCTACGACAGCAAGGAGTCACAATTATCCCATACTTGGACGATCTCCTCATAAAGGCGAGGTCCAGAGAGCAGTTGCTGATCAGCGTAGCACACTCTCAGGAAGTGTTGCAACAGCACGGCTGGATTCTGAATATTCCCAAGTCGCAGCTGATTCCTACGACGCGTCTGCCCTTCCTGGGCATGATTCTGGACACGGACCAGAAGAAGGTGTTTCTCCCGGCGGAGAAGGCTCAGGAACTCGTGACTCTGGTCAGAGACCTCTTAAAACCAAAACAGGTGTCGGTGCATCACTGCACGCGAGTCCTGGGAAAGATGGTGGCATCGTACGAGGCCATTCCCTTCGGCAGGTTCCATGCGAGGACCTTTCAATGGGATATGTTGGACAAGTGGTCCGGATCGCATCTTCAGATGCATCGGCTGATCACCCTATCCCCCAGGGCCAGGGTGTCTCTTCTGTGGTGGCTGCAGAGTGCTCACCTTCTCGAGGGCCGCAGGTTCAGCATACAGGACTGGGTCCTGGTGACCACGGATGCAAGCCTCCGAGGGTGGGGGGCAGTCACTCAGGGAAGAAACTTCCAGGGGCTGTGGTCAAGTCAGGAGACTTGTCTGCACATAAATATCCTGGAACTAAGGCCATATACAACGCCCTGAGTCAAGCGGAGCCGCTGCTTCGCAACCAACCGGTGCTGATTCAGTCAGACAACATCACCGCAGTGGCTCATGTAAACCGCCAGGGCGGCACAAGAAGCAGGGTGGCGATGGCAGAAGCCACCAGAATTCTTCCCTGGGCGGAGAATCACGTGCAAGCACTGTCAGCAGTGTTCATTCCGGGAGTGGACAACTGGGAAGCAGACTTCCTCAGCAGGCACGACCTCCACCCGGGAGAGTGGGGACTTCATCAAGAAGTCTTCACACAGATTACAAATCGATGGGAACTGCCACAGGTGGACATGATGGCATCCCGCCTCAACAAAAAGCTACAAAGGTATTGCGCCAGGTCAAGAGACCCTCAGGCGATAGCTGTGGACGCACTAGTAACACCGTGGGTGTTCCAGTCAGTCTATGTGTTTCCTCCTCTTCCTCTCATACCCAAGGTGCTGAGAATCATAAGAAAAAGAGGAGTGAGAACAATACTCATTGTTCCGGATTGGCCAAGAAGGACTTGATACCCGGCCGGAACTGCAAGAAATGCTCACAGAGAACCCAGAGCCTCTGCCTCTCAGACAGGATCTGTTGCAACAGGGGCCCTGTCTGTTCCAAGACTTACCGCGGCTGCGTTTGACGGCATGGCGGTTGAAGACCGTGGAGCTAAAGTATCTCACGTGGAAAGTGGTCATGCTATTGGCCTTAGCTTCGGCTAGGCGTGTGTCAGAATTGGCGGCTTTGTCATGTAAAAGCCCCTATCTGGTTTTCCATATGGACAGGGCAGAATTGCGGACTCGTCCGCAATTTCTGCCGAAGGTGGTGTCATCTTTTCATTTGAACCAACCTATTGTGGTGCCTGCGGCTACTCGTGACTTGGAGGATTCTAAGTTACTTGATGTAGTCAGGGCTTTGAAGATTTATGTAGCCAGAACAGCTGGAGTCAGGAAAACTGACTCGCTGTTTATCCTGTATGCATCCAACAAGCTGGGTGCTCCTGCTTCAAAGCAAACTATTGCTCGCTGGATCTGTAACACGATTCAGCAGGCTCATTCTGCGGCTGGATTGCCGCATCCAAAATCAGTAAAAGCCCATTCCACAGGGAAGGTGGGCTCTTCTTGGGCGGCTGCCCGAGGGGTCTCGGCATTGCAGCTTTGCCGAGCTGCTACTTGGTCGGGTTCAAACACTTTTGCAAAATTCTACAAGTTTGATACCCTGGCTGAGGAGGACCTTGTGTTTGCCCATTCTGTGCTGCAGAGTCATCCGCACTCTCCCGTCCGTTTGGGAGCTTTGGTATAATCCCCATGGTCCTTACGGAGTCCCCAGCATCCACTAGGACGTTAGAGAAAATAAGACTTTACTCACCGGTAAATCTATTTCTCGTAGTCCGTAGTGGATACTGGGCGCCCGTCCCAAGTGCGGACTTCTTCTGCATTACTTGTATATAGTTATTGCTTAATAAAGGGTTATGTTATGTTGGCATCCGTTGGTTGATGCTCTGTTGTTGTTCATACTGTTAACTGGGTAAGGTTATCACGAGTTATACGGTGTGATTGGTGTGGCTGGTATGAGTCTTACCCTGGATTCCAAAATCCTTTCCTTGAAATGTCAGCTCTTCCGGGCACAGTTTCCTTAACTGAGGTCTGGAGGAGGGGCATAGAGGGAGGAGCCAGTGCACACCAGTAGTCCTAATTCTTTCTTAGAGTGCCCAGTCTCCTGCGGAGCCCGTCTATTCCCCATGGTCCTTACGGAGTCCCCAGCATCCACTACGGACTACGAGAAATAGATTTACCGGTGAGTAAAATCTTATTTTTTTTGCTTATTTTTTTCTGTGTGTTAATCCAAGAATACAGTGAGACGTAAAACTGTGTGAAGGGTCAGTACACACTGGAAAGATGGGGGTGCTGTAAAACTTGACCGGTAGTACAGTATGTGTGTGTGTGTGTATTATATATATATATACATACACACACATACATACATACATATATATACACATACACACATACATACATACATACATACATACATACATGTTGAGCATCCCGTATCCAAATGTTCCGTAATACAAAATTTTTGGAGTGAGATAGTGAAACCTTTATTTTATGAAGCTCAATGTACACAAAGTTTGTTTAATACAGTTATTAAAAATATTGTATTAATTGACCTTCAGGCTGTGTGTATAAGGTGTATATGAAACATAAATGTATTGGTCCCATCGCCATGATATCTCATTATAGTAGGCAATTACTCCAAAACACAGAAAAATCCGATATCCAAAATACTTCTGGTGCCAAGCATATTGGATAAGGGATACTCATCCTCTATAATATATATGTCACAGTGGACATACTGTACTAACTGTTGGGTCACAACTTGTGGAGGTATACACAAGCTCATGCTTATAGGAACGTTAAGTAGAAGGGGGACTTAGACAGCCGCTGAGGCGCGATGTATTAGAGACCTAGAAATGGACCAAGTTTCCTGTGAATATAGCGGCTGCAGCAATGTAACCCTATGGGACTGTGACATGGATAAATGGAGATCCTATAGCTGCTGCTGGGCTGTTCAGATTACTCAGGACAGTCCTATTTATCGAGTGTGTGTTGACAGCAGCTTCTAGCCACTAATGCATGCATTAGCCCAATGCAAATTCTGCTGACAAGTTTCCCTCTGTCTGCACACTGCTGCCCAATTCTCCCCCCTAGAGCACCGCATGCTGTGTATGTTTGTATATGGTCCTTACAGTCCCCTGGACATCTTATCACCAGCATACATAGATCAGTGCCATTAAGCCTCTCCCAGCTACCAAGGCCGGCGACTTCTGCACAAAGTCCTGTGCCATCCCAGCCCCAGATCCCTCCACACCCTGGTTAGAAGGACTGAGGACATGCATTACACTTTCAAATCTATTGCCCTCAACTCCCATGAACAAAATCTGCTACAGACTTCAGCAACATTAAAGATTTTGCAGATTGCCAAGAGGGAATAAATGGATAGCAATTCCTTTCCTAAGTGTGGGTCCAGCCTAACAAGAGATTGGAAATAGAAAGTGGAAGGTAAGACGTATAAATCCGGCACAAACACAGGCCAAGCCAGGATTTGTGCTCTGTTCTGCAACAAAACGGATTACAAATTAATTGCCGGGAAGGTTTTAATAGGCAACAGGAGTGGAGTTAGCTCTTTCGGTGTGACTGTAGACCTGGATTGCTGTACGCTCAGTAGGAAGCACAGTGTACCAATGGTATCTTCTGCAACTAATTAGACTAGAACAAACAGCACCAACATAGCCTGGGGGCAGCCTAAACTTTCACCAGGAGACCTAGCAACATGATTACCCAGCTAATTGGGAAAAGGAGGGGTGACAGGTGTTTGGACAGGTGAGCACTTAGGCCCCCTCCAGTACCAGTATTGTTCTGAGCTAACCTGTGCTAATAAATCTCAGTATCCAACGTATTTCAATTACATACCTAACAATTCTGTACACAGAACCAACATATATAGGGGGAGTGGTATCAAACCTTGGTGAGAGAGAGAGTGCCAACCAATCAGCTCCTACCTGTCAGCCTGTAACATGGCATTTAGGAGCCAATTGGCTGGTACTTTCTCTTTCCAAGGCTTGATACATGTCCCTCATAGTGATGTATAGTAACGACTGACACAGAGCCTTACACATACATAGAAACAGGTGCAGAATGTAGGGAGCTCACAATCTAGAGTGAGGATAAGATTGGGGGACAACAGCCATCTTTCTGGCTATAAAACATCCCCTTTTACATTTACATCTGTTTTTATAAATGGACCCTTAGGTGCTAGAGGAGGAGGATGGGGGGGGGGGGGGGGGGGGGGGGGGGGGGGGGGGGGTGTTGGTCTAGAACAGAGGAAAAGGCAATAAAGAGACTTTACATTTCTGGCCAGGTTACTGAAATGACTTCATGTTTGTACCCATAGAATACAGATGCTTATTAATCACACAAAATCTTGGCCAGGCAAAATGGTGCACTGCATCATCATGTGAAAGTTTCAGACACCGATTTATGACACTGCCGGCAAGTACAGAGAACGAGGCATCAAGCTCAACCAGTCTGGGCAGTCCTGTAACCCGGTGCTCACAATGACACGGCCAACTGGACAGTCACAGTGCCCTCCACCCTTTGGGAACAAATGGCCTCCACAGGCCAGGAACCGAAACACTTATCAAACCTAATCCATGTAAGAGTATTTCCCCCAAGAAGTAGAAAGACATTGAGGTATTAAACTACATATATATTTTAGGGTTAGAAGTGGGTATGTTAATAATCTCACATAAAACACTCCTCTTCTACAACTTCCCACCATGGTCAGAGCTGACTTGCTATCTAGTTGTTCAAGACCAGCCGCGGCCCAAATGAGCCATTAGCCGGAAATATACTGCTGAGGTGTATCAGAGCTATGAAATATCCATTGATCAGGAAAAAAGTCTGAGAGACTCTGATCAGACATAAAATAAACATGCAAGCTATCAAAAAAATATAAATAAACGCACTGCTTGGATTGCAAGCTCTTTGAGCAAGACGCAGAGTTAAACCAGTACGTGTGTATGTATGTATATACATATATATATATATATATATATATATATATATATATAATATACACACACTTTTTCTTCTTGAATGTTGTGGCATAGTGGAACAAAAACAATAGCTATGTGACCACATTCCTCCCCCCCCACCTTTATTATTCAGGCTTACACATAACAGCCCCCTGCATCTGCCCGGACATGCATGAATTGCAAGAGACATTAACCCCTTGCCTGCCAGAGCCTGTGCACCACAAACCCATATCACCCATAGCTGCTAGAACCGGCTGGAAGAGGAAAATCCTTACCTTTGTGTCATGGAGGTGTCCTGCAGGAGAGAAAACCAATTGACCAAAAAACAAATCTCAGTCCTCTGCAGGAGAGAGCAGGAGGGGTATCCCGCAGCCTCACCAAAAACCCAGTGGCCTTTAAACAGATGGAATCGTGCTAAATCTGCCCAAGATCCAGGATGTAATCTGTTAATGTACCAGCAATCCAGCTGCTGCAGAGAGAGAGAGAGAGAGAGAGAGGATTAATAAGAGTGATGGCCCTTTATTTCTGGGGATGGGTTAAGAGCTGGCCCAGCGATAAGGCTTTATAGAGAGAGCTGTTTTTATGCCTGTCTTCTCGTAAGCACTTACAATACTCTCTGCATTAAGTAGCAGGTTTTGTTGAAGGAAAGGAAAAAAAACACACACACACACACACACACACACACACATATACAGGCAGAGAGAGGAGACAGGGGATGGCCTCAGATGGGGCTGGTGGGAGTCATTAGTTACCCGGTGTATTTTTACCATTTAGTGCTGCCTGGTGCTAATGACATGCAATGTTCGGCTACCATAGATACCTGTCTGTGGGATTCTGCCTTAATTGCTTCCCCCAGGAAAACTAGCGCTGGCCCAGGCTTGTGTGTGTGTGTGTGTGTTTTAGGATATAGCAGTTGACAGTGACACCCAGTAGAGACAAAGGAGCGTCCTTTGCCTCATACAGCAGCTGTGTGTTTAGTCTTGCAGTGTAAAATGTGAAGTGTTTTCTTGGAGTTGGGATTAAAGACTATATACAAAATACAGCGAGTGCAGGTGGCGGGGTGGTTTCCACGCAGCTGAATGCACCGCTTTTCTGGATGGTCGGAGCAGAGATTTGAAGTATTATAAGTTCTTTTTATAGCACACACATATCAGTCAGTTACATCAGTCCAGTGGAGCTTAGTCTATAACAGAGGTTCTTAAACACGGTCCTCAAAGCACAGTCCAGGTTTTAAGTAAATCCATGGCTCAGCACAGGTAGTTAAATCAAATTGACCGAGGCAGTAATTAAGTCACCTGTGGCCAAGCATGGATATACTTAAAACCTGGAACATTGGGGTGCCTTGAGGACTGCGTTTGAGAACCTCTGGTCTATTCTATACTCCTTCCCACAAGGACATACACTAGGGTTCTTTTTTCCCCGCCAGAAGCCAAGTAACCTACCAGCAGGTTTTTTTGGAATGTGTGAGGAAACCAAAGCAAACACGGAGAGAGCATACAAACTCCACACATATATTGTGGTCAAGAATTGAACTCAGGATTGTGAGTCAGTGATGTTAACCACTACGCACCCCATAGAGGTACCCAGGAAAACATGTGATACCGGGAGTACGGTAACTGACTGAGCGCCAATCAGCAAGCAGCCGAGCACTGTGTCGACATCACCGGTATCAGGTTATATGTATTTCCTATATTACTCCCAATATTACGACCAAGTGAACACTGACGCACCAGTCACACAGCCGCCTGTGCTGCGACTGGGTCCCCTTAGTACACAGCGTCTCAGACGGAAGCGGGAAATCAGTTCATTGCGGGAGACTCGGAGGAAACTGGTCATGAACCGGGGGGAGGGACGACCAAGGAAGCGTCTGTCTCCCCACTGCTGACATCAACCCTAAGGATCGCGGCCTCATACCAGATCTAGGGGGGGGGGGGCCCTAACACAGTCATAGCCACGCCCACTTTTGAGCAGAAGAGAGCTCTCCGGGGAGAGCCTAAGGCAGAATGATGTGCTGCAGCTTATACCACAGCAGCACAGAGGAGCCAGGAGAGCAAGGGTTACAGAGCATGTGCCCCTCACTTTCTGGTGTGTGGGTACTAGGGCTAATAAATACAATTACCCCATAGCACAGTCACATGTACATAGAACAATCACAAAGCTCTATCTCAGTCTCACTCAAAAAGTTCAGTCAGAATTGAGAGAGGAGGAGTTAGGATTGCAGATGGGAGGAGTTGGGACTGTAGAGGGAGGAGTCAAGATTAAACAGTAAACCGCCCCCCCTAAAGAAAAGTCTAGATCCGTCCCTGCCTCATACTACCCCCCCTGGAGCCTATGATTCCCTAGGGGCTAGCGCTGGTGCACCCTAGGTGGCAGCACCGTCAGCGACTGTTTGGTAGTCTCCTCCCAAAACAGTGCGGCTATGCCCGTGTTCCCCCTCTAAGCGGAACCGATGCCTTACCTTCTCCCCATGCTCCGGCCACAGCCTGGTAACGTCTGCAGGACTTGCTAGTACATCCGACACAGATGCCCGCTGAAACAGCACTGTACTCGTGGGTAAGCATTGTCGCGACCCGGCAGGAAGTTGTTGGAGCGACTCTATCTAAGGTACGTAAAAGACGCTTTTTAGAAAGATCGTTCAAAAAAATAGTAAGACTGAAAATAAAAAAAGCTTACGGCTGCTAAAAAAGCAGCAGCCCACTGACCATGGTCCAGCTCCTGCTGCACCAAACAAAAACTGATTTGCCTGAGCCAGGAGGCGGGGATATATGGACGGGTCCTTTGCATGCTGGGAGGCCGAAAGCTTTGACCGATTGGTACAAATCCGCTGTTGCGTCATCATATCCCAATGTTATCCTGTGGATAACCTGTGGACCCTGCCGAAGAAATAGAGAATACATAAAACAGGTGGGATGCGGTTAAGAGCCCGACATTCGAATCCCGACAGGGGCGATCATCCATACCGAATCGAAACAGGGTCATAGAAGGCAAATGCAATAAATGCCACTTTCGGAGAGAGAGATGGGTCAGGAGGGCATTCCCCCCCAGCAGGTCAGATGCAACAGGGTTTATATTGGTCTACATCCACCCTCAATCCCATATTCCTACAAATTACAGGGACTGGCGGCTACAAGCAGGTACCAGGGCAAGCCCCCCAAGGTCACAGTCCCCCCAAGGTCACGGTCCTTCGGGATTTGTTTCATTGCACATATGTAATTTAGGACCACATGCAGGCTGGACGCATTTACTGAAGTCTGAATCGAGTCCTCCAGTTTCCCTGACATACCACCATACTCCTATACAATATCATAGACACATCTATTAGTGAAACATCTGAAGCTGCAATTCCCCGTTCAGCCATTTTGCTATTCGAGAAACATCAATCGGCAGACATCGGCGATCCGACAGGGAATCGGCAAAATCCAGCAAGTTAAAAATCCCCATCTCGCCAATCGTGACCATTTTTTGGTAGGAATCGCCAAATCGAGGATTTCCAACATGGTAGCTTTCCAGGCATGGGCAGTATGGAGAATTGCCCTGATACCCGTCTGGTGTATGAGCCCCACAAGACACAGGTGAAGACGTTGATTGGGGGAGGTAATGCGCTAAGCCAATAAAAACAAATATCATCAACCTTTATATGGGATGCAGTTACACTGTCGGCAGTCGGGATCGCGGCGATCAGGATACAGACTGCTGACAATGCCCGGCTACCAGGGGCTATTCTTACTAGCGCTTGCCCTGCTGCCAGCATCCCGTCGGTAATACATACTGATCCCCTTTATATAGCACCAACAAATTACACAATGGTTTACAGAGAATGTTCAATCAGATTGTTTTATGCTAACCTATCTACTTGTGAGCTTGAGACTACAAACAGACATGTATCAATTTGCAATAAATTATAGTCTGAGATGCTCCCTTCTCTGTTCACTGGACTAAAACTTGTCAGGAATCTAGATTAGTTAGTTTTTGGTTGAAACAATGTTGCATCACCCCGAGTTCTCTGCACGCTACAGATAAGTTAATAAAGTTGAAATGGTTTTCAAACAAAATGCAACAGACAAGTAATATACATCTGTTGTTATCAGAGGGGGTCCCTCAGATGTCAGTATTTGGTTCAATCTTACAGCGAATCTATTAAACAATTTGGAAAACGGATTCACAGTAATGAACTTGAGATGGGTGTGGTCACCAATGTCACCTGGTGTGCAGAGAAAGGTATTTTCTCATTATTATTTACTACTAGTTATTTATATAGCGCACACATATGCCACAGTGCTTTACAGAGAATATTTGGCCATACACCTCAGTCCCTGAGCCAGTGGAGCTTACAATCTATGAGCCTGATTCAGAGTTGATCGCAGCAGCAAATTTGTTAGCAGTTGGGCAAAACCATGTGCACTGCAGCGGGGACAGATATAACATGTACAGAGAGAGTTAGATTTGGGTGTGGTGTGTTCAAACTGAAATCTTAATTTCAGTGTAAAAATAGGATTTTAATACCTACCGGTAAATCCTTTAGAGGATGCTGGGGATGCTTCAAGAACCATTGGGTATAGACGGGATCCGCAGGAGACATGGGCACTTTAAGACTTTAAAAGGGGTGTGAACTGGCTCTTCCCTCTATGCCCCTCCTCCAGACTCCAGTTATAGGAACTGTGCCCAGGGAGACGGACATTTCGAGGAAAAGGATTTATTTAATTTTTAATTTTTTAAACTAAGGTGAGATACATACCAGCTCACACCTCAAACACGCTGTACAACATGGCATTCAACAACAACGCTTGCAACGGCATGAATAACATCAGCCACAGACTGACTGCACTTAACTCAACATGAGTGTAACCAAAAAACCAAACTGCAGAAACAGCCCGCACTGGGACGGGCGCCCAGCATCCTCTACGGACTAAGAGACCGAGGCGTATCTAGCACAGGGCGAGCAGGGCACGTGCCCTGGGCGCCGTGGCAGACCCAGCAGAGGGGGCTCCACCGGCACCTGCATGGCCCGCTCTCCCCATGCGACAGGGATTCCGCCGGCGCTACCCGCGGCGCACTCCCTGTCTGCTGTGCCTGTCACACAGTACAGGCAGCGGCAGCCAGGAGCCTCGGTCCCCCTCCGCAAAATCTACATTGCGCGTGCGCGACCGCGGCGCACATACGAAGGGAGGAAAGGTCCACCGATCTCCACATGAAGCACAAGTGGGGAGCCGCGAGTGCTTGCAGAAAGAGGCTCTAGCAGTGTACACTGCTGCCTGTCCCCTCTCTTTCTCCTCAACGCTGCAGGTAAACTTAAAAAACTTCTGGAGTGTGGCCACACCCATTTTTCCACCACGCGCGCACATACTCCTTTTGTTTTTTTTCCTGGGGGGGGGGGCACTCTTCATCTTGCCCTGGGCTCTGAAAACCCTAGTTACGCCTCTGCTAAGTGAAAAGGATTTACCGGTAGGTATTAAAATCCTATTTTCTCATACGTCCTAGAGGATGCTGGGGATGCTTCAAGAACCATGGGGTTTATACCAATGCTCTAGAAAGGGGGGGGGGAGAGTGCGGATGACTCTGCAGCACTGATTGACCAAACAAGAGGTCTCAGCCAGGGTATCAAACTTGTAAAACTTCGCAAAGGTGTTTGATCCCGACCAAGTAGCCGCTCGGCAAAGCTGTAAAGCCGAGACCCCTCGGGCAGTCGCCCAGGATGAGCCCACCTTTCTGGTAGAATGGGCTTTTACCGATTTCGGTAACGGCAATCCTGCCGTAGAATGAGCCTGCTGAATCGTATTACAGATCCAGCTCGCAATAGTCTGCTTGGAAGCAGGAGCCCCAATCTTGTTGGGAGCCCACAGGACAAACAGAGCCTCTGTTTTCCTAAGCTCCGCCGTCCTGGCGACATAGATCTTCAAAGCTCTGACCACATCGAGAGACTTCGACTCCGCCAAGGCATCAGTAGCCACTGGCACCACAATCGGCTGGTTTACATGAAATGATGAAACCACTTTTGGCAGAAATTGCTGACGAGTTCTCAACTGTGCTCTATCAGCATGGAAGATTAAATAAGGAGACAGAGCCGCCAACTCAGATACCCGCCTTGCGGATGCAAAGGCCAACAACATGACTACTTTCCAAGTAAGGAATTTTAACTCAACCTTACGTAAAGGTTCAAACCAATGAGATTGCAGGAACTGCAATACCACATTAAGATCCCACGGTGCCACTGGGGGCACAAATGGAGGTTGGATGTGTAGCACACCTTTCACGAAGGTCTGAACTTCTGGAAGGGAGGCCAATTATTTTTGAAAGAAAATAGATAAGGCCGAAATTTGTACTTTAATAGAGACCAACTTTAGGTCCGCATCCACCCCTGCTTGTAAAAAAATGGAGCAAACGCCCCAGCTGAAATTCTTCCGTAGGAGCCTTCTTGGATTCACACCAAGACACGTATTTCCTCCAAATACGGTGGTAATGTTTTGCCGTTACTTCCTTTCGAGCCTGAAGCAGAGTGGGAATGACTTCACTAGGAATACCCTTTCTGGCTAGGATCTGGCGTTCAACCGCCATGCCGTCAAACGCAGCCGCTGTAAGTCCTGATACACACACGGACCTTGTTGTAACAGGTCCTCCCGTAGAGGAAGCGGCCAGGGATCTTCTATGAGCAACTCCTGAAGATCTGGATACCAGGCCCTCCTTGGCCAGTCTGGAACAATGAGTACCGCCTGAAACCTTGTTGTTCTTATAATCTTTATTACCTTTGGAATAAGTGGAAGTGGAGGGAACACACAGACCAATGGAAACACCCATGGTGTCACTAGGACGTCCACCGCTATTGCTTGAGGGTCCCTCGACCTGGAACAATATCTCTGAAGTTTCTTGTTGAGGCGGGATGCCATCATGTCTATTTGAGGAATTCCCCAACGACTCGTCACTTCTGCAAAAACCTCTTGATGAACCACTCTCCTGGATGGAGATCGTGTCTGCTGAGGAAGTCTGCTTCCCAGTTGTCCACTCCTGGAATGAAGACTGCTGACAGAGCACTAGCATGTCTTTCCGCCCAGCGAAGAACCTTCGTGGCCTCGGCCATCGCCGCTCTGCTCTTTGTTCCACCCTGGCACTGGCAGTTTATGTACGCCACTGCTGTTATGTTGTCTGACTGAATTAATACTGGCAGACCGCAAAGATGATGTTCCGCTTGCAGAATGCCGTTGTAAATGGCCCTTAATTCCAGAATGTTTATGTGCAGACAAGCTTCGTGGCTTGACCATATTCCTTGAAAGTTTCTCCCCTGTGTGACTGCTCCCCAGCCTCGGAGACTTGCATCTGTGGTCACCAGGATCCAATCCTGAATCCCGAACCTGTGTCCCTCCAGAAGGTGAGAACTGTGCAGCCACCACAGAAGGGAGATCCTGGTCCTGGAAGATAGGATTATTTTCCGGTGCATGTCCAGGTGAGACCCGGGCCACTTGTCCAACAGGTTCCACTGAAACACCCTGGCATGGAACCTGCCATATGGAATGGCCTCGTAGGCCGCCACCATCTTCCCCAGCATTGAAGAACTGTCACTTTTGCCGGTTTCAGAATCTGTTTTACCGTGTTCTGTATTTCCAGAGCCTTTTCCACTGGAAGAAAAACTCTCTGTAATTCTGTATCCAGAATCATACCCAGGAACGACAGCCGTGTCGTTGGAACCAACTGTGGTTTTGGCAAGTTTAGGAGCCAACCATGTTGTTGCAGAATCATCAGTGAGAGCGCAACATTTTTAAGCAATTGCTCCTTGGATCTCGCCTTTATGAGGAGATCGTCCAAGTACGGGATAATTGTAATTCCCTGCTTGCGCAGGAGAACCATAATTTCCGCCATAACCTTGGTGAAAATCCTTGGTGCCGTTGACAGACCAAACGGCAGCGTCTAAAATTGGTAATGACAATCCTGAACAGCAAACCTCAGGTATGCCTGATGTGGAGGATATATGGGAACGTGTAAGTAAGCATCCTTTATGTCGACCAACACCATAAAATCCCCCTCCTCCAGACTGTAGATCACTGCTCAGAGAGATTCCATCTTGAATTTGAACTTTTTCAGAAAGAAATTGAGGGATTTTAGGTTCAGAATCGGTCTGACTGATCCATCCGGCTTCGGGACCACGAACAGGCTCGAATAAAAGCCCTCCCCCTGTTGTGACGGGGGTACCGTGACAATGACTTGATTTTGACACAGCTTCAGTATCGCCGCGCATACTACCTCCCTTTCTGGAAGAGAAGCTGGCAAGGCCGATTTGAAAAATCGGTGAGGAGGCACATCCTGAAACTCCAATTTGTACCCTTGGGTTACTATTTCTACTATCCAAGGATCCAGGTCCGAGTGCACCCAGACCTGACTGAAGAGTTTGAGACGTGCCCCCACTGGTGCGGACTCCCGCAGAGGAGCCCCAGCATCATGCGGTGGATTTGGTAGAAGCCGGAGAAGACTTCTGTTCTTGGGAACTTGCCACAGCCTGTGACCTCTTTCCCCGTCCTCTTCCTCTCGCAGCAAGGAAGGAGGACCCTCGTCCTTTTTTTGAATTTATTGGGCCGAAAGGACTGCATCTGATAGTGGGGCATTTTCTTCTGCTGTGCAGGAACATAAGGTAAAAATGACGACTTACCCGCGGTAGCCGTAGATACCAGGTCAGTAAGGCCGTCACCAAACAAGACACTACCATTAAACGGAAAAGACTCCATCGCCTTTTTAGAGTCAGCATCAGCATTCCATTGATGAATCCACAATGCTCTCCTAGCTGAGACTGCCATGGCATTGGCCCTTGATCCCAAAAGGCCAATATCCCTTACAGCTTCTTTTAAATATGCTGCAGTGTCCCTGATATGACCCAGAGTCAAAAGCACGCTATCCCTGTCCAGGGAATCTATATCAGATGACAAGTTATCTGCCCACTTTTCAATAGCGCTACTCACCCATGCCGAAGCGACGGCAGGCCTGAGCAGCGAACTCATAGTGACATAAATGGATTTTAGTGTATTTTACTGCTTGCGATCCGCAGAATCCTTTAGGGCTGCCGTGTCAGGAGACGGAAGCGCCACCTTTTTGGATAGACGCAATAAAGCTTTGTCTACTGTGGGGATTGACTCCCAGCTGTCCCCAGAGGGGAACGGATATGCCACTGGAATTCTTTTGGGAACCTGTATCTTCTTGTCAGGATTTTCGCAAGCTTTTTCAAAGAGAGCGTTCAGTTCATGAGAGGGAGGAAACGTTACCTCAGGTTTCTTTCCTTTATACATACAGACACTAGTATCAGGGACAGCAGGGTCCTCTGTGATATGGAATACGTCTTTTATTGCCACAATCATGTACTGAATGCTCTTGGCCAGTTTAGGATTTAATCTGGCATCACTATAGTCGACACTGGAATCAGAGTCCGTGTCGGTATCTGTATCTGTTAACTGGGTAAATGTACGCTTCTGTAACCCCGAAGGGGTCTGTGCTTGTGACAATGCTTCTTCCATGGATTTCCTCCATGTCTGGCTTTTAGACTCAGATCTATCAAATCTCTTTGTCAACTGAGCCACATTAGCATTCAAAACACTCAACATATTTACCCAATCCGCCATCGGCGGTGCCGACACGGTCACTCCCCCAGCCTTTTCTGTTCCCACTCCAGCTTCCTCCTGAGAATAGCACTCAGCCTCAGACATGTCGACACACACATACCGACACCCACAACCACACTGGGGCTATAGGAGACAGACCCACACCGAAGCCTGTTAGAGAAACACAGAGGGAGTTCTGCCAGCTCACAACCCAGCGCCTATCCCGGTTCTGAAGCGTGTAATATACTACCCAGACCTGCTAGCACTTTTATATTTCAATAATTAGCACCAAATCTCTTGTGCCCCCCCATGTTTTGCACCGTTACTTGTACAGCAGTGTGGGAAGCCAGGCTCAGCCTCTCTGTAGCCTCTGTGAAGAGAAAATGGCGCCAGTCAGAGCTGTGAGGGCTAAGCTATGCCCCCTTCATGGCGCGCTTCAGTCCCGCTTAATTTCATATTTTTTATACTGGCAGGGGTCTGTAATCAGTGCCTAGGCACGTTATACTACTTTTGCCAATCGCTAACTTGAGGTTTTATGCTGCCCAGGGCGCCCAAACCCCCCTGCGCCCTGCAGTGCCGTTCTCAGTGTGGGAGCATGGCGCGCAGTGCAGCCACTGCACGGTACCTCAACAAGCCGTCTTCTGCCGTCACTGAAGTCTTCTGATCTTCTAACACTCACCCGGCTTCTATCTGCTGGCTCTGCAAGGGGGGTGACGGCGCGGGGCCGGGAACGAGCAGCTAGGCGCACCAAGTGATCGGACCCTCTGGAGCTAATGGTGTCCAGTAGCCTAAGAAGCAGAGCCTTTGAACTCAGAGAAGTAAGTCTGCTTCTCTCCCCTCAGTCCCACGATGCAGGGAGCCTGTAGCCAGCAGGTCTCCCTGAAAATAATAAACCTAACAAAGTCTTTTTTTCTGAGAAACTCTGGAAAGCTCCTCAGTGTGCACCCAGTCTCACTGGGCACAGAATCTAACTGGAGTCTGGAGGAGGGGCATAGAGGGAGGAGCCAGTTCACACCCCTTTTAAAGTCTTAAAGTGCCCATGTCTCCTGCGGATCCCGTCTATACCCCATGGTTCTTGAAGCATCCCCAGCATCCTCTAGGACGTATGAGAAAATAAAGCAGCCATTATTTACCCTGCACGGAAACGAAATAACCCACCCAAATCTAATTCTCTCTGCAAATGTTATATCTGCCCCACCTGCAGTTCACATGGTTTTGCCCAACTGCTAACAAATTTGCTGCTGCAATCAACTCTGAATTACCCCCATGTTCCCTACCACATGTATACACACACACACACACACACACACACACACACACACACATTCACGGTAGGGTTAATTTTGTTGGGAGCCAATTAACCTACAAGTATATTTTGGGATTGTGGGAGGAAACCGGAGTACCCGGAGGAAACCCACACAAGTACAGGGAGAATATACAAACTCCACACAGTTAGGGCCATGGTGGGAATCAAACCCATGAACTCAGGCTGTGAGGCAGTAATGCAAACTAACTACGTAACATTTGTTAGAACACAACAAAGCTGCAACTGTCTGCTCCTATTATCAAAACCCCTTACATGGTTTTTAATAATCCAAATAGATATTTATTTTTTGACATCTCTCAACATTGATTCCAGCTAAGCAGACTGGACTTAGATTTCCAGCATAAGCCGATTATTGAACGGTTTTATTTTTTTCAAATATTAGTGACATCTGCTGATCCAGTGAAATCTGAAGACTACACTCTCCCCCCCCCCCTTCCCCCGACTCCACCCAAACAGTACTATGTAATAAAATATCATCCAAATAACTGCAGATTTTTTTTTCAATAATTTCATTTTTAGATTATTGTTCTCAATATTCCCAGAGCATTTCTTTGCAAGCTGCAGCAATTGTCTTGCATCCAAGTGCTGGGGATGCTTGGGCCCCATGTGACATATATATTTTAGATAACTACATATAATTTATGAACTAGTCATGTTTAAAAAGAACATGACTCTCGCCTTCTGTGCTTCGTTTACTACAGAATAAGCCGTTTCCTGTGTTTGCTCTTTTTCTCCATTATTTGTTTTATACGGACATCCCAGCATAAATTATTTACTTTTTCCACTATTCATTAACTCCAGCTCGGGTGAAAATACTATAAAAAGTCCCTGCGCCAGGCGTGATTTGTGCTGGAAACATTTGCCGCCTTTCACGGTTGGTGAGCCAGTGGAAGTCTGGGTTTGGACTTGCGTTAACCTTTCCGGACGCTCCAAGGTCTTCCCCAATTTTGTGGATTTTTTTTTACTTCCAGAGAATTTAGTCTGAGCCGCTAAAATCCAGTCATCCCAAGCAGAAATATTAGCAATTTTGACGCCTACATATTTTTAATATTTTAAGACATTCAAGGCAGACGGGAGATATCAAACTCACTTTGTCCATACATCAGTCAACAGGACCCCCACCCATCCACTGTTGAGTCTTAATCCTTGGAATCTCAGGAGAGATTTCATCCGATTATCTTCTGTAGGCCTCTAGCCATTCTGTGGTTGAGACAGATCTATGGGGTAAACAGATATAAGGAGAGTAATGGTAGACTTACCATGGTTAAAACGCTTTCTGCGAGGTCCATTGGGTTCCACAGAGAAACATCGAGGTGTAGAGTGGATCGTGAGCTAGAGGCACCAATAGGCTAAAGCTCCCAGGATGCATTGGGGGGGCTCCTCTATAACCCCACCTCCAGGCACTGAGAGCTCAGTTTCGTTAACCAGTCCAATGCAGGTGCAGGCAAGAGAGAAGATAGATGTTAGTCATATAGAACCACATTCTCACGACAGGAGAAGGGACCAGCAGCTAATGCCATACAAACCCATAGAAGCTAGGTGCGTCAGGGCGGGCGCCCTTTGGAACCCAATGTACCTTGCAAAAAGAGTGTTAACCATGGTAAGTCTACCATAACACTCCTTTTCTGCAGCAGGGTACGTTGTGTCCCACAGGAAAACATCGGGGATGTCCTAAAGCAGTTCCTCAAGGAGGGGATACTCCTTAGCGGATATGAGAATCTTGGGTCCAAAGGAAGCATCCTGGGAGGCAAAAGTATCGAAGGCATAGAACCTAAGAAACGTGTTCACCGAGAACCACGTAGCCGCCTTGCACAATTGTTCTGCGTACGCGCCACGACGGGCCGCCCAAGAAGGTCCAACAGACCGAGTAGAATGGGCATTAATAGCAGAAGGAGCTGGGAGACCAGCCTGCGCATAAGCTTGTGCAATCACCATTCTAATCCATCTGGCCAAGGTTTGCTTATTCGCAGGCCAGCCACGTTTGTGGAAACCAAACAAGACAAAAAAGGGTATCTGAGCTCCTGATAGAGGCAGTCCTCTCCACATAGATACGGAGAGCCCTTACCGCATCCACAGACCACTCTTTGGGAGACAAGTCCGAAAAGATAAAGGCCGACACCACAATCTCTTGGTTAAGGTGAAAGGATGACACCACCTTAGATAAATAACCTGGACGAGTTCGTAGAACTGCCCGGTCACGGTGAAATATCAGAAAGGGTGGACGACAGGACAAAGCACCCAAGTCCGACACCCTTCTTGCAGAGGCAATAGCCAGCAAGAACAGGATCTTGGCCGTGAGCCATTTAAGGTCCACCGTCTCAAGAGGTTCAAAGGAGCCCCTTGCAGGGCATTCAGTACCACAGTCAGATCCCATGGAGCCACCGGAGGGTCATATGGAGGTTGAATCTGAAGAACACCCTGAGTGAAAGTATGAACGTCAGGTATAGATGCTAATTTTCTCTGAAACCATACCAACAAGGCAGACATGTGACCTTGAAGGAGGCCATACGAAGACCTAAGTCAAGACCTTGTTGCAGAAAAGCCAAAATTCTGGAAGTTCTGAACCTAGAGACATCATAATTCTTATCAGCACATCAGGTGAAGTAAGAATTCCAAACCCTGTAATAAATCCAGGCAGAGGCCAGTTTGCGGGCTTTCAACATAGTCTGAATAACCGCCTCAGAAAAACCTTTTGCCCTCAGGAGTGATGCTTCAAGAGCCACGCCGTCAAAGCCAGTCTGGCCAGGTCTGGGTAGACACAAGGGCCCTGTACGAGGTCTGGCTGCTGAGGAAGTAGAAGGGGACGCCCTGTCGACAGACTCTGCAGGTCTGAGAACTAATGCCTTCTGGGCCATGCTGGAGCAACTATCAGGAGCGATCAACCTTCTTGTTTGAACTTCCGTAGGACCCTGGGCAGAAGTGACACTGGAGGGAACACGTAGGGCAGTCGGAAGTTCCATGGAATTGCCAGTGCGTCCACGAATGCTGCCTGAGGATCCCTGGTACTTGATCCGAAGACCGGAACATTGTGATTGTGTCGAGATGCCATCAGGTCTACACCTGTCCACTCTCAGACGTGTACGTCCTGACAACTGAAGAAGTCCGCTTCCCAGTTTAGGACACCCGGAATGAACACTGCCAATATAGCTGGCAGATAGCGTTGCGCCCAACAAAGGATTTTTGACACTTCCATCATTGCCATGCGGCTTTGAGTGCTGCCTTGATGGTTTATGTAAACCACCGTGGTGGCGCATCTGACCGTAGTTGAACAGGCCTGTTCTGTACCAGCGGCAGGGCGAAAGATAGCGCATTGAACACCGCCCTCAGCTCCAGAATGTTTATTGGGAGGAGTGACTCCTCCTTGGTCCAGCACCCTGAAAAAAGAGAGAGTTGCTCCAACACCGCACCCCATTCCCTCAGACTGGCGTACGTAGTCAGCAGGACCCAGTTGGGGATCCAGAATGGACGGCCCCTGCTTAACTGCAGGTCCTGGAGCCACCAGGTCAGTGACAGACGAACCTCCGGAGTCAAAGTGATCATGTGAGACCTGATCCGCTGAGGTAGGCCGTCCCACTTGGAAAGGACGGGAATGAAATTGAGCATACCCTACCGTAATGAAGGCTGACACCATCAGGCCAAGTACTTGCATCGCCGAGTGTATCACAAAGGAAGCATCTTATCCTATCCTGAAGTTTCAGGACTTTCTCTGGAGACCGAAATGGCCGCTGACTGTGTATGTCTAGTAGTGCCCCCAGGTGCACCATGCTCTGAGCTGGGACCAGCGAGGACTTCTTCCAATTGACGAGCCCCCCTTCGGTTTGTAGGAAGGTTACCGTCAATTGTAGATGACTGAGGAGGACATTGTGTAGGCCGGAAGGACCCATTTGGTTTAGGGACTAGAAACCGGGTCGAATAATAACCTCTGCCTCTCTGAGACTGAGGTACCGGCACAACCACTTCTGTACTCAGGAGAGAACTGACAACTGTTTGCAAAGTTTGCGCTTTTAACGGGTCAGCAGGGAAAATCGTGGTGCAAAATTGGCGAGGGGGACGTCTCATGAAAGAGACCACGTACCCGTGAGAGACCACTTCCAGCACTCATACGTCTTAAGTAGTCTTTAACCAGAACTGGGTGAACTGTAGAAGTCAGCCCCCCACCTTGTGGTTACCCAGGGGGAGGCCCACCCCATCATGCAGCAGGCTTGTCTGTTTTAAAAGCAGGCTGATGGGCCGCACAGGACCATTTGGTCTTGGTGGTTTTGGGAGCACGAGATTGTCTCGTGTATGCCTGACCTTTTGCTTTCCACTGAGGCCAAAAGGAACGAAAGGTGGTACTTTTTGCCTTCTGTGCAGAAGGATTAGTATTTGGGAGAAAAGCAGTCTCAGCAGCTGCCAATTCAGACACAATTTTGTTCAAGTCTTCCCCAAACAAAATGTCCACAGTGAAGGGGAGCACCTCCAAGGTCTTTTTGGAGTCTAGGTCCACCTTCCATGACCTCAACCACAGAATACGGCAAGCCGTCCTGGCAAGCCGTCGACGCCTTGGCCGCCAACACACCCGCCTCAGAGGACGCCTCCTGAATATAATAGGCGGCGGTGGTAATGTGAGACAGGTATTGTCTGGCAGTGTCAGAGATATCCTCGGGCAGCTCCTCCTCTAATGCCTTTTGCAGCCCAGGAGGAGGCAATAGTGGGCCTTTGTATAGCTCCTGTAAGAGAGTAAATAGCTTTCAGGCACCCCTCCACACGCTTACAGTATCTGTCGGTTCTTTTAGAGAAGTGACAGTGGTGATAGGCAGAGTGGATGACACCATGAGACGGGTGACGTGAGAATCCACTGGCGGTGGATTTTCACACATGTTACATAACTCTGCAGGGAGAGTACAGTGAGCCAAGGTCCGTTTAGACAGAGGGAATTTCTTCCCTGGATTAGACCAGGGTTCCCTTCTGATGTCCACTAAATGGTCAGAATAAGGTAATAGATTTTTAACAACTTTCTGCAGTTTAAACATAGCAGTTTTCTTAGCCACAGTAGTGGGATCCCTATCATCAGAGATCTGTAGGATTTGCTTAATAGCAACCACTAGGGCAGGGACATCAATCTGCAAGGGAGAATCCTGGTCAGAAACACCTGACTCAGGGCCTTATTCAGACCTAATCGTAGCACATCTACGATCAGTCACACAGACATGTCAGAACCGAATCCCCCCCCCCCCCACCCGGCGAAAGTCCATAAGCATCGCGCAGTGGCGATGCTTATGCACTTTAGGAGTAGCTCGCTGGCAGGAGCTACTCGTCGCTGTAAGGGTCGCAGCGGCTGCGTGTGTATCACGCAGCCGCCACGGCCCGCCCCCCAACGGTCCGGGCACGCCTGTGTTGCCCGGACCGCGCCCCCTAAATGGCAGCCAAACGCCGCCGGCCCACCCCCTCCCGCCCAGCGACCGCCTCTGCCTGTCAGTTAGGCAGAGGCGATCGCAGGGCTAAGACAGCCGTCGGCTGTCTGGCATGCACCGGGGCACTGTGGTGCCGGCAGATATGCAGTTCAGACCTGATTGGCTGCTGTGCAAAAACGCACAGCAGCGATCAGGTCTGAATTAGCCACATAGTGTCTAAGGACCGTATGCTCCCCCTCCTCTTCAGATGAAACATCAGAGAGGTATGTGGATTGTGAGGAGGAAGCAGCCCAATTAGGTGACCCAGAGACATGGGAGTGACCTGGTGTGGATTTTTGTCTAACCAAGGACTGATTTAATTGCTGCAGCTAGTTACATTTTCCGCCAAAGGCAGCTTAACCATAGGAACAATTTGTGGCTGTAGTGGTATAGGTGGTCCTAAAGGAGGTGCTAGGAATTCCAGAGTACCCAGTAGAGTACTACTCTACTCAGGAGCCCAGGGTGGCTCCTGAGTAGGCACAGGAGCTGTAGACTGACTGGGAGGTGTATGAAACATAGTACACAGACCATCATACAAAACTTCCCCCTCTAGTAAATCCTTGGCGCTTGCTCTGTACGTTGCAGGAGCTTCCACTGATTTACCGCCGTTTCTGTTAGACATTGTGTATAAATGCAACAACAGAGCGACTAAGTACGATAAAGCCAGACAAAGTACAATACCTGCGAATAAATCCGGTATTATGAGACTGAGTACACAGTAAATTATACGTATTTGATAAATACGGTGTCACACTTCATTAGCGGATCTAGACGCACCTAGTCCCTCACGGTACAGAATATAGTGAGTTATATCTGGGAAACACTGAAAGTGAAACCACACAGCAGATACAGGCACACACAGTCAATGCAGAAATTATTATCACAATAAAGCTCTATTGGACTAGTATGTGTGTGTGTGTGTATATATGTATATATATATATATATATATATATATATATATATATATATATATATATATACACACACACATATATATACATATAAGGCCTAATTCAGAGTTGATCGCAGCAGCAAATTTGTTAGCAGATGGGCAAATCCATGTGCACTGCAGGTGAGGAAGATATCAAATGTGCAGAGAGTTAGATTTGGGTGGGTGTGTTCAAACTGAAATCTAAATTGCAGTGTAAAAATAAAGCAGTCACTATTTACTCTGCACAAAAACAATATAACCCACCCAAATCTAACTCTCTCTGCACGTTACATCTGCCCCACCTGCAGTGCACATGGTTTTTCCCAACTGCTTACAAATTTGCTGCTGCGATCAACTCAGAATTACCCCCATAGACAGGTGCAGCACTCCTGGCGTCTTAAATAACTTATTGTGCTGGCACCCGGTGAAAACCTGCTTCTATGTGTACATATATATATATATATATAAAATCACACCGCGGTCAGTAACCGGTGGATATATGAGAATACTCGTACAATATATTCAGTACTAGGTATACTCTCTCTGAACTAACACTGTCTGTATTACAACTTATAGGATACTTAAGTGCTGTACACAGGCGGCTTTACAAGGGAGACCTTGACATGCAGTCCCGGAGACCAGCCGCAGCTATGCCCATAAGATGGCACCCATCGTCTCAGTCAGGGTGTGAGGGAGAGTGTGAGGCAGCTCCAGGGCAGGAAAGTCTGCTGTAGATGTCGCCCTGGGCCGGGGGAGGGGCTACAGGACAAGCGCCGGCTGCCCTATGCTGGACTTCCACCCCGGTACTGACTCTTATTAAATGGGGTGTTAGTAAATCTGTACTCAGACGCCCCGGTGGTCTGGTGGGGTCCCTTTTCGGTGACCGTGTCCACACCAGAGCCGCGACTCGTCTCCCTAGGTCGTGGACGGAACGTGATTTAATGGCGGGTCCCGTCTGGGGGACCTTCTTACCACCTCCCAGTAGTAGCCACACGAACCAGGAGAGCAGTCTGCGACTGTGTGCCTAAGCCAGGACGTCTCCGTCGCAAGTACCCAGGAAGAGGCCACGGGAGTATGCGACGCCGCGTGGGTGATGGAGCCACAGCGCTGAAGTGTCACCCTAACATACAGCGCTGTCAGCCCTTGAAGAAATCTTCTTTCAAAAAGCTTTTCAGGGCTGCCCAGTGCAGCCCCCGTTAAGTGACCTGCTGCTGCAGGCACCAACTCGAAACTGAGCTCTCAGTGCCTAGAGGCAGGGTTATAGAGGAGGCCCCAATGCATCCTGGGACAGCCTACAGCTTTAGCCTGTTGGTGCCTCTGGATCAAGATCCACTCTACCCCCTGATGTTTCCCTATAGAACACAATGTTCTCTGCTGCAGAAAGAACATGTTCAGTCATACCAGTCTTTCACTAAGCCCATCTCAACATTAACTCTGTACCTCTTAGTGAGCAGATGTCTTATCTCAATGTTTGGGTTGTCCGCATCCGTTCTCACTCTGGTTTCTCTCTTTGCAGTTAAGCTTTGTGACACCAGATCTGAACACGGATCTAGAGCCGCTATATTCTACTGTGCACAGCGGCCTTCTCTGATGTCCTAATGACTGTTCAGACACTGCTGGCTGTTGTGTAAGGATTCCATAACCAATAATACTGTATGTAATGGCATGTGCGGGGTTTTAGTGCAATTTAAATTGTATGTTCCCAATGACACCATCCTCCGAATTTTGGTGCAGTGATTTCTCAGAAACTACAATACATGTGGTGCGGCTCTGCTGTATAGTAGCTAGTCTGTCGTGGAGAAGGATACGAGTATAAGCTGATTCTGCCGCAGTCGGAGCTTTCCTGCAATTTATCTATTGCTTGTAGGACTTCTGTCTTAAACTTTGAATATTTGATCTCTTGCGCCATTGCATGGGTAAAATGCTTAAACTGTGTATAGCTGAAAATGTGCCAATCGCATGCAAAAGCAAACGGTGGTAAATAAGTGAGTGCTAAAGTCCGCAACTCATTAGCCTTCAATAAAGGGCACACCAAAGGTTCTCAAAGGAGTGTCTGCATTGCTACTCATACTAATTCTTAACTCCAGATTTTGAGGCATGTGGTCTGTTGGGCAGCTGACTGTCATTAGCAGGTGTATTACGCTAATGATCCTTAAAAAGTTGATGTTCACCTGAAATAAAAGTGAAAATCAGATGACATGCGAGTGACATTATCAGTGGCTAAAACTCGGTTCTGAGTTATTGATTGCACAAAAACAGCAAGAATTTCCCTAGTTGCATCTACGGATGTGTTATACATCTTTGCTGCAGTCACGCCAAGTCGCGTGAGAATCTTCTAACGTTGGGCATCTATTTTGCTGAAAATGCGTCTTCGTAGCAATGCAATACGACTAGGAGGCATGAGGACGCTGCTGATTACTGTGATATGACACTTGTACATCTGTGCAACTGAGTCTCTGAATCTGTACATGAAGTGCTACAATGTAGCAGCTTTAGCTTTTTTCCAACACAAGTTCTGTTCTGCTCCATATACAGACTCAGTCACATACAATATACAGGTGTCATATCAAATGAGTCAGCAGTCTCCTCGTGCGTCCTAGTCACATTGGTTGCAACTAAGACGCATTTCATCCAAAAAAAAAAAAAAGACGCCAGACGTTAGCAGAGTTGCACGGGACCTGCCTGCTCAGGCATCTCCTGCTGCATGGAGTATTGAGGCTGGATGTATGAGAACACATCTGTAGCTGTATTTTGCCTTTTTTTTTTATAACTGTTCCGTTTCTAGCTATCCATCTGCGATGTAAAACCAAGTATGTGGACAATTGGGCAATCCATGGGGGGGTCTTCAATCATAAAATGGGTAAGAACCCCTGACTTAAGAGTTATTTTAATTCCTAATCGTTGACAATCCAAGCCCCCATTTCACAGGTTGTCCTTTGCCAATCTTCTCGCTGTGACCTGTGGGTCCCTCAGTTTTACAGAACTTCTGCCTTTCTGTTTTAAACATGAGAGAGAAATCGAAACAGAAATAAAACCCTCAAAAACAAAATTGGTTCTAAATTTAACTTTATTCATATTGATCTAAACCGTATACAAATATCTCAGGTATGTACAATAAAATGCAAAAAAAGGTGTAAAGCCATTGGCAGGCAGTAAGTGTTAGGGAGTATTCTGAATGTACAGGAAATACACAAAGGCTTAAAGTGCCAAGTAAAATCCTTGTATTGTGAGACAGCTAAAGTACGGCCATTTCCTACAGAGCAATGGCAGCCATTCTGTGAGCAGACCCAATAGCCATGGAAACACAGGCTTATCAATTCCCTAGGAATCATCAACGAGGTATGAGGCACTCTATGGCTCAGGGAGGTAAACAGGCTGAATATTGCATGAGCTCACAAACCGGCTTCTTCCACTGTGGAGATGACCAGTTGAATCCTGGTTGCTGATCTATAGCTAGGCCACTGTATGTGTGTGGATTTACAAGGCTAATATGTTTACTAGACAATAGGCTGAGTATGACTGCAGCAGAGGCATGATGTCTGAACAGCAAATATCCCCTCCGTTTTGCACATCTAACAGGACCAGCCAGCGCTGCTGAAGCCTTTCAGACGAGGAGGACATCCGGAGCCTGTGGATAGACGCTCAGAGTCTGTACAAATACGGAAATGATTTCAATTGATCATATTAACAAGACCCACAGGACTAACTTTGGTTTGGTTTTTTTTTTTAGTTTAGTCTCTTTCCAAAAAGTGAAATGCAGAAATATACATTAGGTCAGAATTATGAATGTAATGTCTTTTAGACTGAGCAAGCAGTATTATTGTACATGAAGGAGTCAGACTGTCTGCTGGTCTCTACCCCCTCACCCTTCCTATGCGTCCACAGTAACCACTCTACCCCAAAGCTAGGAGGAGGATACACGGGAGTTACTATTCCCGACATCTTAAGTGCTCCACCTGCGGCAAAAAGAGAAGGGATTTTGATTGCAAGCTCTGCTAACACTAATTCACCCATCACACCTGACTGGTTGGCTGGTCATTCAGCAAAAAAGGACCATGGACAATTACTGACGTGTTGGGAGAAGGGGATATAAGTTATGTGACCAGCGGTCAGGATGCCAAAGAACTACCAGGTTGTGGTCTCGGCATAACTGATCCCCACCATTCTGCTACTGGATATTAAGGTGCTCTCATTTAGGGATGCCCTACAAAATCTATTGCCCTGTAGCCACCAAACACCATGAAAACAGAATACATTTATACAAGATAAAATTCTAGAAAGTGCTCATTGTTCAGAAGAATCTTGCAGGAATTATCCAATCCTGGGGTGGGGGGTGTTAATGCATCACCGGAAATCCGGCCAGGGTAATAGGACAGTGGCAGATTACACAAGGTTCCGACGGAAACTCGCTCGTAACTGTTTCAGCCTCTTAGAGCTGACTTGCAATATGGTTGGGTTCTAGTTCCTAACTCTGCTTTGTTATATATAACTAGCATCATGGTTAATCTATGTTTTTAGAACAGGCAGGGAGCGATCAAAGGGTGACAGACAGGCTGGAATATTACGAAATAAGATTTTAATTCCAAAGCCACCTGCTCAACATGAACGTGTGCCAGCTTCTAGGTACTGGGTTTGCCAGAGAGACACTTAAATAAATTAATGTTGCAGACTTATTGGGGTTGTGCTCTGATAAATGATGCATTTTAATCCCTGCTGCCCAGTAAAGGACATTTTTCCACCAAAATCTACGCAGCTTCAAACATAAAAGGAATTGTCCCGGACCATTAGCGTCCTCAAATCCAGATGATGAAATGAAGAGTCTGGTGATTAAAATGTTCGGTTTTTATGGGTACTCAAAACAAACCTAGAACATTAAGTACGCAGAGAAGTGAATTCACAAATAAAAAAGGCACAAAGGCTTAGGAAGTGTGCAAATCTCACATAAAACTGTCTGCTTGTAAACCGCACTTGTTTGGTGGCGGAATATACACATGTCTCTCTACATGTTTCAGCGCTACTGGAACCAGTCACAGCAGGTAAAACATGGAGACGTTTAGGTCAACCTCCCGATTTTCTCTACCATTCTTTCCTGTTCTATGATATTGATGAAATATGGGGCACCGTTGGCGAGAACCTGTAAAACAAAGTTCAATTACATTTTGTTTATTACAAACTAAAACGTCTACCTAAGATGTATGAGAAGCCTGAATTTATGACGTAAGCTTCCAAAAAGGAATTGTATAATAAAAAAAAAAATATTTTATATATATATATATATATATATATATATATATATATATATATATATATATATATATATAATAATTTATTTGAGTTGGGTGGTCACAGCCCACCGCACCCCAACCTAGGGGTGGGGAGTACGTGAGTGCACCCCTCTCTTGGGAATGACGAGTGCAGTGGATCCTTGTATGTGTGTGTGTGTGTGTGTGTGTGTATATATAGAGATAGATATATGGATAGGATGTCGGTGGTCATGTGACTGACGCCGGAATCCCAACAACACTTGGAAGACCGGTGCCGGAAGACCTACAGCAATCATCCCGAAGGTAAGTATTGGGGAGAATTTTAGGGATAGTGGGTGGAGGGGTTAGGGTCAGGCACTGGGAGGGGGGTGTTTAACCCTAGCAGCCACTCCCCACCGCCCTCTGTGGTTTAGCCCTAGAGTCAGCTCTAGCCACCCCAATGTCGGTCATGTGACCGCCGGCATCCCGGCGTCCAGGATAGCAGACTGAACCCATATATATGTATGTAATTTAAATATATATATATATACACAATACAGTTTACCCGGCACTCCACCTGTGATAAAGCTGGTTCTGGTGCCCTCATAAAAAGAATGTAAACAGGCAAAGATGCGGCACTCACGAACTCTTGTAAAAATAAGTCACAGACCCAGTTCAGCTGTGACTTATTTTTACAAGAGTTCGTGAGTGCCGCATCTTTGCCTGTTTATATATATATATATATATATATAGAACTGGTGAGGTTGGCACTCTGTAAAGTCCACAGCTGCCCTGGTGCCCTCCAAGAAATCAATGTGTAGCAAACAAACGTTCTTGTTGGAGGTGGGTATGTATCCGTCCAATCCCTCTATTAAAAGAACAGGCGGCACTCCAGGGTCTGGGTGAGATATTCAGTGTATTGAAAAAAATCAATAAGAAATATGGCACATTGCGCCAACGTTTCAGCGCCGCGCAGGGCGCTTTTTTCAAGGCTGTGTGCAAGTGTTGCAGAACACTTAATAGAGGGATTGGACGGATACATACCCACCTCCAACAAGAACGTTTGTTTGCTATATATATATATATATATATATATATATAGTGCAGCAGGCCCGACACTCCACGAGAGATAATGTAGCTGGGTTTGGTGCCCTTACAGAATCAGCATGTAGGGAAACAAAGGTACGGCACTCACAACCGCTTGGTAACCAAAAAACGACAGGAAGCAGTTTGACTATACAACGTTTCAAACTCTAATTGAGTTTGTCAGGTACGACAAAAACTCAATTAGAGTTTGAAACGTTGTATAGTCAAACTGCTTCCTGTCGTTTTTTGGTTGCCAAGCGGTTGTGAGTGCCGTACCTTTGTTTCCCTATATATATATATATATATATATATATATATATATATATAGGATTTCAACTACCTACCGGTAAATCCTCTTCTCGTAGTCCGTAGAGGATGCTGGGGGTCCACATTAGTACCATGGGTATACACGGGTCCACTAGGAGCCATTGGCACTTTAAGAGTTTGAGAGTGTGGGCTGGCTCCTCCCTCTATGCCCCTCCTACCAGACTCAGTCTAGAAACTGTGCCAGAGGAGATGGAAAACTTTGAGAGAAGGATTTTACACAGATAGTGGCGAGATTCACACCAGCTCACACATACAAGGCAAACCAAGCTAACTAGCTTGAAAACTCAGCAACGGCTAAACAAGATTACTTAACCAAGTAACAAAACAGTACGTAACCAAGAACTAAGCAGTACTGAACCCAGTAACCACTGCAGGACCACGATGCGCTGGGCGGGCACCCAGCATCCTCTACGGACTACGAGAAAAGGATTTATCGGTAGGTAATTAAAATCCTATTTTCTCTTACCTCCTAGAGGATGCTGGGGTCCACATTAGTACCATGGGGATGTACCACAGCTCCCAGAACGGGAGGGAGAGCGCGGAGGCTCCTGCAGAACTGATTGACCAAACTTCAGGTCCTCAGAGGCCAAAGTATAGAACTTTGCAAACGCGTTTGACCCAGACCAAGTAGCCGCTCGGCAAAGCTGTAAAGCCGAGACACCGCGGGCAGCCGCCCAGGAAGAACCCACCTTACGAGTAGAGTGGGCCTTAACAGATGTAGGACACGGCAATCCTGCCGTAGAATAAGCATGCTGGATAGTGAACCTGATCCAGCAAGAGATAGTCTGCTTAGAAGCAGGACACCCAAATTTCTTGGGATCATACAGGACAAACAGTCCGATTTTCTGTGACGAGCAGTCCTCTTCACATAGATTTTCAGTGCCCTTACAACACCCAAGGACTTTGATGAAATTGAGGAGTCAGTAGCAACTGGCACCACAATAGGTTGGTTGATATGAAATGCCGACACAACCTTCGGAAGGAACTGCTGACGTGTCCGGAGATCAGCTCTATCTTCATGGAAGATCAAGTAGGGGCTCTTACAAGACAAAGCCCCCAACTCCGACACACGTCTAGCAGAAGCTAAGACCAACAAAGTGACAGCCTTCCACGTGAGAAACTTAGATAATTGGAGAGAGACTGCACTCACTGGGATGGGGGGTTAGTGCTGCTAGGCCTAGAGGTGTCCTACCTCCGTACTAATGTTAAGCAATGGTGAGGTCAGCGCACTTGTGGGAGAGAAGGAATGTGAGAGAAAGGGTGAAGATGGAAAGGGATGGAGAAAGAAGGGATGAAAGAAAATAAGAAGAAAGTGATGTGACAATTTGATGTATGATAGTGTTCACAAATGACCATATGTCGTAATATAATGATGTTTATTAGGGTGGTATGTTCCCACTGTCAGGTGTGTCATGCAGACCACCCTTTTCAGTGTACCCTCCTGAATGGTACACTTCTGCTCAAAACTTCTAGAATTATTAATAAGAGTGGTGGGTAAAAGTATGTGCCTCTCCGTAAATCTGGCACAATGTCTGTGTCAGTGTTATGTCCTTAGGAGTCCTAATGTTCAGAGGCCCCTTGCGGGATGAATGTCAGGTATGCCCAAGGGTGCACCTTTACCATAGGTATGGTATCACCTATGTGGCTCTGAAACTAGGTAAGTATCAGTCGTGGTGGGGTGTGTGACAGTTTGCGGCGTCCCGCCTGTCAGACCTCCCTGTGTGCACCAAATGAGGAATCGGGGGTACGGGCTTGGTTCTTACACTTACCGCCGGGGGTGCGTTCCGCGCGCCTGTGCCGGCTCAGCTTCCGTTCCCGAGTCCTCCGGTGTCCTTTGATGTCCAGGCCGTCTCGTCTCGGTCCCCAGTGTGTAGTGAGACAAGTCCTCCAACGCGTTTCAGCAATCTGCCTTTTTCCTAGAAAAAGGCAGATTGCTGAAACGCGTTGGAGGACTTGTCTCACTACACACTGCATTTTACAGACACCTCTCCCCGGCTGGAGAGAGGTATCCCCGAGCAACAGGGGCTAATTGAACACTCCCGCTCACGTGACACATCACGTGAGCGGCAAAGCAGGAAGTCACAGACGGGACCCGGCGGAGGAAGGAGGAAAGCGGCGGCCGCTGACCGACCACGGGGACCGAGACGAGACGGCCTGGACATCAAAGGACACCGGAGGACTCGGGAACGGAATGAAAATTGCCGACAGTGTGTGCTTTTCCGCCCAGAGGATGATTCTCGTCACCTCTGACATTGCAGCTCTGCCCTTTGTTCCGCCTTGACGGTTTATGTAGGCCACTGTCGTTTTAATGTCCGATTGCACTTGAATGGGTCGATCCCGCAGAAGGTGAGTCGCTTGGAGAAGACCGTTGTACACGGCTTTTAGTTCCAGAATGTTTATTGGAAGACTGGATTCCAGACTTGACCACCTTCCTTGGAAGGTTTCCCCTTGAGTGACTGCGCCCCAGCCCCGGAGACTTGTATCCATGGTTAGAAGGATCCAGTCCTGAATTCCGAACCTGCGGCCCTCCAGAAGGTGAGGCATTTGTAGCCACCAGAGGAGTGAAATCCTTGCTTTCAGCGACAGACGTATCCCTCAGGTGCATATGTAGATGAGAACCCGACCACTTGTCTAGGAGATCCAATTGGAAGGATCGAGCATGAAATCTTCCGTATTGTAGAGCCTCGTAGGAGGCAACCATCTTCCCCATTAGGCGAATACACTGACGAACTGAAACCCGGGCTGGCTTCAGGACATCCCGGACCATTGTATCTCCTCCGGTAGAAATACCCTCTGCACTTCCGTGTCGAGGATCATTCCCAGGAAAGACAATCTCCTTGTCGGCTCAAAATGTGACTGTGGAAGGTTTAGGATCCAACCATGGACCCTGAGCAGATGAGTCATGAGAGCAATGAACTGCAACAGCTTCTCCCTGGACGACGCCTTTATCAGCAGATCGTCCAGGTATGGAATTATGTTCACTTCCTGGCCGCGGAGGAGAACCATCATCTCTGCCATCACCTTGGTGAACACCCTCGGTGCCGTGGAGAGACCGAATGGCAGTGCCTGAAACTGATAGTGACTGTCTAACAGTGCAAATCTGAGATAAGCCTGGTGCGGAGGCCAAATCGGAATGTGGTGATACGCATCCTTGATATTTAGGGATACCAGAAACTCCTCCAGACCTGAGATCACCACTCTCAGAGACTCCATTTTGAATTTGAACTCCCTTAGATAAGGGTTTAGCGATTTCAAGTTCAAAATTGGTCTGACCGAACCATCCGGTTTCAGTACCACAAAAAGGTTTGAATAGTAACCCTCGTTGTGCATATGAGGTGGAACTGGAACAATGACCTCTGACCTTTCCAATTTTTGGATAGCTTCCAATAGGACATTTCTGTCTGTCAGTAAAGCTGGCAAGCCTGATTTGAAGAATCGGTGAGGTGGGGTTTCTAGAAACTCCAGTTTGTACCCCTGGGACACAATATCCTGTACCCAGGGGTCCAGACCGGACAACACCCAGACGTGGTTGAAACGTCTGAGTCTCGCCCCCACCAGCCCGTCCTCCAGGATGTGTGGTCCACCGTCATGCTGAGTATTTTGAGGTACCAGAAGCAGGCTTCTGGTCCTGGGAGCCTGCAGGTGCAGGCTTTTTGGATTTTACCCGCCCACCTCTAAAGAAGGTGGTAGTAGGCTTGGACTTTTTTGTCTTAGCGGTCCAAAAGGACTGCGATGCAGATGAAGAAAAGGGTTTCTTCGTAGGAGGCGTAGCTGAAGGAAGAAAAGGTGACTTACCCATGGTTGCCGTGGAAATCCATGCATCCAATGATTCCCCAAATAGAGCCTGACCTGTGTAGGGTAGGTTCTACACACTTCTCCTGGATTCCGCGTCTGCAGACCGTTGGCGCAGCCAAAGTCCGCTGCGAGCTGAGACAGACATGGAAGATATCCTTGTAGTCAGCGTACCCAGGTCCTTCATGGATTCCACCTTGAACTCCGCAGAATCCTGTATGTTACGTAAAAATAATTCAATGTCACTTCTATCCATTGAATCCAAATCCTCTAGTAACGTGCCTGACCACTTTACTATAGCTTTAGAGATCCATGGGCGGGCAATAGTAGGCCTCAGCGCCACCCCTGAAGCAGTGTATGTGGATTTGAGCATAGTGTCAATCTTACGATCAGCCGGTTCTTTTAACGCGGTAGATCCAGGGACAGGTAAAACCACCTTTTGAGACAGTCTGGAAACAGATGCGTCAACTATGGGTGGGTGCTCCCATTTTTTTCTGTCTTACTCAGGGAAGGGAAAAGCAACCAGAATCCTCTTGGGAATCTGGATTTTTTTTCTCCGGGTCTTCCCAGGATTTTTCAAATAAAGCGTTTAATTCTTTAGACACAGGGAAGGTTAGCGAGGCTTTCTTATGGTCTGTGAAGTAAGCCTCCTCAACCTGCTCAGGTGTTGTGTCAGTAATAATTAACACCTCTCTAATGGCCTCAATCATGAGCTGCACCCCTTTTGCAAGGGATGCCGCCCCCCTCAGCACCTCCCCATCACCGTCTGCCGCGTCAGAGTCGGTATCCGTGTCATCTTGCATAATCTGGGCAAGTGCACGTTTCTGTAGGTGTATGCTAGGAGATTTTGAAGGAATAGGAACAGAACCTGACCAAACTGCCATAGACTTCTTTAAAACCTGAGTTTCAGTCTCAGTATGAGCTACACTAGTAGAAATCTGAGAGATCATTCCCTTAATAGAGGTTAACCACTCAGACTCATTAATAGGGATCTGAGACAAGACATTACATTCCTGTGTACATGGAATGGATTCCTCCTGAGAGGAAATGTCCTCTGCAGCATAAGACACAGAGTCCCTAGACATGGCTACGTGAGAAAAAAAAAACACCCACACACAGGAAAATGTCAGACACAGTTTCCCCCCAAGTATGCCACAGAGAAACACAGGGATTGGAGCGAACTCACACACAGCGCTTCCTAGGTAGATATAATACAACTACTTGGCGCTTACTGTGTACATTAATAGACTACACAGTATTTACACAGCCCCCCCCCCTTCTACAAACCCCTGGTACCGCACAGGATAGCTGGAGTTGCTTGGAGGGACAGCTCTCCCTGTCAGCGTCTCTGTATAGGATCTGCAGGCAGGAAAATGGCGCTGAATGCTGCTGGGTCCACTCTGAAAAGCTACGCCCCCTGAACATGGCGCTGCTTCCCGCTCTTCATTGCTTTATACTGGCCTAAGGAATTGTGCTTGCAGCGTTACCGAGGTCCCCGACAGCCTTGGTGACCAGTGTAGGATATAGGCGCTGGCTCAGGGCGCCCCTCACAGCGCTGCACTATGTTCCGCTGAGCCTCCGGAGCGCAGTTAATACTGCCTACCACCTTGTTGCTGCCATCTTCACACCGGCTCCCCGCTTGCTATGGGGAGCCGGTGACTCACTCGCCACCGGAATCTTCTGGCTCTGTACGGGGGTGGCGGCATGCTGCGGGAGTGAGCGGTCGCCTGGGGCGGCTAACGAGCACCAACTTCAGGAGCTCAGTGTCCAGTCAGCGGAGATAGTGGCTAAGACCCCGCAGGGCGGACACTACTCCACCCCTTAGTCCCATGAAGCAGGGAGGCTGAAACCAGCAGCCTCCCTGTGCCTAACACTTAGAAAAATAATACAACTAAAGAAGCTCTAGGAGCTCCCCTGTGACTGGCTCCTCCGGGCACATTTTCTAAACTGAGTCTGGTAGGAGGGGCATAGAGGGAGGAGCCTGCCCACACTATCAAACTCTTAAAGTGCCAATGGCTCCTAGTGGACCCGTCTATACCCATGGTACTAATGTGGACCCCAGCATCCTCTAGGACGTAAGAGAAATAAATATATATATATATATATATATATATATATATACACACACACACACACACACACACACACACACATATATATATATATATATATATATATATATATATATATATATATACAGGTTGAGTCTCCCTTATCCAAAATGCTTGGGACCAGAGGTATTTTGGATATGGGATTTTTCCGTATTTTGGAATAATTGCATACCATAATGAGATATCATGGTGATGGGACCTAAATCTAAGCACAGAATGCATTTATGTTACATATACACCTTATACACACAGCCTGAAGGTCATTTTAACCAATATTTTTTATAACTTTGTGCATTAAACAAAGTGTGTCTACATTCACACAATTCATTTATGTTTCATATACACCTTATACACACAGCCTGAAGGTCATTTAATACAATATTTTTAATAACTCTGTGTATTAAACAAAGTTTGTGTACATTGAGCCATCAAAAAACAAAGGTTTCACTATCTCACTCTCACTCAAAAAAGTCCATATTTCGGAATATTCCGTATTTCGGAATATTTGGATATGGGATACTCAACCTGTATACATATAAAATCTTGCACTCTCCTTGGCAGCTTCATTCACCTTAATGCTTTAGTATACATCTGAACAATCGTGTTTTGGTTTATGAATTGTACAATGCATGTAAGCTTGCAGCCCACTTCACGGGACACCATTTCACCACAAGTCCTACTCCAGTGATGCCTAACCTTGACACTCCAGCTGTTGTTGAACTACACATCCCAGCATGCCCTGCATCAGTATTGCTATTTGGCCATGCTAAAACTGATGCACGGCATGCTGGGATGTGTAGTTCAACAACAGCTGGAGTGTCAAGGTTAGCCATCACTATCCTACTCTATCACAAACTTTCACATAGAATTTTTAGGGACCTGGCTACTGCTGTCTCATTGGGAAAATGTGCTTACCTAGTTTAAAGCTTACCTGCCACACTTACGGCTTTTAAAAGGTAAGACAGTCACCAATACAACTACACAAGTGTGCTTACCTGGTTTAAAGCTCACCTGCCAACTGACTTCTGGCTTTCAAAGTGAGAAAGTCACCAACACACCTACACAGCCGCTGACCCAGGTTAAAATAAGAATTTACTTACCGATAATTCTATTTCTCATAGTCCGTAGTGGATGCTGGGGACTCCGAAAGGACCATGGGGATTAGCGGCTCCGCAGGAGACTGGGCACATCTAAAGAAAGCTTTAGGACTAACTGGTGTGCACTGGCTCCTCCCCCTATGACCCTCCTCCAAGCCTCAGTTAGGATACTGTGCCCGGACGAGCGTACACAATAAGGAAGGATTTTGAATCCCGGGTAAGACTCATACCAGCCACACCAATCACACCGTACAACTTGTGATCTGAACCCAGTTAACAGCATGATAACAGAAGGAGCCTCTGAAAAGATGGCTCACAACAACAATAACCCGATTTTTGTAACAATAACTATGTACAAGTAATGCAGACAATCCGCACTTGGGATGGGCGCCCAGCATCCACTACGGACTATGAGAAATAGAATTATCGGTAAGTAAATTCTTATTTTCTCTAACGTCCTAGTGGATGCTGGGGACTCCGAAAGGACCATGGGGATTATACCAAAGCTCCCAAACGGGCGGGAGAGTGCGGATGACTCTGCAGCACCGAATGAGAGAACTCCAGGTCCTCCTCAGCCAGGGTATCAAATTTGTAGAATTTAGCAAACGTGTTTGCCCCTGACCAAGTAGCTGCTCGGCAAAGTTGTAAAGCCGAGACCCCTCGGGCAGCCGCCCAAGATGAGCCCACCTTCCTTGTGGAGTGGGCATTTACAGATTTTTGGCTGTGGCAGGCCTGCCACAGAATGTGCAAGCTGAATTGTACTACAAATCCAACGAGCAGGAGCACCCAGCTTGTTGGGTGCATACAGGATAAACAGCGAGTCAGATTTTCTGACTCAAGCCGTCCTGGAAACATATATTTTCAGGGCCCTGACAACGTCTAGCAACTTGGAGTCCTCCAAGTCCCTAGTAGCCGCAGGCACCACAATAGGTTGGTTCAGGTGAAACGCTGAAACCACCTTAGGGAGAAACTGAGGACGAGTCCTCAATTCCGCCCTGTCCGAATGGAAAATCAGATAAGGGCTTTTACAGGATAAAGCCGCCAATTCTGACACGCGCCTGGCCCAGGCCAGGGCCAACAGCATGACCACTTTCCATGTGAGATATTTTAACTCCACAGATTTAAGTGGTTCAAACCAATGTGACTTTTGGAACCCAAACTACATTGAGATCCCAAATTGCCACTGGAGGCACAAAAGGAGGCTGTATATGCAGTACCCCTTTTACAAACGTCTAAACTTCAGGGACTGAAGCTAGTTCTTTTTTGGAAGAAAATTGACAGGGCCGAAATCTGAACCTTAATGGACCCCAATTTCAGGCCCATAGACTCTCCTGTTTGCAGGAAATGTAGGAATCGACCCAGTTGAATTTCCTCCGTCGGGCCTTACTGGCCTCGCACTACGCAACATATTTTCGCCAATTGCGGTGATAATGTTTTTGTGGTTACATCCTTCCTGGCTTTGATCAGGATAGGGATGACTTCATCCGGAATGCCTTTTTTCCTTCAGGATCCGGTGTTCAACCGCCATGCCGTCAAACGCAGCCGCGGTAAGTCTTGGAACAGACAGGGTCCTTGCTGGAGCAGGTCCCTTCTTAGAGGTAGAGGCCACGGATCCTCCGTGAGCCTCTCTTGAAGTTCCGGTTACCAAGTCCTTCTTGGCCAATCCGGAGCCACGAATATAGTGCTTTCTCCTCTCCATCTTATCAATCTCAGTACCTTGGGTATGAGAGGCAGAGGAGGGAACACATACACTGACTGGTACACCCACTGTGTTACCAGAGCGTCTACAACTATTGCCTGAGGGTCTCTTGACCTGGCGCAATACCTGTCGAGTTTTTTAATCATGTGGACGACTTCTGGGTTAAGTCCCCACTCTCCCGGGTGGAGGTCGTGCTGAGGAAGTCTGCTTCCCAGTTGTCCACTCCCGGAATGAATACTGTTGACAGTGCTATCACATGATTTTCCGCCCAGCGAAGAATCCTTGCAGCTTCTGCCATTGCCCTCCTGCTTCTTGTGCCACCCTGTCTGTTTACGTGGGTGACTGCCATGATGTTGTCCGACTGGATCAACACCGGCTGACCTTGAAGCAGAGGTCTCGCTAAGCTTAGAGCATTGTAAATGGCCCTTAGCTTCGGGATATTTATGTGAAGTGATGTATCCAGGCTTGACCCTAAGCCCTGGATATTCCTTCCCTGTGTGACTGCTCCCCAGCCTCGCAGGCTGGCATCCGTGGTCACCAGGACCCAGTCCTGAATGCCGAATCTGCGGCCCTCTAGAAGATGAGCACTCTGCAACCACTACAGGATGGATACCCTTGTCCTTGGCGACAGGGTTATCCGCTGATGCATCTGAAAATGCGACCCGGACCATTTGTCCAGTAGGTTCCACTGGAAAGTTCTTGCGTGGAATCTAACGAATGGGATTGCTTCGTAGGAAGCCACCATTTTTACCCAGAACCCTTGTGCATTGATGCACTGAGACTTGGTTCGGTTTTAGGAGGTTCCTGATTAGCTCGGATAACTCCCTGGCTTTCTCTTCCGGGAGAAACACCTTTTTTCTGGACTGTGTCCAGGATCATCCCTAGGAAACAGAAGACAAGTCGTCGGAACCAGCTGCGATTTTGGAATATTGAGAATCCAATTGTGCTGCCGCAACACTACCTGAGATAGTGCTACACCGACCTCCAACTGTTCCCTGGATCTTACCCGTATCAGGGAATCGTCCAAGTAAGGGATAACTAAAATTCCCTTCCTTCGAAGGGATATCATTTCGTCCATTACCTTGGTAAAGACCCGGGGTGCCGTGGACCATCCCTACGGCAGCGTCTGAACTGATAGTGACAGTTCTGTACCATAACCTGAGGTACCCTTGGTGAGAAGGGTAAATTTTGACATGAAGGTAAGCATCCTTGATGTCCCGAGACATCATGTAGTCCCCTTCTTCCAGGTTCGCAATCACTGCTCTGAGTGACTCAATCTTGAATTTGAACCTCTGTATGTAAGTGTTCAAAGATTTTAGATTTTAGATTTAGAATCGGTCTCACCGAGCCGTCTGGCTTCGGTACCACAATAGTGTGGAATAATACCCCGTTCCCTGTTGCAGGAGGGGTACCTCGATTATCACCTGCTGGGTGAATGGCTTCCAAAACTGCCTCCCTGTCAGAGGGAGACGTCGGTAAAGCCGACTTTTGGAAACGGCGAGGGGGAGACGTCTCGAATTCCAATATGTACCCCTGAGATATTACCTGAAGGATCCAGGGGTCTACTTGCGAGTGAGCCCACTGCGCACTGAAATTCATTGAGAACGGGCCCCCACCGTGCCTGGGAACTGGCTGGTCTCTACAGCCTTTTTCCTCTCCCTCTGTCACGAGCAGAAAAGAGGAACCTTTTGTCCGCTTGCCAAAAAAGGACTGCGCCTGATAATACGGCGTCTTATTTTGAGAGGCGACCTGGGGTACCAACGTGGATTTCCCAGCTGTTGCCGTGGCCACCAGGTCTAAAAGACCGACCCCAAATGTCCCCTTTCAAAGGCAATACTTCCAAATGCCGTTTGGAATCCGCATCACCTGACCATTTTACTGGTAGACTTGGACAACGCACTTATACTTGATGCCAGTCGGCAATTATTCCGCTGTGCATCATGCATATATAGAAATGCATCTTTTAAATGCTCTATAGGCAATAATATACTATCCTTATCTAGGATATCAATATTTCCAGTCAGGGAATCCGACCATGCCAACCCAGCACTGCACCTCCAGGCTGAGGCGATAGCTGGTCGCAGTATAACACCAGTATGTGTGTAAATACCTTTTTGGATACCCTCCTGCTTTCTATCAGCAGGATCCTTAAGGGCGGCCATCTCATGAGAGGGTAGAGCCCTTGTTCTTACAAGCGTGTGAGCGCCTTATCCCCCCTAGGGGGTGTTTCCCAACGCACCCTAACCTCTGGCGGGAAAGGGTATGCAGCCAATACTTTTTAAGAAATTTGTTATCGGGGGGAAACCCACGCATCATCACACATCTCATTTTATTTCTCAGATTCAGGAAAACTACAGGTAGTTTTTCCCTCACCGAACATAATATCCCTTTTTGGTGGTACTCGTATTATCGGAAATGTATAAAAACATTTTCCATTGTCTCAATCATGTAACGTGTGGCCCTACTGGAAATCACGGTTGTCTCTTCACCGTCGACACAGGAGTCAGTATCCGTGTCGGCGTCTGTATCTGCCATCTGAGGTAACGGCCGCTTTAGAGCCCCTGACGGCCTATGAGACGTCTGGACAGGCACAAGCTGAGTAGCCGGCTGTCTCATGTCAACCACTGTTTTTTTATATAGAGCTGACACTGTCACGTAATTTTCAACAGTACATCCACTCAGGTGTCGACCCCCTAGGGGGTGACATCACTGTTACAGACACTCTGCTCCGTCTCCACATCATTTTTCTCCTCATACATGTCGACACAAACGTACCGACACACAGCACACACACAGGGAATGCTCTGATAGAGGACAGGACCCCACTAGCCCTTTGGGGAGACAGAGGGAGAGTATGCCAGCACACACCAGAGCGCTATATATATACAGGGATAACCTTATATAAGTGTTTTTCCCCTTATAGCTGCTGTATGTTTTAATACTGCGCCTAATTAGTGCCCCCCTCTCTTTTTTCTGTAGTGTAGTGACTGCAGGGAAGAGCAGGGAGCTTCCCTCCAACTGAGCTGTGAGGGAAAATGGCGCCAGTGTGCTGAGGAGATAGGCTCCGCCCCCTTTACGGCAGCCTTATCTCCCGGTTTTTTGTATATTCTGGCAGGGGTTAAATGCATCCATATAGCCCAGGAACTATATGTGATGTATTTTTTGCCATGTAAGGTATGTTTTATTGCGTCTCAGGGCGCCCCCCCCCAGCGCCCTGCACCCTCAGTGACCGGAGTGTGAAGTGTGCTGAGAGCAATGGCGCACAGCTGCAGTGCTGTGCGCTACCTTATGAAGACAGGAAAGTCTTCTGCCGCCGATTTATGGACCTCTTCTTGCTTCAGCATCTGTAAGGGGGCCGGCGGCGCGGCTCCGGGACCCATCCATGGCTGGGCCTGTGATCGTCCCTCTGGAGCTAATGTCCAGTAGCCAAGAAGCCCAATCCACTCTGCACGCAGGTGAGTTCGCTTCTTCTCCCCTTAGTCCCTCGATGCAGTGAGCCTGTTGCCAGCAGGTCTCACTGAAAATAACAAACCTAAACTAAAACTTTCACTAAGAAGCTCAGGAGAGCCCCTAGTGTGCACCCTTCTCGTCGGGCACAGAAATCTAACTGAGGCTTGGAGGAGGGTCATAGGGGGAGGAGCCAGTGCACACCAGTTAGTCCTAAAGCTTTCTTTAGATGTGCCCAGTCTCCTGCGGAGCCGCTAATCCCCATGGTCCTTTCGGAGTCCCCAGCATCCACTAGGACGTTAGAGAAAAGTAAATGAGCTTAGGGGTCCATGAGAGAGAGATATGATCACAAAGGGGCCAACTAAAAAACAAGTTTTATGGTAAGAACTTACCTTTGTTAAAACTCTTTCTGCGAGGTACACTGGGTTCCACAAGGATTGGACAATGGGGTGTAGAGTAGGATCTTGATCCGAGGCATCAACAGGCTCAAAGCTTTGATTGTTCCCAGAATGCACAGCGCCTCCTCCTATATCAACCCGCCTCGCAGCACAGGAGCTCAGTTTTTAGTTAACCAGCCCAATGCAGTAGCAGGAAAAGAGACGACAACGGTTAGTAGCCGCATACACCACACTCTCACGACAGGAGAAGTGTCAGCGGCTAATGCCATACCAACCCAAAGTAGCTAAGTACGTCAAGGTGGGCACCTTGTGGAGCCCAGTGTACCTCGCAGAAAGAGTTTTAACAAAGGTAAGTTCTTACCATAAAACTCGTTTTCTGCTGCGGGGTACACTGGGCATCACAAGGATTGGACAATGGGGATGTCCTAAAGCAGTTCCTTATGGGAGGGGACGCACTGTAGCGGGCACAAGAACCCGGCATCCAAAGGAAGCATCCTGGGAAGCGGCAGTATCGAAGGCATAGAACCTTATGAACGTGTTCACTGAGGACCACGTAGCCGCCTTGCACAATTGTTCAAGGGTCGCACCACGTTGGGCCGCCCAAGAAGGTCCAACAGACAGAGTAGAATGGGCCTTAATGTGATCAGGAGCAGAGAGACCAGCCTTCACATAAGCATGTGCAATCACCATTCTAATCCATCTGGCCAGTTTGCTTGTGAGCAGACCAGCCACGTTTGTGAAATCCAAACAAAACAAAGAGAATCAGATTTTCGAATAGAAGTAGTTCTCTTCACTTAGATACGGAGAGCCCGTACCACATCCAAAGACTGCTCTTTGGGAGACAAATCAGGAGAGACAAAGACCGGAACCACAATCTCCTGATTAAGGTGGAACGAAGAAACCACCTTAGGTAAATATCCGGGACGAGTCCTAAGAACCGCCCGGTCACGCTGAAAAATCAGATATGGGGAACTACAAGACAAGGCACCCAGATCCGACACTCTTCTAGCAGAGGCAATAGCCAGCAAGAACACCACCTTAAGGGAAAGCCACTTAAGGTCAGCTGAACCAAGAGGTTCAAATGGAGGTTCCTGCAATGCCTCCAAAACCACCGACAAGTCCCAAGGCGCCACAGGCGGGACATAAGGAGGTTGGATACGCAACACACCCTGAGTGAAAGTATGATCATCAGGTAAAGTCGCAATTATTTTCTGAAACCACACCGACAAGGCAGAAATATGAACCTTGAGAGAGGCAAGACGCAGGCCTAAATCTAGGCCTTGCTGCAGAAAAGCCAAAAGTTTGGCTGTACTAAACTTGGAAGCGTCATACTTGTTAGATGCGCACCAAACAAAGTAGGAATACCAGACCCTATGATAAATCCAAGCAGAGGCTGGTTTCCGGGCCCGCAATATAGTTTTAATGACCACTTCAGAAAACCCTTTAGCCCTCAAGACGGAAGCTTCAAGAGCCACGCCGTCAAAGATAGCCGGGCTAGGTCCTGGTAGACACAGGGGCCCTGAACGAGGAGGTCTGGGCGTTGTTGAAGTAGAAATGGACGCTCTGACGATAGGCCCTGCAGGTCTGAGAACCAGTGCCGTCTGGGCCACGCCGGAGCTATGAGAAGCAGATTTCCTTTTTCTTGCTTGAACTTCCGAATTACCCTGGGCAGGAGTGACACCGGAGGGAACACATACGGCAGCCGAAACCTCCACGGCACCGCCAGCGCATCCACGAATGCTGCTTGAGGATCCCTTCTCCTTGCTCCGAAGACCGGAACCTTGTGATTGTGTCGAGACGCCATCAGATCCACGTCTGGAAAACCCCACTTTTCCACGAGGAGTTGAAACACTTCTGGATGGAGGCCCCACTCGCCGGCATGCATGTCCTGACGACTGAGAAAGTCCGCTTCCCAATTCATGACTCCCGGAATGAATATTGCCGATATGGCCGGTAGATGGCGTTCCGCCCACTGCAGAATCCGTGAGACTTCCTTCATTGCCAAACGGCTTCGAGTGCCGCCTTGATGATTTATGTAAGCCACTGTGGTGGCGTTGTCCGACTGTACTTGAACAGGACGGTTCTGAATTAAATGCTGGGCCAGGTTCAACGCATTGAAGACCGCCCGCAATTCCAGAATGTTGATCGAGAGGAGAGATTCCTCCTTGGTCCACCGACCCTGAAGGGAGTGTTGCTCCAGCACAGCGCCACAACCTCTTAGACTGGCATCTGTCGTCAACAGGACCCAGTTGGATATCCAGAAGGGATGACCCCTGCACAATTGTTGGTCCCGGAGCCACCAGTGTAGTGACAGACGGACCTCCGGAGTCAAGAAGATCATTTGAGATCTGATCCGGTGAGGCAGGCCGTCCCACTTGGCTAGAATCAGCCTCTGGAGGGGGCGAGAATGTAATTGAGCATACTCCACCATGTCGAATACTGATACCATTAGGCCCAGCACCTGCATTGCCGAATGTATCGACACTTGCGGACGAGAAAGGAAGCAACGAATCCTGTCCTGAATCTTCAGGACTTTCTCCTGAGACAAGAACAACCTCTGGTTGTGAGTGTCCAACAACGCTCCCAGGTGCACCATGCTCTGAGCAGGGACCAGGGAGGATTTCTTCCAGTTGATGAGCCACCCGTGGGCTTGTAGAAACTGGACCGTCATATCTATCCAGATGACGCAGGAGAAGATCTGGGGAATTTGCCAGGATTAACAAGTCGTCCAGATACGGCAGTATCCTGACCCCTTGACGGCGGAGTTTCACCATCATCACCGCCATAACTTTGGTGAAGACTAGCGGAGCCGTTGTTAAACCAAAAGGTAACGCCCGAAACTGGTAATGTAGGTTGCCAATAGCGAACCTCAGGTATTGTTGATGTGACACTGCTATAGGAATATGCAGGTAAGCATCCTGTATGTCCAGGGAGACCATATAGTCCCCAGGTTCCAAGGCCAGAACTATAGAGCGAAGGGTTTCCATACGGAACTTGGAAACCTTCACAAACCTGTTCAATGCCTCGAGGTTGAGAATGGACCGGAAGGACCCATTCGGTTTCGGGACTAGAAACAACGGAGAATAGTACCCCCGGCCCCTCTGAGCAAGAGGCACCTGTACTACGACTCCTGTATCCAGGAGGGTCTGTACCACCGAGTGTAGAGTTTTTGCCTTTGCCTGGTCCACAGGGACGTCTGTCTGGCAAAATCAATGAGGGGGTCGGTATTTGAAGGCTATGGCGTAACCTCGAGTGACGACTTCCCGTACCCAGGCATCTGAAGTGGTCTTCAACCATTCCTGGGAATACCCTAGAAGCCGGCCCCCCACCCTGGGATCCCCCAGGGAGAGGCCCACCCCGTCATGCGGCAGGCTTATCGGTCTTAGCAGCTGTCTGACCGGCAGCCCAGGCTCTTTTGGGCTTCGGCTTACCAGGTTTGGAAGTGCGGGTCTGCTTATGGTACGCCTGACCTTTTGCTTTACCTGAAGGACCAAAGGGGCGAAAGGACGTATCTTTAGCCTTCGACACAGAAGGAGCGGTATTAGGCAGACAGGCAGTTTTGGCAGTAGCCACGTCAGCCACAATCTTATTTAAGTCCTCCCAAAACAGAATATCTCCCTTGAAAGGGAGTACCTCCAGGTTTTTTCTCGAGTCCAGATCCACATACCAGGATCTCAGCCATAATATGCGGCGAGCCAGGACTGACGTAGTAGAGACCTTGGCTGCTAGGATACCAGCATCAGAAGCCGCCTCTTTAATATATCGAGAAGCTGTGACAATATATAACAAGCATTGTCTAGCATGGTCAGAAGAGATTTCAGCTTCTAACTCCAAGTCCCATGCTTCAATAGCCTCTGCAGCCCATGTAGCTGCAATAGTGGGCCTTTGTGCAGTACCTGTAAGGGTGTAAATCGCTTTCAGACAACCCTCCACACGTTTATCCGTAGGCTCTTTTAGAGACGTGACTGTAGTGACAGGTAGAGCTGAGAAAACCACCATCCTAGTCACATGCGAGTCTACTGGAGGAAGGCGTTTCCCAATTTTTAAACAGCTCTGGCGCGAGGGGATAGCAAGCCAGCATCTTGTTTTGAGGCACAAACTTCGTACCCGGGTTTTCCCAGGGTTCCTGACGTATATCCACTAGGTGGTCAGAGTGAGGTAAAACTTGCTTAATCACCTTCTGACGCTTGAACCTATCTGGTTTCTTAGGAGGGACGGATGGCTCGGGATCATCCGTAATCTGCAGAATTAACTTAATAGCCTCCAAAAGATCAGGAACATCCACATGTGAACTACCCTCCCCATCAGCCGTATCCGAGACAGAACCTGAGGGGTCAGCATATGTGCCATCTTCATCAGACGAGGTGTCCGTGACAGCAGTGGATTGTGAGGAGATAAGCGCTCGCTTAGAGGACCTCTTGGACTTAGGCGAGTGTTGGTCAGACTTCTTAGTAGTCAAGGACTGGTTCAACTTCTTTAATTGAGCAGATAAATCGTCCGCCCATGGCGGGTTAGCAGCAGGGACCACATACGGTTGTACCGGCATTGGGGGTCCCATAGGGGGAGTTAGTTTATGAACTAGCGTATGCAGAAGCATGGAAAAAGCGGCCCACGGTGGGTCAGTATGTGCCTCCGTTGCCACAGTCCCACTGGGGGGCAAGGAGCCCCCAGAACCAGAGCCCACAGCTGCTATATTCTCCTCATATGGCCCCGTTGCGTCAGCAACACCGGCAGTGTGTTCAGCCCCAGAACCGTTACCCTCAGAAGCAGACATGATATAACTTGCAGTATGAGGTTAACAGTACAATTATCAGCAGCACTATATCTCAACCCAAACCCCTGCGCAGTGTAGTCAGCACTAGCAGAGATAAAGGAAAGATATGGTGACTAAATCACAGAGAAAAAATAAGAATTTACTCACCGGTAATTCTATTTCTCGTAGTCCGTAGTGTATGCTGGGAACTCCGTAAGGACCATGGGGAATAGACGGGCTCAGCAGGAGACTGAGGCACTCTAACGAAAAGATTAGGTACTATCTGGTGTGCACTGGCTCCTCCCTCTATGCCCCTCCTCCAGACCTCAGTTAGGGAAACTGTGCCCGGAAGAGCTGACATTACAAGGAAAGGATTTTTGGAATCCAGGGTAAGACTCATACCAGCCACACCAATCACACCGTACAACTTGTGATAACCTTACCCAGTTAACAGTATGAACAACAACTGAGCCTCACTCAACGGATGGCTCATAACAATAACCCTTATTTAAGCAATAACTATATACACGTATTGCAGAAAGTCCGCACTTGGGACGGGCGCCCAGCATCCACTACGGACTACGAGAAATAGAATTACCGGTGAGTAAATTCTTATTTTCTCTGACGTCCTAGTGGATGCTGGGAACTCCGTAAGGACCATGGGGATTATACCAAAGCTCCCAAACGGGCGGGAGAGTGCGGATGACTCTGCAGCACCGAATGAGCAAACACAAGGTCCTCCTCAGCCAGGGTATCAAACTTGCAGAACTTTGCAAAGGTGTTTGAACCCGACCAAGTAGCCGCTCGGCAAAGCTGTAAAGCCGAGACCCCTCGGGCAGCCGCCCAAGAAGAGCCCACCTTCCTTGTGGAATGGGCTTTTACTGATTTTGGATGCGGCAATCCAGCCGCAGAATGAGCCAGCTGAATCGTGCTACAGATCCAGCGAGCAATAGTTTGCTTTGAAGCAGGAGAACCCAGCTTGTTGGGTGCATGCAGGATAAACAGCGAGTCAGTCTTCCTGACTCCAGCCGTTCTGGAAACATATATTTTCAAAGCCCTGACTACGTCCAGCAACTTGGAGTCCTCCAAGTCCAGAGTAGCCGCAGGCACCACAATAGGTTGGTTCAAATGAAACGTTGATACCACCTTTGGGAGAAATTGGGGACGAGTCCTCAATTCTGCCCTGTCCATATGGAAGATCAGATATGGGCTTTTACATGACAAAGCCGCCAATTCCGACACACCCCTAGCCGATGCTAAGGCCAACAGCATGACCACTTTCCACGTGAGATACTTTAGTTCCACGGTCTTAAGTGGCTCGAACCAGTGGTATTTCAGGAAATCCAACACAACGTTAAGATCCCAGGGTGCCACTGGTGGCACAAAAGGGGGCTGAATATGCAGCACTCCCTTAACAAACGTCTGAACCTCAGGCAGTGAAGCCAGTTCTTTTTGAAAGAAAATGGATAGGGCCGAAATCTGGACCTTTATGGACCCCAATTTTAGGCCCATAGTCACCCCTGACTGTAGGAAGTGCAGGAATCGACCCAGCTGGAATTCCTCTGTAGGGGCCGTCATGGTCTCACACCAAGCAACATATTTTCGCCATATACGGTGATAATGCTTTGCTGTCACGTCCTTCCTAGCCTTTATCAGCGTAGGAATAACTTCATCCGGAATGCCTTTTTCCGCTAGGATCCGGCGTTCAACCGCCATGCCGTCAAACGCAGCCGCGGTAAGTCTTGGAACAGACAGGGCCCTTGTTGCAGCAGGTCCTGTCTGAGAGGCAGAGGCCATGGGTCCTCTGTGCGCATTTCTTGCAGTTCTGGGTACCAAGTCCTTCTTGGCCAATCCGGAACAATGAGTATTGTTCTTATCCCTCTCTTTCTTACTATTCTCAGTACCTTGGGTATGAGAGGAAGAGGAGGAAACACATATACCGACTGGTACACCCACGGTGTCACTAGGGCGTCCACAGCTATCGCCTGAGGGTCCCTTGACCTGGCGCAATATCTTTTTAGCTTTTTGTTGAGGCGGGATGCCATCATGTCCACCTGTGGCAGTTCCCATCGCTTTGCAATCTGTGTGAAGACTTCTTGATGAAGTCCCCACTCTCCCGGGTGGAGGTCGTGTCTGCTGAGGAAGTCTGCTTCCCAGTTGTCCACTCCCGGAATGAACACTGCTGACAGTGCTTGCACGTGATTCTCCGCCCACCGAAGAATCTTTGTGGCTTCCGCCATTGCCATCCTGCTTCTTGTGCCGCCCTGGCGGTTTACATGGGCGACCGCCGTGATGTTGTCTGACTGAATCAGCACTGCCCGGTTTCGAAGCAGGGGCTCTGCTTGACTCAGGGCGTTGGAAATGGCCCTTAGTTCCAGTATATTTATGTGTAGAGAAGTCTCCAGACTTGACCACAGCCCTTGGAAGTTTCTTCCCTGAGTGACTGCCCCCCATCCTCGGAGGCTTGCATCCGTGGTCACCAGGACCCAGTCCTGTATGCCGAACCTGCGGCCCTCGAGAAGGTGAGCACTCTGCAGCCACCACAGAAGAGACACCCTGGCCCTTGGAGACAGGGTGATCAGCCGATGCATCTGAAGATGCGATCCGGACCACTTGTCCAACAGATCCCACTGAAAGATCCTTGCATGGAACCTGCCGAAGGGAATGGCTTCGTATGAAGCCACCATCTTTCCCAGGACTCGCGTGCAGTGATGCACCGATACCTGTTTTGGTTTCAGGAGGTCGCTGACCAGAGATGCTAATTCCTGGGCCTTCTCCACCGGGAGAAACACCTTCTTCTGTTCTGTGTCCAGAATCATGCCCAGGAAAAGCAGACACGTCGTAGGAATCAGCTGCGACTTTGGAACATTCAGAATCCAGCCGTGCTGTTGCAACACTTCCTGAGAGAGTGCTACGCTGATCAACAACTGCTCTCTGGACCTCGCCTTTATGAGGAGATCGTCCAAGTACGGGATAACTATAACTCCCTTCTTCCGAAGGAGTATCATCATTTCGGCCATTACCTTGGTAAATATCCTCGGTGCCGTGGACAGGCCAAACGGCAACGTCTGGAACTGGTAATGACAGTCCTGTACCACAAACCTGAGGTACTCCTGGTGAAGTGGGTAAATGGGGACATGCAAGTAAGCATCCTTGATGTCCAGCGACACCATAAAATCCCCCTCTTCCAGGCTTGCAATAACCGCTCTGAGCGATTCCATTTGGAACTTGAATTTCTTTATTTAAGTGTTCAAGGATTTTAAATTCAGAATGGGTCTCACCGAACCGTCCGGTTTCGGTACCACAAACATTGTGGAATAGTAACCCCTTCCCTGTTGAAGGAGGGGGACCCTGATAATCACTTGCTGGAGGTACAGCTTGTGAATTGCCGCCAGCCCTACCTCCCTTTCCATGGAGGAAGCTGGCAAGGCTGATTTGAGGTAACGGCGGGGGGGAGTCGTTTCGAATTCCAGCTTGTATCCCTGAGATAGAATTTGTACAGCCCAGAGATCCACCTGTGAGCGAACCCACTGGTTGCTGAAGTTTCGGAGACGCGCCCCCACCGCACCTGGCTCCGCCTGTGGAGCCCCAACGTCATGCGGTGGACTTAGTGGAAGCAGGGGAGGACTTTTGTTCCTGGGAACTGGCTGCATGGTGCAGCTTCTTACCTCTACCCCTGCCTCTGGCAAGAAAGGATGCGCCCCTGACCCTCTTGCCTTTCTGAGAACGAAAGGACTGCATTTGATAATACTGTGCTTTCTTAGGCTGTGAGGAAACCTGAGGCAAGAAAGTCGACTTTCCAGCTGTCGCTGTGGACACGAGGTCCGATAGACCGTCCCCAAACAATTCCTCACCCTTATAAGGCAAAACCTCCATGTGTTTTTTAGAATCAGCATCTCCTGTCCATTGCCGAGTCCATAAGACCCTCCTGGCAGAAATGGACATAGCATTAATTCTAGAGCCCAGCAGGCAAATGTCCCTCTGAGCATCCCGCATATATAAGACGACATCTTTTATATGGCCCAGAGTTAGCAAAACAGTATCCCTGTCGAGGGAATCTATGTCGTCTGACAGAGTATCTGTCCATGCTGCTACAGCACTACACATCCAGGCTGAAGCAATAGCAGGTCTCAGTAGAGTACCAGAGTGTGTATACACTGACTTCAGGATAGCTTCCTGCTTTCTATCCGCAGGCTCCTTTAAGGCGGCCGTATCCTGAGACGGCAGGGCCACCTTTTTAGATAAGCGTGTCAGCGCCTTGTCCACCCTAGGGGATGTTTCCCAACGTAACCTGTCCGTTGGCGGGAAAGGGTACGCCATCAGTAACCTCTTAGAAATCACTAGTTTCTTATCAGGGGAACTACACGCTTCTTCACATAATTCATTTAATTCATCAGATGGGGGAAAAGTCACTGGCTGCTTTTTCTCCCCAAACATATAAACCCTCTTGGTATTAACAGGGTTAATCTCAGAAATGTGTAATACATCTTTCATTGCAATAATCATGTATCGGATGGCCTTGGTCATTTTAGACTGTAAATGTGCCTCATCATCGTCGACACTTGAGTCGGACTCCGTGTCGACATCTGTGTCAACCATCTGAGATAGAGGGCGTTTATGAGCCCCTGACGGTTTCTGAGTCGCCTGGGCAGGCGCGGGCTGAGACCCCGGCTGTCCCAAGGCTGCAGCGTCATCAAACCTTTTTTGTAAGGAGCTTACATTGTCATTTAAGACCTTCCACATATCCATCCAATCAGGTGTCGGCCCCAACGGGGGCGACACCACACTTATCTGCCCTTGCTCCGCCTCCACGTAACCCTCCTCATCAAACATGTCGACACAGCCGTACCGACACACCGCACACACACAGGGAATGCACAGACTGAGGACAGGACCCCACAAAGTCCTTTGGGGAGACAGAGAGAGAGTATGCCAGCACACACCACAGCGCTATATAACACAGGGATTTTCACTTATACTAAGTGATTACCCAATAGCTGCCTTATATGTTTTATTTGCGCCTAAATTTATGTGCACCCCCCTCTCTTTTTTACCCTTCTTGTACCTGGATACTGCAGGGGAGAGCCTGGGGAGCTGCTTCCAGCGGAGCTGTGAAGAGAAAATGGCGCTGGTGTGCTGAGGAAGAAGGCCCCGCCCCCTCGGTGGCGGGCTTCTGTCCCGCTTTCTGTGTAAAAATAAGAAATTACTTACCGATAATTCTATTTCTCGGAGTCCGTAGTGGATGCTGGGGTTCCTGAAAGGACCATGGGGATAGCGGCTCCGCAGGAGACGGGGCACAAAAAGTAAAGCTTTAGGATCAGGTGGTGTGCACTGGCTCCTCCCCCTATGACCCTCCTCCAAGCCTCAGTTAGGATACTGTGCCCGGACGAGCGTACACAATAAGGAAGGATTTTGAATCCCGGGTAAGACTCATACCAGCCACACCAATCACACTGTACAACCTGTGATCTGAACCCAGTTAACAGTATGATAACAGCGGAGCCTCTGAAAAGATGGCTCACAACAATAATAACCCGATTTTTGTAACTATGTACAAGAATTGCAGATAATCCGCACTTGGGATGGGCGCCCAGCATCCACTACGGACTCCGAGAAATAGAATTATCGGTAAGTAAATTCTTATTTTCTCTATCGTCCTAGTGGATGCTGGGGTTCCTGAAAGGACCATGGGGATAATACCAAAGCTCCCAAACGGGCGGGAGAGTGCGGATGACTCTGCAGCACCGAATGAGAGAACTCCAGGTCCTCCTTAGCCAGGGTATCAAATTTGTAGGATTTTACCAACGTGTTTGCCCCTGACTAAATAGCCGCTCGGCAAAGTTGTAAAGCCGAGACCCCTCGGGCAGCCGCCCAAGATAAGCCCACCTTCCTTGTGGAATGGGCATTTACATATTTTGGCTGTGGCAGGCCTGCCAAGGAATGTGCAAGCTGAATTGTATTACACATCCAACTAGCAATAGTCTGCTTAGAAGCAAGAGCACCCAGTTTGTTGGGTGCATACAGGATAACAGCAAGTCAGTTTTCCTGACTCCAGCCGTCCTGGAACCTATATTTACAGGGCCCTGACAACATCTAGCAACCTGGAGTCCTCCAAGTCCCTAGTAGGCGCAAGGCACCAAAATAAGCTGGTTCAGGTGAAACACTGACACCACCTTAGGGAGAGAACTGGGGACGAGTCCGCAGCTCTGCCCTGTCCAAATGGACAACCAGATATGGGCTTTTTTGAGAAAAAAAACCCACCAATTTGACACTCGCCTGGTCCAGGCCAGGGCCAAGAGCATGGTCACTTTTCATGTGAGATGCTTCAAATCCACAGATTTGACTGGTTTTAAACCAATGTGATTTGAGGAATCCCAGAACTACGTTGAGATCCCACAGTGCCACTGGAGGCACAAAAAGGGGGTTGTATATGCAATACTCCCTTGACAAACTTCTGGACTTCAGGAACTGAAGCCACTTCTTTCTGGAAGAAAATCGACAGGGCCGAAATTTGAACCTTAATGGACCCCAATTTGAGGCCCATAGACACTCCTGTTTGCAGGAAATGCAGGAATCGACCGAGTTGAAATTTCTTCGTGGGGCCTTTCTGGCCTCACACCACGCAACATATTTTTGCCACATGTGGTGATAATGTTGTGCGGTCACCTCCTTTCTGGCTTTGACCAGGGTAGGAATGACCTCTTCCGGAATGCCTTTTTCCCTTAGGATCCGGCGTTCCACCGCCATGCCGACAAACGCAGCTGCGGTAAGTCTTGGAACAGACATGGTACTTGCTGAAACAAGTCCCTTCTTAGCGGCAGAGGCCATAAGTCCTCTGTGAGCATCTCTTGAAGTTCCGGGTACCAAGTCCTTCTTGGCCAATCCGGAGCCATGAGTATAGTTCTTACTCCTCTACGTCTTATAAGTCTCAGTACCTTAGGTATGAGAAGCAGAGGATGGAACACATACACCGACTGGTACATCCATGGTGTTACCAGAACGTCCACAGCTATTGCCTGAGGGTCTCTTAACCTGGCGCAATACCTGTCCCGTTTTTTGTTCAGACGGGACGCCATCATGTCCACCTTTGGTATTTCCCAACGGTTTACAATCATGTGGAAAACTTCCCGATGAAGTTTCCACTCTGCCGGGTGGAGGTCGTGCCTGCTGAGGAAGTCTGCTTCCCAGTTTCCATTCCCGGAATGAAACACTGCTGACAGTGCTATCACATGATTTTCCGCCCAGCGAAAAGTCCTTGCAGTTTTTGCCAGTGCCCTCCTGCTTCTTGTGCCGCCCTGTCTATTTACGTGGGCGACTGCCGTGATGTTTTTCCCACTGGATCAATACCGGCTGACCTTGAAGCAGAGGTCTTGCTAAGCTTAGAGTATTATAAATTTACCCTTAGCTCCAGTATATTTATGTGGAGAAAAGTCTCCAGACTTGATCACACTCCCTGGAAGTTTTTTCCTTGTGTGACTGCTCCCCAGCCTCTCGGGCTGGCCTCCGTGGTCACCAGCATCCAATCCTGAATGCCGAATCTGCGGCCCTCTAGAAGATGAGCACTCTGTAACCACCACAGGAGAGACACCCTTGTCCTTGGATATAGGGTTATCCGCTGATGCATCTGAAGATGCGATCCGGACCATTTGTCCAGCAGATCCCACTGAAAAATTCTTGCGTGAAATCTGCCGAATGGAATTGCTTCGTAGGAAGTCACCATCTTTACCAGGACCCTTGTGCAATGATGCACTGATTTTAGGAGGTTCCTGACTAGCTCGGATAACTCCCTGGCTTTCTCTTCCGGGAGAAACACCTTTTTCTGGACTGTGTCCAGAATCATCCCTAGGCACAGCAGACTTGTCGTCGGGATCAGCTGCGATTTTGGAATATTTAGAAACCACCCGTGCTGTTGTAGCAGTATCCGAGATAGTGCTACTCCGACCTCCAACTGTTCCCTGGACTTTGCCCTTATCAGGAGATCGTCCAAGTAAGGGATAATTAAGACGCCTTTTCTTCGAAGAAGAATCATCATTTCGGCCATTACCTTGGTAAAGACCCGGGGTGCCGTGGACAATCCAAACGGCAGCGTCTGAAACTGATAGTGACAGTTCTGTACCACGAACCTGAGGTACCCTTAGTGAGAAGGGCAAATTTTGGACATGGAGGTAAGCATCCCTGATGTCTCGGGACACTATATAGTCCCCTTCTTCCTGGTTCGTTATCACTGCTCTGAGTGACTCCATCTTGATTTGAACCTTTGTAAGTGTTCAAATTTTTTTAGATTTAGAATAGGTCTCACCTAGCCTTCTGGCTTCAGTACCACAATATAATGTGGAATAATACCCCTTTTCTTGTTGTAGGAGGGGTAATTTGATTATCACCTGCTGGGAATATAGCTTGTGAATTGTTTCCCATACTGCCTCCTTGTCGGAGGGAGACCTTGGTAAACCAGACTTCAGGAGCCTGCGAAGGGGAAACGTCTCGACATTCCAATCTGTACCCCTGGGATACTACATGTAGGATCCAGGGGTCCTGTACGGTCCCAGCGTCATGCTGAGAGCTTGGCAGAAGCGGTGGAACGCTTCTGTTCCTGGGAATGGGCTGCCTGCTGCAGTCTTCTTCCCTTTCCTCTATCCCTGGGCAGATATGACTCTTATAGGGACGAAAGGACTGAGGCTGAAAAGACGGTGTCTTTTTCTGCAGAGATGTGACTTAGGGTAAAAAACGGTGGATTTTCCAGCAGTTGCCGTGGCCACCAGGTCCGATGGACCGACCCCAAATAACTCCTCTTCCTTTATACGGCAATACACCTTTGTGCCGTTTGGAATCTGCATCACCTGACCACTGTCGTGTCCATAAACATCTTCTGGCAGATATGGACATCGCACTTACTCTTGATGCCAGAGTGCAAATATCCCTCTGTGCATCTCGCATATATAGAAAATGCATCCTTTAAATGCTCTATAGTCAATAAAATACTGTCCCTGTCAAGGGTATCAATATTTTTAGTCAGGGAATCCGACCAAGCCACCCCAGCTCTGCACATCCAGGCTGAGGCGATCGCTGGTCGCAGTATAACACCAGTATGTGTGTATATACTTTTTATGATATTTTCCAGCCTCCTGTCAGCTGGCTCCTTGAGGGCGGCCCTATCTATAGACGGTACCGCCACTTGTTTTGATAAGCGTGTGAGCGCCTTATCCACCCTAAGGGGTGTTTCCCAACGCGCCCTAACTTCTGGCGGGAAAGGGTATACCGCCCATAATTTTCTATCGTGGGGAACCCACGCATCATCACACACTTCATTTAATTTATCTGATTCAGGAAAAACTACGGTAGTTTTTTCACATCCCACATAATACCCTCTTTTGTGGTACTTGTAGTATCAGAAATATGTAACACCTCCTTCATTGCCCTTAACGTGTGGCCCTAATAAGGAATACGTTTGTTTATTCACCGTCGACACTGGATTCAGTGTCCGTGTCTGTGTCTGTGTCGACCGACTAAAGTAAACGGGCGTTTTAAAACCCCTGACGGTGTTTCTGAGACGTCTGGACCGGTACTAATTGTTTGTCGGCCGTCTCATGTCGTCAACCGACCTTGCAGCGTGTTGACATTATCACGTAATTCCCTAAATAAGCCATCCATTCCGGTGTCGACTCCCTAGAGAGTGACATCACCATTACAGGCAATTGCTCCGCCTCCTCACCAACATCGTCCTCATACATGTCGACACACGTACCGACACACAGCACACACACAGGGAATGCTCTGATAGAGGACAGGACCCACTAGCCCTTTGGAGAGACAGAGGGAGAGTTTGCCAGCACACACCAAAAACGCTATAATTATATAGGGACAACCTTATATAAGTGTTTTCCCTTATAGCATCTTTTATATATTTCTAACGCCAAATTAGTGCCCCCCCTCTCTGTTTTAACCCTGTTTCTGTAGTGCAGTGCAGGGGAGAGCCTGGGAGCCTTCCCTCCAGCCTTTCTGTGAGGGAAAATGGCGCTGTGTGCTGAGGAGATAGGCCCCGCCCCTTTTTCGGCGGGCTCGTCTCCCGCTCTTTAATGGATTCTGGCAGGGGTTAAATATCTCCATATAGCCCCCGGAGGCTATATGTGAGGTATTTTTAGCCAAAAAAGGTTTTCATTTGCCTCCCAGGGCGCCCCCCTCCCAGCGCCCTGCACCCTCAGTGACTGCCGTGTGAAGTGTGCTGAGAGGAAATGGCGCACAGCTGCAGTGCTGTGCGCTACCTTAAGAAGACTGAGGAGTCTTCTGCCGCCGATTCTGGACCTCTTCTCGTTTCAGCATCTGCAAGGGGGCCGGCGGCGAGGCTCCGGTGACCATCCAGGCTGTACCTGTGATCGTCCCTCTGGAGCTAATGTCCAGTAGCCAAAGAAGCCAATCCATCCTGCACGCAGGTGAGTTCACTTCTTCTCCCCTAAGTCCCTCGTTGCAGTGATCCTGTTGCCAGCAGGACTCACTGTAAAATAAAAAACCTAAGCTAAACTTTTCTAAGCAGCTCTTTAGGAGAGCCACCTAGATTGCACCCTTCTCGGCCGGGCACAAAAATCTAACTGAGGCTTGGAGGAGGGTCATAGGGGGAGGAGCCAGTGCACACCACCTGATCCTAAAGCTTTACTTTTTGTGCCCTGTCTCCTGCGGAGCCGCTATCCCCATGGTCCTTTCAGGAACCCCAGCATCCACTAGGACGATAGAGAAAAAATGGCGGGGGTTTTTACATATATACAGTGCCAGACTGTATATATGTATTTTTATTGCCAAAAGGTACTTCAATTGCTGCCCAGGGCGTCCTCCCCCAGCGCCCTGCACCCTACAGTGACCGGAGTGTGTAAGTGTGCTGGGAGCAATGGCGCACAGCTGCGGTGCTGTGCGCTACCTTAAATGAAGACAGGAGTCTTCTGCCGCCGATTTCGTCGTCTTCAAGCTTCTGTTCTTCTGGCTCTGCGAGGGGGACGGCGGCGCGGCTCCGGGAACGGACGATCGAGGACAGGTGCCTGTGTTCGAACCCTCTGGAGCTAATGGTGTCGAGTAGCCTAAGAAGCACAAGCTAGCTGCAAGCAGGTAGGTTTGCTTCTCTCCCCTTAGTCCCACGTAGCAGTGAGTCTGTTGCCAGCAGAAGCTCACTGAAAATAAAAAACCTAATAAATACTTTCTTTACTAGTAAGCTCAGGAGAGCCCATTAGGAGCACCCAGCTCTGACCGGGCACAGATTCTAACTGAGGTCTGGAGGAGGGGCATAGAGGGAGAGGGAGGAGCCAGTGCACACCAGATAGTACCTGCGGAGCCCGTCTATTCCCCATGGTCCTTACGGAGTTCCCAGCATCCACTAGGACGTCAGAGAAATACGTAATACAGTATATCTTTGTGAAAATCCTATATTAGATAACACCTGACGCACCAAGCCCCCTCAGGTTATGGAATATAGGGATAGCAGGTTGAGTGAAAGACACGAAATGGACACCACTCAGCTATCAAATGCACACACACAAAGTCACAGTTTGTACAATGCAGAGGTTATTACTGACAATAATACTGCACTGGACTAGCTTACACAGCTATATAACAATAGATACAACAGTACACAGTAAGAACTGGATGTATATCACAGGGTAATTGTACTATAAAACCCTGACTAAGTGCACTCTTTCTTAACTATCACTGTCTAAAAAGGCAGGTAGAATACTTAAGTGTCATGTAAAGGCACAGCGCTGACAACTAGGCGGCTTTACATAGGAGGATTTGCCCAAGCAGTCCCAGGAACAGTGAGCTGAGGGATAATGGCGCCGCAGACACTGACAGGGAGTGAGGAAAAGACAGATATGCAGCTCCAGGGCGGGAACACTTGCTAGAAATGGCGCCCTGGGGCTGGGGGAGGGGCTTCAGGTCTAAGCCTTATCCCCTCTGCTGGCAAAACCACCGGGTACTGTGGGCGATATAAGAATTGGTTTAGAGAAAACCTGACCTGCGCCCATGCCCTGGTGATCTAGTGGGATAGCCTGTACTGCCACAGTGTCCACCGCCAGCGCGCGCGGCCCGCCTCCCACTGACCGCGCCGGATCGCAAGCGGGACCCACTTACCACCTCCCGAAACGCAGCCACGCGATCCTGGAGAGCCCCAGCCGTGTGTGTCTAACGTGAAGAAAACCGGAGCCTCCGCTGTAGGTACCCGGCAACCAGGGCTCGGGAGTGTACAGCGCCCTTCCTGAGCATCGTCGCTCACTTCCTCGGCAAGTGTGAATGCCCGTGACAGCGACCGATGCGCTGCCCCGCGGGTCGTTAACGACCCTCGCTGTCGGCCGTGCATGCATGCTCAATCATGACTGTCGTCCAAGAGCTGCCTGCACGGTCCGGCCGCGGCATGACGTCACTGAGCGATATGAGCGTCATATCGCTCAGCGTGCATGTCCAGCCGCCGACTGCCCGGCCCAGGAGGTAGAAACACCAGACGACGACGACGCTCATAGAGCACATCGTCTATTTTGTACCCACCTTCACAAGACATTTACCACCGCTGCTGCCCTTGAAGTCTTCACTTTTTACCCCATAAAAAGCTTTTCTTAGGGCTGCTTGGAGCAGCCCCTCTGTTAAGTGCCTGCTTACTGCAGCACCAACTTACAAAACTGAGCTCCTGTGCTGGGAGGCGGGGTGATATAGGAGGTGGCGCTGTGCATTCTGGGAACAGTCAAAGCTTTGAGCCTGTTGGTGCCTCGGATCAAGATCCTACTCTACACCCCATTGTCCAATCCTTGTGGAGCCCAGTGTACCCCGCAGCAGAAATTAACCTTATTATACACACACACGAGGATCCACTGCACTCGCCATTCCCAGGAAAGGGGTGCACTCAAGTATTCCCCACCCCTAGGTTGGGGTGTGGTGGGACGACCGAACTCAAATATACATATACAGAGAACCCTACACTTTCCTTGGCAGCTTCATTCACCTTAATGTTTTAGTATACATCTGAATAAACAATGGAGTTTTGGTTTATGAATTGTACAATGCATGTAAGCTTGCAGCCCACCTCACGGGATCCCAAAGTTTAAGTGATAGAGTAGAATTTGCTGTGAAATGGGGTCCCGTGAAGTGGGCCGCAAGCTTACATGCATTGTTCAATTCATAAACCAAAACCCCATTGTTTATTCAGATGTATACTAAAGCATTAAGGTGAATGAAGCTGCCAAGGAGAGTGCAGGGTTCTGTATGTATGTATGTATGTATGTATGTATGTATGTATGTATGTATGTATGTATGTATGTATATATATATATATATATATATACACACACACACACACACACACACAGATACGTTTCCTAGATGGATGCGAGGATATGAAACTCAATCACCTATGCCGCACTTTTATATGCCATTTCCCGTTAGATGAGGGTTACGCAGAGCCCAGTACAGGCTAATGAACACATGAGGTGTAGTGATATGTACTTACAGAGTTCTTCAAGCAATTGCCAACAGCGCAAGTCCATGGAAGCCTAAGCACAAAATAACAGGTTATTACTGGTTCCGTGCTTTGATTAGGCTGCATGATTGCTAATAACACAAGTTTACTACTAAGGTGCCAGGGCACGCTGGGTGAGAGCTGGGATGCGACCACGCCAGGGAAGGTCCATCTGGCTGCAGTCTCATACCACACAGCCTACGTGACCTGCCACTGTATAAGATGCCATTCCCTATTGTGAACACATGGCTGACTATGGATGTTTCCTAGTATCTAATACAATAATAGTAATACATGAAAAGATTACCAGCCACTCTATGTAAGAATAGTATACCCATGAAATCTATAGCAGCTGAGTATATGTCCCCACCAATGACTGTGATCGCAGTGCCTCTCCCCCTTGCTATAACACTAGCTGTGTCCCATGCCATCATCTTGCCTTACAAAGAGAGATTACTCTGTAATAAAGTGTTTTCAGTATGAAATAAGTATTAACTGTAAAGCTTTCCCCAAGTGCCCAAATCCTCTTATTTCACACTCACTTGGATACGTTTTGTAGGAGCATATCGATGATGTGGAACCCGACAGAACGAACTTCCACAGTCCTGCTCAGCAAGAACACGGGAATGAGTTGTGACACATAGTTGGGTCCCCGGTTTTTAAATCTGTCAAACAAGATGGGTAACAATAGTGGGAAGACACCCAAATAATCTAGACAATTGCTAACAGGCGGTGTCACATGATCCTGACTTGCTATGAGCGGTTCTCCTCTCCACTGTGCCCGCTTCCAACCTGAAGCCTTCGGAGAGGCACTGAATGCGATGCGATATTGACGTATGGTTTATGTGCTAGTAGCAGAATCTCCCGGTCTTGGAAAGGTCTCTGAGATTTGCTAATGAGTTAATGGAGCTTAATGCGGCTTCCTGCAGAGGTAGAAGTTAGATCTCCAGACTGCTTCCAATTGTTAGGGCTCCTCAGTGCAAGAGGCTGGTCAGTGTGTGAAATACTACTTCTACGGCTTCAGCAATTCCCTCACTGTATCTTCTATTTCACGAGCGATCTCACATACAAAAAGGGTAATGGCTGGACACTTATCTATAATACATGAATGCTGCTCCACATTCTAAACAGAAGCCACCTGCAGCGCCCTCACTAACACAAGAACCTTTCTCAATCAGCCACTAGGGGACACTGGAACATGTTGACACTGGGGTATAGATGGGTGGGTATAGGGAGATTGACACTTTGAATTTGAAAGAAGTGTGAAAGCTCCTCCCCCTCTAACCCCCACTAATACTGTGAACACAAGAAACTTACATTTCTACCACGTATATCTCTTTCTCCCGCAGCTCCGCGTTAAGGTTGGCTGCGAAGCCAAGCAACAGCGCGTGCATGTAACTAACTCCCTCCATCAGAAGAGACAGGGCCCAGTGGTTAAGCTGTAGCAGGACATAAAACACATGTGGTTAAGACAAGGCAGGTTTATTATTTTATATATATATATATATATATATATATATACATACATACACACACACATATATATATATATATATATATACACACACACACATTATATATATATATATACACACACACACACACACACACACACACATACATATATACAGGGAGGGAGAGAGAAAGTTCATAGATGGTTACTGATGGGATATGACTAAGTGCTGAGGTTTTAAAGGTTAAGACAAGGCAGGTTTGTTATTTTTATATATATATATATATATATATATATATATATATACACACATACATACACATATACAGGGAGGGAGAGAGAAGGTTCATAGATGTTTACTGATAGCATATGACTAAGTGCTGAGGTTTTAAAGGTTAATATAAATTCAAAGATACAATTGATATTATTCTCATGTTATCTAATACTGGGGTTGATGTATCAAGCAATGTAAAGAGTGAAGTTGCCGATAGTAACCAATCAGCATTGGGGTAACATTATTAAGTACATTCTATAAAATGATAGGGAGAATGCCGGTTGCTATGGGAAACATCTCCACTGGTCCTCATCTCCACTCCCTGCTCGATATCCTCATCTCCACTCCCTGCTCGATACCCCAATGTAATTAGAACACCCACAAGTCAGCTATAACTACAGTTTTCAAGTTCACGGGAAAAAAAGAGAGAGCATTTACATTGTGCATACTCTTACCCCAAATGCTAACACCAGCTCCAGCATGCCACGCAGCGGAGGAAGGGATGACATCATAAACCGGTTCACCGCTTGAATGACGAGGATCAGCTCGGCATGATGCCAAGTGGATGGCTAAAACAACGGCAGGAGGTACGTCACCAACGATGTGGAAACTTATGTGTAGTTTAAAAAGTTACTAGTTTAGAAATGAATGTTGGCGAAACGTAACATCCAATAACACCGTATAACATTCATGATTGTCACACTGCACAGTGAGGCTTACGAAACGCGTTGGAACAATGGTGCACATCATATTTCTGTACTGCCCAGGACATTCCTCACAATGGGCCCTAGTTCACAGCTGCAGACGAGTCTCGCCTTTTTATTATAATTTTATTTGCAACTTGCACAACTTAGAGAAACTGCGAGCTATTCAGTTTAGTACATAGTGTTCACGCTAGACAGTTTTAGCAGGGCGCCGCGCCCTGGACGATTTTTTAAGGGCAAAACCCGCCCTGCCCTTTCTGCGGCGCCCTGCTAAAACAGCCGCCCGCTTCCTGCCCTCACAGCGTGTAAAGATGCCGAGCGTCCATTCACGCTGAGAGAGCACTTGGGGAAAGCCCAGCACCTTCGTAGGTGCTGGGCACGCCCCCAACAGTGACGCCGCCGGCCGCCCACGCCCCTTTTTTTTACGTCTGCGGGCTGAATCGCCCACTTTTATTACCCATATTGACCCGCCCCTATTTTGCATGGCCACGCCCCCTTTTGCCACACGTGCGCACACGCTTCTGCCCCTCTAGGTCCGGCGCACTGCCCGGATTCTAGAGTGAACACTAAGTACACATCACTGTCATAGGTCACTTGCTTATAAATGGGCGTTAATGGGCAGCAGTGGGCCGCTCGCATGCAGGACAAGCATCCTGTGGGTGTGTGGACAGAATTGGGAGCTAGTCAGAGTGAGGGTTAGCAGAGATCCATCTGACTATAGCCGGATCTCCTGCACGAAGGATGGAGCTGGTAACTGCAGGTAATAGTGACCTCGTCTGCTCTCGCTAGCAGAGGGCTGCGGGGGATGTGGCGGGCTCCAAATAATATAGTCACTTGGATTTCCAATCATTGGAATAATTAGGCAATACATAATTCTGCAACACCCAAGTTTCTCCGTACTTTGTTATCTTTGACTTTCAGTTGTAACATTTGTATTAAACATTTTTAAAAGTGAATATTGGTCTGGTCTGTGAGTTGCAACAGGACCGCCATATACTATTACTTTAATGTTATGTACACAGATGCAGAGGGATCACAGATCCCTATGGAGAGATGCAGTGGGCACTCACACAGACATTACAAAGCAGGCACGTTCTACTGTCAACCCTCCCTGATAGCGACCAACGAGAATGATCACTAGAACATGGGGGGCAGCAAAGCAAACCACACCCGACAGCGCATACATACAGGTTACCCATCAAGCACTGGGGAGCAGAGAAGAGACACGAGGAAACATACTCTAAAAAAGGGATCAGGTAAATGAACGTTGTTCTGCTTGTGCAACTCATCCAGGATGGAACAGGACAGATCCATCACCATCTAGGAGAAGCAGAAACGACATTAGTCAGGATCAATAATGAGTTTCGCCTGCAGCACTTGGGGGTACAGTCAGTCATTGACAGGCATCCATGACAGGTACAGTCAGAGTACATTTAAAGAAGAACCCCCCATAGAGCCTGCACCAAACTGCAAGGAATGCTTTACAATGCAAACACAGATTCCCTGCAAATCTAGGAACAAACTCTACACAAGGACAAGATAACGTGTTGTCAGGTGGTCACAGCAATAAAGGGTTGCACTACGAGAAATGATGCATGTTGCCCTGTGTAGTATTGTATCCCCTCAGTTATTAAACCCTGTCAGACCTCCCCATAATAAGGGCAGATGGCGCTGTAACATTCTGCGCACTGAATATGGCTGCAATCTCTAGTTTTGTAGCGGAAGCAGCTTTTTTGCAGGCGTTATTGAACAGTCCTCAATAAAATGGCATCACAATGGAGACTTTTTAGCTAAATAATTTATTGTCAGTCAGTATAATGAAATTCCCCCCAAAAAAGAATCGCAAACATTCCCACGGACATAGGTGGTGGAGCAAGAGTCTCCTTGTGGTGGAAGAGCTTTATCCCCACTGCTCCTGTGACCCCCAACTAACGTCAAAGAGAATTAATATTAGTGTTTCAGAAGGAGGTTACAGCTTGCCCAAAATAGCAGTAAGGGGGGACAAAAAGAAAAGGAAAAAAAAATGCAAATACCAGACATTAGCAATATGCAACTGGCTACGTGATAACTTCTACAATAGCTGGAGCGCACAGTACAATCCAGCCATATTTAATAGAAGTACATACCCGCTGCAGACGTTTATCGGGTTCAAATAAATTGAGAGGAGTCAACTTCCCTTCTCTGGACAGAGGTTCATCTGTGCACCAGATCCGGACTAGAGTGCTCCAACATTTTGGCTGAAATGTAAAAAGGAACCAAAAACATTTTAATCCTATCAGTCGGCCAAATGAAGCATAAATGAAGCAGGATGTAAGATGAACTGTACTGTAGTTTTACCTTTACCCATTAGTAAAGAGGTGCATTTGGCTGAAGTCTGAACATCTCATCTGATCAAATCTACATCTCCGAATGCCTTCAGTATAACGTTTGGGAGTAGCCAATCAGATCATCAGAGCATTCGCCACAGCCTGGAGAGGATTTCAGTGGTCGCAAAAAACTTGCTATAGCGCGTATTTTAGCCGGTTTTGAGGGCAGGGGACTCACTTTTCTAAAATGGGTGAGTCCTCGGGAACGCGCTCTGCTGCAGCCAATCACAACCTGTTAAGTGAGGGATTGATGGCCGCGACTGTGGGGGAGGAGGTGAGCACCACGAAGGCGACGATTCATGGACGCGGCATACTGAGCGCTGCTGTTGCTGGAACCCTCCGCTCCGGCGTCCTCGGATCATTCCCATGCTCATGTACTGAGCGCCCCGCCTCTCCACAGGTCAGTGTCCCCGCCACTCCAATCAGCAGCGCTGAGTGCTGGCCGGTGTGTGCGCAGTGTGTATATCTCCCGTCATATTCCAGTCTCCTCGCTGCTGTGTACTGACCACTGGCTGCCCGCTCTCTCCGTGCCTGCCATATGGGCTCTGCCAGCGAGGAGGTGCTGGCACTGTGCCGGAGTGTTAGTGGAGGGAGCCAGTTACTGCGTGTGTGCCCGGGTTGTAAGGGGAGAGGGGCAATTACTGCTTGTGTGTCCGGGGTATAAGAGGGGGAGGATTATGAGATGGCAGCTACTGAATGTGTGCCAGGGATATGAGGTGGGCAGATGCTGTGTGTGCCTGGGCTATGAAGTGGGCAGTGCTTGTGTGTGAGCCCGGGGTGTGTGGTGGGCAGTGCTTGTGTGTGAGCCCGGGGTGTGTGGTGGGCAGTGCTTGTGTGTGAGCCCGGGGTGTGTGGTGGGCAGTGCCTGTGTGTGAGCCCGGGGTGTGTGGTGGGCAGTGCCTGTGTGTGAGCCCGGGGTGTGTGGTGGGCAGTGCCTGTGTGTGTGCCCGGGGTATGAGGTGGGCAGATGCTGTATGACTGGGGTATGAGGTGGGCACATGCTGTGTGGTGTGCCCAGGGTATAAGGTGGGCAGACGCTGTGTGTGCCCGGGTAAGAGGTGGGCACATGCTGTGTGTGTGTGCTCGGGTAAGAGGTGGGCACATGCTGTGTGTGTGTGCCCGGGGTGTGTGGTGGGCAGCTGCTGTGTGTATGGGGTATGAGGTGGGCTGACGCTGTGTGCGCCCGGGGTATGAGGTGGTCAGACGCTGTGTGTGCCCGGGGTATGAGGTGGTCAGACGCTGTGTGTGCCTGGGGTATGAAGTGGGCAGATCCTGTGTGAGCCCGGGGTGTGTGGTAGGCAGTGCCTGTGTGTGAGTCCGGGGTGTGTGGTGGGTAACTGCTGTGTGTGTGCCCGGGGTATGAGGTGGGCAGATGCTGCGTGGTGTGCCCGGGGTATGAGGTGGGCAGACGCTGTGTGTGCCCGGGGTATAAGGTGGGCACATGCTGTGTGTGTGTGCCCAGGGTGTGTGGTGGGCAGCTGCTGTGTGTATGGGGTGGGCTGACGCTGTGTGTGCCCGGGGTATGAGGTGGGCTGACGCTGTGTGTGTGTGCCCAAGGGGTGTGGTGGGCAGCTGCTGTGTGTGTGTGTATATGGAGTATGAGGTGGGCAGCTGCTGTGTGTGTGTGCCCGGGTTATGAGGTGGGCAGATGCTGTGTGTGTGTGTACCCAAGGTGTGTGGTGGGCAGCTAGTGTGTGTGTGTGTGTTATATATGGGGTATGAGCTGGGCAGCTGCTGTGTGTGCGCGGGGTATGAGGTGGGCACATGGTGTGTGTGTGTGTGTGATATATATGGGGTATGAGGTGGGCAGATGCTGTGTGTGCCCGGGGTATGAGGTGGGCACATGCTGTGTGGTGTGCCCGGGGTATGAGGTGGGCAGCTGCTGTGTGGTGTGCCCGGGGTATAAGGTGGGCAGACGCTGTGTGTGCCCGGGGTATATATGGGGTATGAGGTGGGCAGCTGCTGTGTGCGCGCGCGCGCCCAGGGTATGAGATGGATAGTTATGACGTTAATGCCCCTGTGGAGAAGTTGATTGGAGGGTTCCTGGCAGGATAGTGGTTATACTTTTTTTACTTATGGGATAAACATTCAGATTTCCTCACTCATCCGTGATGTAAAAAGTTACAGCAAACAGTTTATGCAGTGGTTTGTTTTTTTAGCTAGGATGGGCAATGAAGTGCCATGGATGGGGCCACATGCACAGGTTAATTGGTGGGTTCACAGGGGAGGGGTCCTGGGGTGCACACCGGTAATGAGAGGTGCGACCCTGCGGAGACCTTTCAGTAGAACTGCATACAAAGAAAAAGGTTGCAGGTGCACAATTCAAACATTACCAATTTATTAATAATAATAATTGCAATAAAATTTTGCATTTTAAGCGAGGTTCTTCGCATAGTTATGGCCATAAGTAACGGCTTGCCCACCGCGTCCAGGTGACCTCATTAGTCGGGCAAGTCCCTAACATTTTGGGGGGTACAAATCTAGGGTGCGGGACCCCCCAAAATGAAGCAGCTGAGTGACCCCAGGGCAACACAAAAGTGAAAAAATATATAGTGAAAAAGTGAAAATAGGTTAGTGAGAGAGGCTGCTGAAAACAGCAGGGGTAAATTAGTGAGAGGTAGCTTAAAATGCAAAATTTTATTGCAATTATTATTATTAATAAATTGGTAATGTTTGAATTGTGCACCTGCAACCTTTTTCTTTGTATGCAGTTCTAATTGGTGGGTTCGTAGGTTGTCAGAACTGTGGTTTGTGTGGAACGTATAACGGTAACAATGTATGTTTGTGGTATTATGGCTTCGTGCAGCCGTGTTGTGACAGATCGCTGCAGTGTAGAGGCCATATATAGCCTGTCAGGATGCAGAGTGCGGGACGCCTTTGGCACATGCTGACTGATTACCATCTTTGCCATGTGATTATCTTTCAGTTTTTGTCAGTAAAGTCTGTAAAGGAGATTTTGTTTGTGTGTGTGTGTTTGTATACAGATAGATATATATATATATAATAAGAATTTACTCACCGGTAATTCTATTTCTCGTAGTCCGTAGTGGATGCTGGGGACTCCGTAAGGACCATGGGGAATAGACGGCTCCGCAGGAGACTGGGCACAATTAAAATAAGAATTTACTTACCGATAATTCTATTTCTCGGAGTCCGTAGTGGATGCTGGGGTTCCTGAAAGGACCATGGGGAATAGCGGCTCCGCAGGAGACAGGGCACAAAAAAGTAAAGCTTTACTAGGTCAGGTGGTGTGCACTGGCTCCTCCCCCTATGACCCTCCTCCAGACTCCAGTTAGGTACTGTGCCCGGACGAGCATACACAATAAGGGAGGCATTTTGAATCCCGGGTAAGACTCATACCAGCCACACCAATCACACCGTACAACTTGTGATCTAAACCCAGTTAACAGTATGACAACAGAAAGGGCCTCTTAAAGATGGCTCCTTAACAATAACCCGAATTAGTTAACAATAACTATGTACAAGTATTGCAGATAATCCGCACTTGGGATGGGCGCCCAGCATCCACTACGGACTCCGAGAAATAGAATTATCGGTAAGTAAATTCTTATTTTCTCTATCGTCCTAAGTGGATGCTGGGGTTCCTGAAAGGACCATGGGGATTATACCAAAGCTCCCAAACGGGCGGGAGAGTGCGGATGACTCTGCAGCACCGAATGAGAGAACTCCAGGTCCTCCTTTGCCAGGGTATCAAATTTGTAAAATTTTACAAACGTGTTCTCCCCCGACCACGTAGCTGCTCGGCAGAGTTGTAATGCCGAGACCCCTCGGGCAGCCGCCCAAGATGAGCCCACCTTCCTTGTGGAGTGGGCTTTTACAGTTTTAGGCTGTGGCAGGCCTGCCACAGAATGTGCAAGTTGAATTGTGTTACAAATCCAACGAGCAATCGACTGCTTAGAAGCAGGTGCGCCCAACTTGTTGGGTGCATACAATATAAACAGCGAGTCAGATTTTCTGACTCCAGCCGTCCTTGCAATGTATATTTTTAAGGCTCTGACAACGTCCAACAACTTGGAGTCCTCCAAGTCGCTAGTGGCCGCAGGCACCACAATAGGTTGGTTCAGATGAAATGCTGATACCACTTTAGGGAGAAAATGCGGACGAGTCCGCAGTTCTGCCCTATCCGAATGGAAGATTAGATAAGGACTTTTATAAGATAAAGCCGCCAATTCAGATACTCTCCTGGCAGAGGCCAGGGCTAGTAACATAGTCACTTTCAATGTGAGATATTTCAAATCCACCTTTTTCAATGGTTCAAACCAATGGGATTTGAGGAAATCTAAAACTACATTTAGATCCCACGGTGCCACCGGAGGCACCACAGGAGGCTGTATATGCAGTACTCCCTTGACAAAAGTCTGGACCTCAGGGACAGAGGCCAATTCTTTTTGGAAGAATATTGACAGGGCCGAAATTTGAACCTTAATGGATCCCAATTTGAGACCCATAGATAATCCTGATTGCAGGAAATGTAGGAAACGACCCAGTTGGAATTCCTCCGTCGGAACCCTCCGATCCTCGCACCACGCTACATATTTTCGCCAAATGCGGTGATAATGTTTCACGGTGACTTCCTTCCGTGCCTTAATCAAGGTAGGAATGACTTCTTCTGGAATGCCTTTCCCTTTTAGGATCTGGCGTTCAACCGCCATGCCGTCAAACGCAGCCGCGGTAAGTCTTGAAAAAGACAGGGACCCTGCTGTAGCAGGTCCCTTCTCAGAGGTAGAGGCCACGGTTCGTCCGTGAGCATCTCTTGAAGTTCCGGATACCAAGTCCTTCTCGGCCAATCCGGAACCACTAGTATTGTCCTTACTCTTCTTTGCCGTATGATCTTCAATACCTTTGGTATGAGCGGCAGAGGAGGAAACACATACACTGACTGGTACACCCAAGGAGTTACCAGTGCGTCCACAGCTATTGCCTGTGGATCTCTTGACCTGGCGCAATATTTGTCCAGTTTCTTGTTGAGGCGAGACGCCATCATGTCTACAATTGGTCTTTCCCAACGGTCTATTAACATGTTGAAGACTTCTGGATGTAGACCCCACTCTCCCGGATGAAGATCGTGTCTGCTGAGGAAGTCTGCTTCCCAGTTGTCCACGCCCGGGATGAACACTGCTGACAGTGCTATCACGTGATTCTCCGCCCAGCGAAGAATCTTGGCAGCTTCTGCCATTGCACTCCTGCTTCTTGTGCCGCCCTGCCTGTTTACATGGGCGACAGCCGTGATGTTGTCCGACTGAATCAACACCGGCTTTCCTTGCAGGAGAAGTTCCGCCTGGCTTAGAGCATTGTAGATTGCTCTTAGTTCCAGAATGTTTATGTGAAGAGACTTTTCCAGACTCGTCCATACTCCCTGGAAGTTTCTTCCTTGTGTGACTGCTCCCCAGCCTCTCAGGCTGGCGTCCGTGGTCACCAGGATCCAATCCTGAATGCCGAATCTGCGGCCTTCTAATAGGTGAGCCTTCTGCAACCACCACAGAAGTGACACCCTTGTCTTTGGTGACAGGGTTATTCGCAGGTGCATCTGCAGATGCGACCCTGACCATTTGTCCAACAGATCCCTTTGGAATATTCTTGCATGGAATCTGCCGAATGGAATTGCTTCGTAAGAAGCCACCATTTTTCCCAGGACTCTTGTGCATTGATGTACTGACACTTTTCCTGGTTTTAGGAGGTTCCTGACCAGATCGGATAACTCCTTGGCTTTTTCCTCTGGAAGGAAAACCTTTTTCTGAACCGTGTCCAGAATCATTCCTAGGAACAGCAGACGAGTTGTCGGGATTAAATGGGATTTTGGAATATTCAGAATCCACCCGTGTTATCTTAGCACCTCTTGAGATAGTGCTAAAGCTGTCTCCAGCTGTTCTCTGGACCTTGCCCTTATTAGGAGATCGTCCAAGTATGGGATAACTAATACGCCTTTTCTTCGAAGAAGAATCATCATCTCGGCCATTACCTTGGTAAAGACCCGAGGCGCCGTGGACAATCCGAACGGCAGCGTCTGAAACTGATAGTGACAGTTTTGAACAATGAACCTGAGGTACCCCTGGTGTGCGGGGTAAATCGGAACGTGTAGATACGCATCCTTGATGTCCAAGGATACCATAAAGTCCCCTTCTTCCAGGTTCGCTATCACTGCTCTGAGTGACTCCATCTTGAACTTGAACTTTTTTATGTAGAGGTTCAAGGACTTCAGATTTAGAATAGGCCTTACCGAGCCATCCGGCTTCGGTACCACAAATAGAGTGGAATAATACCCCTTTCCTTGTTGTAATAGGGGTACTTTGACTATCACCTGCTGAGCGTACAGCTTGTGAATGGCTTCCAACACCCTCTCCCTTTCGGAAGAGACGGTTGGTAAGGCAGACTTCAGGAAACGATGAGGAGGATCCGTCTCTAATTCCAACCTGTACCCCTGAGATATTATCTGCAGGATCCAGGGGTCTACCTGCGAGTGAGCCCACTGCGCGCTGTAATTTTTGAGACGGCCCCCCACTGTCCCCGAGTCCGCTTGAGAGGCCCCAGCGTCATGCTGAGGTTTTTGCAGGAGCCGGGGAGGGCTTCTGTTCCTGGGAAGGAGCTGCCTGTTGGTGTCTCTTCCCTCTTCCTCTGCCTCGTGGCAGGTACGACAAGCCCTTTGCTCTCTTATTTTTGTAGGAGCGAAAAGGCTGCGGTTGAAAGGTCGGTGCCTTTCTCTGTTGGGGAGTGACTTGAGGTAAAAAAGTGGATTTCCCGGCAGTAGCCGTGGCCACCAAGTCTGATAGACCAACTCCAAATAACTCCTCCCCTTTATACGGCAAAACCTCCATGTGACGTTTTGAATCCGCATCGCCTGTCCACTGTCGTGTCCATAAGGCTCTTCTGGCTGAAATGGACATAGCACTCACCCGAGATGCCAGTGTGCAAATATCCCTCTGTGCATCACGCATATAGATAAATGCATCCTTTATTTGTTCTAACGACAGTAAAACATTGTCCCTATCTAGGGTATCAATATTTTCAATCAGGGATTCTGACCAAACTACTCCAGCACTGCACATCCAGGCAGTTGCTATAGCTGGTCGTAGTATAACACCTGCATGTGTGTATATATTCTTTTGAATAACTTCCATCTTTCTATCTGATGGATCCTTAAGTGCGGCCGTCTCAGGAGAGGGTAACGCCACTTGTTTGGATAAGCGTGTGAGCGCCTTGTCCACCTTAGGGGGTGTTTCCCAGCGCGCCCTAACCTCTGGCGGGAAAGGGTATAATGCCAATAACTTTTTTGAAATTATCAACTTTTTATCAGGAGCAACCCACGCTTCATCACACACGTCATTTAATTCTTCTGATTCAGGAAAAACTGTTTGTAGTTTTTTCACACCATACATAATACCCTGTTTTACGGTATCTGTAGTATCAGCTAAATGTAACGTCTCCTTCATTGCCAAAATCATATAACGTGTGGCCCTACTGGAAAATACGTTTGAATTTCTACCGTCGTCACTGGAATCAGTGCCCGTGTCTGGGTCTGTGTCGACCGACTGAGGCAAAGGGCGTTTTACAGCCCCTGACGGTGTTTGAGGCGCCTGGACAGGCATTAATTGATTGTCCGGCCGCCTCATGTCCTCAACTGACTGTTTAAGGGAAGATAAACCATCACGTAATTCCACAAATAAAGGCATCCATTCTGGTGTCGACCCCCTGGGGGGTGACATCTGCATATTTGGCAATTGCTCCGCCTCCACACCAATATCGTCCTCATACATGTCGACACCACGTACCGACACACACCGCAAACTCACAGGGAATGCTCTAATGAAGACAGGACCCACTAGCCCTTTTGGGGAGACAGAGGGAGAGTCTGCCAGCACACACCACAAAGCGCTATATAAACAAGGGATATCCTTATATTAAGTGCTCCCTTATAGCTGCTTTAATATATATATATATAGCCATTAATGTGCCCCCCCTCTCTGTTTTACCCTGTTTCTGTAGTGCAGTGCAGGGGAGAGACCTGGGAGCCGTTCTGACCAGCGGAGCTGTGACAGAAAATGGCGCCGTGTGCTGAGGAGATAGGCCCCGCCCCTTTTTCGGCGGGTTCTTCTCCCGCTATTTTTCCAGTCAGGCAGGGGTTAAATATCTCCATATAGCCCCTATGGGCTATATGTGAGGTATTTTTAGCCTTGTATAAGGTTTATATTTGCCTCTCAGAGCGCCCCCCCCCAGCGCTCTGCACCCTCAGTGACTGCCCAGTGAAGTGTGCTGAGAGGAAAATGGCGCACAGCTGCAGTGCTGTGCGCTACCTTATGAAGACTGAGGAGTCTTCAGCCGCCGGTTTCCGGACCTCTTCACGCTTCAGCATCTGCAAGGGGGTCGGCGGCGCGGCTCCGGGACCGGACTCCACGGCTGGGCCTGTGTTCGATCCCTCTGGAGCTAATGGTGTCCAGTAGCCAAGCAGCAAATCCACTCTGCATGCAGGTGAGTTTACTACTTTCCCCCTAAGTCCCACGTTGCAGTGATCCTGTTGCCAGCAGGACTCACTGTAAAGAAAAAAAACCTAAACTAAACTTTCTCTAAGCAGCTCTTTAGGAGAGCCACCTAGATTGCACCCTTCTCGTTCGGGCACAAAATCTAACTGGAGTCTGGAGGAGGGTCATAGGGGGAGGAGCCAGTGCACACCACCTGACCTAGTAAAGCTTTACTTTTTTGTGCCCTGTCTCCTGCGGAGCCGCTATTCCCCATGGTCCTTTCAGGAACCCCAGCATCCACTTAGGACGATAGAGAAAGAAAGATTTAGGACTATCTGGTGTGCACTGGCTCCTCCCCCTATGACCCTCCTCCAGACCTCAGTTAAGATACTGTGCCCGGAAGAGCTGACACAATAAGGAAGGATTTTGAATCCCGGGTAAGACTCATACCAGCCACACCAATCACACCGTACAACTCGTGATATGAACCCCGGTTAACAGTATGATAACAACGGAGCCTCTGAACAGATGGCTCGCAATAACAACCCGATTTGTGGAACAATAACTAATTACAAGTATTGCAGACAATCCGCACTTGGGATGGGCGCCCAGCATCCACTACGGACTACAAGAAATAGAATTACCGGTGAGTAAATTCTTATTTTCTCTGACGTCCTAGTGGATGCTGGGGACTCCGTAAGGACCATGGGGATTATACCAAAGCTCCCAAACGGGCGGGAGAGTGCGGATGACTCTGCAGCACCGAATGAGCAAACTCAAGGTCCTCCTCAGCCAGGGTATCAAATTTGTAAAATTTAGCAAAAGTGTTAGACCCTGACCAAGTAGCCGCTCGGCAAAGTTGCAGTGCCGAGACCCCTCGGGCAGCCGCCCAAGATGAGCCCACCTTCCTTGTGGAGTGGGCTTTTACTGATTTTGGCTGCGGTAGTCCTACTGTGAAGGGGATTACCACTTTCCCCTCCACGGAGCGACGGGCGGCAGAGCGGCGGGCGGCGGAGCGGCGGGCGGTTTCCAGTCTAGAGGGGCTTGCATCCGAAAGGATTCAAGCCCCTCCAATCCCAGCGGCGTATTTCAAACGGCGCGCCAAGCGCGAGCCAATCAGGGCTCGCGCCTCGGCCGCCAATCAGAGCTCGCCGCGGCGAGCCAATCGGGGCTCGCCGCGTCATAGCTCCGCCCGCTCCCGGCGCCATATAAGAGGCGCTGCGGAGCGGGACCAGTCAGTCGGACGGCGGACGAGGACAGAAGAGGAAGAAGAGCTCCTGCGGAAGAAGACGTCGGCGGAGAAGAAGACATCGGCGGTGCGGAAGAAGACGTCGGCGGTGCGGAGGAAGACGTCGGCGGAGGCACCCAGGAAGACGGAAGACGGCGACCAGCGGCGGATGTCCGGCGGAGAGTGCTGCAGCGTGTGGAGAGCAAAAGAGCTAACGAAGCTCCCCGCTGCAGCCTCTCCCTCCGCGACAGGTAGGCGGCCCTGGGCCACCTCTACCTATATATAATCCTCCCTAAAGCACCAGGGACAGGCACTAGGCCTGCGGGCAGAGTCAGGCCCTGTCGGCCTGTGTGCACGTTAGGCAGGCCTCCGGCCTGTGCCCACTCCAGGCCCCAGGCCTGTGCCCTCCCTCCAGGCCTCAAGCCTGTGCCCTCTCTCCAGGCTCCGGCCTGTGCTCTCTCCAGGCCCCAGGCCTGTGCCCTCCCTCCAGGCCCCAGGCCTGTGCCCTCTCTCCAGGCCTCAAGCCTGTGCCCTCACTCCAGGCCCCAGGCCTGTGCCCTCACTCCAGGCCCCAGGCCTGTGCCCTCACTCCAGGCCTCAAGCCTGTGCCCTCACTCCAGGCCTCAAGCCTGTGCCCTCACTCCAGGCCCCAGGCCTGTGCCCTCACTCCAGGCCCCAGGCCTGTGCCCTCACTCCAGGCCCCAGGCCTGTGCCCTCACTCCAGGCCCCAGGCCTGTGCCCTCACTCCAGGCCCCAGGCCTGTGCCCTCACTCCAGGCCCCAGGCCTGTGCCCCTCCTTCAGGCTCCTGCCTGCGCCCTTCCGGCTGGAAGTGGGCTGTGCAGCAGCTCTCGAGGGGTCAGAGGTTGCTGTTTGAAGCCGACCGGCCCCACGCGGTGTATGACCCAGGGGATTGGAAGCGTGGAGTAACGTTCCCGTCCCACACGTCGCCATCCCCCGGTCATCGGAAGTGGGCCAGTCTGTTCCAGACCCCCGCCCTCCCTTGTGAACCGAAGGCACCGGCTGGTGTCCAACATCCGGAAGGTAGGACTAGTAAATCGGGGTATACTGTTAGGCCGGGGAAGTGTTCCACTGACTTGCCGGGTAGTGCACGTGTTAATTAGTACAGTCTCCGTTGATTGGGGCAGAACCAGTAGCCTCCAGTTGTTTGAGTTAGTTTGTTAGGCAGGCGTAGTTGGCTGTATCGTTGTTAGCCGTAGAGTAGCCTGCAGGTAGGGAGGTTGTTCTTCTTGTCCCAACAGGAGTGGAGAGGTGCGACAATCAAGGTGACCCGCAAGTTGGAAGTGAGTATCACCCTGTGTCTGTCTGTCGGTCATCCCCCCTGTATACCGGTCCGGAGGGTTTGCTCGCGGACGCGAGGACCCCCCTCTCACCACACAACGTGCGAGAGTGCGAGTGTGTGAGAATTGGGTAGCTGAGGCCTATTGGCCAGTGATGACCTTCCGCCCAGCCGGTTAAGGTCGCGGCTACCCCTGACGTGTCCCGTACTCCAGGCGGAGGTCGGGCGTACGTCTCAACCGACATATTCCTCTCTTTCCAGACCCCTGTCGTCCGCGGTGAGGTGGTGTCCGCCCTGAGGAGTGGTCTCGAGAGTGAAGTCTCTGGCGTGCCTGGAAATCGTCTGCGGCGGCGTTGCACAGGTGGGTGGAGTGACGACACCTGCACAGCAGCAGGCGGTACATCCTTGTTAGCCGCTCACACTACCACAGAATGCGCAAGCTGAATAGTGTTACAAATCCAGCGAGCAATGGTCTGCTTAGAAGCAGGAGCACCCAGCTTATTGGGTGCATACAGGATAAACAGCAAATCAGTTTTCCTGATTCTAGCCGTCCTGGAAACATAAATTTTCAGGGACCTGACTACGTCCAGCAACCACAATAGGTTGGTTCAAGTGAAACGCTGATACCACCTTCGGGAGAAACTGAGGACGAGTCCTCAACTCTGCCCTATCCATATGGAAAATCAGATAAGGTCTTTTACACGACAAAGCCGCCAATTCTGATACACGCCTGGCCGAAGCCAGGGCCAACAACATGACCACTTTCCACGTGAGATATTTCAAATCCACGGTTTTAAGTGGCTCGAACCAATGTGACCTCAGGAATCCCAAAACCACATTGATATCCCAAGGTGCCACAGGAGGCACGTAAGGAGGCTGAATATGCAGAACTCCCTTGACAAAAGTCTGAACTTCAGGCAACGAAGCCAGTTCCTTTTGAAAGAAAATCGACAGAGCCGAAATCTGGACCTTAATGGACCCCAATTTGAGGCCCATCGTCACCCCTGCTTGCAGGAAATGCAGGAAACGACCCAGTTGAAATTCCTCCGTTGGGGCCTTCCTAACCTCACACCAAGCCACATATTTCCGCCAAATGCGGTGATAGTGGGTTGCAGTCACATCCTTCCTGGCCTTGATCAGGGTAGGAATGACTTCCTCCGGAATACCCTTTTCCTTCAGGATCCGGCGTTCAACCGCCATGCCGTCAAACGCAGCCGCGGTAAATCTTGGAACAGGCAGGGCCCCTGCTGCAGCAGGTCCCGCCTTAGCGGTAGAGGCCATGGGTCCTCTGAGAGCATCTCTTGAAGTTCCGGGTACCAAGTTCTTCTTGGCCAATCCGGAACCACGAGTATAGTTCTCACTCTTCCCCTTCGTATTATTCAAAGCACCTTGGGAATAAGAGGCAGAGGGGGAAACACGTAAACCGACTGGTACACCCACGGTGTCACTAGAGCGTCCACAGCTATCGCCTGAGGGTCCCTTGACCTGGCGCAATATCTTTTTAGCTTTTTGTTGAGGCGGGACGCCATCATATCCACCTGTGGTCTTTCCCAACGGTTTACAATCAATCGGAAGACTTCTGGATGAAGCCCCCACTCTCCCGGGTGAAGGTCGTGTCTGCTGAGGAAGTCTGCTTCCCAGTTGTCCACACCCGGAATGAACACTGCTGACAGTGCTAGCACGTGATTTTCCGCCCATCGGAGAATCCTTGTGGCTTCTGCCATTGCCCTCCTGCTTCTTGTGCCGCCCTGTCTGTTTACATGGGCGACCGCCGTGATGTTGTCTGATTGGATCAGAACCGGTTTGTTTTGAAGCAGGGGACTTGCTTGGCATAGGGCATTGTAAATGGCTCTTAGCTCCAAGATATTTATGTGTAGTGAAATCTCCTGATTTGACCACAGCCCTTGGAAATTTCTTCCCTGTGTGACTGCTCCCCAGCCCCGAAGGCTGGCATCCGTGGTCACCAGGACCCAGTCCTGTATTCCGAATCTGCGGCCCTCTAGTAGATGAGCCCTCTGCAGCCACCACAGTAGTGACACCCTGGTCCTTGCCGACAGGGTTATCCGCTGCTGCATCTGGAGATGCGACCCGGACCATTGGTCCAACAGGTCCCACTGGAAAATCCTTGCGTGGAACTTTCCGAATGGAATTGCTTCGTACGAAGCTACCATTTTTCCCAGGACTCGCGTGCATTGATGTACCGACACCTGTCCTGGTTTTAGGAGGTTTCTGACTAGAGATGAGAACTCCTCGGCTTTTTCCACTGGAAGAAACACTTTTTTCTGGTCTGTGTCCAGAATCATTCCCAGGAACAGAAGACGTGTCGTCGGGACCAGCTGTGACTTTGGGATATTGAGAATCCAGCCGTGCTGCTGCAGCACTTCCCGAGAAAGTGCTACCCCCACTAACAACTGTTCCTTGGACCTCGCCTTTATCAGGAGATCGTCCAAGTACGGGATAATGAAAACCCCCTTCTTCCGAAGGAGTATCATCATTTCGGCCATTACCTTGGTAAAGACCCTCGGTGCCGTGGATAACCCAAACGGCAGCGTCTGGAACTGATAGTGACAGTCCTGTACCACAAACCTGAGGTACTCCTGGTGAGGAGGGTAAATGGGGACATGCAGGTAGGCATCCTTGATGTCCAGGGAGACCATGTAATCCCCCTCGTCCAGGCTCGCAATAACCGCCCTGAGCGATTCCATCTTGAACTTGAATCTTTTGATATATGTGTTCAAGGATTTTAAATTTAAGATGGGTCTCACCGAACCGTCCGGTTTCGGTACCACAAACATTGTGGAATAGTAACCCTTTCCTTGTTGAAGGAGGGGTACCTTGACAATCACTTGCTGTGAATACAGTTTTTGGATAGCCACCAACACTGCCTCCCTGGCAGAGGGATTTGCTGGTAAGGCAGATTTTTGGAAACGGCGGGGGGGAGACGCCTCGAATTCCAGCCCGTACCCCTGAGATACTACTTGAAGGATCCAGGGATCCACCTGTGAGAGAGCCCACTGTGCGCTGAAATTTCTGAGACGGGCCCCCACCGTACCCGGGTCCGCCTGTGAAGCCCCAGCGTCATGCTGTGGACTTACCGGACGCGGGGGAGGACTTCTGCTCTTGGGAACTGGCTGTATGCTGCAGTTTTTTCCCTCTACCTTTGCCTCTCGGCAGAAAGGATGCGCCTCTAGCCCTCTTGTTTTTATGGGGCCGAATGGACTGTACTTGATAATACGGTGCTTTCCCCTTATAAGGCAAAACTCCCATGTGCCTTTTTTCTGGCGGCAATGGACATTGCGCTTATTTTTGATGCCAGCCGGCAAATATCCCTCTGTGCATCACGCATGTATAAGACAGCGTCTTTTATATGCTCTATTGTCAGCAAAATATTGTCCCTATCCAGAGTATCAATATTATCCGACAGGGAATCTGACCACGCAGCAGCAGCACTGCACATCCATGCCGATGCAATCGCTGGTCGCAATATAATGCCCGTGTGTGTATATATAGCTTTTAGGGTAGCCTCCTGCTTTCTCTCAGCAGGTTCCTTTAGGGCGGCCGTATCCGGAGACGGTAGTGCCACCTTTTTTGATAAACGTGTAAGCGCTTTATCTACCCTAGGGGGTGTTTCCCAACGTGACCTATCCTCTGGCGGGAAAGGGTACGCTGCCAATAACCGTTTAGAAATTATCAATTTCTTATCGGGGGAAGTCCACGCTTCCTCACACACCTCATTTAATTCCTCAGATGCAGGAAAAACTACTGGGAGAGTATGCCAGCACACACCAGAGCGCTATATAACACAGGGATATCACTATACAGAGTGTTTTCCCCTATAGCTGCTTGTATTATATATACTGCGCCTAAATTTAATGCCCCCCCCTCTCTTTCTGTAGTGCAGGACTGCAGGGGAGAGCCAGGGAGCGATCCTTCCAGCGGAGCTGTGAGGGAAAATGGTGCCAGTGTGCTGAGGAAGATGGCTCCGCCCCTTTTTCGGCGGGCTTTCTCCCGCTGTTTGTGTAAATCTGGCAGGGGTAATTTACACCTATATAACCTCTAGGGCTATATATGGTGTCAGTTTTGCCAGCCAAGGTGTTAATATTGCTGCTCAGGGCGCCCCCCCCCAGCGCCCTGCACCCATCAGTGACCGGAGTGTGTGGTGTGCATGAGGAGCAATGGCGCACAGCTGCAGTGCTGTGCGCTACCTTGGAGAAGACAGAAGTCTTCAGCCGCCGATTTTCCGGACACTTCTTGCTTCTGGCTCTGTAAGGGGGACGGCGGCGCGGCTCCGGGAACGGACGACGAGGTCAGGTCCTGTGTGCGATCCCTCTGGAGCTAATGGTGTCCAGTAGCCTAAGAAGCCCAAGCTACCACCAGTTAGGTAGGTTCGCTTCTTCTCCCCTTAGTCCCTCGTTGCAGTGAGCCTGTTGCCAGCAGGTCTCACTGTAAAATAAAAAACCTAAAATATACTTTCTTTCTAGGAGCTCAGGAGAGCCTCCTAGTGTGCATCCAGCTCGGCCGGGCACAGAAATCTAACTGAGGTCTGGAGGAGGGTCATAGGGGGAGGAGCCAGTGCACACCAGATAGTCCTAAATCTTTCTTTAATTGTGCCCAGTCTCCTGCGGAGCCGTCTATTCCCCATGGTCCTTACGGAGTCCCCAGCATCCACTAGGACGTCAGAGAAATATACATACACACACACTAAATTTTCGTACGGTTTACCATACTTTGGGGATCTGCTGCTCACCTGTTTGAATTTGACACAATTTGTAGTATGTTTTTCTTCCTTCACAATAGAACTGTCTCTTACTGCAATTTGAAAGTTGTCAATCTTCTCCTCTTGATTAATAGAACGTCGGCTACACACTGGGCGACACTTGGCAGCTATATCGCTGATTGCTAATTACGGGAGATCGCCAGTGCATACACACTGAACGATAGCGATGTAGGCTATCGTTCAGTGCATCATCCCACGCACTCTCCGAACAAGCAGCTCAAAGATATAGTGAACATTGTTCAGTAGGTCATGGATGAAAGAGTGCAGTGTATGTGCTGCGGAGGGGGCGGGGTGTGACTTAAGCCTTGGCCATGAGAATGGAGAGGACTGTGCAGCGCTGGCTATGGAGAGACCTGTTGTGTCTGCTGCAGCGTTGGGGATGGCAACGGGGAAGACTGTCCGCATGCACACACTGTCTAAGGGGCTCTACCAGACGCAATGTATAAGGGGCACTACTGTGTGGTGTAATGTGAATTGGTACTCTTATGTGGCCACGCCCCTTCCCGTGAAGACACACCCCTATATTTTTGCTGTGCGTCGAAGGGGGGGGGGGGGGGGGGGGGGAAGGAGGGTTCAGAGTGTCCTGTATGCTACACAGCTCAGCAGTATTGCCACTTCCCCCTTGCAACACTTTTGTAGTGTCCAAGTCTGTCTTTTTATATTTTAATAATTATAATAATTAATAACCTTTATTCCAATTGGACTCAAAAGAGGACGGGTAGGACCCCAATTTTTTAAAAGTGAGGGGTCACTTTTTGTTTGGCTCAGCGCGATCACTGAATTTGTTTTATATTTAAACTGCCTCCCTCGCCATTATACCCTCCTGCTATGCGCACTTCCCCAGTGATCCAGTTGTCCAACAAGGAGGAGACAAGAATAAGTAATCTGTGTGAGCTAGTATGGGGTCCCATTCTGCATCACATAAAGCTATCTTTTTATTGAACCATAAGCATTAGAGACCTGGACGATAAGAACAGGGCAGTACAAAGCACACGTTAATATCATAGGCTGGACAAGGCAGCAAAGGAAAAAAAGAGTATTTTGGTACTTACCAATAAATCCATTTCTCTGAATCCTCTAGGGGACACTGGAGTCCGATACAGTAGGGGCGTGAAGCTTGCAACCGGAGGTGTGGCACAATCTAAAATTAGCATGGTCTGCACAGCCGGCTCCTCCCCCTTCACATCCCTCCTCCCTCAGTTTGAAAAATTTGAATGAGAGAATAGGACATGATACAATAGCACATGGCGAGGAACCGTACCGTACAACCTATCAAACAGCATCCAAGAAACTCTTAACAGAAAAACAACGCTGTTTGCACGAACTGTTTGAACAAGAACTTTGAACACAGCAGGTTGACAGCACCGAGGCGGGCGTCCAGTGTCCCCTAGAGGATTCAGAGAAATGGATTTATCGGTAAGTACCAAAATCCTCTTTTCTCTTTCATCCACTAGGGAACACTAGAGTCCTATACAGTAGGGGACATCCCAAAGTTATTCCCCAGGGAGGGTGTGCTGTCGGTGGCCTGCAAAACTAAACGTCCGAACTTAGAGTCTCCGGACGCAAAGGTATTAAACTTGTAAAATTTTGCGAACGTGTGCGCTGAGGACCACGTCACCGCTATGCACAGTTGAGTAGTGAAAGCACCTCTGGCAGCCGCCCATGAGGCACCCACTGATCGGGTGGTATGAGCACCCGTCTGAACCGGAACCTGTTTGCCACAGGAAACATAAGCTTGCCGAATGGCAAGTCTAATCCATCTAGCCAAAGACTGCTTAGATGCTGGCCAACCCTTCATAGGCCCATCATAAAAAACAAACAAATGGTCAGACTTTCTGAAGGACGACGTAAGCTCGGACAACATCCAAGGACACGTCCCCATCTGCGAGAGCCTGGAAAGATGGGACCACAATCGGCTGGTTTACATGAAACCCCAAAACAACCTTAGGAAGGAAATCTGCTCTTGTATGGAGTTCTGCCCTATCCTCATGAAAAATTAAAAAAGGACTTTTACACGATAAGGCACCCAACTCAGAAACCCGCCTGGACGAAGCCAAGGCAAGCAATAACGTGACCTTCCAAGAGAGATATTTCAGGTCTGTTCCTGCTAACGGCTCAAAAGTTGGTGATCTCAAAAATTCCAACACCAAATTTCAGTCCCATGGTGCAGTAGGACGACGAAAAGAGGGTTGTATCCTCAGAACCCCCTGTAAAAAGGTTTGAACCTCTGGCAAGGATGCTAACCGCTGTTGAAATAGGATGGAGAGAGACGAAATTTGAACCTTCAGAGATCCCAGCCTCAGTCCTACATCTAGACCGGCCTGAAGGAAGAGTAGAAGTTCGTCGAATTTCACCCACGTTCTTGACACCAGTCCATGTACCTCTTCCAAATCCTGTAGTAGTGCATGGCTGTGACCGGCTTCCTAGCGGCAATCATCGTAGGAATGGCCGTTCTTGGTATCCCTCTGTTTCTTAAGATCCGGGTTTCAATAGCCATGCTGTTAAACGCAGCCTGTTCAGGTCTGGGTGGTGGAACAGTCCCTGAGATAGCAGGTCCTCTCTCTGAGGTATCCGCCAAGGATCTTCCGCTAGTAACATTCGCAGGTCTGAGTACCAACTCCTGCGGGGCCAATCTGGTGCGATTAGAATTGCCCACACTCATTCTCGTTTCAACCTTTTCAGAACCCTGGGTATGAGTGGGAAAGGTGGGAAGATGTAAACCTTCGTGTAACACCAAGGAAGTGTTAATGCGTCCACTCCTTCTGCAGCTGGATCTCGTGTCCTGGACACATATCTGGGCAGCTGATGGTTTTGCCGAGACGCCATTAGGTCGACTTGAGGTAGACCCCATCTCCTCACCCCCATGTTGAAAATCCGTGGATGTAGGCACCACTCTCCCGGATGCATGTCCTGGCGACTGAGATAATCTGCTTCCCAGTTCTCCACACCTGGAATGAACACTGCCGAGAGGATGATGTTTCGCCTTTCTGCCCACAACAAGATCTTTGTGGCTTCTTGTAACGCCATCTTGCTCTTTGTTCCTCCTTGACGGTTTATGTTAGCCGACGTTGTGACATTGTCCGACTGTATCTTTAAGTGCTGACCCATGACTAGGTCTACGGCTAAGAGAAGCGCGTTGTAAACCGCTCTTAGCTCGAGAATGTTTATGGGTAGTCTTCTCTCCTGTAACGTCCACCTGCCCTGAAACGGATGTTCCTCCAGGGCAGCACCCCAGCCTCTGAGACTGGCATCCGTTGTTAGGATCCTCCAATCCCAAATGCCGAATCTCTTGTCTGCTGCGAGATTCCTGTGCAACGACCACCAAATTAAGGAGGTTCGTATGCGTGGTGGAAGTCGGATTCTTCGATATAGAAGCCAATGCGAATCTGCTCCCTGAGCGATGAGGTTCATCTGGAATGGTCGGGAATTAAGTCTGCCGTACTGGAGAGCTTCGAACGAAGCCACCATCTTTCCGAGAAGTTGCACACAGAGGTGTAGAGAAACCATTTGTGTCCTCAGTACCTGAGCCACTAATCTCTGTAGGTCTTGGACCTTGTTTTCTGGTAGGAATACTCTCAATTGTACCGTGTCCAAGATGAGACCGAGGAATTTAATCCGTTGAGTCGGCATGAGGTAGGGATTTCTGGAAATTCACAATCCACCCGTGTCGAATGAGGAATTGATGAGATGTCCGAACATCCCTGATCAGCTGTTCTTGAGATGATGCCTTGATCAGTAGATCGTCTAAATAAGGTATAATCGTGACCCCCAATAGTCTCAAACCTGCAACCGTGATTGCCAAGATCTTCGTAAAGATTCTCGGGGCTGAGGATAGACCGAACGGCAAGGCCCTGAACTGGTAATGATCCGTCACCAGTGCGAACCTTAAGTAAGCCTGGTGAGGGGTCCAGATTGGGATATGCAGATATGCATCCTTTATGTCCATGGATACGATGAACTCGCCTTGTTCTAAGCCTGCAATGACCGACCGGATTGATTCCATCTTGAATTTGTAGACCCTTAGAAACTGGTTTAAAACTTTTAAATTGAGTATTGGTCTGACTGTCCCGTCTGGCTTTGGCACGACAAAAAGATTGGAATAGAAACCCGTTCCTCTCTGAGAGGCGGGAACTGGAATAATGACCTCTGACTTTAGCAAATTTTGAATTGCTGTCAGTAGTGCTCTCGCTTTCTGAGGGCACCGAGGCAATCCCATTGTAAAAAACTGACTGTGAGGTCTCTGTTGAAAATCCAGTTTGTACCCCTGTGAAATTATGTTGTTTATCCAAAGCTTGGTGAGGCTTTAGCCCAGATGTCCCGAAAACCTTCCAGATGTGCTCCCACCAAGGGGGACCCCAGGTGAGCCGGTAGCCCGTCATGCCACGGTTTTGTCAACAGGTTTATCCTGCTTTCTGGCTGCTGCCTGTGAGCGGCCTCTACCTCTGCCCCCACGTACCCGAGTTCCGAAACCTCTACCTCGGGCTCGAAAGGACTGCGATCTAAATGAATTAAACGCTGGTCCTGAATAACCTCTCCTAACCTGTGGTGCGGCTCTCGTATAAGGAGTAGGTAGAAAGGTGGATTTTCCTGCTGTAGCCTGCGAAATCCACTTGTCCAACTCTGAACCGAAAAGCATTCCGCCCCCCCCAAAGGGGATGGATTCTACCACCTTCTTGGTGTCAGAGTCTCATTGCCATTCTCTGAGCCACAAAATCCGTCTGGCCGATGCGGAGATGCGCGATGCTATTCTTTTAATATCCTTTGAGGCTTGACATAAGTATGAAGCAAATTCTCGAATGTGTTCCGCCAGTTGGGTAATCTCTTCTAAGCTATTTTCCTCCTCAATAGCCTGTACAATACGTCCAGACCATGCTCCCATGGCCTTGTTGACCCAAGCACAGACGATCGCCGGTCTCTGTGCTGCACCAGCTGCTGCGAAAATAGACTTTAAAGCTGTGTCAACCTTACGATCTGAAGCATCCTTTAAAGTCGTTACATTAGGTATTGGTAAGATTGTCTTCTTCGACAACCTACCTAGGGAAGCATCAACTACTGGTGGATTCTCCCACTTATCCATTACACCCTTAGGTAAGGGATAAGTTACTTGAAACCTCTTTGGAAATTGAAAGCGTTTGTCAAGTTGTTTCCAAGCCTCCTCCATTTGAGATTGGAGGGATTTAGGAAAGGGAAACACTGCTGAAAGCGGCTTTTGGGATTCGAATAATTCGAAATCTTCTGGCTCCTTTACTTCTTCTATCTTAAAGTTTAGGATCTCTTTGACTGCGTCAATTAAGGAATCCAAACCCGAGATTGCCGTGTCCTCTTCCGGAAAATCGGCGTCCAGGCTAGATTCAATTAACTCACCCTCTTCTGTATCAATGAGAAGACCCTCTTCCTCCTCTGATTCCAGTATAATAGGAAGAGGTCTTTTAACTGCCTTGCGTACAGTCGTCTCTGTTTGTGCGGGCGGCATTAACTTGATGAGAAATTCCTCTATCGTCTTGGAGAATCCCTCAGCCCATTCTGATTGCGGCTTGCGTGATTCTGCCATCTCCTTGGAAATGGTATTTGCAAGTTTGTCTTCCCATGACCTAGCCAGAGCACTGCTCCCAGGTGGAGCATCCTTGTCTAAGCAGGAGTCGCACACCCCAGAGCTGCCAACCCGCTTGCTCTTCTTGTTACACTTCGTACAAACATAACAGGTCTTGGAGGTCTTGGTTGCTTTAGACATGCTGTGTAAACCCCCTATCAGGGTACTTTGCGGCGCTTTCACCCTTTAAACTAGGAAGAGAAAGGCTGTGAGAGATGACGGAAGCAAAGGTATCGGATTCGGCTGGAATTACTGTTCCCATCCTTATATAGAAAAAAGGAACAGGATAAAAATATATACATTTAAAAATAAAAATAAATAAAACACCAGCCGACAAGCAACCCTCACACCACAACTGTAACTCAGCTACGATGGTAGAGTTGGGTCCGCTAGCTTCCTTGTATTTTCAGCAGGATCTTTAGAATAGAAGTCCCTTGAAAATATAAACAATAAGGCAGAATTATTTTGTTCAGGAGATCCTCACATTTCTAACTATATAATTTTACCAGCAGAGAGCTATTTCCCTAAACATCCCTCTCTGTTTTATATGAGGGGGAGGGTTTATCCCTTCCCCCTAGATGGCGCCAGTTAGGGATTAATAAAATGGCCGACATGGACACATTTTTACTATGTTTTCCCACTTATCCATTACAGATTCTACCGCCTTCTCTATAACAGCCAGTGTTTGTGCTATTCAATCTGTCCTCACTATGAATTAAAAACACTAAGAGGGGGCGCGCTGATCTTACTCGCACGCGGCTGAAGGATCCCCTCAGCTGCGCGGAAACAACAGGAGTGTGGCTGGCTGGCACGCATGCTCCGGGACAGCTTCTCACTACGTCCCGCAGCGGCGCTGTGAATGTCTCCCCGCACGCGGCTGAAGGATCTCCTCAGCCGCGTGGAAACAGCAGTGTGGCTGGCGCGAGCGCGCTCCGGGATCGCTTCCCGTAGCGGTGCCATTATTCCCTCACGAGGTTTGATGCTCTGTCTGTGGGCGGACTGCTTCCTTTTTTCCCCGGCGCGCTGTACACCCTGGTGACTGCTTTTCTAGCTGACAGGGAATATCTGACAGGGGATAAAAAATAAAAATAAAAAACCTAGCATGGCCCCTATTGTAGAAACCAGTACTCATTGTGAGGCTGCTGAGTAGAGGATCTCCTGTGAAGAGATGCAGGTCCCTTCAAAAGGGATCTTTGTCTCTCCAATATAAGTATGCCTTGTCTCCCTTTTATTAGGTGGACGTAGCACACTATCTCTTTTTACTTGGAAATTTAGTCAGGAGCTAAGTGCTCCACGTGCTGTACCTTCAGCACAATTTTTCAAACTGAGGGATGTGAATGGGGAGGAGTCAGCTGTGAAGACAATGCTAATTTTAGATTGTGCCACACCTCCGGTTGCAAGCTTCACACCCCTACTGTATAGGACTCCAGTGTCCCCTAGTGGATGAAAGGGAAATAGGATTTTTTTCTACTCATCATAAAATCAATTGTTACGACTCTGCAGACTGTGGGTTTAGAGGGGAAGCTGAGGAGTAGGCAATAAATTGATAAACTAATGGAGCTAAACCCCCCACACATACACACTCCTACCCGAGCCCTCCCAACTCCTCCAACAGTATACCATTAAGTTGCCGGCTGTCGGGATCCCGGCGCAACTATCCAGTTATTTCACTAGTAAAGCCAAAGGTGAATACAACATGACATTGGTACAACCAACACAACACGCCATAGGCACAACTAAGTCGACCAACAACCAGGGAGGGAGTGCCCCCAGATAGAGCGTCAGAAGACCAAGGGGTATATGCAATTAGCGGCGAATCGCGGCAATTTTTCGGCCGTTTTTTAATTCAACACAATTCGACAGTCTAATTTCGGCAAGTGGGTGCCGAAATTGACCATATTCAATAAAAAACGGATTCGACACTCCCGCTGACAAAAAACGGCCGATTTGACGGATTTTGTTCCGATTTTTAAAAAACGGGAAAAAACCCGAAAAAAAATGGCGTGGGGTCCCCCCTCCAAAGCATAACCAGCCTCGGGCTCTTCGAGCCGGTCCTGGTTCTAAAAATCCGGGGGGGGAAAATGTCATGGGATCCCCCGTATTTTTAAAACCAGCACCGGGCTCTGCGCCTGGTGCTGGTGCAAAAAATACGGGGGACAAAAAGAGTAGGGGTCCCCCGTATTTTTTACACCAGCATCGGGCTCCACTAGCTGGACAGATAATGCCACAGCAGGGGGTCACTTTTACACAGCGCCCTGCGGCCGTGGCATTAAATATCCAACTAGTCACCCCTGGCCGGGGTACCCTGGGGGAGTGGGGACCCCTTCAATCAAGGGGTTCCCCCCCCCAGCCACCCAAGGGCCAGGGGTGAAGCCTGAGTCTGTCCCCCCCATCCAAGGGCTGCGGATGGGGGGCTGATAGCCTTTGGAAAAATGAAAGAATATTGTTTTTTCCAGTAGTACTACAAGTCCCAGCAAGCCTCCCCCGCAAGCTGGTACTTGGAGAACCACAAGTACCAGCATGTGGGAGAAAAACGGGCCCGCTGGTACCTGTAGTTCTACTGGGAAAAAAATACCCAAATAAAAACAGGAGACACACACCGTGAAAGTAAAACTTTATTTCATACATGCCGACACACACATACTTACCTATGTTGACCCGCCGACTGCCACGCCCCCCTCGTCACTGAAGAATCCGGGGTACCTGTGAATAAAATTATACTCACCTCAATCCAGTGTCCAGGTTATATCCACGTACTTGGCAAAACAACAAAACGGCAACCCGGACCAAACGGACTGAAAGGGGTGCCATGTTTACACATGGGACCGCTTTCCACGAATGCCGGGACCCCACGTGACTGCTGTCACAGAAGGTCCCTTCAGCCAATCAGGAAGCGCTACTTCGTGGCACTCACCTGATTGGCTGTATGCGCGTCTGCTGTCAGACAGCGCATCGCACAGCTCCCTCCATCAGTTTCAATGGTGGGAACTTTGCGGGTAGCGGTGGGGTTACCCGCGGTCAGCCGCTGACCGCGGGTGACCTCACCGCTGACGCAAAGTTCCCACCATTGAATATAATGGAGAGGCTTTGCGATGCGCTGTCTGACAGCAGACGCGCATACAGCCAATCAGCAGAGTGCCAGGACGTTGCGCTCGCTGATTGGCTGAAGAGACCTTTCTGTGACAGCAGTCACGGGGGAGGTCTCTGCATTCGTGGAAAGGGGTCCCATGTGTAAACATGGGACCCCTTTCAGTCCATTTGGTCCGGGTTGCCGTTTTGTTGTTTTGCCAAGTACGTGGATTATAACCTGGACACTGGATCAGGTGAGTATAATTTTATTCACAGGTACCCCGGATTCTACTTGGACAAGTGGACCGAACGTCGTGTCAACATAGGTAAGTATGTGTGTGTGTCGGCAGGTGTGAAATAAAGTTGTACTTTCAAGGTGTGCGTGTCCTGTTTTTATTTGGGTATTTTTTTTCCAGCAGAACTATAGGTACCAGCGGGCCCGTTTTTCTCCCGCATGCTGGTACTTGTGGTTCTCCAAGTACCAGCTTGCGGGGGAGGCTTGCTGGGACTTGTAGTACTACTGGAAAAAACAATATTCTTTCATTTTTCCAAAGGCTATCAGCCCCCCATCCGCAGCGCTTGGATGGGGGGGGGACAGCCTCGGGCTTCACCCCTGGCCCTTGGGTGGCTGGGGGGGACGACCCCTTGATTGAAGGGGTCCCCACTCCCCCAGGGTACCCCGGCCAGGAGTGACTAGTTGGATATTTAATGCCACGGCCGCAGGGCGCTGTTTAAAAGTGACCCCCGGCTGTGGCATTATCTGTCCAGCTAGTGGAGCCCGATGCTGGTGTAAAAAATACGGGGGACCCCTACTCTTTTTGTCCCCCGTATTTTTTGCACCAGGCGCAGAGCCCGGTGCTGGTTTTAAAAATACGGGGGATCCCTGTCATTTTTCCCCCCGGATTTTTAGAACCAGGACCGGCTCGAAGAGCCCGAGGCTGGTTATGCTTTGGAGGGGGGACCCCACGCCATTTTTTTTCGGGATTTTACCATTCCATTTAAAAAAAAATATATATATAATATTTTTAAAAATATATAAATAATACTTGTGCCTCCAAAATAGACAAACCAAGTACCTAATCCCTTCTAATATAAATAGATATGCTATTACCAATAAAAAAACACCAAAAAAAACAGGTTTTAAATTTGTTTTATTAGATTCCCCCACCAAAGTGTGGCGGATTGAAAATGATGAATTTACTGTCTAAAAGCACTGTTGTCGAATTTCCAAACTTCAATTAAATATACTTTTGGCGAATTGCCGCATTTATACCATTGCAGAAATGTCGAATTTGACAAATGTCGAATTTGACAAATGTCGAATTTGACAAATGTCGAATTTGACAAATGTCGAATTTTGAAAGTCCGTTTTTTTGACGGAAAGTACTGAATTGCATTGTCGATTTATTTATTTTGGCGAAAAAGTCCAGTTTTTCGACAATTTCGGGAATTCGACCGCAATTGCATATACCCCCAAGACTTCCGAAGTTCTGCAGTCTGGTCCACATAAATCCACAACGCTCAAAACACCACCCATGGAGCAGAGAGCTATCTGAATCAGAAGGACGAAAAGCTGGCGGCGGAACTGGAAACCTCACCTGCAGAGTTGAGCAGCAGACGGCATGCTCAATGGCAGCAGTTTTCCTTTAAAAAATTGCACTATGACACCATTTTTAATATTCAAGATGGCCACAGCGAGCCAACTGAGGCTCGCGGCGTCATCGCTCTGTCCCCTTGTGCCGATCAGTCCAGCGGTAAAGGAGGAGCAAGGAAGAGTTCCTGAAGATAGAAGACACTGGAAGTCCTGTTGGGCGGCAGCCATGCAAAAGAGCTTAAAGGACACCGCCCTCCAGGTGATGCCAGAAGTCCTGGGAGGGACGGCGGCCATGCAAAAGAGCTTACAGCCCGCCACCCCCAGAGTGAAGATTAAAGACGACGACAGGGGACATTGCTAACCATGGGGTGTAGAAGGTGCCGTGAAAAGCTGGGCACATGAAACTAAACTTGTTTGAAGCTAACCCCTCTTCCTCTACATCCAATCAAACCCTCTCAGCCAAATCGGAAAAAGAGTTTAAACGTAATTTTATAGGAAAGCCTAAACAAATAGAGTGTACAACAAAGTGTACCCTAGATGGAGTAAGACAAACGTTTTTAACCGAGAGTACCAAAAATCCTCTTTTCTCTGTCCTCCTAGATGGTGGACACTGTCAACCATGAGAACATTCTAGGGAGTGCACCAAAACTGGAATCTCTAGCCACAAACACTTGTACAAGTTATAACAATATGTATGAACGGCTCAAGAAAGTGAACATTAAGTCCCCTGCATCATACGCTTTATTTATTTTTTCCTTTTAAACTGGTTTGTTAAGAAATAGTTTTTATATGAAAGTGTAATTGCTTAGCAATGCCTCACCCTATAGCTTAAAACCTACTAAAATCTTGGTATTTTGGAGAAGTATGTCATTTGAATTTGTGTAGTTGTCCCGTGCATCACGGAGAATCACCCATGAGGCTCTTACCGATCTGGTAGAATGAACCAATCTAAGCTCTTATCCATTTGACCCCTGATTGCTGGCCAAACACATTTGTGTGCATCATAGATCTTCAAGAACCACATCAAGTCCAGAGAAGACAGCTGCTAGGATTACAATGTCCTTATCTAAATGAAAAATGGACAAAAACCTTTAGCTGAAAAGAGGAACCTGTTTTTAGGACAGCTCAATCCTGGCGGAAAACCAAGTACAGAGATCTGCATGAAAGGGCTGGCAATTTGGACACTCATCTTGCAAAAAAGATGAGCAATAAAAAAGCCACCTTCCAGGTAAGGTACTTCAAGTCTACTGAATCAAACAGTTCAAATGATGGATTTTGCAACACCGAGAACTAAATTAAGATCCCAAGCACCACCGGTGGATTATAAGGTGGCTGGACATGACACACACCCTGAAGTAATGTATGAAGTACTATAATGGAAACCAATCTACTTTGAAAAATCAATGGAGAAAGCTCAAAACTGCACATTAATTCACTTTCAAAGCCATGCGGTAAGAACGACAAGATGAGAGCCAACTTGTGAGCCGCAGCATGCCCCTTTTTCCGCTCACACCAAGCAAAATATATATATCTTCAAAATGCTGTGTTTTGGAAGAAAAGCCTTACCTTGGAGGATCAAGGCTCCAACAGCCAACTGAGATAACTATGGATAGAAGAAGGGATCTTGGTTTAGCAGATCTACCTATTCAAGCAGTTTGTATGGATGTTTCCCCACCAGAAAAAGAATGTTTGTGTACTAAGGCCATAATGGCAAGCCGGATATCATCTGAATGACTGGAACCTTTTCTGCCTTGACCTTCTTGAGGTCACACGGAATCATGGGAATTGACGGGAAAAGATAACATAGATGGTAACACCAAAAAACTGTCAGGGTGTCCACTAAAACAGCCCGAGGATCCTTGGTTCTTTTCCCGTACAGCTGAATCTTGTGGTTTAGCCAACAGGCCATCAGGTCTACCTCTGGCAGACCACACCGCTCTGCCAGCTGACTGAATACTTCTACATGTAGGCAGCACTCCCCAGGATGAAGATCGACACTACTGCCATAACACACCTTTCTGCCCAGCAAAAGATCTTGGTAATTTTTCCCATGGTCAAAGATCTTCAGGTTACTCCTTGATGATTTATGTATGCCCTGGTGTTGTCTGATTGGATCTGAAGGAGATCTCTTCAATAGAATGGCTGAGCTTGGAGCAGCGCCATTAGCACTGCTCTTAGCTGGAGGACATTTACCAGAAGGAGAACTTCATCCTGGGACTAAAGTCCTTGTAGACAAAGACCGAGACCCCGTCACCACTCCCCCAACCCAGGAGACTGACATTGTTGTGACCACGCTCTAGGTCTCCCACAGACAGGAACTGTCCTAGGTGGTGTCGGTTCAGCAACCAAAAAACAGAACAGTGAGCTGCTAGAGATAGGAGGACCTGGCTCACAAGGTGAAGACTGGCCCGTGACCAATGTGCCAGGAGTTGTATCTAAAGGGTCAGCAAATAAACACACAATACCGAGACGGTTCCAAATTAAACTTGGGGGGGTCTTAATTGGAGAGGAGATTAGAAAAGTGCAACCGACCCTGCTTTTATAAGCAGGTACCAAGATACGGGATGATAGCCACCCCCTCTGACTGCAAAAATACAGCCATCACTGCCATAATCTTGATGAAGATCTACGTAGCCGTTAACAGATTGAATGGAAGAGCCCAGAACTGGATATGAGCACTGCCCACTGAAAATCTGAGCAGGTAATGGTGCCCCTCCAAAAGTGGGACATACATATATACATCCTTGATGTCCATGGAAGCAATAAATGTCTCGCTCCATAGCGTGGGTCACGGAACAGAGAGACTCCACCTGGATCATGGGGACAAGGATGTGTTCATTCATGTATTTTAGGTTCAGAATCAGTAAATAGTCCATACTGTGATCTGGAAAAGTGACGGAAGCTCTGACTCCGTGACCTAGAACCAGAAGTGTACAGTCGATTCGAGGGGTTTTCTTAAGCCACAATCATCTAAATTATAACAAATAAAGCCTTGAAATATCTCACTTTGCATGTAATGAGTCTATATAATATATTATAATATATTAGTTTCCCCTTTTAAGCTGAATTACTGAAATAAATGAACTTTTGCACGATATTCTAATTTTCTGAGTTTCACCTGTAGAGGGAGAGAGATTAGCTTCATACAAGTTTAACGTAACGTGCCCAGTTCCTCAGAGCTCCCTCTTCACCCCACAGTTGGCAGATAGGAGCAAAAACAAACTCACCGCTACCAATCACACTGCGCCGCATCCTTCCCTGCATCCATCTCTGAATCAGACCCTCTGCCTTTTTTTGCCTATACAGATTTTTGGGACTCTAGAATCTAGACACACATGCAGGAACAACATACTCTTCTCCACTAGAACACTACTCCGATCCAATGTGTTGGGGGAATGTCACACGTGCATACAATGTACAGGAGAGCTCTGGAAGGATATGGTGGCTGAAAGAAGCACTTGCCACAGCAGTAGATAACTAACCTCTTGAAGTAGATTGTTATTACAGTAAAGTGTCCTTATGGCTATCCGAACCAAAACGCCTTTCTTCAACGGTATACCTGAAACAGTAAATATCAGATCCAGACATAAGATCCAGAGCTCTACTTGACCAGAGTCACATAGAAGGGTAACACAATCGCAAACCACATACTACAGTAACGACAATTCAAAATATTGACAGGTACAAAAGGTCAACAGATAAAGGGTTGACAGGGTCATAAGGTTGACAGTTTTTCTTTTAACAGGTGTGGTATAGAAGATTCACAGTGTTTAGGTCAACAGATAAAAAGTTGACACAAGTTTTTTTGTTCAAATCTTGTATGCGGGTTACTATTCCCAATCGTAGTCCACGTGGATAGTAAAACAAGCAAATGTTGGGAAATCATGTGAAAAAACTAAAACCAAAAAACGTGTTGACCATTTGTCGACCTTTTGTACCTGTTGACCATATGTCAACCTACTGACTGTCAACTTATCGGCTTGATACCCCTTTAAAGTCTATCCTGCATGTGGTATAAAGAAAAGGAATTCTGGTGTCTGGCAAATAAGGAACATCTATAGCACCGAAGTATATTTTATGTAAGTAGAGAGAACACCGAAACCCCCCTCCCCCAACAGGACACAACTTGCAGCAAAACGTGGAGCCCTCTCACATTACTAACCTTCATGATGTGTGCACAATTCCCCCCCTACAAGCTCGTTTCCTGGGGGGCAGCTTTTGGTTCGGAACATGGTGAGGTAGATCTCAAACTGGTCTGGTGTAAGGAAATGGCTGATGCCACCCTTCATTCCCTTTATATTCAGCATGGAATGCGCCGCGGTTGGGAAATCGCCATACTTGCACATGTAAAAGCACAACTTCTGCTTAAGGCAGTTCAACCTGCAAGACAAACAGACACAACGTAGGCGTCTCAGCAAGCAAATCGCGTGTGAGGAGTTTAGCTCTAAAGGAGAGTAAAGATGAGGCTTACCAGGCGCCGTCTGAGGTTTGCACCGCATTCAGGTAGCGCACCAACTGCCTGTAACTATAGAACACAGCAACTTTAGTCATTTGTCTACAATATGCTTTGTGGGCTGAACGAATATTCAGGAGGGTGTGTCCTATCAATTTACTAAGAACCAGGCAGGGAACCATCAATTGTTCTGGTTATGTTCCCCGCCAAGCCCCAAATAAAATGTACAACCTACAGCTTTGCAGAACAGTGACACTTAGACCAAGAGCCCCTGTTCTGCTGAGCCACACCACCAAATAGGAGTACTGACCTTTTGTCTTCCTCCAGTTTCTGCACCCTGGCTTGCACTACAGGCGGCGCCTCCCACAGGTATTCCTTCTTGCCTTTATTTGATCGTACCCCTGATGGATTCTGACCAGCCAACACAGACGTCAAAAACAAGTTGTCCCATCTCATGACATTTAGGCTGGTGGGATACAAATTCCATGGTAAGGAAACTATAGCAAGTGATTACTCCTAGGTACACGGACAGTATCCCCATCAGGTAACCTTTCCAACTCTCAGAATAAACTTACACATTCAAGTTTTCCTTAGCAAAAGGAAAATACATTTGTCAAATCATAAGCTGCAGTTTCAAGTTAAGAACATACTCTCCCTTCTTTGTGGGTCTCTCACCCTTTAAAATAGATTATTACCATCAGGACATGAACTGGACAATAAATCCCCTACATTACACGCCTGCTTAGCCAAGACCAAGCTAAACTTATAGGCTACAGGTTAGAGAACTTTTTGCAACTACTAGGAATCAGACTGATACATAAGATTGACATAAGTGCTGGATATGACCTTATACTAAAGCCTGATTTAGATCTGGATTATGTGATATTGAGCTATCACCAACTTGAGAAACAGGGATTTTATACAGATTACTAAATCTACATCTGCATCATTGCAGCAAGCTACTACTTTCAGTATGCAGCGGTGCGACTAAGTTCCAGCAAAGAATCCCTATACAGAGCCTTAGATTGCCCCTGAATAGCTAACCCCACAGGAACAAGTTTCCCATTTTATTTACATTGGTGTGGTGCATTTTGTAGGTACTTCTTGGCTCTCTTCTAATAGCTTAAAGTAGCTTAAACTCCTGCTCATGTGACTGCTGTCCAGAGGAGCCTGCCCAGGATCAGCCAGCCCCACAAGCAGCTCCTGACCAACACTTGCACCCACAGATCCACAACCTCTTCCTGTGATCAAAGCATCAATGACTTCCCTATCCTCCCCACAGAGCTTCATTCCAAGGAAAGGGTACGAAGATCACTAGCAATGTCTGTGACCCAGATACCCAAAACGTGGCCTTCTTGCAGCCTAGGATCGGTTATCTCCTGAAGAGACGGAGCTAAGTTCCATCTTAATATTCATTATCACAGAGTACCCTGCGTAACCATTTTGGTCAAACAAACCAATAGGAGCATTAAGCTTAACGCTGAGATCCAGCAGCCCCACTGCTACCTGGGAGCAGATCCGGCCAGCTTTCATTTTCCACAGCAGCCTTACACATGTCTGAATGGGAACATAGGAACCACGTGGCTTAGGTGGGTGAAGCTTAGCCTGCTAACCATAATGCTGCTTAAGCCAAGCATTCAGTTCATGTGAGCCCAGTAAGTGTGGATGACCCAGAACGCAAATAGGGGGCAATAGTCATCGGTGGCTGGCGATTCCAGCAGTCCTGATTGATGAACAGGATTTATGGCCATTCTGGACTCAAACAGTGACTTTCAGAATAATTTTGATATAAAATGAGCTAGCCATTTCATTTCCCTCTATAAAGGGACAGTTTTCCCCAAAAAAGTGAGAAATAACAATACAATGGGGAAGATGTATTAAGCCTGGAGAAGTGATAAAGCAGTGATAAGTGCAAGGTGATAACGCACCAGCCAATCAGCTCCAATATGTAAATTAACAGGAGCCAATTGGCTGGTGCGTTATCACCTGGCACTTATCACTTCTTTATGCCTTCTCCAAGCTTAATACATCTGCCCCATTAAGACTAAAAGACAACACAGGATCATTTGTTCCAACAAGACGACCATAAACATGTACACTGTTCCATGTAATTCCATCTACAGCAAATAGCTATCAATACACAGCGGATCACCGGCATGTTACCTGACTGCGCACAGGTGACTCACCTGTTTGCTAAGGCGAAGCAATGCGGAGGGAGCGGAATAGATAGAAAAAAAGTAACAAATTTGTCATATAGGTACTTTGGATAATCTGCCAGGACCAGGAGCCTTTGCAAAGTGGTTACAATCCTAAAACGAAGGGGGGGGGAGAAAAAGATAATTTACAAATTTTATGCAAACATTTCAAACAGCATTTTTAATCACAGTGGAATGCATTAACTAAAACCTGAAAGCCAGGCCGAAACTCTCCAGTAAATAATCAGTCATTCATTAATAACGGGATTCTTGCAATTAAGAGAAATAATTTTCAATGAATCCATTGGGAGACACAGATCCCTGGGGAATTATAAAGGCTCATCCAGGAGTTTGGCTCATTTAAAACCATCTCTGTATTATGTTAGAAATGCCTGCCCTTTTCTAAATCTCCATCCTGCAGAGGATTCAGTTCTTTTTGTAAGTAGGACCCACAGGATAGCACAGAGATAAAGGGAACTACTGCAGAGAAAATATCACATAAACACATAACCGCACAAACTTTTTATAGATAGATAGATCGATCGATCGATCGATATTGGGAGAACTCACCAGTCTTCAGTTTGCTGTATTTACTGTATTTTGCTATGATGTGTGTTGACGCTGTTTGTAAAGTGATGTCACTAATTGTACTTGGAGGTGGGTTAGAGTGTATATAATCATGTTCTGTTGGCTGTACTGTGATCTTGACAAAGGTCCCAGAGGGGACCGAAACGTTGTTGTAACTCTATGTTGTACCTGATGGTCTGATTAAACCTGTGCAAATTGAAGAGTGGCGAGTGCTCCCAATTTTGCTACGGATGAGAGTGGAGATTGCTACATACTCCTCTCAATGGACGGCACCCCAGCATGTGGATATAAAAACATGAGTGTGGACCATCTGTGTTATATATATATATATATATATATATATATATTTATTAACTAATGGGGTGGGGACACTGGACCATGGGGAGTCCCTAAACTGCCCTTATGGGTGGGTATGCTCAGAAGCTGCAGTACACAGCACCTTTCATCCAATACAAAGATCTTTGGGCTCAAAAGTGCTGCGCTTGTAAACCACGTGGACCAGGTGGCTGCTTTGTGCCTTTCCCCCTAGGAGGCGCTCACTGATCATCACAGCGACAGAAGACCATGTAAGACTCTCTAATCACCTAGGATGACGTTCTAGCAAGCATATACTTTGATGCAGGTCAACTTTGCTGTGGACCAAAGGACCTAAAGATTATTTTATTTCTAAACCAATGATCTCTGTGCAATGTCAGAAGCAAACTATTGTGATATATATATTTTTATTTTTAAAGAGAATTTATTGAAGGCATCAAGTAAATACAGAAAACACCATACAGCAGTAATAGGCCTGTGCAGGAGAGGAAAGTGGATAAGTTAAGAAGCAGCAAAACACTAAATGAACCTAAGGTATTTTTTTTATTATTTAAACTATGCGGGAGGAGAGAAGGAGGGAGGAAGGAAGGAAGGAGGGAGGGAGGGAGGGAGGAAGGAGGAAGGAGGGAGGAAGGATAGAGGGTATTTCTCGGGCAGTACACTGAAGATTATGAAGTTCGTGGGTCAAGGTAAGTACAAGCGCTAAAGCAATACTGCTTCCTTTTCGTGATAGTAATCCACTTTGTAAAGATAGGACACTTGAATCTCTTGGATGTAAATGGATTTTCTTTGGATCTCCAACCACATGAAATAAAATAAAGAACACAATGGTGTAGTGCAGGGGTGGCCAGACTTTTGGAGTCGGTGATCTACTTTGAAAGCTGAAAATCTTTTGTGATCTACCTAGGTGGGATAATAGTGCGCGCTGCAAGTGCGCACCCAAAAGGGGGCGTGGCATAACAAAAGGGGGCGTGACATAACAAAAAAGGGTCGTGGCATTGCTGCACAAGGTGTAATGACCGTCTCGCACGAAATCACGCATTGGCCCCCACAGGTAAAAACCTCAAACACATGCCCCCACAGTGCCAGATACACATATGCCCCCACAGTGCCAGATACACATGTCCCCACAGTGCCAGATATGCCCCCACAGTGCTAGATATGCTTCCACAGTGCCACATATGCCCCCAAAGTGCCATGCCCCCACAGTGCCAGACACACATGTCCCCACAGTGCCAGATATGCCCCCACAGTGCCACATATGCCCTCACAGTGCCATATATGCCCCCCACAGTGCCATATATGCCCCCCACAGTACCATGTGCCCACAGTGCCAGATATGCCCCCACAGTGCTGCTCACCGTTTTGCTGCTGTGGTGAGGAGAGCGCAACGCGTGCCTCTCCTGCCTGCCGACCTGCCCCTCAGTCTGGTCTCCGGCAGTGTGTATATCTCAAATCAAGCGCCGGTCCGCGAGCTCTAATTGGCTAACGAACCAGCGCCTGATTTGAGACATACACTCCGCCGTCACCGCCGGAGACCAGACTAAGGGCGGCAGGCAGGAGAGGTGCGCGCTGCACTCTCCTAACCTCTGTGGATGGGCGGCGGATCGCGAACGACTGGTTGCATGTCCGCGATCGACTGTTTGGCCACCCCTGGGTGTAGTAAGTTCAGACTTAAATCATAGCAAAATGATAGTCTCTGTTAATAGGAGGTGTATTGATAGAAGACCCTTCACTGTCTCAATATAGAGATCGATAGTGGCATACCATACTCACAGAAGAAATAGATGGATAATGCACATAAAGGTTTCTTTTATATTTCTGACTGGTAAATGGTGTACCCAAACTCACAATAGAGCCGAATCAGATGTACATATAAAGGTTTCTTTTATCTGTGTAAAGACCAAAATATGGGCGTACCCCAACTCACAATGTGAGAAACTGGCACGTGTGTATCAAGGTATCTGTGTCCTATCACCATATATCAAATAAGATATCTATTACTTGATATGGAATTCAAAAAGGGCATACCGCAATCACACTGGAACCTGTATATAAAAGGTTCCTCTTTCCTTATGTAAGGATATCGGACCCAAAAAGTTAATTAGAAAATGGAGATTCAAAAAAAAAAACCTCATAAAACAAAGATAGGAGGCTAACATAAAAACATACCAGAATATATTTTTTTTAAAAATTATGTACAAGGACCACTTCATACACACCAAATGGGAGGAGACCAGGAGGTTAAGATGTAGAAACCTGATGTAGAGCGTCCGGACCTCTGATCCATCAGTCACCTTGATGGTCAAAAACTCACCATAATGGTTTGTACAGTGGAAGGCTCCCCTCTGCCACCGTGTTTCAATATGCTGGCTCTTTCTCAAGGTACATCTTAATATCCTTTGGGCTTCTCCCATTTGGTGTGTAATATGCGATCCTTGTGAAAAAAAATTTTTATATATACATTTAGTATATTCCTGTATGTTTCTCTTACGTCCTAGGGGATTCTGGGAAAGGTACTTCAGTACGGTGGGGTATAGATGGGGACCAAAAGGAGGCTGGGCACTTCAAATAAAACTTTGTGTGTGCTGGCTCCTCCCTTCTATGCCCCCTCCCACAGACAGTTTAGAAAAATGTGCCCTCAGGGCCGGTCACTGTCTGGAGAGGCTCCAATGTTTTCTTAATTTTTATTTATGACTTTTTGTTAATTTGGACTGACAGGTTGGCTCCTGCCTGTCTACACCGAGGGAAGCTTAGAGGGGAGCGAGACCAACCTCCTCTAAGGGTTAATGGTCCGCGTCCCCGGCTACAGGGCATAGTCCTGAGGGCTATCGTGCAGTTACTCCGGTCACTGGCGCTCGGTCCCGCAGCCACTACCGCCGACCTGGGCAGCTGAAATGGTGAAGATTGGTGAGTTGATGCCGGGGCCCTGACTAGCGGGGTGCCTGGAGGTAACGTGGCGGAGTCTGATCTTCCGGCGTACTGCCTTAGTGCTAGGGTTGCTGGCGTCGGGAGAAGACATACAAACTGGCAATAAGCTGCCAGGGGCTACAGTCAGGGCTGGCCGGCAGCTTACACATACTAGTCAGTTTGTGCAGGGGAAGAACCCGCGCCATGTTGGGGGCGGGTCTTTACTCAGAGCGGGACCAGCAGCGGAAAGGCGCCATTCTCGGCCGCCTCAGCGTCTGCGGTGTGCTGACAAGGCTACTAAAGCCTCCGGGGACCCCTCAGACTGCGGTGTGGTACAGTGGGGTCATATAACTATATATATATGTATCTGTATATATTAGTGGGAGCGCTCTAGTCTAAATCTGGACCATTTACACAGGGTCCTGTTATCACTGCCCAGCGTCAGTGTTTCGCTGCAGTGTAAATGGGAAGAAGTGTGCTGGTTCCTCTTTTTTGTGTTCCTATCCTGAAGATGGGGAAAGAAGACACCTGTGCTGGTTTATTTCTTCCTCTGTGTGTATATCTTGTGTGTATGATTTTTGTGTCAGTATCGCAGGGAAAGCTGTTGCATGTGTTGCTTCCAGTCATTTACGCCGGAATCTGAGGATTCCAGAATTTGTGTTTGTTGCAGTGACTCCTCTCCGAGTGGCAGCAAATCACAGGATTTGCCTACAACCTGTCTTTTTGCTTTAAAAGGTGTAATGGCAATAGCAAAGAAGGAGAGGAGGGTTTTACAAAAATCTGTGAATGATCTAATGTCAGGCCAGATTACGTCTGCCCAACCCCCAAGAATTTTGCCTCAGAAACGTATGCTGCCTCCGGTGCTCCAGTCGGACTCTGAGGAGGATATTGCGGAGGATGAAGAAGAGGAGCTTTTTATTGGGAGGAAGCTACCCCAAATCAGGGAGTGGAATCATTTATCTATGCGATAAGATATGTACTGCAGACCCAAAATACGGAGTTGGATCAAGAGGCCACTGTGTTTTTTTCAAAGCCAAAAAAGTCAAATGTGACTTTCCCGGTGTCAGTTAGACACTATGTTTAAAGAGGTTTGGGTACACCCTGATAAAAAGTTTCAGGTGCCAAAAAGTTTTGTGGCCTAGTTTCTCTTCCCTGTGTACAACAGGAAATTTGGGAGACTCCACCTTCAGTGGATGCTTAGGTATCACGTCTGTCAAAAAAGATGGTGTTATCGTTGCAGGGAGCGACTTCCTTAAAGGAAGCGGCTGACTGCAAAATTGAGAATATTTTGAAATCCATATACATGGCGGCAGGTGTTTCACAGCGACCGGTGATTGGGGGTTGCTGGATCACAAAAGCAATAGAAAAGTGGCTTAATGACCTCGCTTCTGGTATCAGTGATGGCAGAGATCAGTCTGATCTTTTGCAATTGACGCTACACATTCAGGAGTCAACATCCTTTGTGTGATGCACTTAAGGAAAATTGCTCTTCTAAACGCTCGTATGACTGCGATGTCTGTTGCGGCACGTAGGGCTTTGTGGCTGTGTCAGTTGTCAGCGGACGCCGAATCCAAGAAAGGTGTAGAAGGGTTGCCTTTCACAGGAGAGGTCATATTTGGAGAGGAATTTAATAAATGGATTACTCAGGCTACAGCCGGTAAATCCACTTACTTGCCGTCTGCGGCTCCGCCTGCTAGACGAGCATATCCAGGCCCATCCCACCAGTCCTTTTGTACGGCCAGGTTTCGTGGCAGAGCTAGGGGTGCCTCAAATGCATCACGAGGAACTAGAGGTAGGGGGCGTAAACCAGCTACGACAGGACCCGAGGAGCAGAGTGCCAGCTCAGCTTCCTTTAAGCCATCTGCATGACGCCAGATCCCCAGAGATGGGAAAACTCCAGGTTGGGGCTCATCTCAAACATTTCAGCCATGTTTGGAACAGTTCCTGCCAGGATGCATGGGGTCAAATCTCTGATTTCCCAAGGATACAGGCAAGAGTTCGAATTTATTCCTCCTCACAGATTCTTCGAGTCCAATTTACCAGTTTCTGCGGATATGCAAGAAACTTTGCAGGGGGCAATAGAGAAACTGATCCGAACTCAGGTCACTGTCTCAACTCCTGCTCACCAGAGAGCAAGGGGTTTTCATTCAAATCTCTTTGTGGTACCGAAACCGGATGGTTTGGTCAGACCTATTTTAAATCTCAAGTCACTGAACCCGTATTTTACGGGTCAGTGTTCGCAAATACGCGCTATAGCGTGTATTTTACCAGGATCTGAAGGTGGGGACTCACTTTTCAAAAATGTGAGGGTCCCCGGGGACGCGCTCCGCTGCAGCCAACTCCTTGTAAACTGCCGGCGACGGCGCTTCTTGCCCATACAGAGCGGAGGTGGAGCCTTACCACTGGCAGTCTGGCGGTGCCCCCTCCCCCTCCTGGTCACGTGCAGCGGCATCACACGGGGGCCGGGCAGAGAGAGACGACGGCTCTGCGGCTGCTGTACGCTGTGCTGTGGGCGGTGACTCACCAAGACCGTGAACTGCAGCTCCCTCCCAACTTGATATCTGCCTCCCTTTCGGCTGCCTCCAGTGTGCTCTCCTGCGATCTGTGTGAAGGAGAGCAGCGGTGATCGGCCAGGAACCTCACCCCCAGCCCCTGCCATGCTCTGCCACCATACTGCTGCCGTGAGAAGAGCGGGCTGCACCATTACCATCAGGTGTCCCCAGCATCCCTACGGACGCCCAACTACCGGGCCTGTGAGAGGGGAGCCAGTTCCCGAGGTGGCCGCATTGGGTACACCCTCCCCCCCTCCCCCCTCAAACTTCTTCTCACTTCTTTTATCTGACGGAAGCAGCGGTGACCGCACAGGGCCCTGGTGCGGAAGGTACGTTCCCATATAGCAGGCGGCAGAGGGGGAGTGAGGTGCATACACAGCACGGAGTCCTAGCTTTCATGTCCATGGGTATGTAACTGAGTTGATCACCTGGAGTAATCTGTGCTTTCTACAGTAGTTTTGTAGTAAGTGTGCCCCATGTACAGAGTCTTTAGTATATATAGCATTAAGGTATATGGTCTTCTTTACTGTGCTGCGGTGGGCTCTACCTGGTGCAATGTGTATAACGGCGTGCTCTACCTGGCGCATTGCGTATAACGTGCTCTACCTGGTGCAATGCGTATAACGTGCTCTACCTGGTGCAATGCGTATAACGTGCTCTACCTGGTGCAATGCGTATAACGTGCTCTACCTGGTGCAATGCGTATAACGGAGTGCTCTAACTGGTGCAATGCGTATAATGTAGTCTACCTGGCGCAATGCGTATAATGTAGTCTACCTGGTGCAATGCGTATAATGTAGTCTACCTGGTGCAATGCGTATAATGTAGTCTACCTGGTGCAATGCATATAATGTAGTCTACCTGGTGCAATGCGTATAATGTGCTCTACCTGGTGCAGTGTGTATAACGTGCTCTACCTGGTGCAGTGTGTATAACGTGCTCTACCTGGTGCAGTGTGTATAACGTGCTCTACCTGGTGCAGTGTGTATAACGTGCTCTACCTGATGCGGTGTGTATAACGTGCTCTACCTGGCGCGGTGTGTATAACGTGCTCTACCTGGCGCAATGTGTATAACGTGCTCTACCTGGCGCAGTGTGTATAGGAGGTTCTACCTGGTGTAATGTGTATAAGCGGCACTACAGTGTGGTGTAATGTGAATTGGCACTATTATGTGGTAACGCCCCTTCCCCATGAAGCCATGCCCCTACATTTTTGCGGCGCGCCCCGCCTGTAGTTTCGATTCTGGGAGGTGGAGCTCCAATTCACTTTCTGCCAAAGGGCACCAAAATATCTAGTTAAAGCTCTGGGGCAGAGTGTCCTGCATGCTACACAGCCCAGCAGCACTGTCGCCCCCTTACCCCACCTTGCAACACTTCTGTAGTATCCAAATAAGATTAATATTAATAAAAACCTTAATTCCGATGGGACCCAGAAAAGAACCCGTAGGACCCCAATTTTTAAAAGTGAGGGGTCCCTGGGACCCACTTTTTTTTGGGCTCAGCGCGATCACTGCGGGTGTTCAAATTCTAGATGGAATCCTTGAAAGCAGTTGTTGCAGAACTGGAGGAGGGTAAATTTCTTGTTTCTTTGGACATAAGGGATGCTTACCTTCACATCCCGATATGGCTGCCTCATCAGGCTTACCTGAGCCTGCAGGACCTTCACTACCAGTTCCAGGCTTTGCCTTTAAGTCTCTCGAAAGCACCGAGAGAGTGTTCACAAAGGTGATGGTGGAAATGATGCTCCAAGTTCGGCTACAGGGTGTAAACATAGTCCCGGATCTGGACGACCTGCTGATAAAGGCGGAGTCCAGGGAACAGTTGCTGCCGAGTATCAGCCTTACAAAATCACTGCTGACTCGTCACGGGTGGATTCTGAATTTACAGAAATCGCACTTGGAACCCATTCAGCGTCTACAGTTTCTGGGTATGATTCTGGATATGGTGGCGCAGAAGGTGTTCCTACCTCTGGACAAGGCGAAGGCTATCCAGGCGCTGGTACGGTCAGTACTGAAATCAAACCGGGTCTCCGTGCATCTCTGTATTCGCTTGCTTGGGAAGATGGTGGCCTCTTACGAGGCGATTCAGTACGGCAGGTTTCATGCAAGACCCTTCCAGTTGGAACTCCTCAACAAATGGTCGGGGGGTCAAATCTACAGATGCACCAGCTTGTGAGACTGTCACCTCAGACGACAGTGTCTTTACTGTGGTGGTTGCAGTTCTCTCACTTGGTGGAGGGTTGAGCCTTTGGGAGTTATCACTGGATACTCCAGACGACGGACGCAAGCCTCAGGGGCTGGGAAGCGGTGACTCAGGGAGTTCAGTTTCAGGGACAATGGTCCAGACAGGAGTCATGCCTTCCGATAAACATTCTGGAACTCAGGGCGATTTACAATGCTCTGTTTCTAACTCTCTCTGCACGTTATATCTGCCTCCCCTGCAGTGCACATGGTTTTGCCCAACTGCTAACAAAGTTCCTGCTGCGATCAACTCAGAATTACCCCCTTAGTATCTCTGTACAGTATGTTCTACTAGGGTACTAATTAGCACGAACAGCTTGTAACGTACAGTGGTAAGTATAATCTTTCTATGTATAATGGAGAGAGATAAAAGCTCCTCCCTAAGTTCCTGGATGCCAAATCACCGTCCTTAGTATCTCTGTACAGTATGTTCTATTAGGGTACTAATTAGCTCTCCTGCTTGGCTGTGCGCTTCTAGCCTGTCAATCAGGCAGAGCGCAGCGGCTAGAATGGAGTATAGCGGTCCTCCATTCTAGCCTATGATGGGAACTTTGCGTCTGCGGCTAACCGCAAAGTTAATTGGGGTCACCCACAAGAGTGACTCCAATTAACCCCGCGGTTAGCCGCAGACCGCAAAGTTCCCATCATAGGCTAGAATGGAGCTGCGCTAAGCTCCATTCTAGCCGCTGCGCTCTGCCTGATTGACAGGCTAGAAGCGCACAGCCAAGCAGGAGAGCGCCATGACGTGCGCTCCCTGATTGGCTGCTAGGATCTCCAGTGACAGGAGTCACGGGGGTCCCGGCATTCGGGGAAAGGGGTTCCATTTGTCCACATGGAACCCCTTTAGTTGTGTGGAGCGGGATTTCGTTGTTATTTTTTTTGTAATCGACCCTTTGGATTACTACAGGCGCGAAGAGGACCGAGCTTCACCGGATGGTCCGTAAGTATAATTTTATTTTTACAGGTACCCCGTGGATTCTACTGGACGTGATTCTCAGCGTGGGATGTAGGCTAGTATGTATGAGTGTGTAAGTGTGTTTTAATAAAAAGAGGATTTTGGTACTTACCGATAAATCCATTTCTCTGAATCCTCTAGGGGAATCCTCTGAATCCTCTAGGGGACACTGGAGCATATTGATACATTAGGGGTGTGAAGCTTGCAACCGGAGGTGTGGCACAATCTAAAATTAGCATTGTCTGCACAGCCGGCTCCTCCCCCTTCACATCCCTCCTCCATCAGTTTGGAAAATTTGACTGAGAGAATAGGACATGATACTATAGCACATGGCGAGGAACCGAACCATGCAACATATCAAACAGTATCCAAGAAACTCTTAACAGAAAAACCAACGCTGTTTGCACGAACTGTTTGAACAAGAACTTCGAACACAGCAGGTTGACAGCACCGAGGCGGGCGTCCAGTGTCCCCTAGAGGATTCAGAGAAATGGATTTATCGGTAAGTACCAAAATCCTCTTTTCTCTTTCATCCACTAGGGGACACTGGTGCATACTGATACATTAGGGGACGTCCCAAAGTTATCCCCCAGGGAGGGAGTGCTGTCGGTGGCCTGCAAAACCTAACGTCCAAACTTAGAATCTCCGGACGCGAAAGGTATCAAAGGTGTAAAATTTCGCGAATGTGTGGGCTGAGGACCACGTCGCCGCTCCGCAAATTGAAGAGTGGAAGCACCTCTGGCAACCGCCCATGAGGTACCTACTGACCGGATGGTATGAGCACCCTTCCGAACCAGAACCTGTTTGTCACAGGAAATATCTGCCTGCCAAATGGCAATTCTAATCCATCTAGACAAAGACTGCTTAAAAGCTGGCCAAACACTCTTAGGCCCATCATACAGAACAACAAATGGTCTGACTGTCCGAAGGACAACGTAACTTGTATGTATACCCGTAAAGCTCAGCCAACATCCAATTACACATCTCCATCTGCGAGACTCTGGAAAGATAGGACTACAATTGGTTGGTTTACCTGAAAACTCAGAAACATTACCCGTTAAGGCTCCCAAGTCAGAAACTCGCCTGGCCGAAGCCAAGGCAAGCAATAACGCGACCTTCCAAAAGAGATATTTCACGTCTGTTCTTGCCAACGGTTGAAAAGTTGGTGAATTAAAAAAAATTCAACACTAAATGTAAGTTCCATGGTGCAGTAGGAGGACGAAAAGAGAGCTGTATCCTCAGAAGCCCCTGTAAAAAGGATTTGACCCCCTGCCAAGGATGCTAACCGTCGTTGAAATAGGATGGAGAGAGTCGAAATTTGAAACTTCAGAGAACCCAGCCTCAGCCCTACTCTAGACCGGTCTGAAGGAAGAGTAGAAGTCTGGATAAGTGGAAGTTCGTCGAATTCCACCCACGTTCCTGACGCCAGTCCATGTACCTCTTCCAAATCCTGTAGAAGTGCATGGCTGTGACCGGCCTCCTAGTGGCAATCATTGTAGGAATGGCCGTTCTCGGTATCCCTCTGTACCTTAAGATCCGTGTCTCCATAGCCACAACGTTAAACGCAGCCTGTTAAGGTCTGGGTGATAGAATGGTCCCTGAGATAACAGGCCCTCTCCCTGAGGTAACTGCCAAGGACCTTCCGCTAGTAAGCCTCGCAGGTCTTAGAACCAACTCCTGCGGGCCCAAGCTGGTGCGATTAGAATGTTCCCCGCTCGCTCTCGTTTCAACCCTTTCAGAACCCTGGGTATGAGGGGGAAAAGTGGAAAAATGTAAACCCTGCTGTAACAACAAGGAAGAGTTAATGCGTCCAATCTTTCTGCAAGCTGGATCTCTTGTCCTGGACATATATCTGGTGAGCTGACAGTCTTGCCAATACGCCATTAGGTCGACTTGAGGAAGACCCCATCTCCTCACCACCATGTCAAAAATCCGTGGATGTAGGTACCATTCTCCCGGATGCATATCCTGGCGACTGAGATAATCTGCTCCCCAGTCTTCCACATCTGTAAAGAACACTGGCGAAAGGATGACGTTTCGCCTTTCTGGCCACAACAAAATCCTTGTGGCTTCCTGCAACGCCATCCTGCTCCTTGTTCCTCCTTGACGGTCTATGTAAGCCGTCGTTGTGACAATGTCCGACTGTATCTGTAGGTGTTGACCCATGACTAGGTCTTTGGCTAAGAGAAGCGTATTATAAACCGCTCTAAACTCGAGAATGTTTACTGGTAGGTCTCTCTCCAGTAACGTCCATCTGCCCTGAAACTGGTGTTCGTTTAAGACAGCACCCCAAGCTCAGAGACTGGTATCCGTTGTCAGGATCCTCCAATCCCTAATGCCGAATCTCTTGCAACGATCACCAAATTAAGGAGGTTCGTATACGCGGTGGGAGTCGGATACTCCGATGTTACCGCCAGTTTGAACCTGCTCCCTGAGCAATGTGGTTCATCTGGAAAGGTCGGGAATGAAGTCTGTCGTATTGGATAGCTTCAAACCCCGCCCTCTTCCCGAGAAGTTGCACACAGAGGTGTAGAAAAACCGTTTGTGTCTCAGTACCTGAGCAACTAAGCTTTGTAGGACCTGGACCTTATGATCTGGTAAGAATACTCTCAATGGTACCGTGGCCAAGATGAAACCGAAGAATTGAATCCACGGAGTTGGTATGAGGTCGGATTTCTGTAACATCACAATCCACCCATGTTGAATGAGAAAATGATGCAACGTCTGAACCTCTTTGATGAGCAGTTCCTGAGATGATGCCTTAATCCTTGGATCGTCTAGATAAGGTATAATCATGACTGCCCTGATTTTCGTAAAGATTCTTGGGGCTGATAGACCGAACGGCAACGCCCTGAATTGGTAGTGATCCGTCACCAGTGTGAACCCTAAGTAAGCCTGGTGTCCAGATTGGGATATGCAGATATGCCTCCTTTATGTCCATGGATACCATGAACTGGCCTTGTTCTAAGCCTGCAATGACCGACTGGAATGATTACATCCTGAATTCGTAGACCCTTAGAAACTGGTTTAAAACCATTAAATTGAGTATCGGTCTGACCGTTCTATCTGGCTTTCGGCACGACAAAAAGATCGGAATAGAAAAACCGTTCCTCTCCGAGAGACGGGAACTGGAGTAATGACCCCTGACCGTAGCAAATCTGGAATTGCTGTCAGTAAAGCTTTTGCTTTCTGAGAGCCCGAGGCAGTCCCGTTGTAAAAAAAACTGATAGTCAGGCCTCTATTGAAAATCCAGTTTGTACTTGTTATCCAAAGTTCAGGTGAGGTTTTGGCCTAGATGTCCCGAAAACCCTTCAGACGTGCGCTCACCCAGGGGGGACCCCAGGTGAGTTTGTAGGTCGTCATGCCACGGTTTTGTCAGCAGGTGTAGCCTGTTTTCTGTTTGCTGCCTATGAGCGGTCTCTCCCTCTGCCCCCGCTGGAAAGGACCGCAATCTAAATTTATTAAACGCTGGTCCCGAATAACCACTCCCAACCTGTGGAATGGTTCTCGTATAAGGAGTAGGCAGAAATCTGGACTTCCCTTGTAGCATGTGAAATCCACTTGTCCAACTGTGGACCGAAAGGTATCTCACCCCCAAAAGGGGATGGATTCTATCGCCTTCTTGGCGTCAGAGGCTCCTTGTGCTAATATCCTTAAAGGCTTGACCAAGTATGAAGCCGATTCCCCCGAATGTCATCCGCCAGTTGGGAATCTCTTCCAAGCTATGTTCCAGACCATGCTCCCATAGCCTTGTTTACCCAAACACAGACGATCGTAGGTCTCTGTGTTGCACTCGCTGTTATAAAAATCGACTTTAAAGCTGTGTCAACCTTATGATCTGAAGCATCCTTTAAAGTCGTTACATTAGGAATTGGTAAGATTGTCTTCTTTGACACCTTAATAGGTAATCATCCACTACTGATGGAGTCTCCCACTTATTCATTACACCCTTAGGTAAGGGGTAAGTTACTTAAACCGCTTCGGAAATTGAAAACGTTTATCAGGGTTCTTCCTTAAACCTTCTCCATTTGAGATTGGAGAGATTTAGGAATGGGAAATCCTGCTGAAAGCGGTCTTTGAGTCGAATAACTCGAAATCCTCTGGATCCGTAATGTCTTCTACCTGAAAGTTTAGGATCTCTTTCACTGCGTCAATTAAGGAATCCAAACCAGAGATTGCCGTGTCCTCTTTCAGAAAATCGGCGTCCAGGTGAGATTTAATTAACTCACCTTCTGTATCAATGAGAAGACCCACCTCCTCTTTCCGCCTAATAGGAAAAGGTCTTTTAACTGCCTTGCGCACATTTGTTTCTTTTTGTGCGGGCGGTGTCAACTTGATGAGAAATTCTTCCATCTTTTTTGAGAATCCCGCAGCCCATTCCGATTGCTGCTTGCGTGATTCTGTCATCTCCTTGGAGATTCTATCTCTCATGACCTAGACGGAGCACTGCTCCCAGGTGGAGCGTCCATGTTTAAGCAGGAATCGCACACCCCGGAGCTGCCAACCCGTCTTTGGTGTGTTGACTAAACCCCGTACCAGACTGTGTCGCAGCGCTTTCACCCTTTAAACTAGGAAGAGAAAGACTGTGATAGAAGGAAGCAAGGGTATCGGATTGTCCGGCTGGTAACTTTTGCTTCTCTTAAAAGGCAGAGAACAAGAAAGAAATAAACAATAAATAAATAAATAAATAAATACATTTTTAAACCAGCCGGCTTGCAACCCTCACACACCCAACTGTAGGTCAGTTACGATGGTAGACTCATTTTTCAGGTTAGATCCTCATAGGATTTATATAAATTTCACCAGCAGAGGGAGTTGCTGATATCTAGTTTCGCCAGCAGAGGGAGTTGTAACTCCACAAAAATCCCTCGTTTTTCCCTTTCTTTTAAGGAGGGGGAGGGCTCCTCCATGCCCCGTATATTTTGCGCCTGACTGGAAATAAAAAGATGGCCGCCTTTAAAAAATTCTATACACCTCTTCCCTGAGACAGCTCTAAATACTAACTCTGCGCCGCTGTCCAAAAGGAAGTGTGACAGAGCGCACTGTGCACTCTCGATCCCCGCTGTCCGCCCCCGCACATGACCGAAGGAATCACCCCCGCCGTGCGGCACTCACTCTGGCAGCCGCGCTCCGGGACCGCTCTCCTCCAGGTCCCGTAGCGGCGCCTGCTGACAGGGGATACATGCGTTACCACTGGCCGGCGCGCGCCAGGACTGCTCTCTTCAGTCCCGTAGCGGCGCCTGACCAACGGATACTGGCCCGCTCCACACAGCGTGACCGCAGGTCAGCGCGCTCCAGGACTGATCTCCTCTAAGTCCCGTAGTGGCGCCTGCTGACAGGGGACGCCCCACACTGCATTACCGCTGGCCCGCGCACGCCAGGACTGCTCTCCTTCAGTCCCATAGCGGCGCCTGCTGACTAAGGGGTACCGGCCCGCTCCACACAGCGTGACCGCAGGTCAGCGCGCTCCGGGACTGATCTTCTCTAAGCCCCGTAGTGGTGCCTGCTGACAGGGGAAGCCCCACACTATGTGACCGCTGGCCTCTATGCTGGGAAAGCTAACAACAACCTGTACTCACAGTTGGCGTCTTCAGAGAGATGCAGACCCCTTTAGCAGGAATCCTTGTCTCTCAATGTTTAACTTAGTCCCCCTTTTATTAGGGGGACGCAGCGTTTTTTCTTTTGAAAAGCCTGCACCCCCTTTCATTAGGTGGGATCGGGCATTTTGTCTTTGAAAGCCTGCACCCTCCCTTTAGTTAGTAGGGATTGGGCCAGTATAAATGAAATAAAAAAAAAAAAAAATCTTCAAGGAGCAGGAGCTCCCTTCTGTGCCTGTTACCTCCTAGGCACAATTTTCCAAACTAAGGGATGTGAAGGGGGAGGAGCCGGCTGTGCAGACAATGCTAATTTTAGATTGTGCCACACCTCCGGTTGCAAGCTTCACACCCCTAATGTATCAGTATGCTCCAGTGTCCCCTGGTGGATAAAAGAGAAATTATACTTTCAAGGTGTGTGTGTTTTGTTTTTATTTGTTTTTTTTTGTTGTGGTAGAACTACTGGTACCAGCTGGCCCATTATTTCCCCACATGCTGGTACTTGTGGTTCTCCAAGTACCAGCTTGCGGAGGAGGCTTGCTGGAACTTGTAGTTCTACGACAAAAAACAATATTCTTTATTTTACACAAAGGCTATCAGCACACCATCCACCGCCCAGGGATGGTGGGGAAGGGGGGGGGGGGGACTGAACAGCCTCGGGCTTCACCCCTGGTCCTTGGGTGCCTGGAGGGGGAAGGACCACTTGATTTAAGGGGTCCCCACTCCCCCTGGGTACGCCGACCAGGGGTGACTAGTTGGGGGGATAATGCCACGGCCGCAGGGACCAGTAAAAAAGTGTCCCCCGGCTGTGGCAATATCTCTCTGGCTAGTGGAGCCCGGTGCTAGTTTTAAAAATACAGGGGACCGCTACATCTTTTGTCCCCCGTATTTTTGGAACCAGGACCAGACGCAGAGCCCGGTGCTGGTTGGTTAAATACGGGGAACCCCTTTCCAATTTTTCCCCGGTATTCAAACAACCAGGGCCAGCTCAAAGAGCCCAAGGCTTGTTATTCTTAGGAGGGGGGGACCCCACGCAATTTTTTTTTTAACACTTAACTCTTTTAATACTGTACACAATGAAGCCCTGCACGGATCTCACTGATCCGGCTGGGCTTCATTGTGTTATGTCCGGCATAACACAATGAAGGGGGATGGGGGTTGGGGGAAGCGGTGGGAAGGGGGATGGGGGAAGCTGTGGAAAATACTGTGTTTTGCAATATGAGCGCCCGAGTCCCCTAATAGCATTAAGGGGAGGGGGAAGGGGGGATTAACCAGCGGAGGTCAGAGACACTGTCGAAAATATTGTCTGTCAGGACCCAAAAAAAAGAAACCAATAAATCAATAAATAAAAGTAGTGTGGACAGACACAAACGAACATGTTAAAGCAATGGTCCATTGACGTTCGGTTTATGTGAGCTATTAAATTAAATTCAATTAAAATGGGTTTAAAGCTTAATGTCTCCGGTTCTGAGGGTCCAATCGGCTCAGAATCAGGTTGGTATGAAAGGGGAGACAATTAGCTACCGGAGGATACCAACCCCAAGTTTCTGTGACCCATACTGTACAGAGATACATTGTACTTAGGGGGTAATTCTGAGTTGATCGCAGCAGGAACTTTGTTAGCAGTTGGGCAAAACCATGTGCACTGCAAGGAGGCAGATATAACATGTGCAGAGAGAGTTAGATTTGGGTGTGGTGTGTTCAATCTGCAATCTAAATTGCAGTGTAAAAATAAAGCAGCCAGTATTTACCCTGCACAGAAACAAAATAACCCACCCAAATCTAACTCTCTCTGCAAATGTTATATATCTGCCCCCCCTGCAGTGCACATGGTTTTGCCCAACTGCTAACAAAGTTCTTGCTGCGATCAACTCAGAATTACCCCCTTAGTATCTCTGTACAGTATGTTCTACTAGTGTACTAATTAGCACGAACAGCTTGTAACGTACAGTGGTAAGTATAATCTTTCTATGTATAATGGAGAGAGATAAAAGCTCCGCCCTAAGTTCCTGGATGCCAAATCACCGTCCTTCGTATCTCTGTACAGTATGTTCTATTAGGGTACTAATTAGCTGTTCACTAAAAACCCTTATTTATGTGAAACCTATGTGCACCCTTCCATTGAATGTTTTACAATGGATTACACAGAAAAGAAAAAAAAATTATAAAGTGAATGTCAGGGGGGGGAAAAATAGAGTCACTAACAACGATAATTTGCTTGGAAAAGCGCCTCAGTAATATATCAACATGTAAAGAGGATTGATCAAATGAAAATACACCTGAGATACTGCGCTTGCCGTGGACCACTATGTGTAACGGTAAAACAACAGACAGGAAAAAACAACAGACCGGCTGCGCTGTATGTCAGGGGTTAATAATAGTAAGAGAGCCAATGAACAGAAAGGTTGTTATTTTCTCTTTCATCCACTAGGGGACACTGGAGTCCTATACAGTAGGGGTGTGAAGCTTGCAACCGGAGGTGTGGTACAATCTAAAATTAGCATTGTCTGCACAGCCGGCTCCTCCCCCTTCACATCCCTCCTCCCTCAGTTTTGAAAATTGTGCTGGAGGTACAGCACGTGGAGCACAGAGCTCCTGACTAAAACTATGACAATGTGCTGCGTCCACCTAATAAAAGGGAGACAAAGCCTATGTATATTGGAGAGACAAAGATCCCTATTGAAGGGACCTGCATCTCTCCACAGGAGATCCTCTTACAAGGCACAGTGAGTACTGGTCTCGACAATAGGGGCCATGTTAGACTTTGTTTTATTTATTTTATGCTTTATCCCCTGCCATAATTTCCCATACAGCCAGCGGTCACCAGGGTGTAGCGCGGGGCTGGAGAGCGCGCCGGGGGTAGGGGGGAATAGTAACCGCCCATTACCGCTGAGAAGCGCCACACTGCTTAGCGCCCCTACGGGACTTAGTAAGAAGGGTCCCGTAGCGTGCATCACCAGGGGAGAGAGAAAGTGAGCCGCGTGCGGGGAGACTGAGCCGCGTACGGGGAGACACTGTATAGCGCCGCTACGGGACTTGGTAAGAAGGGTCCCGGTAGCGTGCATCACCAGGGGCCAGAGTGCGGGGAGACACTGTATAGTGCCGCTACGGGACTTGGTAAGAAGGGTCCCGTAGCGTGCATCACCAGGGGCCAGAGTGCGGGGAGACACTGTATAGTGCCGCTACGGGACTTGGTAAGAAGGGTCCCGTAGCATGCATCACCAGGGGCCTGAGAGAGAGCCGCGTGCGGGGAGACACTGTATAGCGCCGCTACGGGACTTAGTGAGAAACGGTCCCGTAGCGCGCGCGCACACACCAAAGACTCTGCAGTGTTTCCGCGCGGCTGAGGAGAGCTTTCAGCCGCGTGTGGGGAAGAGGCCGCTCAGCACAATAGCGCGCCTCCCCATATTGTTTAAAACAGTGACTAAAATGGTTTTTATATATGGCCATCTTAATTATCCCTAACTGGCGCCATTTACGGGGAAGGGATAGCCCCCATCGCCGTATAGATATCAAGAGGGATGTTTTATGTAGCAATAGCTCCCTCTACTGGTGAAAAAGTATATTCAGAAATGTGAGGATCTCCTGTACAAAATAATCCTATATACTATTTATATTTTCAAAGGACTTCTATTATAAAGATCCTGAAGGAAATACAACGAAGCAAGCGGATACCAACTCTACCATCGTAGCTGAGTTACAGTTAAGGGTGGAGGTTGCCTGTCGGCTGGTGGTTTAATATTTTTTATTTTCCATTTATTTATATATATAAATTTGTCCTGTTCTGGATTCTATGTAAAGAAGAGAACAGTAATTACAGCCGGATCCGATAGCCTTGCTTCCGTCATCGCTCACAGCCTTTCTCTTCCTAGTTAAAAGGGTGAAAGTGCTGTGAAATACCCTGGTAAGGGGTTTTAACCAACATGTCTAAAGCATTATGTTTATATGGCAGATCCGGAGTGTGCGACTCCTGATTAGACAAGGACACTACACCTGGGAGCAGTGCTCCGCATAGGTCATGGCAAAAGGACTTGGCAGATTGAATCTCCAAGTAGATGGCGGAATCACGCATGCAGCTATAGGAAAGGGCTGCGAGATTCTTAAAAACGATGAAAGCATCCTCATCAAGTAAATACCGCCCGCACAAGCAGACGGTTAGAAGACCTCTTCCTATTGTACCAGTTTCAGAGGGAGGAAGGTCTTATTATTGATACAGATAATTGAATCAAACCTTAACGCTGATTTTCAGGAAGAAGACACGGCAATCTCGGACCTAGATTCCTTAATTGACGTGGTAACGGTGATCCTAAACTTTAAAGTTGAAAAAGTTAAGGAGCCAGAGAATTTCGAATTATTCGAATCCCAAAAGAACCGCGTTCGACTGTTTCCCATTCCTAAGTCTCTCCGATCTCAAATGGAGGAGGCTTGGAAGCAACCTGATAAACCAGTAGTGTATGCTTCCTTAGGCAGTTTGTCAAAGAGGACAATCTTACTGATACCTAATGTAACAGCTTTTAAGGATGGCTCGGATCGTAAGGTTGACTCAGCCTTAAAGTAAATTTTTTGTAGCAGCTGGTGCAGCAAAGGCCATGGGAGCATGGTCGGGACGTATTGTAGAGGTTATTGAGGAGGACAATAGCTTGGACGAAATACCCAACTGGCGGAACACTTTCGAGAATCCAGCTCGTATTTGTGTCAAGCCTCACAGTATATTAGCAGAATGGCATCGCGCATCTCCGCATCGGCCATATTACCTAAAGGATTTTATGGCTCAGAGAATGTCAGAAGGCGGTGGAATCCATCCCCTTTGGGGGTGAACTGTTTTTCAGTACATAGTTGGACAAGTGAATTTCACAAGCTACGGCAGGGAAGTCCACTTTCCTACCTACTTCTTTTATGAGAACCACTCCACAGGTTAGGAGAGGTTATTCAGGACAAATGATAATTCATTTATGTTACAGTCCTTTCGAGCCCAAACAAGAGGTTTAGGTTCACAAGCCCTTGGAGGCAGAGGTAGAGGCCTCTCACAGACAACAACCAGAAAGCAGGATAAACCTGCTGACAAGACAGGGACGAGACGGCCTCACAGCTCACCTGGGGTCCCCCTTCGGGGGCGCACGTCTGGAAGGTTTCCGGGACATCTGGACCAAAACCCCACCAGAACTTTGGATAAAGGGTACAAACTAGATTTTCAACAGAGGCCTCACAGTCAGGTTTTTTTTACAAAGAAATTCCCTCGGTACCCTCAGAAAGCAGAGGCATTATTGACAGCAATTCAAAAGTTGCTGCGGTCAGAGGTCATTATTCCAATTCCCGCCTCTCGGAAAGGTACGGGTTTCTATCCCAATCTTTTTGTCGTGCCAAAGCCAGACAGGACGGTCAGACCGATACTCACTTTCAAGGTTTTAAACCAGGTTCTAAGGGTCTACAAATTCAAGATGGAATCAATCCAGTTGGTCGTTGCAGACTTAGAAACAGGCGAGTTCATGGTATCCATGGACTTAAAGGATACAGATCTGCATATCCCAATCGGGACTCTTCACCAGGCTTACTTAGGGTTCACACTGGTTATGGATCACTACCAATTCAAGGGCCTTGCCGTCCGGTCTATCATCCGACCCAGGAATCCTTACGAAGATCATGGCAATCATGGTTGCAGGATTGAGACTTTTAGGGGTCACCTTTATATCTTGTCTTGACGATCCACGGATCGAGACATACTCTCGGGAACAGTTGATCAAGGATGTTCAGGGATCTCATCAATTTCTCATTCAACATGGGTGGCTTGTGAATTTCCAGAAATCCAACCTCATGCCAACTCAACGGATTCAATTCCTCAGTCTTATGAGAGTTTTCCTACCAGAGAACAAGGTCCAGGGCCTACAGAGATTACTGGCTCGGGTACTGAGGTCACGAACGGCCCTCTGTGGGCAACTTCTCGGGAAGATGGTAGCGTCTTTCGAAGCTCTACACTACGGCAGACTTCATCCCCGACCAGTCCAGTTGAACCTCATTGCTCAGGGAGCAGGGTCACACTGGCTTTTACATCGAAGAATCCGACCTCCACCGCACATACGAACCTCCTTGATTTGGTGGTCGTTGCACAGGAATCTCGCAGCAGGCAAGAGATTCAGCATTTGGGATTGGGGCATCCTGACAACGGACGCCGGTCTCAGAGGTTGGGGTGCCGTCTTGGCGGAACATCAGTTTCAGGGCAGATGGACAATACTGGTGAGCAGCCTACCCATAAACAATGCGCTTCTCTAAACCGAAGACCTAGTCATGGGTCAACACAAAGATACAGTCGTACAATATCACGACGACGGCATACATGAAAGGTCAGGGAGGAACTAGGAGCAGGATGGCGTTAAAAGAAGCCGCAAAGCTCTTGTTGTGGGCAAAAAGGCGAAAACTCATCCTCTCGGCAGTGTTCATCCCAGGTGTGGAACACTGGGAAGCAGATTATCTCAGTCGCCAGGACATGCGTCCGGGGGAGTGGTGCCTTTATCCACGGACTTGCGATATGGTGGTGAGGAGATAGGGTCTCCCTCAAGTCGACTGGGGCGTCTCGGCAAAACCATCAACTGCCCAGATATTTGTCCAGGACAAGAGATCCAGCAGCAGAAGGAGTGGACGCATTAACACTTCCTTGGTGTTACAGGAGGGTTTACGTTTTTCCACCTTTCCCACTCATACCCAGTGTTTGGGAAAAGGTTGAAACAAGAACGAGTGTGGGCGATTCTTATCACACCAGGTTGGACCCACAGGAGTTGGTTCTCAGACCTGTGTGGGTCACTTGCGGAAGATCCTTGGCGGTTACCTCAGAGAGAGGATGTCACGATCCGGGTATCTGGACGCCATTACTTACCCTTCAGATGCCTCCTAAGGCTGGCTCAGCGTTCCAGGACCGGATCCCGCTGTTCCCGAGTTTCCACATGCAGAATGTCAGAGTGGTGATTTCATCAGCCGCGGCCTCCGCTGTGCCCGCGTGGTTAAATGTGCGCTTGTCAGTCTGGCGTCTCCTGTCTCCTGTGGCCGGCGTCGCCATTACTGTTTCAATTCTCACATGGATTACAAACCAAACTTCCCTCCAAGTGTCTGCATGGGCGCAGCCATCTTGGATTTTGTCATCTGAGCATTTCCACCAATCTGCTGTCTGTATTGTTGATTTGCATAATTGCCTAGCCAACCCCTTCCTTGCTGCAGGTATAAGTAAGCTGTGCCTGAGCAAGGAAGGCGTCAGTGCTTTGGTTGTCTAACCTAGTTCCAGTTTGTCTCTCTCCTGTGGTTGTCTTCCAGGTTCCAGCTCCTGTCTCCAGACTTCTGCTATAGAGACCCGCACCAGCATTCCATCTGCGGTGTAGCCTGACTCTCCGATCCATTCTGGACTCACCTGTTTCCAGTTACAACGATCACCTGCTTCCAGCCCAGCTTCCAGCAGTGTACAGCTTCTCTTAAAGGGCCGGTGTCCTTTCTGCAGTTTACCACTCTCCACCGGTATTATTATTTCACCGCTCTTAAACTCCAAACTTCATTATTATTTCATCGCTCTCAAGTTCGTTTATTATTTAACTGGTTCCAGCCAGTATCCACTCCGTACCAACAACAGTCTGGTTCCAGCCAGTATCCACAGCAGCCGTTTTATCTTCAGCAACCCAGCCTTTCCTGGAACACCAGCTGGTACGATCCTGGGTTCTCTCCATTGCTACAGTCAGGTCTGGTAAGAACTTTCCAACTAGAAGATTATAAGAACTGTCTCACTCTACCAGTGCCTGTGGCCCTTGCCACCCTGTAGTACCCAGGAATTGTATTTATCCTCTGTTGACTTTTATGTTTCCTTTACTGCTGCTGTGTTACGGAGTTTGTCATAATAAACATCATTGACTTCTATCCCGGTTGTCGTGGTCACGCCTTCGGGCAGTTATTCTAAATGTTACTTACATGTCTAGGGGTCTGATACAACCTCCCAGGTTCCGTTACATCTCAGCCCCTACAACTGAGGCTGCCTCCCGTCAGCTCAGGCCCTCAGTTGTGACAGTAAGCACTGACCTAATGAATCCAGCCGGAGACCAGGATCAAGCGGCCAGGCCAATGCAAGAACTGGCAGCCCGACTTGAACATCAGGAGGCTGCACAGGGCCACATCATCCGCTGTCTCCAGGATCTCTCTACACGGCTGGATGGGATTCAAACGACCCTCCGTGGACCTGGCACGTCCGGTGCGTCCACTACAGTGACACCAGCTGTAACCCCAACCACCTTACCCATTTCCAGTCCACATCTTCATCTTCCAACGCCAGCAAAATTTGATGGATCTCCAAGGTTCTGCAGGGGATTTCTCAATCAATGTGAAATCCACTTTGAGCTTCTACCTGGCAATTTCTTCAGTGACCGTACCAAAATTGCCTATATCATCTCCCTTCTCAGTGGCTCAGCCCTTGACTGGGCATCACCTTTATGGGAGAAGTCTGATCCCCTGCTATCCTCCTATACTGACTTTGTAGCTACATTCAGGCGCATCTTCGACGAGCCAGGCCGGATAACATCTGCTTCATCTGAGATTCTCCGTTTACGCCAGGGAACACGTACTGTGGGACAGTATCTTATACAGTTTAAAATCCTGGCATCCGAACTGGCATGGAACGACGAGGCCCTGTATGCTGCATTCTGGCATGGCTTATCAGAACGCATCAAGGATGAGTTAGCTACCAGAGACTTGCCCTCTAAGTTGGATGAGCTAATTTCTCTTTGCACGAAGGTTGATCTACGTTTCAGAGAGAGAGCAACTGAGCGAGGAAGATCATCTACTCCTAAATCTTCTGCTCCTCCTCCTCGTCAACCATCTCCATCCAAGGATGAGCCTATGCAAATTAGTCGTTCTCGTCTATCTCCCGCTGAGCGCCGAAGACGTCTCTCTGAGTCTCTCTGTCTCTACTGTGCAGCTCCGTCGCACACTATCAATGCCTGTCCCAAACGTCCGGGAAACTCCAGATCCTAGCTCGCCAAGGAGAGGGCCGGCTAGGAGTAATGATCTCCTCTCCATCTCCTCATGACTGTAACCTCCCAGTGTCGCTCCAAATTGCTCAACGTTACAGGAACGTCATTGCCCTCCTTGATTCCGGAGCAGCTGGGAATTTCATAACCGAAGCTTATGTTAAACGGTGGTCCCTACCCACCGAGAGACTGTCCTCGTCCATCTCTTTGACTGCCGTGGATGGCAGCAAGATTTTTGACGCAGTCATTTCCTTAAGGACTCTTCCAGTTCGTCTGAGAGTGGGAGTTCTTCATTCTGAGTATATTTCTTTTTTAGTGATTCCAAGAGCCACACATCCAGTGGTTTTAGGCCTTCCATGGCTCCGTCTCCACAACCCATCAATTGACTGGACGACTACGCAAATACTGGCATGGGGTCCCTCCTGTGCTGAGACTTGTTTAGCCAAAGTTCTTCCTGTTTGTTCTTCCTTCCCCAGGTCATCTGATGTTCCGCCTCCTCCATATCAAGACTTCACGGACGTGTTCAGTAAAGCCTCTGCTGATATCCTTCCTCCTCATAGAGAATGGGACTGCCCAATCGACCTCATTCCAGGGAAGGTTCCACCGCGAGGCCGAACTTATCCGTTGTCTCTGCCTGAGACACACTCCATGGAAGAGTACATCAAAGAGAACCTGGCGAAGGGTTTCATCCGACCATCTTCTTCTCCAGCCGGCGCAGGCTTCTTCTTCGTTAAGAAGAAAGACGGTGGTCTGCGTCCGTGCATCGACTACAGAGGTCTGAACGACATTACCGTCAAGAACCGATACCCTTTACCCCTGATTACCGAGCTCTTTGATAGAGTTAGTGGTGCAACTATTTTCACAAAGCTGGACTTGAGGGGTGCCTACAATCTCATCCGAATCCGTGAGGGTGACGAGTGGAAGACCGCCTTTAACACCCGTGACGGACATTATGAGTACCTCGTCATGCCCTTCGGATTGAGCAATGCTCCAGCAGTCTTCCAGCACTTCGTGAATGAGATTTTCAGGGACATCTTGTACCGCCATGTCGTGGTTTATCTAGACGACATCCTCATCTTTGCTAATAATCTCGAAGATCATCGTTTCTGGGTAAAAGAGGTTCTTTCCCGTCTCCGTGTCAATCACCTCTATTGTAAATTGGAGAAGTGTGTGTTTGAAGTTAAAACCATTCCGTTTCTAGGTTACATTGTGTCCGGTTCCGGACTAGAGATGGATCCTGAGAAACTCCAAGCAATCCAGAATTGGCCTATACCCTTAAGCCTCAAAGGGGTCCAGAGGTTCTTAGGGTTCGCCAATTATTATAGAAAATTTATACGAGACTTTTCCACCATTGTGGCGCCTATCACTGCATTAACCAAGAAAGGTGCTAATCCGTCCAAGTGGTCCGAGGAAGCTACACAGGCCTTTCACCTTCTGAAGCAACGGTTCATCTCTGCACCAGTTCTGAAACAGCCCGACACCGACTCTCCTTTTATCTTAGAGGTAGATGCCTCCTCCGTTGGAGTAGGAGCAGTGTTATCCCAGAGGGCCAAAGATGGACATCTACATCCTTGCAGTTTCTTCTCCCGGAAGTTCTCCCCAGCTGAGCGCAACTATGCCATTGGCGATCAGGAGTTGCTAGCCATCAAGCTCGCTCTGGAGGAGTGGAGATACCTGTTGGAGGGAGCTTCCCACTCAATCACCATTCTTACCGACCACAAAAATCTTTTATATCTCAAAGGCGCACAATGTCTGAATCCTCGTCAGGCCAGATGGGCACTTTTCTTCTCTAGGTTTGACTTTAAACTCCAGTTCTGTCCGGGTTCTCAGAATCGTAAGGCCGATGCCCTTTCCCGCTCATGGGAGCAAGAAAATGAGTCCGAGTCGGCAGACAAGCATCCTATTATTAATCCGTTGGCATTCTCCACGGTAGGGATGGACTCTACGCCTCCACCAGGGAAAAGTTTTGTTAAGCCAGTTCTAAGGAAGAAGCTCATGCATTGGGCCCATGCTTCCCGTTTTGCTGGACATAAAGGCATTCAGAAAACCCTTGAATTTATTTCTAGGTCCTACTGGTGGCCAACTCTGAAGAAGGACGTTATGGAATTTATTGCCTCCTGCCCAAAGTGTGCCCAACACAAAGTCTCCCGCCAGTCGCCTGCGGGGCAACTGGTTCCATTATCTGTTCCCCGTCGACCTTGGACCCATTTGTCGATGGACTTTGTTTCCGATCTACCTATCTGCAACAAGTTTAATACCATCTGGGTGGTAGTTGACCGGTTCACCAAGATGGCACATTTCATCCCTCTCACCGGTCTTCCGTCAGCTTCCAAGTTGGCTCAAGTGTTTATACAAGAGATCTTCCGACTTCACGGTCTTCCTGAAGAGATCATCTCGGATCGTGGAGTACAATTTGTAGCCAAATTTTGGCGAAGTTTGTGTCAAGCCCTCCAAGTCAAGTTAAAGTTTTCCACGGCTTACCATCCTCAGACCAATGGTCAAACCGAGAGGGTGAATCAGGACTTGGAGGCCTTCCTCCGTATATATGTGTCTTCCTCTCAAGATGACTGGGTTCAACTCCTTCCTTGGGCCGAGTTCAGCCACAACAATCAATACCATTCCTCATCTTCTTCTACACCATTCTTCATTAATTATGGATTCCACCCTAAAGTCCCAGAATTCCAACCGCTTCCCGCAACTTCTGTTCCAGCAGTGGATGTCACCTTGCGTCAGTTTTCAAATAACTGGAGGAACGTCCGCGCAGCCCTGCTTAAAGCCTCATTCAGGTATAAGAAGTTTGCCGATAGAAAGCGTAGAGCGGTTCCTGCTCTCAAGGTGGGTGATCGTGTGTGGCTGTCCACGAAGAATTTGAGGTTGAGAGTTCCCAGCATGAAATTTGCACCTCGCTACATCGGACCCTTCAAGATTGAACAAGTCATCAATCCTGTTGCCTACAGGTTACAGTTACCATCCTTCTTGAAAATACCCAGGACCTTTCATGTTTCTTTGTTGAAACCGCTGATCCTGAATCGGTTTCATTCCGCACTTCTTCCAGCTCCCAAAGTTCAGACTCAACGGGGAGTCGAGTACGAGGTGGCCAAGATTTTGGACTCCCGTTTCCGTTACGGTCAGTTACAATAACTCATTGACTGGAAGGGCTATGGTCCTGAAGAACGCTCTTGGACCAATGCCTCAGACGTCCATGCTCCTGCCTTGGTCCGAAATTTCCACGCAAAGTTTCCTTTAAAGCCTAAGAAGTGTCCTGGGGCCACTCCTAAAGGGGGGGGTGCTGTCACGATCCGGGTATCTGGACGCCATTACTTACTGTCGAAGTCAGAAAAATGTCTCAATGCACACTGCCATATTTGCACCGCACACTGGTCCGTGCTGCGCGTGCGTACGCTCTCCCGTGGAGGCGCATACCCGCAATAGCGTGCACACGCAGGCGCGGTATGCGCATTTACGGTAGAGTTTATGTGATCGTAGCGTGCGACTCATTCGTTACAAATGTTCACAATTAATGTAGTTTATAGATTATGGTCCCTTTGATAGATTCTGAAAGTTTGGTTAATATAGAATGTCCCTGAACGGAGGAATCCCTCTTTGTATTGTGCGAAGGGTCTAACAGGAGTCAGACAGTGGTGTTTGGTACCTATCGGAAGAGTATTTAAATAGCAATATTCCGGTGTTGGTTTGGAGCAGATTAATTGCTCGTGCGAATAGTTATGGACATAAGAAGTTATGTCCATTTATTTATTTGTCCTTACTTAGTCATGCATCTGAACAGTTGGAGACAGGCATCAGTAGGTCTCAAATGTCTCTTTGACCTCAGAGATCCCCCAAACAATAGTTTGCATGTTAAGAGGGCCTCATACCTACACATGCATAAGGTAAACACAGGAATAGTAATTGAAGATCAATTGTACTCCAAATCAGTATCTTTCCCGCAGACGGAGTACAATAGTCTTTAATTACACTGAGCTTTTGAGACTCAATGAGGAAGGCCAACACCTGTGTTTACAAATGGGGCTGGATTTGTATACAGGAGAATGAGGGCTGAGATGTCATTGTCTCAACTGAAAGTGGACATCATGAATATAGAACAAAACCCAGACAGGATTCTGTTTTGTATTCGCCAAACAATACCCCCTCCAGAAGACAGGAATGTGTTAGTTATCACCCATTGTTTTGCATAACCAGGGCCACTGATATGAATCAACTTGTGACCTTTGTTATAATGCGAAGCCGAGTTCCTGCGTCCAATGGACAGTGAGACTGTAGGGACCAATAGATTGCATTGTGTGAGTAGCATAAAAGACGGGTCTGTGACATCCAGCCTTGACTTCTCTTCAAACTGTTATCATTGCTGATAATCGGGAAGCTGGCTGTCCAGAGGCGCTTGCGATCGTTACCCTTTGTGCGTAAGTTTCTCTCCGTAATCATTGTCTTTCTGTGAGCCAATTTCTCTCATCTCTCTCTCTCTCTCCCTCTCTCTCTCTTCTTTTCTCTTATATCTCTCATAGTATTATAGTATTGTATTGTATTGCATTTAGGTCAGTGTAGTATTGTCTTTTTGTATTTATTGTTTAGTTCTGTGGTTAGGAAGTCTCTGTTATATTGTAGTGTATCATATGTACTGTTATCCCCTTTTACAAGTATATTAGATATAATACAGTTAATAGGCCTTGGAACCTAAACCAGTATCTGTGTATTTTCTATAGTGTTAAGTGTTCACTTGAGCGTCGGTGACGCACAAGCAGCTTTGTAGATAGTCAGGTTACACAAGGTTGCACTTACACCCTGTACTCACATTAAGGTATTCAGTGTATTTCATTGGTATAAGATTTTAACATAAAGGTATAGTGTTGTGAGCGTCTGCATCGCTGGTGACCTCCTCGTGGTCTCGAGCGTAGGCTACGCTACAGCGAATCATTCCCCTAGACATAACCAATAACGTGTCCTGTGATCACTGGGCCGTGAGCGAACGTGACGCTTGAGCGTCTCGCCTACGGCTGAGCGATCGTTACGAAGATAGCGTACCATTACGGTATTTTTTTTAAGTAAACAGCGTACAGTGTTCTTAGCTTCATAAAGGGTTGTTTATACGACAAAGGAATTTAGCATTGTTAATTGGGGGCCGTCCAGTCCTTCACATATCTGCACTAGGTAGATCAGCAGACATTATCCCCCAGCAAAAGGGCGGGAGGTTGTCTCGCAGTGCTGATGGGATAAGCGTCTGCTTCGCTTAGATAAAGAGTGCTGAAGGAATCCGGAGACCAGGAGGTAAGAACAAAACGCTTGTGTCTTTTAAAACTGTATTTTTCTTCTGTCTTGCGTATATACGCACGTATACATATATATCTGCATTTCTTTTCCATCCGTGTATTTCATTTTTTTTTTCGTATATCACTATCCTGTTTGCCAGTTTTATAGTTGATAAATGTGCTGAGAGAGATTTGTCGCTATTTCAATAATTTAAGTAGAAGCAACATAGTTAAAATATAGACAAACACACAGCTTTGCCAAGAGACAAGGTCAGTGTGGTGCGCGGTAAATGATCAAGGATCATCTACATTGATAAACGTATAAATCGTGTTACGGTGGATCTTTGCTGTGCGTACACGTGTCTCTAACAAAAGACTGAGACTTGCGTACGCAACCCAAAGGCCGACGCACGCAGCGCAACGGAGCGTCCGTGTACGCTCATGTAACAAATCACAAATGTTATAATTAAAAGGCGATAAATAGCGCAAGGCAATAAGTAGCGCAACGCGGTAAATAACGCAAAGCGATAAATAGCACAAATTGATTTCAGCTTTCCAAAACTTAGTTTAAATACCTTACTTTACTGTAATACCTCTGGGGAGAGCTATCAGACTACGGGAAATGATTTTTCTGATCAGAAAACTATAAGAATGATAGTGGGTTGAAAACGGTATGAGTGTATTGAATCCCGCTTTGTGGACTTTGTGATCTATGTGATAATCCCGCTTTGTGAACTTTGTGATCTATGTGGAACGTGATGAGCACGATCTGAGTGAAAACGTGCAACAGAGTGTGATAAAGTTTTCGTTGTATTACGCTCTGGCTGTTTTGGAGCACAGTAGGGAGACTCCAATGATCCTACCATTTATGGGCAACAAGTGTCTATAAGTGGTACGATTGGACCGCACGGTTGTATGTGTGACCAATAACGCAACGTGATATGAGGTCGTATATCCATGCGTAAATCTTGCCCTCATACGTGTTGTAGGGAGCACATGCAAGCGTGATTTGTGTAAAGAAAAAGGAAGGGAATTTTCTCAGGAAAATCTCTAAAAATAGGGCCTGCAACGGCTACACGTGTCTGCTAGAAGGCGGAACGGAGATACCCGGAGCAGAAGAAGTTCAGTGGAAGAGCTTTAAGGATTTCCAACGAAGTTCTGTGTTTGGTGCATTTTAGGAAGTTTTTTTTCTGTGTTAAAAAGGTCCACAATGGCAGCCAAGTGCACAATACAGAGACGGTCGGAGGTCAGGATTCAGACTCCAGAGGCTTGCAGACCCCGAGGGTCTGCTCGGTTAGTAATGTGGGGGAAATATGGTCCCCACTCTGAGACCTTTTGTGATGAATGGACACGAATGACTGCGGGGGATAAGGTACCATTTCCCGGGATAGGTAGTTTTGACTTAGAGGTGTTGCATAATTTAAGGCGGAGGATCTGTCTCATAAAATACTTGAAACTACGGGTTAAACATGATGATTGTTTGCAGTTATGGCTACAGGAGAGTGAAATACAGAGAAATGTAACTTACATACCTAACTTTCATCTTGAGAGGAGAAACGTGGCAGCAGGGAGAATTATGATTGCGGAGAAAAGCACAGGGGTGGACAATATAAACGCTCTTAGCAACTGTAGTATAGATGATAAGAATAAGTGTAATAAATGTAACAAAGATAATTGTAATACTGTTGAATGTACAACTATTAACCCATGCAAGTCGCACCCCATGTTAAACTTTCCTCAGGAACACCAACCAGAAAGTGAACCCAGAACGATGTTGGCACCTCTTCCAGAAGCCATCACACAAGACGTCCAGGTGGACGCGACCCAGTCAGTAAAAACTGTAATCAAACCCCCTAATGGAGGGTCAGGTGAGGTCGTGTCCACAGGTATGTATGGTATTATACATCACGCACAAACAAATGTACCTTATATCCTAGAATCAATTCAGAATGACATTACTGGACTTAATCCTGTTAGGATAATTGCAGTACCAAATGGGGAAACTGACTCTTCAGGAATCACTCCTGTCAGGAACATCGCCATGTACTGCCCTTTTTCCCGAACAGAATTAAGAGCAATTCTGTCTGAATTTCCTGATCCCAGGAAAGACTTAGTTGCTTGTCAAAGATACATTAGAGTGCTAGGACATACTGCAGAGCCAAGTAACAAAGATTGGAGGACAGTTTTGAGGGCATGTTTACCCCCCGATGTTGATTCATTGAAATTTATCACTGATTGTAAGCTAGATGAGGAAGTGCCACTAACAAACAAGTATAACCAAGATAATGTAAAAAGAATCAATCTACAGTTGAAAGAATATTTTCCTACAGTAACAAAATGGAATAAAATCTATACAATAAGACAAAAAGAAGGTGAATCCGCAGAAGAGTATTTTCACCGGGCTCTGCAGGATATGGCTAGGTACACTGGTATAGATGACATTGAAACTAATGTACACCACAGAGAGGTAGCTGTGTCCGTATTAGCGAACAACTTAAAAGATACACTAAAAATTAGGGTACAAACTTCAATACCTCATTGGAGAGGTATCTCGGTGGCGGCATTAAGAGAGTCCGCTATCGAGCATGACCGAAATATCCAAAGAACCAGGGAAGCGCAGGGAGAGCGGTTGATGACACTGAACATCCAAGCACTAGAGGATGCATCAAGTCGACCGGAACCCCAGGCCCCTAGCACATGGAGAAAGCCAAGGATTTGTTACCATTGTAGAAGAGAAGGGCATTATGCCAACAACTGTAATAACCCACATAAAGTTAGACCCCCTAGACCAAGAAATGAGCAAAATTACAACACACACCATTATAATCAGAGATCAGATAGGAGGAATTTTGAGCCACACCCATGATAGGTAGTCAAGAAAGGTGATCATACGACGGATGGTAAGCCTGAGGTAATGGTTAGTAAATTGGGAGGTCATTCACTGAAGACACAGGAATGACCAGGTTAAACGTTGTAAATGTATTTGTGAAAAATGTTTTTTCTCTCTCTCTCTATCCCCATCTCTGACGATTATTGGTAAGAATTCAAACATTGCATATTCGCTTGGTCCTTGCAGAAGTCTACCAAACCCCAGCATGACCTATCCACCACAATGTATTCTGGCCAGATACAGACAGTGGAATAATGCAAGTGCTGGTGGGGAGGGACTGCTCAAGGAAACCATTAGACACGTAGATACGACAGCCTAATAGTCTGACAATGTTTTCCTAATGTTGACAATGTTTAAAAATGCTTTGTTTCTCTTCTCTTATTGATGGTTATTGTCGAGTTATGTAATGTATATATGCACATGAATTGTTCTCTATCTCTTTTGTTTTTTATTTTCTCTCTCTCCTCACTCATGTTTCCATGATTTAAAGATGGTATGTCACCCCTAAGTGTTAACCAATGGTAATGCCAGATTTTTGCTCCACACAGAAAGATCGCTAGTTAGGAAGAAAGATTACATCACCAGAAGGTTCATTCGGAAGACTGAAGAGACAGCACCTTTTGAGAGGACAGCAGAACAAGAAGAACGACAAGACGAGAGAACTTATTATCGTAACGAGTTCTCTCCCCCTCAAACTGATTTTCTTATACCCCATTTACAAATTTCTTCTTTTCTCCTCCTGTAAGATGGACTTGCCCCAAGAGACTGTGATATGGATTTTTCCCGTTAACCATGATGTTGACCAGAGCAGTCTGTTTCGGTGAGAGTACCAGTGAGGTCGAGAAAGGATCCAGAAAGGTCCTGATGACTGAGACGGAGGTGTAAATTTCCAATAGCAACCCAATCACCAAGCAAAGGCGAGTACCGGGCACGATCTAACAACCATGTTATTTGTAAACAACTGTGAAGGAATGTTAGTTCAAAAAGAAAGTTGTATCTGGAGGCTCTGTAACAAAGAAATGCCAATCCAGTTTTAATATCCATATGGACCGGCATCCATTGAGTGACTATCACTCCTTAGTGGGTAATGTGTTAAATAAGACCGATTGTTGGGTATGCTCTCAAGTACCTCAGGGTCATAGCAAATCAGGGCTAGTACCATTTCCTTTAACGTTAGGGGAGGTACTTGAGCTAAGGGGTGGGAGACCGGTGGACCGGAGGTTTAACATCTCCAGCCCTCCTAGTTTGAAGCTCCACCAATACCATGTGGATAGGTCCCTCTTATGTTTTAATATCTCCAATCCCCGTAAGCCGGGAAATTGGGAAGTGTCATGGAGCAACCTTACCATGACCTTTTCACACAGAGCAGATAGAATGCCTACAGATACAGAGCTGGTACGCCACATAGCCAGTAGAGGAAAATCTTTCCGGTATCGATATACCTTAGGAAATAGGATTACTAGAGTTGGAGAGGTATCACCAGGATACTGTGCACATATCGTACAAACCGATACGTGCATTAAGCAGATGGAAGAATTAGGGTCAGGAGATTTCACCTGGAAGGTTTGTAACATGATCATGTCCTTCTCCGTCCCTTATGTTCTCCCCGATGATGCATATTTCATATGCGGGAGAAAGGCGTACAAATGGCTTGCCCCAAACTCTGAAGGATTGTGTTATATTGGAAAAGTATTGCCTGAAGTGATGACTGTTACACATGACAAAATGAAGGACATACACCGTGGTGCCCAAGCTCCTTATACTCACACTCATTACGAGCACCGGGTTAAAAGACAACTGTCAGAAAGGTTAGAGCATCCGGCCTCTGATCTTATCCATGAATCCACCGGGATTCAGGTTCTGGTAGCGTTAGATTTCACTCGTACCGCTCGAGGAGTGATGAATTATAAATACATTTCCGCACTCGCCAATTTGTTAGATAATATCACTGAAATGTATGATGACACGTTTAGATACACTGGAAGAGAACTTCAAGCTTACAAAACAGAACTAGTTCAGCATAGGATGGTTCTTAATTACCTCACAGCAGTAACAGGCGGATATTGTGTTACATTGGCAACACAGTACGGCATAAAGTGTTGCACGTATATCACAAATAGCACCGAGGATCCGGTAGAGGTCATAGACCAAAAGATGGACGATATTCTGCAATTAAAGTGGGAATTTCGTCGAAAACACAATCTCACCCTTGCTGCTGTAGGTAATGAGCTGACTGGTTGGGTGTCATGGTTGAACCCGCGAAATTGGTTCTCCGGTTTGGGAGAATGGGCTCAAGGAGTCATAATGGATGTTGGAAAGTTTCTACTATGTATCTTGGGTGTCGTTATATCAATTGGATTGATATTTAGATGCGGGCAGGCTTTAATGAGGTGCAAACAAAGTACAAAAGTGATGAGCTTGAAGAGTGAGGAAACCGTAATTAACCTGGATTTGATTTATGACCCAATGATAGAAACCAGAATGTGATGAAAAATGCGATTACATGGTCCGTTTCTTTCACCTGTTTTTCTGCTTTTCTCCAAGATACAAAGACCCCTTGGACGAGGAAGTTGACGAGACGGTATACAGACAAGACAACAGACAAGACCAAAGATGAAGTTTTGACAACCTATGATATGGACACTTGATGAACTTTGCCATGGATCCCCAGTTTCCCTAGTACTTTTAAACTCACGCTAGCCCAACATTTTTTGTAAATCTGATGGCTCAGACAAAGCTATTTGCTCATGCCTAAGGAGCAATACAGCGCAAAGAAGACGACTCTCAACAGATACCGAACACAACCTCAACGACAGATGTACATTTCCCTGACATAGAATATCATTGCATTTTCCATAAGTGTTCTTTATCTTCATCTCTACAACCCTCAGGTAATAACACACATAGACGATAGGGAATACAGGCACAGATATCAGCAACCACATACCTCCCCCATTCATGTATCATCAACTAAAATGTGCATCCCCATTTTGTTGCAACCACAGCCGAAATGAGCTCGGTAGAGTTTGACAGCCCATCCACAGACCCTTAGTACGGGATAAGAAGGAATTCAAATGTATACTTCGCAATACCTCGAAGCTTGATTTACCACACGTACGGCACGATGATACATGACCCTCCAAACATGGACTCATACACACACGCTTCTACTCTCTCACTAGGTCATACCCTTTTCACACCTACTCCTCTCTCCTTCCTTACCCCACCATGGAAATCAATTAACCCCTGACTTACATTTTTCTCCTTAAAAGTTTTGTGGCAGTTATTATTGACTGCCAAAGGGTAGACTGTCGAAGTCAGAAAAATGTCTCAATGCACACTGCCATATTTGCACCGCACACTGGTCCGTGCTGCGCGTGCGTACGCTCTCCCGTGGAGGCGCATACCCGCAATAGCGTGCACACGCAGGCGCGGTATGCGCATTTACGGTAGAGTTTATGTGATCGTAGCGTGCGACTCATTCGTTACAAATGTTCACAATTAATGTAGTTTATAGATTATGGTCCCTTTGATAGATTCTGAAAGTTTGGTTAATATAGAATGTCCCTGAACGGAGGAATCCCTCTTTGTATTGTGCGAAGGGTCTAACAGGAGTCAGACAGTGGTGTTTGGTACCTATCGGAAGAGTATTTAAATAGCAATATTCCGGTGTTGGTTTGGAGCAGATTAATTGCTCGTGCGAATAGTTATGGACATAAGAAGTTATGTCCATTTATTTATTTGTCCTTACTTAGTCATGCATCTGAACAGTTGGAGACAGGCATCAGTAGGTCTCAAATGTCTCTTTGACCTCAGAGATCCCCCAAACAATAGTTTGCATGTTAAGAGGGCCTCATACCTACACATGCATAAGGTAAACACAGGAATAGTAATTGAAGATCAATTGTACTCCAAATCAGTATCTTTCCCGCAGACGGAGTACAATAGTCTTTAATTACACTGAGCTTTTGAGACTCAATGAGGAAGGCCAACACCTGTGTTTACAAATGGGGCTGGATTTGTATACAGGAGAATGAGGGCTGAGATGTCATTGTCTCAACTGAAAGTGGACATCATGAATATAGAACAAAACCCAGACAGGATTCTGTTTTGTATTCGCCAAACAATACCCCCTCCAGAAGACAGGAATGTGTTAGTTATCACCCATTGTTTTGCATAACCAGGGCCACTGATATGAATCAACTTGTGACCTTTGTTATAATGCGAAGCCGAGTTCCTGCGTCCAATGGACAGTGAGACTGTAGGGACCAATAGATTGCATTGTGTGAGTAGCATAAAAGACGGGTCTGTGACATCCAGCCTTGACTTCTCTTCAAACTGTTATCATTGCTGATAATCGGGAAGCTGGCTGTCCAGAGGCGCTTGCGATCGTTACCCTTTGTGCGTAAGTTTCTCTCCGTAATCATTGTCTTTCTGTGAGCCAATTTCTCTCATCTCTCTCCGTCTCTCTCTCTCTCTCTCTCCCTCTCTCTCTCTTCTTTTCTCTTATATCTCTCATAGTATTATAGTATTGTATTGTATTGCATTTAGGTCAGTGTAGTATTGTCTTTTTGTATTTATTGTTTAGTTCTGTGGTTAGGAAGTCTTTGTTATATTGTAGTGTATCATATGTACTGTTATCCCCTTTTACAAGTATATTAGATATAATACAGTTAATAGGCCTTGGAACCTAAACCAGTATCTGTGTATTTTCTATAGTGTTAAGTGTTCACTTGAGCGTCGGTGACGCACAAGCAGCTTTGTAGATAGTCAGGTTACACAAGGTTGCACTTACACCCTGTACTCACATTAAGGTATTCAGTGTATTTCATTGGTATAAGATTTTAACATAAAGGTATAGTGTTGTGAGCGTCTGCATCGCTGGTGACCTCCTCGTGGTCTCGAGCGTAGGCTACGCTACAGCGAATCATTCCCCTAGACATAACCAATAACGTGTCCTGTGATCACTGGGCCGTGAGCGAACGTGACGCTTGAGCGTCTCGCCTACGGCTGAGCGATCGTTACGAAGATAGCGTACCATTACGGTATTTTTTTTAAGTAAACAGCGTACAGTGTTCTTAGCTTCATAAAGGGTTGTTTATACGACAAAGGAATTTAGCATTGTTATTACCCTTCAGATGCCTCCTAAGGCTGGCTCAGCGTTCCAGGACCGGATCCCGCTGTTCCTGAGTTTCCACATGCAGAATGTCAGAGTGGTGATTTCATCAGCCGCGGCCTCCGCTGTGCCCGCGTGGTTAAATGTGCGCTTGTCAGTCTGGCGTCTCCTGTCTCTTGTGGCCGGCGTCGCCATTACTGTTTCAATTCTCACATGGATTACAAACCAAACTTCCCTCCAAGTGTCTGCATGGGCGCAGCCATCTTGGATTTTGTCATCTGAGCATTTCCACCAATCTGCTGTCTGTATTGTTGATTTGCATAATTGCCTAGCCAACCCCTTCCTTGCTGCAGGTATAAGTAAGCTGTGCCTGAGCAAGGAAGGCGTCAGTGCTTTGGTTGTCTAACCTAGTTCCAGTTTGTCTCTCTCCTGTGGTTGTCTTCCAGGTTCCAGCTCCTGTCTCCAGACTTCTGCTATAGAGACCCGCACCAGCATTCCATCTGCGGTGTAGCCTGACTCTCCGATCCATTCTGGACTCACCTGTTTCCAGTTACAACAATCACCTGCTTCCAGCCCAGCTTCCAGCAGTGTACAGCTTCTCTTAAAGGCCCGGTGTCCTTTCTGCAGTTTACCACTCTCCACCGGTATTATTATTTCACCGCTCTTAAACTCCAAACTTCATTATTATTTCATCGCTCTCAAGTTCGTTTATTATTTAACTGGTTCCAGCCAGTATCCACTCCGTACCAACAACAGTCTGGTTCCAGCCAGTATCCACAGCAGCCGTTTTATCTTCAGCAACCCAGCCTTTCCTGGAACACCAGCTGGTACGATCCTGGGTTCTCTCCATTGCTACAGTCAGGTCTGGTAAGAACTTTCCAACTAGAAGATTATAAGAACTGTCTCACTCTACCAGTGCCTGTGGCCCTTGCCACCCTGTAGTACCCAGGAATTGTATTTATCCTCTGTTGACTTTTATGTTTCCTTTACTGCTGCTGTGTTACGGAGTTTGTCATAATAAACATCATTGACTTTTATCCTGGTTGTCGTGGTCACGCCTTCGGGCAGTTATTCTACATGTTACTTACATGTCTAGGGGTCTGATACAACCTCCCAGGTTCCGTTACATCTCAGCCCCTACAACTGAGGCTGCCTCCCGTCAGCTCAGGCCCTCAGTTGTGACAGAGGACCTGCTATCTCTGGGACCGTTCCAACACAGACCTACGTTTAACGGCGTGGTTATTGAAACTCGGACCTTACGAAACGGACGGATACCAAGAACGGTCAGTCCTACGATGATTACCACTAAGACGCCGGTCAGAGCCAGGCTCTACTACGGGATTTGGAGAGATACATGGACTGGTGTCCAGAACGTGGGTGGGATTCCACGAACTTCCACTTATCCAGACTTCTACTTTTCCTTCAGGTCGGTCTAAGGCTCTCTGAAGGTTCAAATTTTGGCTCTCTCCATCCTATTTCAACAGTGGTTAGCATCCTGGCCAGAGGTTCAAACCTTTTTACAGGGAGTTCTGAGGATCCAACCCCCTTTTCGTCCCCCCGCTGCACCATGGGACTTAAATGTAGTGTTGGAATTTTTGAGTTCACCAACTTTAAAAAAAAAAAAAAAATATCTCTTGGAAGGTCATATTTTTGCTTGCCTTGGCGCCGGCCAGGCGGTTTGCTGGCTTGGGAACCTTATCCTGTAAGAGTGGGTTTTTTCACAGCGGTGCACTATAGATAGATAAGATAGTAGGGTCCCGGGTTCTAATCTATATTGACAAATAGTCCCTTAAAATATATTTATTCCATCTTTTTGTGATACACATAATTATGTTTCTCATGTTGAGTTATTAGGCTCTGAATCATTGAGAAAATTTCTGTTTAATAAGTAAAATGTATAACAATACTGATTGCCGTATACAGATTTATAAATTTTTCCATTTAAGAGTCTCCTGAGTATGACACAATTCTTTATTATGTCTAATGGATTTTTATATATATTTCATTATTGTTTTTTTTTTTTTATTTGATACTAGTGACAAGTCATTTCTGCCATATGTATTTACTGTGTGTTATATATACATTTAATTTGAGTAAGAGAGCCCATGTCTGTGATCTAGATCAACTTGGATTACATTGATTATGGACAGCTGTTCCCCCTTAGCCGATCAGACCATAAATATCGGTTTCTCTGGAGGCAGGATCATTCCTTTGAAAAAGTCACGTGGAGCGTGACGTAACGCGTCAGGATCCCACCCTCTTGCACACCTTGCTGAGGTGTCTCCACAGGTGTACTTGGACGAACGCAGCCTGATACCGATCTGACCGAGTGTTTGCTATTAGCGGCTTTTGCACCTTTTGCCGCCACAGCCAGCAACCTTATCCAGGCGGACTTTACATCTCCTCCCCGCTGCTTAGCGGTCGTGGGCACGGCAGGACTGTTAGCAGGGGACGCCCGGCTCTCACCAGCCCACTAGTGAGGTAATTACAGCATTCCACTCCACCTGATACTCTCAATTACTCTCAATTGGGACGGCATTCATTCAATACACAGTCACCTGTAAATCTCCATTACTATAATCTTTGGAGAACACGGAACTCCGTAATTGACTTTTACTGTGGTCGTTATACACCTATGTTACAAGAGACATTACAATTTGAGACACCCTAGGTGTGACTAGTGCATTTTATCATATTTATGTATGTGCATGCTTTCTTAACTATTCTTTTAATGATATATTAAAAATAACATGTCTATTCATTGGCTCTCTTACTATTATTAACCCCTGACATGCAGCGCAGCCGGTCTGTTGTTTTTTCCGGGAAAAAATATAGATTGGCACATTGGGAATCGAACCAGGGACCCTCAGCGTGGGAGGTGGGAGCCTTCACCGCTAGCCTACGTCGCTGCATGGATGCTACACAAATTCATGTGTAAAAGTAATGCAAGCAGCGATACCTTCCCATTGGCGTTTGTTTATGCCGTTAGGGGACTCGGACGCTCATTTAGTGCGCTGTACATACTGAAAGGTCAATGAGCTACATTATTCCTTTCACACATTAGTTGCGTCTGCATACACAAGTGTTTTAAAACGTTCAATTGCGTCTCTGTATAAACTATTCACACAGTGATTTGGCATCAAGGAACTTAGGGAGGAGCTTTTATCTCTCCCCATTATACTTAATACTACGGGATTTGGACGCTCACATATCCTTAACATCAATAGACCATACTGTATCTGTAACAAGTTTGTTTGCATCTGTATATGCTGTACTATTTGCATCTGTACTGTATATACTGTTATATACTGTATGACATATTGTATCATAATGTAGCGCAATGAGACGCACCAGTAAAGCAGTTCTTACGCTGTCGTTCAGTATTGTATTTTAATGGAGACCACACGCATGCACATTGATTTTAAAAATTACATCTTGTGGATGATCTTAGGTATTACACTCAAAGGTAATGCCAAACACTCTGTGCGCCTCCTTGCGCCCAGGCACGCTGCTTATGCCCGATCGCGACTAACGCCTCAGTCAGCCAAGATAACGGAGGACCGATCTGTAATTTGCTTTTCATTTATGGTACATACAAGTTAAGCCTATGTTATTGCCAGCCACAACAGAGTGTCTCTATCGGGAGCTTGGTGCATTACAAGCACAGTGTCGGGAATTAGGGCGTTGGGTTAGCGCAGTGAGTAATGACTGTGTCATGTGTGCATTCCTGTATTACATCCATCTGTGCGTTAGTAACTGTACACTGCCACACAGCAGTAACTATTAACCAGGCAAGAAGTTGCTCCTTTGTAGAGTAATTCCTGCATGGCGGTGTAAGCTGGGGGTACATTCTCCCCCTCGTGCCAACGCAATATAACTGTTGCATACCCTGCATTAATTGGTCTAACGATCAAGAATTGCGGCTTATGCTACATTTGTGGTATATTCATATATAAAATGAAAAAGCAGAGTGTAAACATTCGACATAGCCGTAGATAAACACAGTAGAGTAATTGGCAAACATTCAGGAACCTCCCAATATGTCAAGATATTTGATCTACCAAAGCTCCTGACTTCAAAGTCATCTGTGTGGCCCTGCCTGGGTGCTGCATGGAGGAAACCACAAGGACACATACTCTGGCTCAACCCAGCAGGAACTGCGTTGTCAGACATACCTGGTCATTAGCAATGCAGTGGCTTCTCTAAAATTTGCAGTCGGATCCTTTAAAAGAACCTGGCTATTTATTCAGGTGATGGGAAAAAAAGAAAAGAAAAAAAAGTTTTAGATTATAAAGAACCACAATTGCAGAAAACATGACAACGCAGTTATTCTACTTCATTTGTTTTAATACAATGAGCCTCATTACAGGTCAGTGTTTTGAAACATTTTACGGTCTCCTAATAAAACTCAGTGCAAACAAGGAGAACGGAATAGGAGGGCTTTTGCCAAAACAGCTGTAAGGTATCACAGGTAAAGGTTACAGAGAAATATGTAAAAAAGAAACCCAAATAGCCACAGAGCACATAGATCACGCCAAACACACTTACTTCGGCACTACCTGCTGAGAAACCAGCTCCTTGGCTACACCAAGCAGCATCACTGCAACGGCTTTTGGACTTTCATTCTCTGCCTTGTCTAAATACTCAGTCACCAGCTTGTGCACTGGACTGTAACTGTGAGGGAGACAAGATATAGTGTGAAAGTTAAGTATCTGACAGCTATGAATTAAGCAAATTTGTTATGTGCATCAGATCACGTAAAAAAAATAATAATAATATATTGCTTTATTGTCACTGGATTTTAAACTTTGTAAGTTCATTACTTTACCACAAGGTGGCACTGTAGCACTAACATTTCATATAGCACTTCTCCCCAGCAGTCCAAATATGAGTGAATTCTGGAATGCAGACGAAGGCTAAACGACACAGCACTCACTCAGATTATGAATACATTTCTTAGAAAAGGTGCAGCTTTTAATCCAATTGAGCAGTGGAGATTTTTTTTTTTTTTTTTAAACCTGCGGCGAGGTATTTTTCCAGCAGCTGCAGGATTTTCTTATTCAATTAGGTTAAACAAGAAATTTTTTACTCACCCCCAGAGCAAGTCTGATTTTTCCTTAAATCATTATTTTTATGGAAAAATCGCCTTGTAACACAGGAGACAGCAGCAGGGAGAACTACATCTCCACGCAGCCACCTCACCTCCCAACAGCCCCCTCCCAAGTGGAAAGATGGTGGGGTGAGAACCGGACCGGTATGCATTTTGTTTTAAATTTGATATCACGGCTATCGGGAGCACGCACACTCACAGTAATCCAAAACGGAGGTTTGCAAGGTGTTTTTGTGGGCTAAACATTGTGCCCAACTGAATTCCCCCACCCCACCCCACCCCCCATAGTGGCATAAAGTCTGCTGCTGTATGCAAGAAGGCAATCACTAATAGTGTAGTAATTTTTAGAATATGGATTTTAAGTGAGCTATTCAGTGTGTGTCAAATCAATAAGCATACAACTTACCTGTACATTTTTTCCTTTTCACAATTCTGACCAATCCGATGACATCAAGGTGGGTATTTTTTTTTTTATATAATATACCCACACCCCAAAAACACACAAAGACTAATTGCCCACAATAAACAGATATGCTATAGAAACTGCATATATTAATAAAACACATTCACTGATCCGACTGAAGTCAGCCCCACAAACTAGAGGTTTCAGCATTCCTCTGCATCCAGTAGTCCTGGCTGTGAGATTTAACCAGTGATTGCACTTCAGGGGAGGCTTCAAACAGATTTCAAATCGGCTTCTACAGACAGACTACATGACGCGTTTCATTGTTAATAACTTCCGACAAGATGTGGCCTCCCTTCAGTATGGTGACCCTTTGTATAGAGAATAAGACCATATCAACCAATGGACGCAGATTTGCAAATGATTGATCAATCATATATCAGAATATAACAACAGAAAAAACTACTTGTACAGCGCCTCACCCAAATGTGTGAATATATGAATTAAAACGACAATATAAATAAACTCCTGAGACAATGCGCTTGCCACAACCACTATGTGAAAATGGATATGAATACTAGACAACAACAAAAGTGGCTGCGCTGTGTGTCAGCAGTAATATAAAAACAGAGAGCACAACGTGTATGAAAAGTTTTATATTTAATATCATAAAAGAACAATAGATTAATATAATTGAGAGCACACCTATATCTGTCTCAGGTGATGAACCAAGGTTCAGCCATATAAACAAAAGTGGCTATCCGAGATAATACTTCCTATTCCACAGTGCAAAAAAGAAAATAAGATTTTACTCACCGGTAAATCTATTTCTCGTAGTCCGTAGTGGATGCTGGGAACTCCGTAAGGACCATGGGGAATAGCTCCGCAGGAGACTGGGCACAACTAAAAGAAAGCTTTTAGACTACCTGGTGTGCACTGGCTCCTCCCACTATGACCCTCCTCCAAGCCTCAGTTAGGATACTGTGCCCGGAAGAGCTGACACAATAAGGAAGGATTTTGAATCCCGGGTAAGACTCATAACCAGCCACACCAATCACACCATATAACTTGTGATACTATACCCAGTTAACAGTATGAAATATAACTGAGCCTCTCAACAGATGGCTCAACAATAACCCTTAGTTAGGCAATAACTACATACAAGTATTGCAGACAATCCGCACTTGGGATGGGCGCCCAGCATCCACTACGGACTACGAGAAATAGATTTACCGGTGAGTAAAATCTTATTTTCTCTGACGTCCTAGTGGATGCTGGGAACTCCGTAAGGACCATGGGGATTATACCAAAGCTCCCAAACGGGCGGGAGAGTGCGGATGACTCTGCAGCACCGAATGAGAGAACTCAAGGTCCTCCTCAGCCAGGGTATCAAAGTTGTAGAATTTTGCAAACGTGTTTGCCCCTGACCAAGTTGCAGCTCGGCAAAGTTGTAAAGCCGAGACCCCTCGGGCAGCCGCCCAAGATGAGCCCACTTTCCTCGTGGAATGGGCTTTTACTGATTTAGGATGCGGCAATCCAGCCGCAGAATGCTCCAGCTGAATTGTGCTACAAATTCAGCGAGCAATAGTCTGCTTAGAAGCAGGAGCACCTATTTTGTTGGGTGCATACAGGATAAAAAGCGAGTCAATTTTCCTGACTCCAGCCGTCCTGGAAATATAAATTTTTAAGGCCCTGACTACGTCCAGTAACTTGAAATCTTCCAAGTCCCTAGTAGCCGCAGGCACTACAATAGGTTGGTTCAAGTGAAAAGCTGATACCACCTTAGGGAGAAACTGGGGACGAGTCCTCAATTCTGCCCTATCCATATGGAAAATCAGATAAGGGCTTTTACATGACAAAGCCGCCAATTCTGACACACGCCTGGCCGAAGCCAAGGCCAATAACAGACCACTTTCCACGTGAGATATTTCAGATCCACGGTTTTTAGTGGCTCAAACCAATGTGATTTTAGGAAACTCAACACCACATTGAGATCCCAAGGTGCCACTGGAGGCACAAAAGGGGGCTGAATATGTAGCACTCCCTTTACAAATGTCTGAACTCCAGGCAGTGAAGCCAGTTCTTTCTGGAAGAAAATCGACAGAGCCGAAATCTGGACCTTAATGAAACCCAAGTTTAGGCCCATAGTCACTCCTGACTGTAGGAAGTGCAGAAAACGACCCAGCTGAAATTCCTCTGTTGGGGCCTTCCTGGCCTCACACCACGCAACATATTTTCGCCAAATACGGTGATAATGGTTTGCGGGTACTTCTTTCCTGGCTTTTATCAGCGTAGGAATGACTTCCTCCGGAATGCCCTTTTCCTTTAGGATCCGGAATTCAACCGCCATGCCGTCAAACGCAGCCGCAGTAAGTCTTGGAACAGACAGGGCCCCTGCTGTAGCAGATCCTGTCTGAGCGGTAGAGGCCATGGGTCCTCTGATATCATTTCTTGAAGTTCTGGGTACCAAGCTCTTCTTGGCCCATCCGGAACCACGAGTATCGTTCTTACTCCTCGTCTTCTTATTATTCTCAGTACCTTTGGTATGAGAGGCAGAGGAGGGAATACATAAACCGACTGGTACACCCACGGTGTCACTAGAGCGTCCACAGCTATCGCCTGAGGGTCCCTTGACCTGGCGCAATATCTAGTTTTTTGTTGAGGCGGGACGCCATCATGTCCACCTGTGGCCTTTCCCAACGGTTTACCAACAGTTTGAAGACTTCTGGATGAAGTCCCCACTCTCCCGGGTGTAGGTCGTGTCTGCTGAGGAAGTCTGCTTCCCAGTTGACCACTCCCGGAATGAACACTGCTGACAGTGCTAAGACGTGATTTTCTGCCCATCGGAGAATCCTTGTGGCTTCTGCCATCGCCATCCTGCTTCTTGTGCCGCCCTGTCGGTTTACATGGGCGACTGCCGTGATGTTGTCTGATTGGATCAGTACCGGCTGGTTTTGAAGCAGAGGCCTTGCCAGACTTAGGGCATTGTAAATGGCCCTCAGTTCCAGAATATTTATGTGTAGGGACGACTCCTGACTTGACCAAAGTCCTTGGAAATTTCTTCCCTGTGTGAATGCCCCCCCAGCCTCGAAGGCTGGCATCCGTGATTACCAGGACCCAGTCCTGTATACCGAATCTGCGGCCCTCTTGAAGATGAGCACTCTGCAGCCACCACAGTAGAGATACCCTGGTCCTTGGAGACAGGGTTATCAGCCGATGCATCTGAAGATGCGATCCCGACCACTTGTCCAAGAGGTCCCACTGAAAGGTTCTTGCATGGAACCTGCCGAATGGAATTCTGCTTCGTAAGAAGCTATCATTTTTCCCAGGACTCGTGTGCAGTGATGCACCGATACCTGTTTTGGTTTCAGGAGGTCTCTGACTAGAGATGACAGCTCCTTGGCTTTCTCCTGCGGGATAAATACTTTTTTCTGTTCTGTGTCCAGAACCATCCCCAGGAACAGTAGGCGTGTGGTAGGAACCAGCTGTGACTTTGGAATGTATAGAATCCATCCGTGCTGTTGTAGCACTTCCCGAGATAGTGCTACTCCGACCAACAACTGCTCCTTGGACCTCGCCTTTATAAGGAGATCGTCCAAGTACGGGATAATTAAAACTCCCTTTTTTCGAAGGAGTATCATCATTTCTGCCATTACCTTGGTAAAGACCCTCGGTGCCGTGGACAGTCCAAACGGCAGTGTTTGGAATTGGTAATGGCAATCCTGTACCACAAATCTGAGGTACTCCTGGTGAGGATGGTAAATGGGGACATGTAGGTAAGCATCCTTGATGTCCAGGGATACCATGTAATCCCCCTCCTCCAGGCTTGCAATAACCGCCCTGAGCGATTCCATCTTGAACTTGAATTTTTTTTTTATGTATGTGTTCAAGGATTTCAAATTTAACATGGGTCTCACCGAACCGTCCGGTTTCGGTACCACAAACAGTGTGGAATAGTAACCCCGTCCTTGTTGAAGTAGGGGCACCTTGACTATCACCTGCTGGGAATACAGCTTGTGAATTGCCTCTAGCACAGCCTCCCTGCCTGAGGGAGTTGTCGGCAAGGCAGATTTGAGGAAACGGCGGGGGGGAGACGCCTCGAATTCCAGCTTGTACCCCTGAGATACTACTTGAAGGATCCAGGGATCCACCTGTGAGCGAGCCCACTGATCGCTGAACTTTTTGAGGCGGCCCCCCACCGTAACAGGCTACGCCTGTGGAGCCCCCGCGTCATGCGGTGGACTCAGAGGAAGCGGGGGAAGAATTTTGATTCTGGGAACTGGCCGACTGGTGCAGCTTTTTCCCTCTTCCCTCGTCTCTGTGCAGAAAGGAAGCGCCTTTGACCCGCTTGCTTTTCTGAAGCCGAAAGGACTGTACCTGATAATACAGTGCTTTCTTAGGCTGTGAGGAAACCGGAGGTAAAAAAAATTCTTCCCAGCTGTTGCTGTGGATACGAGGTCCCAGAGACCATCCCCAAACAATTCCTCACCCTTATAAGGCTCTATGTGCCTTTTAAAGTCAGCATCACCTGTCCAGTGTCGGGTCTCTAATACCCTCCTGACAGAATGGACATTGCATTAATTCTGGATGCCAGCCGGCAAAATATCCCTCTGTGCATCCCTCATATATAAGACGACGTCTTTAATATGCTCTTATGTTCGCAAAATAGTATCCCTGTTTGACAGGGTCACAGACCACGCTGCAGCAGCACTATCTGCAGGTCTCAGTCTAGTACCTGAGTGTGTAAATACAGACTTCAGGATAGCCTCCTGCTTTTTATTAGCAGGTACCTTCAAAGTGGCCGTATTCTAAGACGGCAGTGCCTCCTTTTTTGACGAACGTGTGAGCGCCTTATCCACCCTAGGAGATATCTCCCAGCGTAACTTATCCTCTGGCGGGAAAGGGTATGCCATCAGTAACTTTTTAGAAATTACCAGTTTCTTATCGGGGGAACCCACGCTTTTTCACACTTCATTCACTCATTTGATGGGGGAACAAAACACTGCCTGCTTTTTCTCCCCACACATAAAACCCTTTTTTAGTGGTACATGGGTTAATGTCAGAAATGTGTAACACATTTTTTATTGCCGGGATCATGTAACGGATGTTCCTAGTGGATTGTGTATATGTCTCAACCTCGTTGACACTGGAGTCAGACTCCGTGTCGACATCTGTGTCTGCCATCTGAGGGAGCGGGCGTTTTTGAGCCCCTGATGGCCTTTGAGACGCCTGGGCAGGCGCGGCTGAGAAGCCGGCTGTCCCACAGCTGTTACGTCATCCAGCCTTTTATGTAAGGAGTTGACACTGTCGGTTTATACCTTCCACCTATCCATCCACTCTGGTGTCGGCCCCACAGGGGGCGACATCACATTTATCGGCATCTGCTCTGCCACCACATAAGCCTCCTCATCAAACGTGTCGACACAGCCGTACCGACACACCGCACACACACAGGGAATGCTCTGACTGAGGACAGGACCCCACACAGCCCTTTGGGGAGACAGAGAGAGAGTATGCCAGCACACACCAGAGCGCTATATAATTTAGGGATTAACACTATATTGAGTGAATTTTTCCCAATAGCTGCTTGTATATACAATATTGCGCCTAAATTTAGTGCCCCCCCTCTCTTTTTAACCCTTTGAGCCTGCAAACTACAGGGGAGAGCCTGGGGAGCTGTCTTCCAGCTGCACTGTGAAGAGAAAATGGCGCCAGTGTGCTGAGGGAGATAGCTCCGCCCCTTTTTCGCTGACTTTTCTTTCTAGGAGCTCAGGAGAGCCCCTAGTGTGCATCCAGCTCGGCCGGGCACAGAAATCTAACTGAGGCTTGGAGGAGGGTCATAGTGGGAGGAGCCAGTGCACACCAGGTAGTCTAAAAGCTTTCTTTTAGTTGTGCCCAGTCTCCTGCGGAGCCGCTATTCCCCATGGTCCTTACGGAGTTCCCAGCATCCACTAGGACGTCAGAGAAATGTAAGAATAAATGAGCGCAGTTCCAAATCGTATGCTCTATCATTCACCGGATAGATAATAATGTATATAGTACCTCTCCAGAAAGGGCTGGTGTGTATTAGCCGAGCGTCCTCGGCTAATGAGTCCTGCGTTGCCCACTGTACTGCACAGATGAGAGGAATTGTCGGATGCCCGGTGTTAAACACCTGCCGCTGTGAAGGAGTGTATGGCAGTCTCGTGTTTCCATAGTAGCTGACCGGCAGGAGGTAACGAGCCGTAGCAGTGAGATGAAAAACGGCTGCTTGTGATGGTGAGCCGGTGAGCGCTGGTGAGGATACAACGGTGTGGATTGCACAGGAATAGATCAGGCCTTTGATAAAGTCACGTGATCGTGACGAAACGCGTCAGGACTCCGCCTTCCGCACACCTGGTCCAGGTGATCTATTCCTGTGCAATCCACACCGTTGTATCCTCACCAGCGCTCACCGGCTCACCATCACAAGCAGCCGTTTTTCATCTCACTGCTGCAGCTCGTTACCTCCTGCCGGTCAGCTACTACGGAAACACGAGACTGCCATACACTCCTTCACAGCGGCAGGTGTTTAACACCGGGCATCCGACAATTCCTCTCATCTGTGCAGTACAGTGGGCAACGCAGGACTCATTAGCCAGGGACGCTCGGCTAATACACACCAGCCCTTTCTGGAGAGGTACTATATACATTATTATCTATCCGGTGAATGATAGAGCATACGATTTGGAACTGCGCTCATTTATTCTTACATTTCTTTTTTGCACTGTGGAATAGGAAGTATTATCTCGGATAGCCACTTTTGTTTATATGGCTGAACCTTGGTTCATCACCTGAGACAGATATAGGTGTGCTCTCAATTATATTAATCTATTGTTCTTTTATGGTATTAAATATAAAACTTTTCATACACGTTGTGCTCTCTGTTTTTATATTACTGCTGACACACAGCGCAGCCACTTTTGTTTTTGTCTATAAATCAGAATATCTCCAACATATAATATATATTTATAATACTAATACAGTTCACAGCACTGAAAGAATTCAATTGACTTAGAGACATCACTTCCAAATACCAAGAGCCGACCTATCTATATCCCTGATGTGGGAGTCATTATGAGTGTCGATTATTCATTTACTGTAAGTGAGCATTTTGACTAATATTTCATGCAGGCCAACAAACTGCAGTGATGCCAGATCCCTGAGGAAGTGATCTGTAACAAGACGTGCCTGGTGGTCTCCCTGTTTGTACAGTACAAGCAAATTGGAAGTCTGTTTTGAGCACCTTGGAATTGAAGTCACCGCATACAGATCAGGTGATTGGAGGGAGCTGCCTGTTTAAACATCTAGATCCTAGGACTGCAATTAGACAAGCAAATGTGTTACTCTATTAATGTATACAGTTTATATATGTGTAATTTCTCCTTAATGTATGAATGCCACACTATGGAGGGTTTCAGCTATAACATTAAGACCACCTGCCTAACATTGTTTAGGTCTCCCTTGTGCCACCACCCAACTTTGTCCCATCCAGGTATGGACTCCACAAGACCTCTGAAGGTGTCCTGTGGTATATGGCACAAAGACGTTAGCAGCAGATAATTCCTGTAAATTGTGAGGTGGGGCCTCCATGGCTCAGTCTTCTTTCATGCACATCCCACAGATACTCAATCAAGGTTAAGACCAGGGGAATTTGGTGGCCAAGTTAACACCTTGAACTCTTGGATATGTTCCTCACGCTATTCCTGAACAATGTTCGCAGTGTGTCAAGGCGCATTATCCTGCTGTCATCTGGGGATACCGCTACCATGAAGGGGTGTACTTGGTTTGCAGCAATGTTTAGGTAGGTGGTGCGTGTCAAGTAGCATCCACATAAATGTGTGTATTATATATGTAACTAATACATTTTTATATATACAGGTGGAGTCTCCCATTTCCAAAATGCTTGAGAACAGAAGTATTTGGGATTTTTCTGTCATTTTGCAATATTAGCACACCATAATGAGGTATCTTGGGGATGGGACCCAAGTCTAAACACAGAATGCATTTATGTTTCCTACACACCTTATACCAGCGGTTCTCAAACGTGGTCCTCAAGGCACCACAATGGTCCAGGGTTTTAGGTATAGCCATGGCTCAGTACAGAGGGTTAAATCAAATTGAATGAGGTGCTAATTAACTCACCTGTGACCAAGCATGGATAAAGTTAAAACATGGACCGTTGGGGTGGCTTTAGGACCGCGTGTGAGAACATCTGCCTTATACACACGACCAGGTCATTTTATACAATATATGTAATAATGGGAGGCACTCTATATACCAGTGCTTCTCAGGTTAAGCATTGTTCTCCTTGCTGTCTCGGGAGGAACAGTGCCTCTCAGGTTAAGCACTGTTCTCCATGTGCAGCTTGATGCTGCTAGTGTGTAACCCGGCTGAGGGAACTACCGTATATACTCGAGTATAAGTCGACCCGAATATAAGCCGAGGCACCTAATTTTACCACAAAAAACTGGGAAAAATTACTGACTCGAGTATAAGCCTAGGGTGGGAAATGCACGGTGCCGGGGGTTTTCATGCTCAGGGTGTCATGCTCGTTGCCAGGGGTTTCATGCGGTAGGTGTCATGCTTGTTGCCAGGGGGTATTGCTTGTTGCTAGGGTTGTGCCCCCAGTGCCACATATACCCCCAGTGACATATCTCCCCACAGTGCCAGATAAAAACATGCCCCCGCTGCTTTGCCCCCAGTAGTTATGCCCCTTCTTTGCCCCCAGTAGTTGTGCCCCCTCTTTCATTGCCCCCAGTAGTTATGCCCTCTCTTTCTTTGCCCCCAGTAGTTGTGCCCCCTCTTTCATTGCCCCCAGTAGTTATGCCATCTCTTTCTTTGCCCCCAGTAGTTGTGCCCCCTCTTTCATTGCCCCCAGTAGTTATGACCCCTCTTTCTTTGCCCTCAGTAATTGTGCCCCCTTTCTTTGCCCCCTGTTACTGTGCCCCCGTTGCCGCTTACAAACACACAAAACACACACTAAAACAATACTTACCACTGCCCCGCTCCTGCTTCACGACCGCTTCTTCTGCTGCTGCGCTGCTCCGCTCCGTCTGTCCACCCGCTCCGTCTGGCCGCCGCTCCGTCTGTCCACCGCTCCGTCTGGCCGCCCGCTCCGGCGCCCGCTTCCCGGCACCCGATCATCTCTATGGGAGAGACGTCATGACGTCTCTCCCATAGCAACGCCGCACAGACACTAGAGGTCAATAATGACCTCTAGTGTCTGTCCCTGGAGCCGGCTGCAGCGGACGCCCACACAGCCCACGGCATCTGCTGCAGCCGTTGACAACTTGACTCGAGTATAAGCCGAGGGGGGCTTTTTCAGCATAGAAAAATGTGCTGAAAAAGTCGGCTTATACTCGAGTATATACGGTAAGTCCCATGAATAAAAAAGCTAAATAAATTAAATAAATGAAAGTAAATATAGACTGAGCTGGAGCTCAGTCAGCAGTGACAGGCTCCCTCGGCACAAATTCAAAACTGAGGGATTGTGGGGGACAGAGGGGGAGGAGCCTGTTTCACGTCTTGGATTATTTAAAGTGCCAGCTCCCTGTAAACCACCATCACCCCAAGGTCTTGAAGTTGTGCCAGTGTTAGCAGGAGAGTTAATAGATCACTAAAGTTAAGCGCCTTTATCATTATTTGTTATGAGTTAATAGACAAATGTCTGGACAAAAGCGTAAAGCCCACATCTAAGGATAATGGATACACCCAATAAAGATCAGCTACAGCATAGGTGTCAAACTCGAAGCCCGCGGGTTGCGCGCTGACCTGAGAAGGGCTAAAGTGGACTTCTGATATTTTAATTAAGGCGCCGGTTCCTGAGCCAATCAGAGCTCGCGGACCGACAGCTGCGGCTCTTGATTGGCTGCCGGACCGCGAGCTTTCATTGGCTCACGAAACGGCACCTGATTCCGCTCGCAGGGCTGCGCTGGAGGAGACAGGGAGACACTCGGCGTCTGACTAACACCAGCAGCCAGGCGCAACGTGTTCGGAGGAGGTGGCACTGCTCTACCAGAGCGGCAGCGCTGAATAAACAGCGTGAGCACACTGCTGGGGGCTAAATATAGATGGCCAATAACAAGTAATATAATAGTAGTTTCTGTGTGTGCCAGGAGCTATTATTCACCCTCATATATAAAATGCAGTCCTCTCTCCCCTATATAGTAATAGTACTACTTATATATTATTATTATTATATAGGGAAGAGAGGCCAGCATTTTTATATATGAAGGGAATAACAGCTCCTGGAACACTCAGAAAAGATAGTAGTTTCTGTATGTGCCAGAAGCTTTCACCCTCATATATAAAATGCACCGAGGGGGCATATGTGTTATCTGGCACTGTGGGGGATGTGTGTTATTTGGAACCGTGGGGGCAATTATGTGCATCAGGCACTGCCGGTGGTGATATACTGTATAAGGGGGAATAGCAGCCCCTGGCACACACTGATATATGGTATTATTATTATATAGGGGAGAGGGGACCACACAGTTATAGATGAAGGGGTATAGCACAGCTGTCAGCTCACACTGATATGTGGTATTGTTGTTATTATTATATAGAGGAGAGTTACCCTCACTGTGTGCCCGTCCGACCTTGAAGAGCAGGAAGAGTCGTCTGCGATGCAGATTCTGCTTTGAAAAGTAATTGTTAGCTGTCAAGGAGGAAGGAAATAAGTCTCCTGCTAGGTCCAGATTGACAGACTTTCATCTTGGTTCAATTTTAAGTTATAACATCCAATAAGATTTCTCCTGAAATTGGAAAGTTGGTGACAGCAAAGAGTTGTCAAGTATCGGGAAGAAAACATTAAAGTAAGTGTTTTTCAAATAACCCTTTGAAAATTGCATATAAGCCTCTTTCTTTTTCTTGCGGCCCACACAAGACTTAGACCTTAATTATTCGGCCCATTTGGGATTTTGAGTTTGACATGCCTGAGCTACAGTATTACACATAACGTCTACCATGCTGGTAATTACTTGTGTACGCAGGTCTCTTTGTGATTAATTGCGCAGACATTACACTTGAACTTCGTCTTTGCCTTGTGACATTGACACACACATTCCCATATACTGTCACGCGTCGTTACGGTGCCATCCAAGTACGCGTGGTACACTGGCGATAGCTCCAATAGGAAACTCTGCAACCGGTCTCCTAACAAAAACAAAATGATTCTGTTATAGCAAGCAAGCAATCAAACCATCCATGTATTCAGGCACTTCAGTCTCTGTCCAGCAGAGCTTACAATCTAATGGCCCCAGCACAGAAGCCAATGAGTCTGCCAGTCTGTCTATGGAATGTGGGTGAAAGCCTGTGCAGAACAAACAGACCACCGGCAGATAGAATCGGACGCAGTGTCCAGTACTAGAAGGCAGCCAGGCCAACCACTGCATAGCCACGCCTGTAACGTGGCACTACAAAGTGGCTCACAGGCACGCCTTCCTAACTGTAATGGTTCTGCCCTAGAGCGCCCTTACTGGCACACGGGGTTCTCAGGAGGTGGCACAGCAGATACCATGTATGCGCTTATGAGAAGCAAAAGACATTTCCATTCTATCTCTGCTCTCTTCTTCCATTGTGTCCACCTATATCCCTTATAGACTGTAAGCGGGTCCTGCTCTCGGTAATAATGTATCTAAATTTATATTGTCTGCATTAGTCTGTATTTATGCTTCATGGCAGCTTTATCCCCTCGTACGCCTTACAACAAAAGATAATAACAATGATAAGAAATGAAGTGCTCACAAACAGCATATATCCGCACATACTGTATGCCGAGTTTACTGAGACTACAAATAGATACTTGTCCCACTTGTAAGGAGCGCTTTGGAGTTGATGGACAATTCACTATCGGCCACTATAAAGAGCTATACATCCATTTTCTGCGGACTGTAATTAACATCATCAGTGCATGGAGTCCTATTGCTAACGTGGAGCCATTGCTACAGAACCGCAAAGCTGTGACCACACGGAATATACCAGCAGCAGCATATCTGGGACCCTAACAATAGTGCATGGAATCCTAAAATCAATGGGCCACTGCCATAGGACCCGACGTCTGGAACTCAACAGCTGTAAATAGCCCTTGATATTGAACTCTTTAGAAATAAGCCGAAATATACTGTGATAGATCCATCACCAGTGCATGGGACATTGATATACTATTGATTATTCAGTCTCTAAATTTTTTAAAATACCCCTATATCTGTTATTTGTTGTTTTATAACCTATATGTCATTGTTTATTACTAGCTATATAAAAATTGCTTGTTTTACTATTAGCGCTGTTTATCCTTTCTATGTATGCAGAGAATCCACCTCTACATCAGCAGCATATATATACCTGCTTCCCACAAGTCATCATCCCTGTATCAGGTGCAACAGCTGTGCCTCCTGCTAGGAACATGTGCACATAACTGCAGGTCTGCATTTGCATGGACACGCCCCTCAGTGTACTTTACCTACAGGAGAACGCTTCTTAGCAACCCCCGTTACGCCTCTCCGGTGATAAATAAGAATTTACTCACCGGTAATTCTATTTCTCGTAGTCCGTAGTGGATGCTGGGAACTCCGTAAGGACCATGGGGAATAGACGGCTCCGCAGGAGACTGGGCACATCTAAAGAAAGAATTAGGACTATCTGGTGTGCACTGGCTCCTCCCCCTATGACCCTCCTCCAAGCCTCAGTTAGGACACTGTGCCCGGAAGAGCTGACACAATAAGGAAGGATTTTGAATCCCGGGTAAGACTCATACCAGCCACACCAATCACACCGTATAACTCGTGATAGGAAACCCCGGTTAACAGTATGATAACAAAAGGAGCCTCTGAACAGATGGCTCGCAATAATAACCCGATTTGTATAACAATAACTATTTACAAGTATTGCAGACAATCCGCACTTGGGATGGGCGCCCAGCATCCACTACGGACTACGAGAAATAGAATTACCGGTGAGAAAATTCTTATTTTCTCTGACGTCCTAGTGGATGCTGGGAACTCCGTAAGGACCATGGGGATTATACCAAAGCTCCCAAACGGGCGGGAGAGTGCGGACGAATCTGCAACACCGAATGAGAGAACTCCAGGTCCTCCTCAGCCAGGGTATCAAATTTGTAGAATTTTGCAAACGTGTTTGCCCCTGACCAAGTAGCAGCTCGGCAAAGTTGTAAAGCCGAGACCCCTCGGGCAGCCGCCCAAGAAGAGCCCACTTTTCTTGTGGAATGGGCTTTTACAGATTTAGGCTGCGGTAGTCCTACCGCAGAATGCGCCAGCTGAATAGTGCTACAAATCCAGCGCGCAATAGTCTGCTTAGGAGCAGGAGCACCCAGTTTGTTGGGTGCATACAGGATAAACAGCGAGTCAGTTTTCCTGACTCCAGCCGTCCTGGAAACATAAATTTTCAGGGCCCTGACTACGTCCAGTAACTTGGAATCCTCCAAGTTCCCAGTAGCCGCAGGCACCACAATAGGTTGGTTCAAGTGAAAAGCCGATACCACCTTCGGGAGAAATTGAGGACGAGTCCTCAATTCTGCCCTATCCATATGGAAAATCAGATAAGGGCTTTTATAGGACAAAGCCGCCAATTCTGACACACGCCTGGCTGAAGCCAGGGCCAACAGCATGACCACTTTCCACGTGAGATATTTCAAATCCACAGTCTTAAGTGGTTCAAACCAATGTGATTTCAGGAACTCCAAAACCACATTGAGATCCCAAGGTGCCACTGGGGGCACAAAAGGAGGCTGAATATGCAGAACTCCCGTGACAAAAGTCTGAACTTCAGGCAGGGAAGCCAGTTCTTTCTGGAAGAAAATCGACAGGGCCGAAATCTGGACCTTAATGGACCCCAATTTGAGGCCCAACGTCACCCCTGTTTGCAGGAAATGCAGGAATCGACCCAGTTGAAATTCCTCCGTTGGGGCCTTCCTGGCCTCACACCACGCAACATATTTTCGCCAAATGAGGTGATAATGGTTCGCGGTGACATCCTTCCTGGCTTTGATCAGGGTAGGAATGACTTCCTCCGGAATACCCTTTTCCTTCAGGATCCGGTGTTCAACCGCCATGCCGTCAAACGCAGCCGCGGTAAGTCTTGGAACAGACAGGGCCCCTGCTGCAGCAGGTCCTGTCTGAGCGGCAGAGGCCAAGGGTCCTCTGAAAGCATCTCTTGAAGTTCCGGGTACCAAGCTCTTCTTGGCCAATCCGGAACCACAAGTATAGTTTTCACTCCTCGCCTTCGTATTATTCTCAGTACCATGGGAATGAGAGGCAGAGGAGGAAACACATAAACCGACTGGTACACCCACGGTGTTACTAGAGCGTCCAAAGCGATCGCCTGAGGGTCCCTTGACCTGGCGCAATATCTTTTTAGCTTTTTGTTGAGGCGGGACGCCATCATGTCCACCTGTGGTCTTTCCCAGCGGTGTACAATCATTTGGAAGACTTCTGGATGAAGTCCCCATTCTCCCGGGTGGAGGTCGTGCCTGCTGAGGAAGTCTGCTTCCCAGTTGTCCACTCCCGGAATGAACACTGCTGTCAGTGCTAACACATGATTTTCCGCCCATCGGAGAATCCTTGTGGCTTCTGCCATTTCCCTCCTGCTTCTTGTGCCGCCCTGTCTGTTTACATGGGCGACCGCCGTGATGTTGTCTGATTGGATCAGTACTGACTGGTTCTGAAGCAGGGGCCTTGCATGGCTTAGGGCATTGTAGATGGCCCTTAGCTCCAGAATATTTATGTGAAGCGAAATCTCCTGATCTGACCACAGTCCTTGGAAATTTCTTCCCTGTGACTGCCCCCCAGCCCCGAAGGCTGGCATCCGTGGTCACCAGGACCCAGTCCTGTATTCCGAATCTGCGGCCCTCTAGTAGATGAGCCCTCTGCAGCCACCACAGCAGCGACACCCTGGTCCTTGCAGACAGGGTTATCCGCTGTTGCATCTGGAGATGGGACCCGGACCATTTGTCCAACAGGTCCCACTGGAAAGTCCTTGCGTGGAACCTTCCGAATTGAATTGCTTCGTACGAAGCGACCATTTTTCCCAGGACTCGTGTGCATTGATGTACCGACACCTGTCCTGGTTTTAGGAGGTCTCTGACTAGAGATGACAACTCCTCGGCTTTTTCCACTGGAAGAAACACTTTTTTTCTGGTCTGTGTACAGAATCATTCCCAGGAACAGAAGACGTGTCGTCGGGACCAGCTGTGACTTTGGAATATTGAGAATCCAGCCGTGCTGTTGTAGCACTTCCCGAGAAAGTGCTACCCCCACTACCAACTGTTCTTTGGACCTCGCCTTTATCAGGAGATCGTCCAAGTACGGGATAATTAAAACTCCCTTCTTGCGAAGGAGTATCATCATTTCGGCCATTACCTTGGTAAAGACCCTCGGTGCCGTGGATAACCCAAACGGCAGCGTCTGGAACTGATAGTGACAGTCCTGTACCACAAATCTGAGGTACTCCTGGAGAGGGGGGTAAATGGGGACATGTAGGTACGCATCCTTGATGTCCAGGGAGACCATGTAATCCCCCTCTTCCAGGCTCGCAATAACCGCCCTGAGCGATTCCATCTTGAACTTGAACCTTTTGATATAAGTGTTCAAGGCTTTTAAATTTAAGATGGTTCTCACCGAACCGTCCGGTTTCGGTACCACAAACATTGTGGAATAGTAACCCTTTCCTTGCTGAAGGAGGGGTACCTTGACAATCACTTGCTGTGAATACAGTTTTTGGATAGCCACCAACACTGCCTCCCTGGCAGAGGGAGTTGCTGGTAAGGCAGATTTTAGAAAACGGCGGGAGGGGGGGGGGGACGTCTCGAATTCCAGCCTGTACCCCTGAGATACTACTTGAAGGATCCAGGGATCCACCTGTGAGAGAGCCCACTGTGTGCTGAAATTTCTGAGACGAGCCCCCACCGTACCCGGGTCCGCCTGTGAAGCCCCAGCGTCATGCTGTGGACTTACCGGACGCGGGGGAGGACTTTTGCTCCTGGGAACTGGCTGTATGCTGCAGCTTTTTCCCTCTACCTTTGCCTCTCGGCAGAAAGGACACGCCTCGAGCCCTCTTGTGTTTTTGGGGTCGAAAGGACTGTACTTGATAATACGGTGCTTTCTTTTGCTGTGGGGTAGCTTGTGGCAAAAATGTCGATTTCCCAGCCGTAGCTGTGGAAACAAGGTCTGAGAGACCATCCCCAAACAGTTCTACCCCCTTATAACTTCCATGTGCCTTTTTGAATCGGCATCACCTGACCACTGCCGAGTCCATAACCCCCTTCTGGCGGCAATGGACATTGCACTTATTTTTGATGCCAGCCGGCAAATATCCCTCTGTGCATCACGCATGTATAAGACAGCGTCTTTTATATGCTCTACTGTCAGCAAAATATTGTCCCTATCAAGGGTATCAATATTATCCAACAGGGAATCTGACCACGCAGCAGCAGCACTGCACATCCATGCTGATGCAATCGCTGGTCGCAATATAATGCCCGTGTGTGTATATATAGCTTTTAGGGTAGCTTCCTGCTTTCTATCGGCAGGATCCTTTAGGGCGGCCGTATCCGGAGACGGTAGTGCCACCTGTTTTGATAAACGTGTAAGCGCTTTATCTACCCTAGGGGATGTTTCCCAACGTGACCTATCCTCTGGCGGGAAAGGGTACGCTGCCAATAACCGTTTAGAAATTATCAATTTCTTATTGGGGGAAGTCCAGGCTTCCGCACACACCTCATTTAATTCCTCAGATGCAGGAAAAACTACTGGGAGTTTTTTCTCACCGAACATAATACCCTTTTATGTGGTACCTGGGGTACTATCAGAAAATAAGATTTTACTTACCGATAAATCTATTTCTCGTAGTCCGTAGTGGATGCTGGGACTCCGTCAGGACCATGGGGATAGCGGCTCCGCAGGAGACAGGGCACAAAATTTAAAAGTTTGACCACTAGGTAGTGTGTACTGGCTCCTCCCCCTATGACCCTCCTCCAAGCCTCAGTTAGGATACTGTGCCCGGACGAGCGTACACAATAAGGAAGGATTTTGAATCCCGGGTAAGACTCAAACCAGCCACACCAATCACACCGTACAACTTGTGATCTGAACCCAGTTAACAGTATGATAACGTAGGAGCCTCTGAAAAGATGGCTCACAACAATAAACAACCCGATTTTTTTGTAACAATAACTATGTACAAGTATTGCAGACAATCCGCACTTGGGATGGGCGCCCAGCATCCACTACGGACTACGAGAAATAGATTTATCGGTAAGTAAAATCTTATTTTCTCTGACGTCCTAGTGGATGCTGGGACTCCGTCAGGACCATGGGGATTATACCAAAGCTCCCAAACGGGCGGGAGAGTGCGGATGACTCTGCAGCACCGAATGAGAGAACTCCAGGTCCTCCTTAGCCAGGGTATCAAATTTGTAGAATTTTACAAACGTGTTCTCCCCTGACCACGTAGCTGCTCGGCAGAGTTGTAATGCCGAGACCCCTCGGGCAGCCGCCCAAGATGAGCCCACCTTCCTTGTGGAGTGGGCCTTGACAGATTTAGGCTGTGGCAAGCCTGCCACAGAATGTGCCAGTTGAATTGTGCTACAAATCCAACGAGCAATCGTCTGCTTAGAAGCAGGAGCACCCAGCTTGTTGGGTGCATATAGTATAAACAGCGAGTCAGATTTTCTGACTCCAGCCGTCCTTGAAATATATATTTTCAATGCTCTGACAACGTCCAGCAACTTGGAATCCTCCAAATCGCTAGTAGCCGCAGGCACCACAATAGGCTGGTTCAGGTGAAACGCTGATACCACCTTAGGCAGAAAATGAGGACGCGTCCTCAATTCTGCCCTGTCCGAATGGAAAATCAGATATGGGCTTTTATATGATAAAGCTGCCAATTCTGACACTCTCCTGGCTGAAGCCAGAGCCAGTAGCATGGTTACTTTCCATGTAAGATATTTCAAATCTACCGATTTGAGTGGCTCAAACCAATGGGATTTGAGAAAATCCCAAACTACATTGAGATCCCACGGTGCCACTGGGGGCACAACCGGGGGCTGTATATGTAGTACTCCTTTTACAAAAGTCTGAACTTCAGGAACTGAAGCCAATTCTTTCTGGAAGAATATCGACAGGGCCGAAATTTGAACCTTAATGGACCCCAATTTGAGGCCCATAGATAATCCTGTTTGCAGGAAATGTAGGAATCGACCCAGTTGAAATTCCTCTGTCGGGGCCTTCCTGGCCTCACACCATGCAACATATTTTCTCCAAAAGCGGTGATAATGTTGTGCAGTCACCTCCTTCCTGGCTTTGACCAGGGTAGGGATGACCTCTTCCGGAATGCCTTTTTCCCTTAGGATCCGGCGTTCAACCGCCATGCCGTCAAACGCAGCCGCGGTAAGTCTTGGAATAGACACGGTCCCTGCTGAAGCAGGTCCCTTCTTAGAGGTAGAGGCCACGGATCTTCCGTGAGCATCTCCTGAAGTTCCGGGTACCAAGTCCTTCTTGGCCAGTCCGGAGCCACGAGTATCGTTCTTACTCCCCTTTGCCGTATAATTCTCAGTACCTTGGGTATGAGAGGCAGAGGAGGGAACACATACACTGACTGGTACACCCATGGTGTTACCAGAGCGTCCACAGCTATTGCCTGAGGGTCTCTTGACCTGGCGCAATACCTGTCCAGTTTTTTGTTCAGGCGGGACGCCATCATGTCCACCATTGGACTTTCCCAATGGACCACAATCATGTGGAAGACTTCTGGATGAAGTCCCCACTCTCCCGGGTGAAGATCGTGTCTGCTGAGGAAGTCTGCTTCCCAGTTGTCCACTCCCGGAATGAACACTGCTGACAGTGCTATCACATGATTTTCCGCCCAGCGAAGAATCCTTGCAGCTTCTGCCATTGCCCTCCTGCTTCTTGTGCCGCCCTGTCTGTTTACGTGGGCGACTGCCGTGATGTTGTCCGACTGGATCAACACCGGCTGACCCTGAAGCAGAGGTTTTGCCAGGCTTAGAGCATTGTAGATTGCTCTTAGCTCCAGTATATTTATGTGAAGAGACGTTTCCAGGCTTGACCACACGCCCTGGAAGTTTCTTCCTCGTGTGACCGCTCCCCAGCCTCTCAGGCTGGCATCCGTGGTCACTAGGACCCAGTTCTGTATGCCGAATCTGCGGCCCTCTAACAGATGAGTACTCTGCAACCACCATAGCAGAGAGACCCTTGTCCTTGTCGACAATTTTATCCGCTGATGCATCTGTAGATGCGATCCGGACCATTTGTCTAGCAGATCCCACTGAAAAATTCGTGCATGGAATCTGCCGAATGGAATCGCTTCGTAAGAAGCCACCATTTTTCCCAGGACTCTTGTGCATTGATGCACAGACACTGTCCCTGGTTTTAGGAGGTTCCTGACTAGTTCGGATAACTCCCTGGCTTTCTCCTCCGGAAGAAATACCTTTTTCTGAACAGTGTCCAGAATCATCCCTAGGAACAGCAGACGTGTCGTCGAGATCAGTTGGGATTTTGGAAAATTCAGAATCCACCCGTGCTGTTGGAGCACTACTTGAGTTAGTGCTACTCCGACCTCCAGCTGTTCTCTGGATCTTGCCCTTATCAGGAGATCGTCCAAGTAAGGTATAATTAATACGCCTTCTCTTCGAAGAAGAATCATCATTTCGGCCATTACCTTGGTAAAGACCCTGGGTGCCGTGGACAATCCAAACGGCAGCGTCTGAAACTGATAATGACAGTTTTGTACCACGAACCTGAGGTACCCTTGGTGTGAAGGGCAAATTGGGACATGAAGGTAAGCATCCTTGATGTCCAAGGACACCATAAAATCCCCCTCTTCCAGATTCGCTATCACTGCTCTGAGTGACTCCATCTTGAACTTGAATTTTTGTATGTACAGGTTCAGAGATTTCAGATTTAGAATAGGTCTTACCGAGCCGTCCGGCTTCGGTACAACAAATAGCGTGGAGTAATACCCCTTTCCCTGTTGTAGAAGGGGTACCTTGACTATCACCTGCTGAGAATACAGCTTGTGAATGGCTTCCAATACCGTCGCCCTGTCGGAGGGAGACGTTGGCAAAGCAGACTTTAGGAACCGGCGAGGGGGAGACTTCTCGAATTCCAACCTGTAACCCTGAGATACTACCTGCAGGATCCAGGGGTCCACCTGCGAGTGAGCCCACTGTGCGCTGAAATTCTTGAGGCGACCCCCCACCGCCCCTGAGTCCGCTTGTAAGGTCCCAGCGTCATGCTGAGGCCTTTGCAGAAGCCGGGGAGGACTTCTGCTCCTGGGAAGGGGCTGCTTGGTGCAGTCTCTTACCCTTTTCTTTTGCCTCGGGGCAAATATGAATGTCCTTTTGCTCGCTTGTTCTTATAGGAACGAAAGGACTGCGGCTGAAAAGACTGCGGCTTTTTCTGTTGGGAGGGGACTTGAGGTAAAAAGGTGGACTTCCCGGCTGTTGCCGTGGCTACCAAATCCGATAGACCGACCCCAAATAATTCCTCTCCTTTATACGGCAATACTTCCATATGCCGTTTGGAATCCGCATCGCCTGACCACTGTCGTGTCCATAGACTTCTTCTGGCAGATATGGACATCGCACTTACTCTTGATGCCAGAGTGCAGATATCTCTCTGTGCATCTCGCATATAAAGGAACGCATCCTTTAATTGCTCTATAGTCAATAAAATACTGTCCCTATCCAGGGTATCAATATTTTCAGTCAGGGAATCCGACCAAGCCACCCCAGCACTGCACATCCAGGCTGAGGCGATTGCTGGTCGCAGTATAACACCAGTATGTGTGTATATACTTTTTAGAGTATTTTTCAGCCTCCTATCAGCTGGATCCTTGAGGGCGGCCGTATCAGGAGACGGTAACGCCACTTGTTTGGATAAACGTGTGAGCGCCTTGTCCACCCTAGGGGGTGTTTCCCAGCGCGCCCTAACCTCTGGCGGGAAAGGGTATAATGCCAATAACTTCTTTGAAATTAGCAGTTTTTTATCAGGGGTAACCCACGCTTCATCACACACGTCATTCAATTCCTCTGATTCAGGAAAAACTACAGGTAGTTTTTTCAGACCCCACATAATACCCCTTTTTGTGGTACTTGCAGTATCAGAGATATGCAAAGCCTCCTTCATTGCCGTGATCATATAACGTGTGGCCCTACTGGAAAATACGTTTGTTTCTTCACCGTCGACACTGGATTCAGTGTCAGTGTCTGGGTCTGTGTCGACCGACTGAGGTAAAGGGCGTTTTAAAGCCCCTGACGGTGTCTGAGACGCCTGGACAGGTACTAACTGGTTTGCCGGCTGTCTCATGTCGTCAACCGACTTTTGTAGCGTGCTGACACTATCCCGTAATTCCATAAACAAAGCCATCCATTCTGGTGTCGACTCCCTAGGGGGTGACATCACCATTACAGGCAATTGCTCCGCCTCCACGCCAACATCGTCCTCATACATGTCGACACACACGTACCGACACACAGCAGACACACAGGGAATGCTCTGATAGAAGACAGGACCCCACTAGCCCTTTGGGGAGACAGAGGGAGAGTTTGCCAGCACACACCCAAGCGCTATAAATATATATAGGAACAACCTTAATAAGTGTGTTCCCTTTATAGCAGCTCAAATATTATAAATATCGCCAATAAGTGCCCCCCCTCTCTGTTTTTACCCTGTTTCTGTAGTGCAGTGCAGGGGAGAGTCCTGGGAGCCTTCCTCGCAGCGGAGCTGGGCAGGAAAATGGCGCTGTGTGCTGAGGAGAATAGGCCCCGCCCCCTTTTCGGCGGGCTTCTTCTCCCGGTTTTTTTGGAACCTGGCAGGGGTTAAATACATCCATATAGCCCCAGGGGCTATATGTGATATATTTTAGCCAGAATAGGTATATTACATTGCTGCCCAGGGCGCCCCCCCCAGCGCCCTGCACCCTCAGTGACCGCTGGTGTGAAGTGTGCGGAGAGCAATGGCGCACAGCTGCAGTGCTGTGCGCTACCTCATGAAGACTGAGACGTCTTCTGCCGCCGGTTTCTGGACCTCTTCTCTATTCGGCATCTGCAAGGGGGTCGGCGGCGCGGCTCCGGTGACCCATCCAGGCTGTACCTGTGATCGTCCCTCTGGAGCTAGTGTCCAGTAGCCTAAGAAGCAAATCCATCCTGCACGCAGGTGAGTTCACTTCTTCTCCCCTAAGTCCCTCGTTGCAGTGAGCCTGTTGCCAGCAGGACTCACTGAAAATAAAAAACCTAACAAACTTTTTCTAAGCAGCTCTTTAGGAGAGCCACCTAGATTGCACCCTGCTCGGACGGGCACAAAAACCTAACTGAGGCTTGGAGGAGGGTCATAGGGGGAGGAGCCAGTACACACCACCTAGTGGTCAAACTTTTACATTTTGTGCCCTGTCTCCTGCGGAGCCGCTATCCCCATGGTCCTGACGGAGTCCCAGCATCCACTAGGACGTCAGAGAAATGTGTAATACATTTTTCATTGCCTCAATAATGTAACGGGTGGACCTATTGGAGGGTACATTTGTCTCATCGTCGTCGACACTGGAGTCGGTATCCGTGTCGACATCTGTGTCTGCCATCTGAGGTAGCGGGCGTTTTAAAGCCCCTGATGACATTTGAGACGCTGGAACAGTCACAAGCTGAGTAGCCGGCTGTCCTATGTCGTCAAACCTTTTATGTAAGGAGCTGACACTCCTTCCATAAGTCCATCCACACAGGTGTCGACCCTTCAGGGGGTGACAACACACTTACAGGCATCTGCTCTGCCTCCACATCATTTTCCTCATCATACATGTCGACACAGCGGTACCGACACACAGCACACACACAGGGAATGCTCTGACAGAGGACAGGACCCCACAAAGCCCTTTGGGGAGACAGAGGGAGAGTATGCCAGCACACACCAGAGCGCTATATACCACAGGGATATCACCTATAAAGTGTGTTTTCCCCTTATAGCTGCATATATATTATACTGCGCCTAAATTTGTGCCCCCCCCTCTCTTTTTTACCCTTTCTGTAGTGCAGGACTGCAGGGGAGAGCCAGGGAGCGATCCTTCCAGCGGAGCTGTGAGGGAAAATGGCGCCAGTGTGCTGAGGGAGATGGCTCCGCCCCTTTTTCGGCTGCTTTCTCCCGCTATTTTATCGTTTCTGGCAGGGGTTAATATACACCTATATAGCCTCTGGGGCTATATATGGTGTCCGTTTGCCAGCCAAGGTGTTATTTATTGCTGCTCAGGGCGCCCCCCCCCCAGCGCCCTGCACCCATCAGTGACCGCAGTGTGTGGTGTGCATGAGGAGCAATGGCGCACAGCTGCAGTGCTGTGCGCTACCTTGGAGAAGACAGAAGTCTTCAGCCGCCGATTTTCCGGACCTTCTTGCTTCTGGCTCTGTAAGGGGGACGGCGGCGCGGCTCCGGGAACGGACGACGAGGTCGGGTCCTGTGTGCGATCCCTCTGGAGCTAATGGTGTCCAGTAGCCTAAGAAGCCCAAGCTACCACCACTTAGGTAGGTTCGCTTCTTCTCCCCTTAGTCCCTCGATGCAGTGAGCCTGTTGCCAGCAGATCTCACTGAAAATAAAAAACCTAAATTATACTTTCTTTCTAGGAGCTCAGGAGAGCCCCTAGTGTGCATCCAGCTCAGCCGGGCACAGAAATCTAACTGGGGATTGGAGGAGGGTCATAGGGGGAGGAGCCAGTGCACACCAGATAGTCCTAATTCTTTCTTTAGATGTGCCCAGTCTCCTGCGGAGCCGTCTATTCCCCATGGTCCTTACGGAGTTCCCAGCATCCACTAGGACGTCAGAGAAAATGGTTTGGAACATGCAAAGCGCGTTCAGTGCGCTTTGTAGTCATGCACAGTGCAACGCCATGCCAGATGTGCTAAGCAGACGGGTGGAGTGCTCCACATGGGCCCAAAGCCTTCTACTAAGCATATTCCTATTTTTCCAATAGCAAAAAAAGCAGCTGCATTAGAAAGGGAACATCCGGCCTTACAATAGGTCCCCCCACTCTGCTCATCTCCCTGGACCTGCACCCTCCCCACAGCGGATACCAGCTGCTCTCTCACTTCCCAGCGGACATGACACCAAACTGCTGTATTTTTCTTTAACTATCTTTTCTTCTTTGTTGTCGATCTTAAATCTACATGGTTTCATCTCCCCTCTCCATTGTTGCCCGAGATTTAAGGTTTTCAGCTTGTCGCTTACTGTATATAGCATGCCGTACCTCCTGCTGGGGACACATTTACCACATGAAAGAAGCTAAAGCAATGTAGCAGAACGTACACACCTGCTTCTTTAAGCTCGCTGTCTATCTCAGTAAGGTCCAGGTGAAAGATGGTCAGCACTCCAACCAAAGCATGGTCTCTCTTCTCCTTCCAGAACTTGCTCTTGTTGTGGGCATTGCAGTGGCAGCTGGAGAGACTTGTCCAAGAGGAACACTAATGGGGAGAGAATGGGAAACAGTGGTGTAAGAGCCGATAGATGTCAGAAGACGTGCGAGTGCAGTTATAAAACGCTCATGTGTGTGGGTTGGGAACGCGCTTCCGGCTGCCGGGATCACGGCGGTCAGCATATCGACCCCGGGATCCCGGCAGCAGAATACCGAAGGGAGTTTGGGGGTGAGCGCAACACAGCCCCACGAGTGGAAATAGAGCCAGTGGGTCGGTATTCCGTCGGCCGGCATTTTGAGCGCTCGTGATTTCAGAGTCGGCATGGTGACAGCCAAGATCCCATGGCCGCATCCCATATATATATATATATATATATATATATATATATATATATATATATATATATATATATTTCCATGTACAGAGCTATACTGAATTGTATGCACAAGTACTTCCTGTGAAATCCCATTGTCTCAGCTGGTGGCTTACATTACATCACCCCATAAGGCAATGGGAGAGTTCTAGCCATTAATCGTAGTTGACCAAGTCTCCACGGTATGCAGTCAGCACACAGATAGTCAGGATCCCGGCTGTCACAATACCGCCGCCGGGATCCCGACAGGGCCACCATACCGCCGCCAGTATACCGGCAAGGTAGGCGAGTCCCCCTCTGTGGGTGTCTACGACACTCAGAGGGAGAATAAAACCTGTGGCGAGCATAGCTCACCACCGAGCCACCATTCAGTACATCATGGGAGCTGCCGGACAATAAAGCTGGGTACACAACTGAACAACACTGCAATCATCCTATAGTCCTTCCAATGGTGCAATCCTGTGTCCTGGCATACACCTTGTGTAACCATCGCAACCTATGCCTGTGTGTACTCCATATTGTATCATCCTATCTGACATGGCAGCATATCAGAGGGGACCATGCGATAAATGTGTACAAACGACAGATTGGGAGTACACACTACACAATGGTAGTGCAGAGTGGTCGCAGGAACCATGATTGCATGATAAAGTGTATAGTGTGACCATATCTTAAGTAACATGTAATATTTCAATCTCTTGGGGTAGAGCAGTGGATCCTAAACCCCAGCCTCGAGGACCCTTAACAGTTCATGTTTTTCAGGTCTCCTCATAGAATCACAAGTGAAATAATTAGCTCCACCTGTGGCTCTATCAATATGTGTCAGTGACCTGGAAAACATTAACTGCTTAGGGGTCCTTGAGTATGGAGCTTGGGTAGAAGAATAGATCATATTATATATATATATATATATATATATATATATATACATACATACACACACAACATAAACATTTTTTTTTACAAGTTATGAAGTTATTAAAGGGGATCTCCACCCATATGTACACTTACTATGAGTGCAAGCAGTGCAGCTCTGGGGCATCATCAGTGGACATCTAACAGTGCATGTTTTACAGATCTCCTAGTTGATGCATGGGTGTATTACTGGCTAACACATTTTCAAACACCCACAGGTGGAGCTAATTATTTTCACTTGTGTTACTGAAGAGGTCTGTCATATTCCTTTCATACCAAAATCCTGTGTCCAGCCCGGGTCACTGAAAACCCATCACAGCGGCTTGCAACCAGATTACACCACTGGTTGGACCCAGGTTACTGCCGGGGCATATCCTCTCCACCTCCAAGACAGTGACCACGCCCCTTTCAGAAAATGGTTCAGCATGTATAGAGGTTCCCAGTATTTACAACAGGGTTACGCCCCTAGTACCTAGGTCTGACAGATCTCTGGGAGGCCCTGGGGCAGTTATGTCCTAACTGACAGATGCATTCTTTCCCTCCTGTTAGCAGTCTCCACCCCATAATATAATAATATTCTCCACAGCACAAGCACAGCACATGTACAAGTAACCAATATTACAGGGGCAATGAGTAAGATATCTATACCTCGGAGGCACGCTTGTCACATAGGTAGCAGAAGCACTCGGCACAGAAGCTTGCATTGTCCTGTAATGGGAGCTGTGTCTCTTGCTCCAAGCGTCTGGAAGAGACAGAAACATGGCACAGTCACAGCCATTATCACACCATGTCCATACAATACTCTCCTCACCCTTTTCTCCTTACTCAAAAGGATGTGTTGAGCAATCATATCTGGCATGTGGCATCACACGGGCCTTTTTGCTGAAGGTAATGGCAAGTTCCTCATCCAGCACCTCTAAGGCCTTCTTCTCTTCTACAAGTGAGCCATCTGTGAGCGGCAATAGGAAATATATTACAAGAAGCCTCTTTGACATTTGATGAACATAAACAATGATGCGGTATAACTAGGGCTGGAACACTTTTACTGAAGGTCTGCTGTATGCCCTGCTCCCGCCGCTTCCCGTATCTGAGAGGAGTAGAGCACAGCGCGCGTCTCTCCTGCCACTCACTACATCTCCGTCGCACATTTAAAATGTTGCTCTGCCATCAACCAAAGATCGCGGACCGGCAGTGGCAGCTCCTGATTGGCTGCTGGCCCGCGAGCTATGACTGGCTCACAAGTCGGCGCCATATTTTGAATGGCCGCCTGAGACGGAACATAGTGAGGGGCAGGAAAGATGCGTGGTGCGCTCTCCTCCCCACCCTTCAGTAACAGGCGGGAGCGGCAGAAGGAGGGGGGGGCAGTGGGAGCAGCAGCGCAAGCAGGTGCAGCGGAGCCAGAGGTGAGCAGCACTATAACGGGGGCATTGTGTAACTGGCAAACTAGGGGGCGTTGCATATGTGGCGCTATCGGGGGCGGTGCCAGTCTGTGTGTCTGGCGCTGCCGCTGCCAGTCTGTGTATCTGGCATTGCTGGGAGCATTATGTGTTGCAGAAAGTTTATGCACCAATTGAAGCCCCGCCCCTTTGGTCGCTCCATCCACATCACCTCTCCAGCGAATCTATTTTCCTTCAAAATTAGCACTGGGTATAACCAATATACACACACTAACGTACAAAAGTTTTTATTGTTATTTAAGCAGTTTGATACCTTAGTGTACTCTGAAAGTGTAGAACAAACATAACTGGAGATAAAATAAATCCTAAAATCATTTTAACAAATGAGTGACTCAAAGTAGCCGCCTTCTGCAGACATAACCACTGATCACGCCTGTGGCTTTCTTTCAACAGTGGGAAGCATATACCGTTGGGGAAGCTCTTTCCAGCACTGTTGCAGAAGTTCCCACTAATGTGCTGCACCTGTGGGTTGCTTTGCTTTCATCCTTCTATCCAGTTCCTTTTACACCAGTTTGATGGGGTTCGGGAGCCTGTGCTACCCATACTATGATTTGGAGCCAATCGACTTGGGATCCAGCAATAGACCCCAGACAATCACACTTCCCCCTCAATATTTGACAGTTGGTGTAACACATCCATTCACCTACTTGGCAGCGTACAAAAAATAAGATTTTACTTACCGGTAAATCTATTTCTCGTAGTCCGTAGTGGATGCTGGGGACTCCGTAAGGACCATGGGGAATAGACGGGCTCCGCAGGAGACATGGGCACTTTAAGAAAGAATTTAGATTCTGGTGTGCTCTGGCTCCTCCCCCTATGTCCCTCCTCCAGACCTCAGTTAGAGAAACTGTGCCCGGAAGAGCTGACAGTACAAGGAAAGGATTTTGGGAATCCAGTGTAAGACTCATAACAGCCACAAGAAATCACACCGTATAACTTGTGATAACTTTACCCAGTTAACAGTATGAACAATCACAGAGCATCAGATAAACTCTGATGCAACTATAACATAACCCTTATTTAAGCAATAACTATATACAAGCATTGCAGAAGAAGTCCGCACTTGGGACGGGCGCCCAGCATCCACTACGGACTACGAGAAATAGATTTACCGGTAAGTAAAATCTTATTTTCTCTAACGTCCTAGTGGATGCTGGGGACTCCGTAAGGACCATGGGGATTATACCAAAGCTCCCAAACGGGCGGGAGAGTGCGAATGACTCTGCAGCACCGAATGAGCAAACACAAGGTCCTCCTCAGCCAGGGTATCAAACTTGTAGAACTTTGCAAACGTGTTTGAACCTGACCAAGTAGCCGCTCGGCAAAGCTGTAATGCCGAGACCCCTCGGGCAGCCGCCCAAGAAGAGCCCACCTTCCTTGTGGAATGGGCCTTAACTGATTTAGGCAGCGGCAACCCAGCCGCAGAATGAGCCTGCTGAATCGTGTTACAGATCCAGCTAGCAATAGTTTGCTTTGAAGCAGGCACCCCAAGCTTGTTGGAAGCATACAGGATAAACAAAGATTCCCGTTTTCCGTTCTGGCTACATAAACCTTCAAAGCCCTGACCACATCCAATGACTCTGAATCCTTCAAGTCAGTAGTAGCCACAGGCACCACAATAGGTTGGTTTATATGAAAGGATGAAACCACTTTCGGCAGAAATTGTGGGCGGGTCCGCAATTCTGCTCTATCCTCATGGAAAACCAGATAAGGGCTTTTATGTGACAAAGCCGCCAATTCTGACACACGCCTAGCCGAAGCCAAGGCTAATAGCATGACCACCTTCCACGTGAGATATTTCAACTCCACCGTTTTGAGTGGTTCAAACCAGTGTGATTTCAGGAAACTCAACACCACGTTAAGATCCCAAGGTGCCACCGGAGGCACAAAAGGGGGCTGAATATGCAGCACTCCCTTTACAAACGTCTGAACTTCAGGCAGAGAAGCCAGTTCTTTTTGAAAGAAAATGGATAAGGCCGAAATCTGAACCTTAATGGAACCCAATTTAAGGCCCAATGTCACTCCCGACTGTAGGAAGTGAAGGAAACGGCCCAGCTGGAATTCCTCCGTAGGGGCATTCCTGGCCTCACACCAAGCCACATATTTTCGCCATATACAGTGATAATGTTGAGCGGTCACATCCTTCCTAGCCTTTATCAGCGCGGGGAATAACTTCACCCGGAATGCCTTTTTCTGCTAGGATCCGGCGTTCAACCGCCATGCCGTCAAACGCAGCCGCGGTAAGTCTTGGAACAGACAGGGCCCCTGTTGCAACAAGTCCTGTCTTAGAGGCAGAGGCCACGGGTCCTCTGTGAGCATTTCTTGCAGATCTGGATACCAAGTCCTTCTTGGCCAATCCGGAACAATGAGTATTGTTCTCACTCCTCTTTTTCTTATGATTCTCAGCACCTTGGGTATGAGAGGAAGAGGAGGAAATACATAGACCGACTGAAACACCCACGGCTTCACCAGTGCGTCCACAGCTATCGCCTGAGGATCTCTTGACCTGGCGCAATACCTCTGTAGCTTTTTGTTGAGGCGGGATGCCATCATGTCCACCTGTAGCAGTTCCCACCGACTTGCAATCTGCGTGAAGACTTCTTGATGAAGTCCCCACTCTCCCGGGTGGAGGTCGTGCCTGCTGAGGAAGTCTGCTTCCCAGTTGTCCACTCCCGGAATGAACACTGCTGACAGTGCGCTTACGTGATTCTCCGCCCAGCGAAGAATTCTGGTGGCTTCTACCATCGCCACCCTGCTCCTTGTGCCGCCTTGGCGGTTTACATGAGCCACTGCGGTGATGTTGTCTGACTGAATCAGAACCGGTTGGTCGCGAAGCAGGGACTCCGCTTGACGCAGGGCGTTGTATATGGCCCTTAGTTCCAGGATGTTGACGTGAAGGCAAGTCTCCTGACTTGACCACAGCCCTTGGAAATTTCTTCCCTGTGTGACTGCCCCCCACCCTCGGAAGCTTGCATCCGTGGTCACCAGGACCCAGTCCTGAATGCCGAATCTGCGGCCCTCCAGAAGGTGAGCACTCTGCAGCCACCACAGAAGAGACGCCCTGGCCCTGGGGGATAGAGTGATTAACCGATGCATCTGAAGATGTGATCCGGACCACTTGTCCAACAGATCCCATTGAAAGGTCCTCGCATGGAACCGGACGAAGGGAATGGCCTCGTATGATGCCACCATCTTTCCCAGGACTCTCATGCAGTGATGCACCGACACCTGTTTTGGTTTTAATAGGTCTCTGACCAGTGTCATGAGCTCCTGAGCCTTCTCCATCGGGAGATAAACCCTCTTCTGGTCTGTGTCCAGAATCATGCCCAGGAAAGGCAGACGAGTCGTAGGGATCAACTGCGACTTTGGAATATTTAGAATCCAGCCGTGTTGTTATAACACTTCCAGAGAGCGTGCTAAGCTGATCAGCAACTGCTCCCTTGACCTCGCTTTTATGAGGAGATCGTCCAAGTATGGGATAATTGTGACACCTTGCTTCCGCAGGAGTACCATCATTTCCGCCATTACCTTGGTAAATATTCTCGGTGCCGTGGAGAGACCAAACGGCAACGTCTGGAATTGGTAATGACAATCCTGTACCACAAATCTGAGGTACGCCTGATGAGGTGGATAAATGGGGACATGAAGATATGCATCCTTTATGTCCAGAGACACCATAAAATCCCCCCCCTTCCAGGCTTGCGATGACCGCTCTGAGCGATTCCATCTTGAACTTGAACCTTTTCAGGTATATGTTCAGGGATTTTAAATTCAATATGGGTCTGACCGAACCATCCGGTTTCGGTACCACAAACATGGTCGAATAATAACCCTTCCCTTGTTGAAGGAGGGGAACCTTGACCACCACCTGTTGAAGATACAATTTGTGAATTGCAGCTAACACTATTTCCCTCTCTAAAGGGGAAGCTGGCAGGGCTGATTTGAGGTAACGGTGAGGGGGCATCTCTTCGAATTCCAACTTGTATCCCTGAGACACAATCTCTATTGCCCAGGGATCCAACTGGGAGTGCACCCACTTGTGGCTGAAATTTCGGAGACGCGCCCCCACCGGGCCTAGCTCCGCCTGTGGAGCCCCAGCGTCATGCGGTGGATTTAGTGGAAGCCGGGGAGGACTTCTGTTCCTGGGAACTAGCTGCGTTGTGCAGCTTACTTCCTCTGCCCCTGCCTCTGGCAAGAAAGGACGCACCTCGGACTTTCTTGCCTTTTTGTGATCGAAAGGACTGCATTTGGTAATACGGTGCTTTCTTAGGTTGTGAGGAAACATATGGCAAAAAATTTGACTTTCCAGCAGTAGCTGTGGAGACCAGGTCCGAGAGACCCTACCCAAACAATTCCTCACCCTTGTAAGGCAAAACCTCCATGTGCCTTTTTGAGTCGGCATCACCTGTCCATTGCAGAGTCCACAGACCCTTCTGGCAGAAATCGACATAGCATTTATCCTAGAGCCCAGTAGACTAATGTCTCTTTGAGCATCTCTCATATATAGGACAGCGTCTTTTATATGCCCCAGGGTCATTAATATAGTATCCTTGTCTAAGGTATCAAGTTCCTCAGATAAGGTATCCGTCCATGCTGCTACAGCACTACACACCCAGGCCGACGCAATTGCCGGCCTTAGTAAGGTACCTGAATGTGTAGAAATGGACTTCAGGGTACCCTCTTGCTTTCTATCCGCAGCATCTTTTAGGGTGGCCGTATCCTGTGACGACAGGGCTACCCTCTTTGATAAGCGTGTTAAAGCTTTGTCCACCCTAGGGGAGGATTCCCAGCGTAACCTGTCCGTTGGCGGGAAAGGATACGCCATAAGCATCCGTTTAGAAATCTGCAGTTTTTTATCTGGAGATTCCCAAGCCTTTTCACATAACTCATTTAGCTCGTGTGAAGGGGGAAAGGTCACCACCTGCCTTTTTTCCCCATACATATGAACCCTCTTGTCAGGGAATGGGGTTTCCTCAGTGATGTGCAACACCTCCTTCATTGCTATAATCATATAACGGATGGATTTAGCCAATTTAGGCTGTAACTTTGCATCATCGTAATCGACACTGGAGTCAGAATCCATGTCGGTATCAGTGTCAACAATTTGGGATAGTGGGCGCTTCTGAGACCCTGACGGCCTCTGCGACATAGGATCAGGCACGGGTTGAGACCCTGACTGTCCTAAGGCTTCAGCTTTATCTAACCTTTTATGCAAGGAATTAACATTATCATTTAAAACCTTCCACATATCCATCCAATCAGGTGTCGGCGCCGTCGGCGGAGACACCACATTCATTTGCTCCCGCTCTGTTTCCACATAGCCTTCCTCGTCAAACATGTCGACACAAGCGTACCGACACACCACACACACAGGGGATGCTCTTTTTGAAGACAGTTCCCCCACAAGGCCCTTTGGAGAGACAGAGATAGAGTATGCCAGCACACACCCCAGCGCTATATAACCCAGGAATCACACAGTAACTTAGTGTTAACCCAGTAGCCGCTGTAATAATGAATTTTGCGCCTAATTATGTGCCCCCCCTCTCTTTTGTACCCTCTTCTACCGTGTATCTGCAGGGGAGAGACTGGGGAGCTTCCTCTCAGCGGAGCTGTGGAGAAAAAATGGCGCTGGTGAGTGCTGAGGAAGAAGCCCCGCCCCCTCAGCGGCGGGCTTCTGTCCCGCGTTTATGTACAATATTATGGCGGGGGCTCATACATATATACAGTGCCCAACTGTATATATGTCAAACTTTTGCCAAGAGGTGGTAATTGCTGCCCAGGGCGCCCCCCCCCCCCCTGCGCCCTTACAGTGACCGGAATATGTGGGTGTAGTGTGGGAGCAATGGCGCACAGCTGCAGTGCTATGCGCTACCTCAGTGAAGACTGAAGTCTTCTGCCGCCGATTTCGAAGTCTTCTTGCTTCTTTCACCCGGCTTCTGTCTTCCGGCTCTGCGAGGGGGACGGCGGCGCGGCTCCGGGATCGGACGACGAGGGTGAGATCCTGTGTACGATCCCTCTGGAGCTAATGGTGTCCAGTAGCCTAAGAAGCAGGACCTATCTGCAGAGAGTAGGGCTGCTTCTCTCCCCTCAGTCCCACGATGCAGGGAGTCTGTTGCCAGCAGAGCTCCCTGAAAATAAAAAAACCTAACAAAATACTTTCTTACAGCAAGCTCAGGAGAGCTCACTGAACAGCACCCAGCTCGTCCGGGCACAGTTTCAAACTAAGGTCTGGAGGAGGGACATAGAGGGAGGAGCCAGAGCACACCAGAATCTAAATTCTTTCTTAAAGTGCCCATGTCTCCTGCGGAGCCCGTCTATTCCCCATGGTCCTTACGGAGTCCCCAGCATCCACTAGGACGTTAGAGAAACCCTGCGTAATTTACCAATCATTTTATATTTTGAGACACTGGTCCAGAACATCATCTTCCGGTCGTCAGTAGTCCATAGGGGATGCTATATGGGCCGGACAACACTCTTTATTTTGCCATCTTAGTAATGGGTTTCCTACGGCCACACAACCCGTCCAACCTGCATCTTGCTGACTTTGACCGCTGTTAAACTCGCTTGAAGCTCTTGTCTTGTGTGCCACCTATCATCCAAGCTTCCGAGTACCTTCTGGTGGGGCAGGAAACTGTACTCACTGACACCTTGGCCATTTCTCTAAAAGGCCTACACTCATAAGCAGAGCCATAACTAGGGTGGTACGGAGTGTGCTACTACACACAGCACTACATGGTAGGGGGCGCTGCTGGCAGCACTTGTTAATGGTCTGTTTTAGTTACTTTCACTTGTAGCTTCCCTCCTCTTTAAAGCCCAGCATCTCCTGTCTCCTTCCTTCACCCCTTCTGTCGCTAATACCTATACAACATTCATGAACTAAACTCAAGCACTCCTAGTTATTCAGTCACACTGTCCTTTATTACATTTCAAGATGCTGACATAACCGGGATTCTAACCCATCGCCTGTGGCATTTAGTCATATGCTCTTTTAATTCTAACTATTTGAAGTTAGCATCAAGAGAGTGAAAAAATGATAAGCATTGCAGCTGAGCAGATCTATGTAATGTGTGGCTGGACACTACATAGATCTGCTCAATTGCAATGCTGATTATTTCTTTACTAAGTAAAAGCAGCTTCTTATAATTAGAACTCAGTTTTTATGCAGGATTAATTAGCTCAATGAGTAGGGTGTTCAACAGGTTATAGGTTTGAATCCTGGGTATGGCAGTATATTAAAATGTGTTATTTAATAAAACGTGTACCTGAATAAAAAAGAGCTCTCAAGGTAAGTGCATGAATGTGCTATAAAGAGGTTTTGTGTCCAAATCCATTTTCTTGCAGCGTTCTATAAATGTAGAGTAGTATACCTAGGTATATTCAGGCGCTGTAGACGTGAGGTGCTTTGCTAAGCAGCCGTCTTAAACACAGGGGAAGTCACTCCCACAATTAAGAACCAACAGAAAAAAGAAGACTGCGCTAAATAGTGAATTTGTATAGTACAATATGAGAGAGCAAATAAATATCTCTAATAAAACAATTTATTACACAATTAATAACACTTTGTTAAAAACATTGTCACATTAAAATAAGAATTTACTTACCGATAATTCTATTTCTCGTAGTCCGTAGTGGATGCTGGGGACTCCGTAAGGACCATGGGGAATAGCGGCTCCGCAGGAGACTGGGCACAAAAGTAAAGCTTTAGAACTACCTGGTGTGCACTGGCTCCTCCCCCTATGACCCTCCTCCAAGCCTCAGTTAGGATACTGTGCCCGGACGAGCGTACACAATAAGGAAGGATTTTGAATCCCGGGTAAGACTCATACAAGCCACACCAATCACACCATATAACTTGTGATCTAAACCCAGTTAACAGCATGATAACAGAGGAGCCTCTAGAAAAGATGGCTCACTACAGCAATAACCCGATTTTTTGGTAACAATAACTATGTACCAGTATTGCAGACAATCCGCACTTGGGATGGGCGCCCAGCATCCACTACGGACTACGAGAAATAGAATTATCGGTAAGTAAATTCTTATTTTCTCTAACGTCCTAAGTGGATGCTGGGGACTCCGTAAGGACCATGGGGATTATACCAAAGCTCCCAAACGGGCGGGAGAGTGCGGATGACTCTGCAGCACCAAATGAGAGAACTCCAGGTCCTCCTCAGCCAGGGTATCAAATTTATAGAATTTTACAAACGTATTTGCTCCTGACCAAGTAGCTGCTTGGCAAAGTTGTAAAGCCGAGACCCCTCGGGCAGCCGCCCAAGATGAGCCCACCTTCCTTGTGGAATGGGCTTTTACAGATTTTGGCTGTGGCAGGCCTGCCACAGAATGTGCAAGCTGAATTGTACTACAAATCCAACGAGCAATAGTCTGCTTAGAAGCAGGAGCACCCAGCTTGTTGGGTGCATACAGAATAAACAACGAGTCAGATTTTCTGACTCCAGCCGTCCTGGAAACCTATATTTCCAGGGCTCTGACAACGTCTAGCAACTTGGAGTCCTCCAAGTCCCTAGTAGCCGCAGGCACCACAATAGGTTGATTCAGGTGAAACGCTGAAAACCACCTTAGGGAGAAACTGAGGCCAAGTCCTCAATTCCGCCCTGTCCGAATGGAAAATCAGATGAGGGCTTTTACAGGATAAAGCCGCCAATTCTGACACGCACCTGGCCCAGGCAAGGGCCAACAGCATGACCACTTTCCATGTGAGATATTTTAACTCCACATATTTAAGTGGTTCAAACCAATGTGACTTTTGGAACCCAAAAAATAAGAATTTACTTACCGATAATTCTATTTCTCGGAGTCCGTAGTGGATGCTGGGGTTCCTGAAAGGACCATGGGGAATAGCGGCTCCGCAGGAGACAGGGCACAAAAGTAAAGCTTTCCGATCAGGTGGTGTGCACTGGCTCCTCCCCCTATGACCCTCCTCCAAGCCAGTTAGGTACTGTGCCCGGACGAGCGTACACAATAAGGGAGGAATTTTGAATCCCGGGTAAGACTCATACCAGCCACACCAATCACACCGTACAACTTGTGATCTAAACCCAGTTAACAGTATGATAACAGCGGAGCCTCTGAAAAGATGGCTCACAACAATAATAACCCGATTTTTGTAACTATGTACAAGTATTGCAGATAATCCGCACTTGGGATGGGCGCCCAGCATCCACTACGGACTCCGAGAAATAGAATTATCGGTAAGTAAATTCTTATTTTCTCTATCGTCCTAGTGGATGCTGGGGTTCCTGAAAGGACCATGGGGATTATACCAAAGCTCCCAAACGGGCGGGAGAGTGCGGATGACTCTGCAGCACCGAATGAGAGAACTCCAGGTCCTCCTTAGCCAGGGTATCAAATTTGTAGAATTTAGCAAACGTGTTTGCCCCTGACCAAGTAGCTGCTCGGCAAAGTTGTAAAGCCGAGACCCCTCGGGCAGCCGCCCAAGATGAGCCCACCTTCCTTGTGGAATGGGCATTTACATATTTTGGCTGTGGCAGGCCTGCCACAGAATGTGCAAGCTGAATTGTATTACACATCCAACTAGCAATAGTCTGCTTAGAAGCAAGAGCACCCAGTTTGTTGGGTGCATACAGGATAACAGCAAGTCAGTTTTCCTGACTCCAGCCGTCCTGGAACATATTTTCAGGGCCCTGACAACATCTAGCAACTTGGAGTCCTCCAAGTCCCTAGTAGGTGCAAGGCACCACAATAAGCTGGTTCAGGTGAAACACTGACACCACCTTAGGGAGAGAACTGGGGATGAGTCCGCAGCTCTGCCCTGTCCGAATGGACAAACAGATATGGGCTTTTTTGAGAAAAAACCACCAATTTGACACTCGCCTGGTCCAGGCCAGGGCCAAGAGCATGGTCACTTTTCATGTGAGATGCTTCAAATCCACAGATTTGACTGGTTTTAAACCAATGTGATTTGAGGAATCCCAGAACTACGTTGAGATCCCACAGTGCCACTGGAGGCACAAAAGGGGGTTGTATATGCAATACTCCCTTGACAAACTTCTGGACTTCAGGAACTGAAGCCAATTCTTTCTGGAAGAAAATCGACAGGGCCGAAATTTGAACCTTAATGGACCCCAATTTGAGGCCCATAGACACTCCTGTTTGCAGGAAATGCAGGAAACGACCGAGTTGAAATTTCTTTGTGGGGCCTTCCTGGCCTCACACCACGCAACATATTTTCGCCACATGTGGTGATAATGTTGTGCGGTCACCTCCTTTCTGGCTTTGACCAGGGTAGGAATGACCTCTTCCGGAATGCCTTTTTCCCTTAGGATTTGGCTTTCCACCGCCATGCCGACAAACGCAGCTGCGGTAAGTCTTGGAACAGACATGGTACTTGCTGAAGCAAGTCCCTTCTTAGCGGCAGAGGCCATAAGACCTCTGTAAGCATCTCTTGAAGTTCCGGGTACCAAGTCCTTCTTGGCCAATCCGGAGCCATGAGTATAGTTCTTACTCCTCTACGTCTTATAATTCTCAGCACCTTAGGTATGAGAAGAAGAGGAGGGAACACATACACCGACTGGTACACCCACGGTGTTACCAGAACGTCCACAGCTATTGCCTGAGGGTCTCTTGACCTGGTGCAATACCTGTCCCGTTTTTTGTTCAGACGGGACGCCATCATGTCCACCTTTGGTATTTCCCAACGGTTTACAATCATGTGGAAAAAACTTCCCGATGAAGTTTCCACTCTCCCGGGTGGAGGTCGTGCCTGCTGAGGAAGTCTGCTTCCCAGTTTCCATTCCCGGGATGAAACACTGCTGACAGTGCTATCACATGATTTTCCGCCCAGCGAAAAGTCCTTGCAGTTTTTGCCATTGCCCTCCTGCTTCTTGTGTCGCCCTGTCTGTTTACGTGGGCGACTGCCGTGATGTTTTTCCCACTGGATCAATACCGGCTGACCTTGAAGCAGAGGTCTTGCTAAGCTTAGAGCATTATAAATTTACCCTTAGCTCCAGTATATTTATGTGGAGAAAAGTCTCCAGACTTGATCACACTCCCTGGAAATTTTTTCCTTGTGTGACTGCTCCCCAGCCTCTCGGGCTGGGCTCCGTGGTCACCAGCATCCAATCCTGAATGCCGAATCTGCGGCCCTCTAGAAGATGAGCACTCTATAACCACCACAGGAGAGACACCCTTGTCCTTGGATATAGGGTTATCCGCTGATGCATCTGAAGATGCGATCCGGACCATTTGTCCAGCAGATCCCACTGAAAAGTTCTTGCGTGAAATCTGCCGAATGGAATTGCTTCGTAGGAAGCCACCATTTTTACCAGGACCCTTGTGCAATGATGCACTGTTTTTAGGAGGTTCCTGACTAGCTCGGATAACTCCCTGGCTTTCTCTTCCGGGAGAAACACCTTTTTCTGGACTGTGTCCAGAATCATCCCTAGGCACAGCAGACGTGTCGTCGGGATCAGCTGCGATTTTGGAATATTTAGAATCCACCCGTGCTGTTGTAGCAGTATCCGAGATAGTGCTACTCCGACCTCCAACTGTTCCCTGGACTATGCCCTTATCAGGAGATCGTCCAAGTAAGGGATAATTAAGACGCCTTTTCTTCGAAGAAGAATCATCATTTCGGCCATTACCTTGGTAAAGACCCGGGGTGCCGTGGACAATCCAAACGGCAGCGTCTGAAACTGATAGTGACAGTTCTGCACCACGAACCTGAGGTACCCTTAGTGAGAAGGGCAAATTTGGGACATAGAGGTAAGCATCCCTGATGTCCCGGGACACTATATAGTCCCCTTCTTCCTGGTTCGTTATCACTGCTCTGAGTGACTCCATCTTGATTTGAACCTTTGTAAGTGTTCAAAAAATTTTTTAGAATAAGTCTCACCTAGCCTTCTGGCTTCAGTACCACAATATAGTGTGGAATAATACCCCTTTTCTTGTAGTAGGAGGGGTAATTTAATTATCACCTGCTGGGAATACAGCTTGTGAATTTTTTCCCATACTGCCTCCTTGTCGGAGGGAGACCTTGGTAAAGCAGACTTCAGGAGCCTGCGAAGGGGAAACGTCTCGACATTCCAATCTGTACCCCTGGGATACTACTTGTAGGATCCAGGGGTCCTGTACGGTCTCAGCGCCATGCTGAGAACTTGTCAGAAGCGGTGGAACGCTTCTGTTCCTGGGAATGGGCTGCCTGCTGCAGTCTTCTTCCCTTTCCTCTATCCCTGGGCAGATATGATCTTATAGGGACGAAAGGACTGAGGCTGAAAAGACGGTGTCTTTTTCTGCAGAGATGTGACTTAGGGTAAAAACGGCGGATTTTCCAGCAGTTGCCGTGGCCACCAGGTCCGATGGACCGACCCCAAATAACTCCTCTTCCTTTATACGGCAATACACCTTTGTGCCGTTTGGAATCTGCATCACCTGACCACTGTCGTGTCCATAACATCTTCTGGCAGATATGGACATCGCATTTACTCTTGATGCCAGAGTGCAAATATCCCTCTGTGCATCTCGCATATATAGAAATGCATCCTTTAAATGCTCTATAGTCAATAAAATACTGTCCCTGTCAAGGGTATCAATATTTTTAGTCAGGGAATCCGACCAAGCCACCCCAGCTCTGCACATCCAGGCTGAGGCGATCGCTGGTCGCAGTATAACACCAGTATGTGTGTATATACTTTTTATGATATTTTCCAGCCTCCTGTCAGCTGGTCCTTGAGGACGGCCCTATCTATAGACGGTACCGCCACTTGTTCTGATAAGCGTGTGAGCGCCTTATCCACCCTAAGGGGTGTTTCCCAACGCGCCCTAACTTCTGGCGGGAAAGGGTATACCGCCCATAATTTTCTATCGGGGGGAACCCACGCATCATCACACACTTTATTTAATTTATCTGATTCAGGAAAAACTACGGTAGTTTTTTCACATCCCACATAATACCCTCTTTTGTGGTACTTGTAGTATCAGAAATATGTAACACCTCCTTCATTGCCTTTAACGTGTGGCCCTAATAAGGAATACGTTTTTTTATTCACCGTCGACACTGGATTCAGTGTCCCTGTCTGTGTCTGTGTCGACCGACTAAAGTAAACGGGCGTTTTAAAACCCCTGACGGTGTTTTTGAGACGTCTGGACCGGTACTTCGGCCGTCTCATGTCGTCAACCGACCTTGCAGCGTGTTGACATTATCACGTAATTCCCTAAATAAGCCATCCATTCCGGTGTCGACTCCCTAGAGAGTGACATCACCATTACAGGCAATTGCTCCGCCTCCTCACCAACATCGTCCTCATACATGTCGACACACACGTACCGACACACAGCACACACACAGGGAATGCTCTGATAGAGGACAGGACCCACTAGCCCTTTGGAGAGACAGAGGGAGAGTTTACCAGCACACACCAAAAATGCTATAATTATATAGGGACAACCTTATATAAGTGTTTTCCCTTATAGCATCTTTTTTATATATTTCTAACGCCAAATTAGTGCCCCCCCTCTCTGTTTTAACCCTGTTTCTGTAGTGCAGTGCAGGGGAGAGCCTGGGAGCCTTCCCTCCAGCCTTTCTGTGAGGGAAAATGGCGCTGTGTGCTGAGGAGATAGGCCCCGCCCCTTTTTCGGCGGCCTCGTCTCCCGCTCTTAACGGATTCTGGCAGGGGTTAAATATCTCCATATAGCCTCCGGAGGCTATATGTGAGGTATTTTTAGCCAAAATAGGTATTCATTTGCCTCCCAGGGCGCCCCCCTCCCAGCGCCCTGCACCCTCAGTGACTGCCGTGTGAAGTGTGCTGAGAGGAAAATGGCGCACAGCTGCAGTGCTGTGCGCTACCTTTAGAAGACTGAGGAGTCTTCTGCTGCCGATTCTGGACCTCTTCTTACTTCAGCATCTGCAAGGGGGCCGGCGGCAAGGCTCCGGTGACCATCCAGGCTGTACCTGTGATCGTCCCTCTGGAGCTGATGTCCAGTAGCCAAGAAGCCAATCCATCCTGCACGCAGGTGAGTTCACTTCTTCTCCCCTAAGTCCCTCGTTGCAGTGATCCTGTTGCCAGCAGGACTCACTGTAAAATAAAAAACCTAAGCTAAACTTTTCTAAGCAGCTCTTTAGGAGAGCCACCTAGATTGCACCCTTCTCGGCCGGGCACAAAAATCTAACTGGCTTGGAGGAGGGTCATAGGGGGAGGAGCCAGTGCACACCACCTGATCGGAAAGCTTTACTTTTGTGCCCTGTCTCCTGCGGAGCCGCTATTCCCCATGGTCCTTTCAGGAACCCCAGCATCCACTAGGACGATAGAGAAACTACATTTAGATCCCAAGGTGCCACTGGAGGCACAAAAGGAGGCTGTATATACAGTACCCCTTTCACAAACGTCTGAACTTCAGGGACTGAAGCTAGTTCTTTTTGGAAGAAAATTGACAGGGCCGAAATTTGAACCTTAATGGACCCCCATTTCAGGCCCATAGACACTCCTGTTTGCAGGAAATGTAGGAATCGACCTAGTTGAAAATTCCTCCGTCGGGGCCTTACTGGCCTCGCACCACGCAACATATTTTCGCCAAATGCGGTGATAATGTTTTGCGGTTATATCTTTCCTGGCTTTGATCAGGATAGGAATGACTTCATCCGGAATGCCTTTCTCCTTCAGGATCCGGCGTTCAACCGCCATGCCGTCAAACGCAGCCGCGGTAAGTCTTGGAACAGACAGGGTCCTTGCTGGAGCAGGTCCCTTCTTAGAGGTAGAGGCCACGGATCCTCCGTGAGCATCTCTTGAAGTTCCGGTTACCAAGTCCTTCTTGGCCAATCCGGAGCCACGAATATAGTGCTTACTCCTCTCCATCTTATAATTCTCAGTACCTTGGGTATGAGGACAGAGGAGGGAACACATACACTGACTGGTACACCCACTGTGTTACCAGAGCGTCCACAGCTATTGCCTGAGGGTCCCTTGACCTGGCGCAATACTTGTCGAGTTTTATAAACATGTGGAAGACTTCTGGGTGAAGTCCCCACTCTCCCGGGTGGAGGTCGTGTCTGCTGAGGAAGTCTGCTTCCCAGTTGTCCACTCCAGGAATGAATACTGCTGACAGTGCTATCACATGATTTTCCGCCCAGCGAAGAATCCTTGCAGCTTCTGCCATTGCCCTCCTGCTTCTTGTGTCACCCTGTCTGTTTACGTGGGTGACTGCCGTGATGTTGTCCGAATGGATCAACTCCGGGTGACCTTGAAGCAGAGGTCTTGCTGAGCTTAGAGCATTGTAAATGGCCCTTAGCTTCAGGATATTTATGTGAAGTGATGTCTCCAGGCTTGACCATAAGCTCTGGAAATTCCTTCCCTGTGTGACTGCTCCCCAGCCTCGCAGGCTGGCATCCGTGGTCACCAGGACCCAGTCCTGAATGTGCGGCCCTCTAGAAGATGAGCACTCTGCAACCACCACAGGAGAGACACCCTTGTGCTTGGTGACAGGGTTATCCGCTGATGCATCTGAAGATGCGACCGGGACCATTTGTCCAGCAGGTCCCACTGGAAAGTTCTCGCGTGGAATCTGCCGAATGGGATTGCTTCGTAGGAAGCCACCATTTTTCCCAGAACCATTTCATTGATGTACTGAGACTTGGCTCGGTTATAGGAGGTTCCCGACTAGCTCGGATAACTCCCTGACTTTCTCCTCCGGGAGAAACACCTTTTTCTGGACTGTGTCCAGGATCATCCCTAGGAACAGAAGACGAGTCGTCGGAATCAGCTGCGATTTTGGAATATTGAGAATCCAATCGTGCTGCCGCAACACTACCTGAGATAGTGCTACACCGACCTCCAACTGTTCCCTGGATCTTACCCTTATCAGGGAATCGTCCAAGTAAGGGATAACTAAAATTCCCTTCCTTCGAAGGAGTATCATAATTTCGGCCATTACCTTGGTAAAGACCCGGGGTGCCGTGGACCATCCATACGGCAGCGTCTGAAACTGATAGTGACAGTTCTGTACCATAAACCTGAGGTACCCTTGGTGAGAAGGGTAAATTGGGACATGAAGGTAAGCATCCTTGATGTCCCGAGACATCATGTAGTCCCCTTCTTCCAGGTTCGCAATCACTGCTCTGAGTGACTCAATCTTGAATTTGAACCTCCGTATGTAAGTGTTCAAGATTTTAGATTTAGAATCGGTCTCACCAAGCCGTCCGGCTTCGGTACCACAACAGTGTGGAATAATACCCCGTTCCCTGTTGCAGGAGGGGTACCTTGATTATCACCTGCTGGGAATACAGCTTGTGAATGGCTTCCAAAACTGCCTCCCTGTCAGAAGGAGACATCGGTAAAGCCGACTTTAGGAAACGGCGAGGGGGAGACGTCTCGAATTCCAATTTGTACCCCTGAGATATCACCTGAAGGATCCAGGGGTCTACTTGCGAGTGAGCCCACTGCGCGCTGAAATTCATTGAGACGGGCCCCCACCGTGCCTGATTCTGCTTGTAAAGCCCCAGCGTCATACTGAGGGCTTGGCAGAGGCGGTAGAGGGCTTCTGTTCCTGGAAACTGGCTGATTTCTGCAGCCTTTTTCCTCTCCCTCTGTCACGGGGCAGAAATGAGGAACCTTTTGCCCGCTTGCCCACGAAAATACTGCGCCTGATAATACGGCGTCTTCTTATGTTGAGAGGCGACCTGGGGTACAAACGTGGATTTCCCAGCTGTTGCCGTGGCCACCAGGTCTGAAAGACCGACCCCAAATAACTCCTCCCCTTAATAAGGCAATACTTCCAAATGCCGTTTGGAATCCGCATCACCTGACCACTGTCGTGTCCATAACCCTCTACTGGCAGAAATGGACAACGCACGTAGACTTGATGCCAGTCGGCAAATATTCCGCTGTGCATCACGCATATATAGAAATGCATCTTTTAAATGCTCTATAGGCAATAATATACTGTCCCTATCTAGGGTATCAATATTTTCAGTCAGGGAATCCGACCACGCCAACCCAGCACTGCACATCCAGGCTGAGGCGATTGCTGGTCGCAGTATAACACCAGTATGTGTGTAAATACATTTTAGGATACCCTCCTGCTTTCTATCAGCAGGATCCTTAAGGGCGGCCATCTCAGGAGAGGGTAGAGCCCTTGTTCTTACAAGCGTGTGAGCGCTTTATCCACCCTAGGGGGTGTTTCCCAACGCACCCTAACCTCTGGCGGGAAAGGATATAATGCCAATAACATTTTAGAAATTATCAGTTGTTATCGGGGGAAACCCACGCATCATCACACACCTCATTTAATTTCTCAGATTCAGGAAAACTACAGGTAGTTTTTCCTCACCGAACATAATACCCCTTTTTGGTGGTACTCGTATTATCAGAAATGTGTAAAACATTTTTCATTGCCTCAATCATGTAACGTGTGGCCCTACTGGAAGTCACATTTGTCTCTTCACCGTCGACACTGGAGTCAGTATCCGTGTCGGCGTCTATATCTGCCATCTGAGGTAACGGGCGCTTTAGAGCCCCTGACGGCCTATGAGACGTCTGGACAGGCACAAGCTGAGTAGCCGGCTGTCTCATGTCAACCACTGTCTTTTATACAGAGCTGACACTGTCACGTAATTCCTTCCAACAGTTCATCCACTCAGGTGTCGACCCCCTAGGGGGTGACATCACTATTACAGGCAATCTGCTCCGTCTCCACATCATTTTTCTCCTCATACATGTCGACACAAACGTACCGACACACAGCACACACACACAGGGAATGCTCCGATAGAGGACAGGACCCCACTAGCCCTTTGGGGAGACAGAGGGAGAGTTTGCCAGCACACACCAGAGCGCTATATATATATATACACAGGGATAACCTTATATAAGTGTTTTTCCCCTTATAGCTGCTGTATTTTTAATACTGCGCGTAATTAGTGCCCCCCTCTCTTTTTTAACCCTTTCTGTAGTGTAGTGACTGCAGGGGAGAGCCAGGGAGCTTCCCTCCAACGGAGCTGTGAGGGAAAATGGCGCCAGTGTGCTGAGGAGATAGGCTCCGCCCCCTTCTCGGCGGCCTTATCTCCCGTTTTTCTGTGTATTCTGGCAGGGGTTAAATTCATCCATATAGCCCAGGAGCTATATGTGATGCATTTTTTTGCCATCCAAGGTGTTTTTTATTGCGTCGCAGGGCGCCCCCCCCAGCGCCCTGCACCCTCAGTGACCGGAGTGTGAAGTGTGCTGAGAGCAATGGCGCACAGCTGCAGTGCTGTGCGCTACCTTGTTGAAGACAGGACGTCTTCTGCCGCCGATTTTCCGGACCTCTTCTGTCTTCTGGCTCTGTAAGGGGGCCGGCGGCGCGGCTCTGGGACCTATTCATGGCTGGGCCTGTGATCGGTCCCTCTGGAGCTAATGTCCAGTAGCCTAAGAAGCCCAATCCACTCTGCACGCAGGTGAGTTCGCTTCTTCTCCCCTTAGTCCCTCGATGCAGTGAGCCTGTTGCCAGCAGGTCTCACTGAACATAAAAAACCTAAAACTAAACTTTTCACTAAGCAGCTCAGGAGAGCCACCTAGTGTGCACCCTTCTCGTTCGGGCACAAAAATCTAACTGAGGCTTGGAGGAGGGTCATAGGGGGAGGAGCCAGTGCACACCAGGTAGTTCTAAAGCTTTACTTTTGTGCCCAGTCTCCTGCGGAGCCGCTATTCCCCATGGTCCTTACGGAGTCCCCAGCATCCACTTAGGACGTTAGAGAAATTAAAAATTGCAAGTTCATGCAGTGAATTGATAAATTGTTACCATCCATGTGTGTCTGCAGCAAAGGATTTACGCTGGAATAGTCCGTTCCTATTAGCACCCCTGTAGCAAATTATAAAGTCCAATGCAATAGTTACCCAGCTTGGGTGGGAGTCCAGTGGAGAGTACTGTGATTTTGACCATTAGAGGTTGATTTGCTTCAAATGTCCCTTAATGATGGGCTCCTCATGAAGTACGGTCTGAAGCCTCCTAATCCAAACTGTTACTGGGCTCCTCTTAAGATGCTATGGTAACACAGGTGCCTGTGTTACCAAGCTACAAATGCGCTGGAGAACGGACCCGAACCAACCCCTGGACGTGACTATCCATCTCATCTTAAGAGGAGCCCAGTAACAGCATCTTTTTTTGCTGAAAATGCGTCTTAGTCACAACGCAAGGTGACTAGGATACACAAGAGAAAATAAGAATTTACTTACCGATAATTCTATTTCTCGTAGTCCGTAGTGGATGCTGGGGACTCCGTCAGGACCATGGGGAATAGCGGCTCCGCAGGAGACAGGGCACAAAAGTAAAAGCTTTAGGATCAGGTGGTGTGCACTGGCTCCTCCCCCTATGACCCTCCTCCAAGCCTCAGTTAGGATACTGTGCCCGGACGAGCGTACACAATAAGGAAGGATTTTGAATCCCGGGTAAGACTCATACCAGCCACACCAATCACACTGTACAACCTGTGATCTGAACCCAGTTAACAGCATGATAACAGCGGAGCCTCTGAAAAGATGGCTCACAACAATAATAACCCGATTTTTGTAACAATAACTATGTACAAGTATTGCAGACAATCCGCACTTGGGATGGGCGCCCAGCATCCACTACGGACTACGAGAAATAGAATTATCGGTAAGTAAATTCTTATTTTCTCTGACGTCCTAAGTGGATGCTGGGGACTCCGTCAGGACCATGGGGATTATACCAAAGCTCCCAAACGGGCGGGAGAGTGCGGATGACTCTGCAGCACCGAGTGAGAGAACTCCAGGTCCTCCTCAGCCAGGGTGTGCCCCTGACCAAGTAGCAGCTCGGCAAAGTTGTAAAGCCGAGACCCCTCGGGCAGCCGCCCAAGATGAGCCCACCTTCCTTGTGGAATGGGCATTTACATATTTTGGCTGTGGCAGGCCTGCCACAGAATGTGCAAGCTGAATTGTACTACACATCCAACTAGCAATCGTCTGCTTAGAAGCAAGAGCACCCAGTTTGTTGGGTGCATACAGGATAACAGCAAGTCAGTTTTCCTGACTCCAGCCGTCCTGGAAACCTATATTTTCAGGGCCCTGACAACATCTAGCAACTTGGAGTCCTCCAAGTCCCTAGTAGCCGCAGGTACCACAATAAGCTGGTTCAGGTGAAACGCTGACACCACCTTAGGGAGAAACTGGGGACGAGTCCGCAGCTCTGCCCTGTCCGAATGGACAATCAGATATGGGCTTTTGTGAGACAAAGCCGCCAATTCTGACACTCGCCTGGCCGAGGCCAGGGCCAACATCATGGTCACTTTCCATGTGAGATATTTCAAATCCACAGATTTGAGCGGTTTAAACCAATGTGATTTGAGGAATCCCAGAACTACGTTGAGATCCCACAGTGCCACTGGAGGCACAAAAGGGGGTTGTATATGCAGTACTCCCTTGACAAACTTCTGGACTTCAGGAACTGAAGCCAATTCTTTCTGGAAGAAAATCGACAGGGCCGAAATTTGAACCTTAATGGACCCCAATTTGAGGCCCATAGACACTCCTGTTTGCAGGAAATGCAGGAATCGACCGAGTTGAAATTTCTTCGTGGGGCCTTCCTGGCCTCACACCACGCAACATATTTTCGCCACATGTGGTGATAATGTTGTGCGGTCACCTCCTTCCTGGCTTTGACCAGGGTAGGAATGACCTCTTCCGGAATGCCTTTTTCCCTTAGGATCCGGCGTTCAACCGCCATGCCGTCAAACGCAGCCGCGGTAAGTCTTGGAACAGACATGGTACTTGCTGAAGCAAGTCCCTTCTTAGCGGCAGAGGCCATGAGTCCTCTGTGAGCATCTCTTGAAGTTCCGGGTACCAAGTCCTTCTTGGCCAATCCGGAGCCACGAGTATAGTTCTTACTCCTCTACGTCTTATAATTCTCAGTACCTTAGGTATGAGAAGCAGAGGAGGGAACACATACACCGACTGGTACACCCACGGTGTTACCAGAACGTCCACAGCTATTGCCTGAGGGTCTCTTGACCTGGCGCAATACCTGTCCAGTTTTTTGTTCAGGCGGGACGCCATCATGTCCACCTTTGGTCTTTCCCAACGGTTCACAATCATGTGGAAGACTTCCCGATGAAGTCCCCACTCTCCCGGGTGGAGGTCGTGCTGAGGAAGTCTGCTTCCCAGTTGTCCACTCCCGGAATGAACACTGCTGACAGTGCTATCACATGATTTTCCGCCCAGCGAAGAATCCTTGCAGTTTCTGCCATTGCCCTCCTGCTTCTTGTGCCGCCCTGTCTGTTTACGTGGGCGACTGCCGTGATGTTGTCCCACTGGATCAATACCGGCTGACCTTGAAGCAGAGGTCTTGCTAAGCTTAGAGCATTGTAAATTGCTCTTAGCTCCAGTATATTTATGTGGAGAGAAGTCTCCAGACTTGATCACACTCCCTGGAAATTTTTTCCTTGTGTGACTGCTCCCCAGCCTTTCAGGCTGGCATCCGTGGTCACCAGGACCCAGTCCTGAATGCCGAATCTGTGGCCCTTTAGTAGATGAGCACTCTGCAGCCACCACAGAAGAGACACCCTTGTCCTTGGAGACAGGGTTATCCGCTGATGCATCTGAAGATGCGATCCGGACCATTTTTCCAGCAGATCCCACTGAAAAGTTCTTGCGTGAAACCTGCCGAATGGAATCGCTTCGTAAGAAGCCACCATTTTTCCCAGGACCCTTGTGCAATGATGCACTGACACTTTTCCCGGTTTTAGGAGGTTCCTGACTAGCTCGGATAACTCCCTGGCTTTCTCCTCCGGGAGAAACACCTTTTTCTGGACTGTGTCCAGAATCATCCCTAGGAACAGCAGACGTGTCGTCGGAGACAGCTGCGATTTTGGAATATTTAGAATCCACCCGTGCTGTCGTAGAACTACTTGAGATAGTGCTACTCCGACCTCCAACTGTTCTCTGGACCTTGCCCTTATCAGGAGATCGTCCAAGTAAGGGATAATTAAGACGCCTTTTCTTTGAAGAAGAATCATCATTTCGGCCATTACCTTGGTAAAGACCCGGGGTGCCGTGGACAATCCAAACGGCAGCGTCTGAAACTGATAGTGACAGTTTTGTACCACGAACCTGAGGTACCCTTGGTGAGAAGGGCAAATTGGGACATGGAGGTAAGCATCCTTGATGTCCAGGGACACCATATAGTCCCCTTCTTCCTGGTTCGCTATCACTGCTCTGAGTGACTCCATCTTGATTTGAACCTTTGTATGTAAGTGTTCAAATATTTCAGATTTAGAATAGGTCTCACCGAGCCGTCTGGCTTCAGTACCACAATATAGTGTGGAATAATACCCCTTTCCTTGTTGTAGGAGGGGTACTTTGATTATCACCTGCTGGGAATACAGCTTGTGAATTGTTTCCAATACTGCCTCCCTGTCGGAGGGAGACGTTGGTAAAGCAGACTTCAGGAACCTGCGAGGGGGAGACGTCTCGAATCTCCAATCTGTACCCCTGGGATACTACTTGTAGGATCCAGGGGTCCACTTGCGAGTGAGACCACTGCGCGCTGAAACTCTTGAGACGACCCCCCACCGCACCTGAGTCCGCTTGTACGGCCCCAGCGTCATGCTGAGGACTTGGCAAAAGCGGTGGAGGGCTTCTGTTCCTGGGAATGGGCTGCCTGCTGCAGTCTTCTTCCCTTTCCTCTATCCCTGGGCAGATATGACTGGCCTTTTGCCTGCTTGCCCTTATGGGGACGAAAGGACTGAGGCTGAAAAGACGGTGTCTTTTTCTGCTGAGATGTGACTTGGGGTAAAAAAGGTGGATTTTCCAGCTGTTGCCGTGGCCACCAGGTCCGATGGACCGACCCCAAATAACTCCTCCCCTTTATACGGCAATACTTCCATGTGCCGTTTGGAATCTGCATCACCTGACCACTGTCGTGTCCATAAACATCTTCTGGCAGATATGGACATCGCACTTACTCTTGATGCCAGAGTGCAAATATCCCTCTGTGCATCTCGCATATATAGAAATGCATCCTTTAAATGCTCTATAGTCAATAAAATACTGTCCCTGTCAAGGGTATCAATATTTTCAGTCAGGGAATCCGACCAAGCCACCCCAGCGCTGCACATCCAGGCTGAGGCGATCGCTGGTCGCAGTATAACACCAGTATGTGTGTATATACTTTTTAGGATATTTTCCAGCCTCCTATCAGCTGGCTCCTTGAGGGCGGCCGTATCTGGAGACGGTAACGCCACTTGTTTTGATAAGCGTGTGAGCGCCTTATCCACCCTAAGGGGTGTTTCCCAACGCGCCCTAACTTCTGGCGGGAAAGGGTACAACGCCAATAATTTTCTATCGGGGGAAACCCACGCATCATCACACACTTCATTTAATTTATCTGATTCAGGAAAAACTACAGGTAGTTTTTTCACACCCCACATAATACCCTCTTTTGTGGTACTTGTAGTATCAGAAATATGTAACACCTCCTTCATTGCCCTTAACATGTAACGTGTGGCCCAAATGGAAAATACGTTTGTTTCTTCACCGTCGACACTGGAGTCAGTGTCCGTGTCTGTGTCGACCGACTGAGGTAAATGGGCGTTTTAAAGCCCCTGACGGTGTTTGAGACGCCTGGACAGGTACTAATTGCGTCTCATGTCGTCAACCGACCTTGCAGCGTGTTGACATTATCACGTAATTCCCTAAATAAGCCATCCATTCCGGTGTCGACTCCCTAGAGAGTGACATCACCATTACAGGCAATTGCTCCGCCTCCTCACCAACATCGTCCTCATACATGTCGACACACACGTACCGACACACAGCACACACACAGGGAATGCTCTGATAGAGGACAGGACCCCACTAGCCCTTTGGGGAGACAGAGGGAGAGTTTGCCAGCACACACCAAAACGCTATATTATACAGGGACAACCTTATATAAGTGTTTTCCCTTATAGCATCTTAATATATAATAATATCGCCAAATAAGTGCCCCCCCTCTCTGTTTTAACCCTGTTTCTGTAGTGCAGTGCAGGGGAGAGCCTGGGAGCCTTCCTAGCAGCGGAGCTGTGTAGGAAAATGGCGCTGTGTGCTGAGGAGAATAGGCCCCGCCCCCTTTTCGGCGGGCTTCTTCTCCCGTTTTTCTGACAACCTGGCAGGGGTTAAATACATCCATATAGCCCCAGGGGCTATATGTGATGTATTTTTAGCCAGCATAGGTACTTTCATTGCTGCCCAGGGCGCCCCCCCAAGCGCCCTGCACCCTCAGTGACCGTTGGTGTGAAGTGTGCTGAGAGCAACGGCGCACAGCTGCAGTGCTGTGCGCTACCTCATGAAGACTGAGAAGTCTTCAGCCGCCGATTTCTGGACCTCTTCTCTCTTCAGCATCTGCAAGGGGGTCGGCGGCAAGGCTCCGGTGACCCATCCAGGCTGTACCTGTGATCGTCCCTCTGGAGCTAGTGTCCAGTAGCCTAAGAAGCCAATCCATCCTGCACGCAGGTGAGTTCACTTCTTCTCCCCTAAGTCCCTCGTTGCAGTGAGCCTGTTGCCAGCAGGACTCACTGAAAATAAAAAACCTAACAAAACTTTTACTCTAAGCAGCTCTTTAGGAGAGCCACCTAGATTGCACCCTTCTCGGCCGGGAACAAAAACCTAACTGAGGCTTGGAGGAGGGTCATAGGGGGAGGAGCCAGTGCACACCACCTGATCCTAAAGCTTTTACTTTTGTGCCCTGTCTCCTGCGGAGCCGCTATTCCCCATGGTCCTGACGGAGTCCCCAGCATCCACTTAGGACGTCAGAGAAAGTTGCATATTAATCTAATATATCTGTGTGCGACTGAGTCTGAACATGAAGTGCTACAATGTAGCAGCAGCAGCTTTTTTCCAATACAAGTTCTGTTGTGCTCCATAAACAGACTCCGTCGCACACAATACACAAGTGTCATACATCAAATTATATATTTGTGCGTCCTAGTCGCATTGCGACTAAGACACATTTTTGGTCAAAAAATAAATTTAAAAAAAAAAAGACACCTGACGTTAGTAGAGTTGCACAGGATCTGGCGGCTCACTCACACCCGGCATCTCACACTGCATGGTGCACGGAGGCTGGAAATATGATGACACATCTGTACTACTTCCTGCAGTACAATATTGTCCAGATAATGCCGCAGAGTCTGTTCCAACGCTGCTTTTATACAGACAGGATTTGTAATCAAGTAATCAACTGAAGTTGGGGAATTGCTTACATTGACTTTCAAGGCTTTCATTGCTGCAGAACAGCTCTAAGTTCTTCTGAGCCTTTTATTTGAAAAGGTCTTTTTCTATCAAACTGAAATTGACAATCATTAACTTAAACTTTTGTACTGTTTACCTGTGTAACATTTCAGGCTATTCACTGGACCTGAACTACAAATAAAACTTGAAAACTGTAGGTGTTCTAAAACTTTGACGTGTAGGGTATATACTCAAATGCATACAACGGAATTTTCCAATAATAACCACCTTTCCTTATTTAGTGGCACAATTGTTTTTCATGCCGGCTGCCAGTAGGTGGCACCCGATGGAGCAATTCAATTGTTGCTCAGTTTTCATGGCGACTGCCAGTAGGTGGCACTCGATGGAGCAATTCAATTGTTGCTCCGTTTGAGCACAAACAGCCACCTGCATCAACATTTTTTTCTCGAAAGCTCCCCGAGCTGGCGGAAAACATTGTGCGAAAATTTACCTGCTTGGCAGCCCAAACGGCACTTTTCGTGTCACACCCAGAACATTAGTCAGGTTTAGCCTTTTACATGGCTAAACCTGGCACTTCTGAATGCCTCCTTAATATATTATTTTACTTTACTATGGCATTTATATCAGATGCAAATATGAATCATTACATGCAGTGACATTTTAAGAAATGATGGTGCACTGAGCTTAGATTTGTCCAACAGAAAGAAAAAAACAAAAACACTATTCTGACTACTTACCAGCTGCATCTTCTATCAGTAACACTGAGTTCCCCAGTCCCAATGACACATCACCTTCGTCATCACTAATTACTATAACGCTCGCTTCCGGAACGGCTGCCTCAAGCGACTCTCCCGCCTCACAGGGCCCCTCACCGCCAGTTCTCATTGTGCCTGATCGACAAACAATAAGAAACAGTTATGTGAGAATAGCTAAACTTTGTACTATATGTATATTAACTACTAGGTGATTCATCGCGCCCTACGGGCGCTCATCACACCGTCATAAGGGGCTACGCACCCTTAACCCTTGCATACCCTTGTGGCGTGCAATATTAGTATTATATGGAGTATTACCTCCAATCATAATTGTGCGAGTGGTTAAATATGGCACTGACAAAGGGCGTGCGATGGTTAAGGGGTCGTAGCCCCTTGCAACGGCGTGAACAGCGCACGCAGGACCTGATGAATCACCTAGTAGGTGCTGTGGTTGGAGGAGTGGCAGGTGCGGGGGAGACGCGGATGGGGGAGGCGGTTCAGGGGTGCCGCGGGTGGGGGGAGGGGTGGTTGCAGGGGTGGCACGGGTGGGGGAGGGGCTGGTGTGGTGGTGGGGGAGGGGCGGGTGCTGCGGGTGGGGGTCTGGAGCCAGCACGGGTGGGAGAGGGGCAGGTGCGGCAGGTGGGTGCGTGTGGGGGTGCTGCGGGTGAGGGAGGGGGTCCGGAAACACCGTGGGTGGTGCAGGGGTGGTGTGCAGGTGCCGCGGATGGGGCCCGGAGGTACTGCGAACGGGGGAGGGGCGGGTAATGCTTCTCCTGGTTCTCCTCCTGGAAGCAGCTAAGCTGCTGTCCTCCCTTTGGCAGTGGCTCTCCCGGAGACTCGCACAGCAGCCAATCACTATTGTTAGCGCCAGTGTCCCAACGTGCCGCATTACAGGGAAGAAGATGCACTCAATAAACTACAGCTCCCAGTAGCCCTTAGCGCCGGAATGCTTTGGCGCTAAGGGCTGCTGGGAGCTGTAGTTTATTTAGTGGGTCTACTTCCCTGTAATGCGGCGCGTTGTGACACCAGCGCTAACAATAGTGACTGGCTGGCAGAAATGACTGGCTCGCTGAATCAATGTAAAAAGGTGAGAGTGCTGTGCAGTGTCACTGACCTGCACAGCACTGTCACCTTTTACATTGATTCAGCGTCCAGACATTACCCTCCGCAATATCACCCACTCTATCCGTTACATTAGCCATCTCGGGGCTTCCAGGCCGGCAGCCCAAGTGCTGTGTTGCGGAGTGAGAGCCTCTGGGGATCTGTACACGGCTGTGGCGGGGAGGCACTTCGGTGAAATCACGCGCAGAGGAGGTTTCGGGGCTCAGAGAGTATGCGGCGCAGGGAGGGCTATAAAAGCCTTCATCTATGCCGGTGGCCAATTTAGCACAGCTATGATCACTTACACTGACATGCGGGGGGACGCCCAGCACTAGTCCGCCCCGCATGTCAGGCCGCCTTTGCCCCCCACAAGTACAAAAGCATTGCACAGCGGCGACGCGTTTGTACTTGAAGAGCAACTCTCAGCCAGCGCAGCTTCTGCGGCTGGCCGGGAGTTATTCGTCAGTGCCCTGGTCGCAGCGGCTGCGTTGGCCGGACCGTGCCCACAAAATGGCGGCCATACGCCGCCATGCCCTCCTCCCATCCAGCGACCGCCTCTGCCTGTCAATCAGGCAGAGGCGATCGCTAGGCAACGAAAGCCTTCGGCTGTCAGTCATGCGCCGGCTCATTGCGGTGCCGACGCATGCGCAGTTCTGACCTGATCGCTGCGATGAACTGCAGCGAGTGATCAGGTCAGAATGACCCCCATATGACGCTGCAGTAAAAGGGGTTTTTTCCCCCCCTATCTACAGCACAGAGACTTGCTGCAGATGCAGTGCCATACCCTCCAACTGTACCTTTTTGGCAGGTACAGGACCTTTTTTTAATGGTCTGTACCGATTTTTGGCTGTCCAAACTTCCATTGAAAGTATAGGAAAAGGGGTGTGGCCACGCCACTGTACCCGAGGCCACGCCTCCTTTTATAATTTGTCCCAATTTTTGTGTGTAAATTGTTGTAGGGTATGTTGCTGCAAATGCAGTGGGCCTATTTTGGGGTGTGGAGCTGGAGCTCCATCAGCCCCATTGTTAATCCTGCTCTGGGAACACACAGCAGCCAAAAGGCAGAGCCTCCCATTGAATTTAACCTATGTGGTAGGGCATTTCTCGCCCAATCAGCTGTGGACTGGGTGTGATAGACCTGCCTCTAACCCAATGAGAGCTCCTAGACACTCCCAGCGTTAGCCACACAGTCACAGTGACAGATCTGGGCAATTATATAGGAGATAGAGATGGATATGGAAATGAAGAGTAAAAATAGGATTTTAATTACCTACCGGTAAATCCTTTTCTCTTAGTCCAAAAGGGATATTGGGGAGACTTAGTACGATGGGGTATAGACGGGGTCCACAGGAGCCAGTGCACTTTATATTTCTTCAACTGGGTGTGCTGGCTCCTCCCCTCTACGTCCCCTCCCACAGGCAATTACTAAAAACAGTGCCCGAAGGAGAAAGGACGTACTTGAGAGAAGGAACATAACAACGAGTGGTGAGATTTACACACCAGCACACCACTAACATAAAACGACCAGCAACTGCTGGCAACAACAAACAGCAACAACTGAACAGGTAATCATATAAAGAGAACCTGCAGAAAAGACAACGCACTGAGGCGGGCAGCCAATATCCCATATGGACTACGGGAAAAGGATTTACCGGTAGGTAATTAAAATCCTATTTTCTCTAGCATCCATAAGGGATATTGGGGAGACGTAGTACGATGGGAACGTCCCAAAGGTTCCAGAACAGGCGGGAATGTGCGGAGACTTCTGCAGCGCCGCCTGCCCAAACTGGGTATCCTCTTTGGCCAGGGTATCAAACGTATAGAATTTTACAAAGGTGTTCTTCCCCAACCAGGTAGCCGCTCTGCATAGTTGCAAGGCGAGACTCCACGGGCAGCCGCCCAGGAAGAGCCCACCGATCTTGTAGAGTGGGCCTTCAGAGACCTAGGAACAGGCAAGGCTACGGACACATAGGCCTGTTGGATAGTAAGTCTAAGCCAACGAGCAATGGACTGCTTTGAAGCAGGGCAACCCTTCTTCTGCGCATCATAGAGCACGAACAAGGAATACGTCTTTCTGATCCGAGCTGTTAGCTTGACATAGATCTTCAAGGCTTGCACTGCATCCAAGTGCCAAAACTTGACGGAATCACAATAGGCCGATTCAAGTGGAACGCAGAGACAACCTTCGGCTGGCTGATGCTGGCTGGTCTGGCCTCTGGAAGTGAGTGATAGGTGCCTATTCTCCGTTAGATTAAGTCGCACAGCTACATAGATAGTAATACAGAGTATGTCTACCTTGTAAGATAGGGATGAAAATTGGTAACCCGGCATCAAATGATAGCCGGGCTTCAGATACCAAATCCAGCATTGTGATGGTGACTAGCCACTGATGGGTATACTGAGCAGGAGCAGCAACATTCAGTGCTTTGCACATGCACACATCAGCTAAGCGGCAGAAACCATTTCCGTGTGTCTGCAGCTGCACAGAGGCAGCCAGCCAGTGGCGGATTCAGGGGGGGGGCACATGGGCCCATGCTCCCCCTGCAGTTTCTTCACTCCCCACCCCCTTCCCCCAAGGAGAGCAGCAGCTGCTCTGCTGCTGTCTCCGTCTGGGAGTACTGTGAGCTAAATATTGAAGGAGATGGAGTGCTGTGAGGGGGAGGTGGTTGGCATCCTGGTGGACGGGATGCTGGCGGACAGAAGACCAGCACCAGAATAATGACACCTGTCAGAATGCCGACGCTGGAATCCCCAATGTAAGTATGCCGGAGAGGGTTAGGTAGTGTTCACTCTAGGCTGTTTTAGCAGGGCGCTGCGCCCTGCCCGTTTTTTAGCAGGCAAAACCCGCCCTGCCCCTTTTGCGGCGCCCTGCTAGAACAGCCACCCGCTTCCTGCCCTCCCAGCGTGGAAAGATGCCGTGCGCATGCGCGCAGCATCCATTCACGCATTGGGAGAGAGCTGGGCACGCCCCCAAAAGTGATGTCGCCGGCCACAGACGCCCTCTATAGTAGCGTCTGTGGGCCGCACCGCCCACTAAAATTATGTAGGTGTGGCCACGCCCCCTAATTTGCTTGGCCACACCCCCTAATTTGCGCTCTTCCTCCCCCCCGTTTCGGGCGCACACGCGCCCCCTTTTCACTTCTAGAGTGAACACTATTAGGGTTAGGCTGCAAAAAGGGAGAGCAATGGTTAGGGTTAATTTAGTTTATCGCCTGTCAGGATTATGTCAGTCAGGATGGAGGTGTCTGTATTCTGACTGCCTAACTGGCAGTAATCCCGTAACCAACCCGTGAGGTGTACATCTCTTTTTAACTGCGCTGTCTCCATTCAATTCAACCAACTATTAATGCACAGACTGTGGAGAACAGCCACCATCAGGACATGGTCATCATCCAGGAGACAAGACCCACAGAATGGCATGCCGGTAAGGGGTCGGCCTTGTTTTTTGTATGTACCACCCAGCGTGACGAAAACGAGGGGTGCAGCTTGCAGGTACAACATACATTGTGAGGCCACGCCCCTTGTAGCGAGGCCATGCCTCTTTTCTGGGAGCACCAAATAGGACTAGTGTCGCTGATACCCCCTGTCATTGTTTTCGGGATCCGCCCCTGCAGCCAGTCAATGGATGGGGTTCGGTGTGATTTACCGCCGCTCGAGATGCCGAATGTCATTATGTCGACATTGGCATCCCGAGCGGTGGAATGCTGGCCGGGGGGCGAGCGCAAATAAGCCCCTTGCAGGCTCGCTGCACTCGCCATAGGTTCTATTCTCTCTCTATGGGTGTCGTGGACACCCATAGAGGGGGAATCACCTACCTCGCGGTATACAGGTGGCGGTATGGTGCCCCTGTAGGGATCCCGGCCTCTGTATTGTGACCGCAGGGATCCCAACTGTTGGTATGCTAACTGCATACCAATGGATGGGTAGCAGAAAGCTGTATCTGATGGCTGGCAACCATCAAATACCCACAATTCAATAAGAAAAGTAATGACAACAGCAGGACCTTAACTCAGGTGCACACTGCACACTTGGGGAATAACCCCCCCAAGCTACCTGGGAGCCTCACCTGTATGCTGTGATGACGGCAAAGACTCACCTTATGTGGAGTGTATGACACAGACATAAATATAACAATAACGATAATACAAATAATGATATTAAATAATAAAAATAATAATATATCCGTGCTAGGCAACTTTTGGTGGAAGCACAAGTCCCAGCATGGACTTACATAGCTATCATATATCAGACACAGATTTGAGAGAGGGGGTTGCAACTGCTGAACGGCTGACTAGTATGGCATGCTGGGACTTATGGTGCGGGACGTGTCAAGTATATGTAAGACACATGTGCAGAGTGATGGCCGGGTATATACTGGAAGGTACGGCGGAGATCTCACCTCCCGGGATCCGGTCCCCCCCTCTCCCGGTCAGATATCTCTCCGCCGTCGGGTTCTAAACTAAAACTTCGCGCGCCGCCCGCAGCAGCTTCCGTTTCCCTGGTCGTGATGCACTTCCGGCCTGTTGCCGTGTCAACGGATGCGAGGCTGAGAGTGGTACCCCTAGTGCTCAGAGTACCCGGCCTCTGCTCCCCCTGTGCTCGCTGACCCACTGTATACCCAACGCTTTCACATCACACATGCTGGGAGGTGACATCACACATGATATAACGATGTGACGTCACCCGTGCTGGCATGTGGCATCACACATTAAATAACTATGTGACGTCATATGCCGAGAGGTGAAATTATACAAGATATAGCCATGTGACGTCTCCCTTACTGGAAGGTGACATCACACATGATATAACTGTGACGTCACATCCTGGAAGGTGACATGTCACAATACAACTATGTGACGTCACATGCTGGAAGGTTACATCATACATGATATAACTGTGACGCCACCCTTACTGGAAAATGACATCACACATACTATATGTGACATCACACATGCTAAGAGGTGACATCACACATGTAATAGCTATGTGATGTCATGTGAGATGTCACCTTCCAGTACGTGTGACATCACAGCTATTACATGTGTGATGTCACCTCTCAGCATGTGTGATGTCACATATAGTATGTGTGATGTCATTTTCCAGTAAGGGTGGCGTCAGTTATATCATGTGTGGTGTCACCTTCCAGTATGAGTGACATCACATAGTTATGTCAAGTGAGATGTCACCTTCCAGTACGTGTGACATAACTATGTGATGTCACTCATACTGGAAGGTGACACCACACATGATATATGTGACGTCACCCGTACTGGAAGGTGACATCTCACATACAAAATTGTGTGATGTCACATACGCTGGAAAGTGACATCTCACATGATAAAGCTATGCTACTTCATCTGTACTGGAAGGTGACATCACTCATAAAATAACTATGTGACGTCACCCATACTGAAAGATGACATCACACATGAAATAACTGTAACGTCACCTGTACTGGAAGGTGACATCATACAGACGTATGTGATGTCACCCATACTGGAAGGTGACAGCACACATGAAAAAACTATGGGACGTCACCCATACTGGAAGCTGACATTACACGCGTTATAACTATGCTACATCACCAGTGGCGGAACTAGCGAGCGGTGGGCCCAGGTGCGACAAAATTCTCTCCCCCCCCCCGTCATCCCATCCAAGTCCACCCCCTCACCCCTGGAGAGGATCTGGTGAGGGGGACCTGCTCAGGGCCAGAGAAATGGATACCTAGCAACAGTGCCGTAACTAGACATTTTAGCACTGTGTGCAAGAAACGGCATTGGAGCCCCACCCCTGCATGCAAAACAGGGGCAGTGCTTTGGGCTCCTGGACAGTGGCGGGCCCCAGTGCAACGCACTGGTTGCACTGGCGGTAGTTCCGCCTCTGTACATCACCCATACTGGAAGGTGACCTCACATCTGATATAACTACAGTATGTGACGTCACACATACTGGAAGGTGACATCACACATTATAGAAGTATGTGACGTCACATGTTGGAAGGTGACGTTTCACATGCTGGAAGATGACATCACATGTGAAATATGGGGGTGAGTCAGAGCTGATCATAGATGTGCTAAATTTAGAACATTTACGATCACTTTCTCGGACATGCGGGGGGACGCCCAGCACAGGGCTAGTCCGCCTCACATGTCAGGCCCTAACCCCCCACAAGGGTGAGAAGAAGCATCGCACAGCGGTGAAGCATTCGTACCCGCCAAGTAGCTCCCTGCCTGTGTAGCCTAGTTGCGTTCTGGGTTGCAGCAGCTGTGTGTGACGTTACACAGCCGCCACGGCCCGCCCCGCAACGGTCCGGACACGCCTGCATTGGAAGGTGACATAACACCATATGTGAACACCATAGGGTAGTTCGTATGCAGCTTTTTCCTCCTGGGTGCATATACAATTCTCCATGACGAGACGAGGGTCTTCAGTTATGTCTACCAACTTCCAGACTACCTGTGGGACAATCAGACCCCTTCTGTGCGGCTTGTGTAGCTCCCCAGACATACTGGGCGGTATTCAAATGATAGATCACACCCAATCTCCTTTCTAAATTGATCCCAGTTATCGCATATACTGCACCCATAGTAATCCAGTTTAGCTGTGTAAAGGGTTAGGGCCCCTGTTTACCCCGGGGGTAGCAGGCTGAAATGATGATACCACATGCGTCAGCAGAAACAGAATGGGTGTGGAAAGGAGCGGAAAGAATTGAATACCGCCCACTGAACCCCTCCAGAAAATCCCTGAGTCAGAGTAGGAGCTGTCCTTTGTCCAGTTTGTGGTTCATGGGGGTCATTCAGATCTGATTGCTGCCGTGCGTTTCCGCACAGCGGGCGATCAGGTACTAACAGCGCATGCGTATGCACCGCACTGCACACGCACGTCGGACAACAACAAAGATCATCGCCGGCCAGCGACAGGATGGTGTGAAAATTCTAACCACACGGGCGTTCGCAAGTTGATTGACAGGAGGAGGCCGTTTGCGGGTGGTAACTGATCGTTTACTGGGAGTGTCCAGAAAAACGCAGGCGTTCCCAAGCCTTTTTATGGAGGGTGTGTGACACCAGTTCCGCCTGATGTGATTGCACTGTAGGAGTAAGTCCTGGGCTGCGCAGAGACTGCACAAAGTGAATTTTAGCAGTTGGCGTACACATAGGATCGCACACTTGCACAGCGAATTTACACTCCTCCTGGAGGCGGCGACTATCTGAACGCAGGACAGCAAAATTAGCAGCCCAGCGACAGGGGCATAGCCAGAACTTTGTGAGCCCCATAGCAACATTTTGAAGGGGGGCTCGTCCCAATGCTTCTAGAGACACCTCTCTGCAGCAGCTGTTCATTTTATGCCGTATAATAGTGCCCTACTTCATTGTATGCCCTATAATAGTGCCCTGGTTAATTTTATGCCGTATAATAGTGCCCTAGTTCATTGTATGCCCTATAATAGTGCCCTGGTTCATTTTATGTCTTATAATAGTGCCCTACTTCATTTTATGCCGTATAATAGTGACCTAGTTCATTTTCTGAACCATAGTAGAGCCATATTTAATGTTATGCCCCATATTAGTGCCCTAGTTTCTTTTATGAATCGCAGTAGTGCTTAAGTTCACTCTATATCACATTTCAGAGCTGCCAGTACACATTATGCCGCACAGTACCCCCAATTCACATTATAACATAAAGTGCTCCCCGTTCACAATTTGCCGCATTACAGTGCCCCGGTTCATATTATATAACATTAAAATGCCCTCCAATTCATTTTATACCACACTACAATGAACAGGTCCAGGGGCATACCTAGATATATTGCAGGCACCAAGGAAAAAGTTTGAAAGGACCCCTACATACCACCCAATGGTGGAAAAATGTATTTCTCTGACGTCCTAAGTGGATGCTGGGGACTCCGTCAGGACCAAGGGGATTAGCGGCTCCGCAGGAGACAGGGCACAAAACTAAAGCTTTAGGATCAGGTGGTGTGTACTGGCTCCTCCCCCTATGACCCTCCTCCAAGCCTCAGTTAGGTTTTTGTGCCCGTCCGAGCAGGGTGCAATCTAGGTGGCTCTCTTAAGGAGCTGCTTAGAAAAAGTTTTTAGGTTTATTATTTTCAGAGAGTCCTGCTGGCAACAGGCTCACTGCATCGAGGGACTTAGGGGAGAGAAGTTCAACTCACCTGCGTGCAGGATGGATTGGCTTCTTAGGCTACTGGACACCATTAGCTCCAGAGGGAGTCGGAACACAGGTCTCACCCTGGGGTTCGTCCCGGAGCCGCGCCGCCGACCCCCCTTGCAGATGCTGAAGATTGAAGGTCCAGAAACCGGCGGCAGAAGGCTTTTCAGTCTTCATGAAGGTAGCGCACAGCACTGCAGCTGTGCGCCATTGTTGTCACACACTTCACACCAACGGTTACGGAGGGTGCAGGGCGTTGCTGGGGGCGCCCTGGGCAGCAATGTATAATACCTTATTCTGGCTAAAAATACATCACATATAGCCCCTGGAGGCTATATGGATGTATTTAACCCCTGCCAGGTCTCAGAAAAACGGGAGAAGAAGCCCGCCGAAAAGGCGGCGGGGCCTATTCTCCTCAGCACACAGCGCCATTTTCCCTCACAGAAATGCTGGTGGGAAGGCTCCCAGGCTCTCCCCTGCACTGCACTACAGAAACAGGGTTAAAACAGAGAGGGGGGGCACTTATTTGGCGATATGTATATATATATTAAAATGCTATAAGGGAAAAACACTTATATAAAGGTTGTCCCTGTATAATATAGCGTTTTTGGTGTGTGCTGGCAAACTCTCCCTCTGTCTCCCCAAAGGGCTAGTGGGGTCCTGTCCTCTATCAGAGCATTCCCTGTGTGTGCGCTGTGTGTCGGTACTTGTGTGTCGACATGTATGAGGACGATGTTGGTGAGGAGGCGGAGCAATTGCCGGTAATGGTGATGTCACTCTCTAGGGAGTCGACACCGAAATGGATGGCTTATTTAAGGAATTACGTGATAATGTCAACACGCTGCAAGGTCGGTTGATGACATGAGACGGCCGGAAAACCAATTAGTACCTGTCCAGGCGTCTAAAACACCGTCAGGGGCGTTAAAACGTCCTTTTTACCTCAGTCGGTCGACACAGACACAGACACGGACACTGACTCCAGTGTCGACGGTGAAGAAACAAACGTATTTTCCTTTAGGGCCACACGTTACTTGTTAAGGGCAATGAAGGAGATGTTACATATTTCTGATACTACAAGTACCACAAAAAAGGGTATTATGTGGAGTGTGAAAAGACTACATGTGGTTTTTCCTGAATCAGATAAATTAAATGAAGTGTGTGATGATGCGTGGGTTTCCCCCGATAGAAAATTATTGGCGGTATACCCTTTCCCGCCAGAAGTTATGGCGCGTTGGGAAACACACCTTAGGGTGGATAAGGCGCTCACACGCTTATAAAAACAAGTGGCGTTACCGTCTCCAGATACGGACGCCCTCAAGGAGCCAACTGATAGGAGGTTGGAAAATATCCTAAAAGTATATACACACATACTGGTGTTATACTGCGACCAGCGATCGCCTCAGCCTGGATGGGCAGCGCTGGGGTGGCTTGGTCGGATTCCCTGACTGGAAATATTGATACCCTTGACAGGGACAGTATTTTATTGACTATAGAGCATTTAAAAGATGCATTTCTATATATGCGAAACTCTGGCATCAAGAGTAAGTGCGATGTCCATATCTGCCAGACGATGTTTATGGACACGACAGTGGTCAGGTGATGCAGATTCCAAACGGCACATGGAAGTATTGCCGTATAAAGGGGAGGAGTTATTTGGGGTCGGTCCATCGGACCTGGTGGCCACGGCAACAGCTAGAAAATCCACCTTTTTTACCCCAAGTCACATCTCAGCAGAAAAAGACATAGTCTTTTCAGCCTCAGTCCTTTCGTCCCCATAATATCTGCCCAGGGATAGAGGTAAGGGAAGAAGACTGCAGCAGGCAGCCCATTCCCAGGAACAGAAGCCTTCCACCGCTTCTGCCAAGTCCTCAGCATGACGCTGGGGCCGTAAAAACAGGTGCGGTGGGGGGTCGTCTCAAGAGTTTCAGCACGCAGTGGGCTCACTCGCAAGTGGACCCCTGGATCCTACAAGTAGTATCCCAGGGGTACAGATTGGAAATTCGAGACGTCTCCCCCTCGCAGGTTCCTGAAGTTTGCTTTACCAACGTCTACCTCCGACAGGGAGGCAGTATTGGAAACAATTCACAAGCTGTATTCCCAGCAGGTGATAATCAAAGTACCCCTCCTACAACAAGTAAAGGGGTATTATTCCACACTATATTGTGGTACTGAAGCCAGACGGCTCGGTGAGACCTATTCTAAATGGAGTCACTCAGAGCAGTGATAGCGAACCAGGAAGAAGGGGACTATATGGTGTCCCTGGACATCAAGGATGCTTACCTCCATGTCCAAATTTGCCCTTCTCACAAAGGGTACCTCAGGTTCGTGGTACAAAACTGTCACTATCAGTTTCAGACGCTGCCGTTTGGATTGTCCACGGCACCCCGGGTCTTTACCAAGGTAATGGCCGAAATGATGATTCTTCTTCAAAGAAAAGGCGTCTTAATTATCCCTTACTTGGACGATCTCCTGATAAGGGCAAGGTCCAGAGAACAGTTGGAGGTCTGAGTAGCACTATCTCAAGTAGTTCTACGACAGCACGGGTGGATTCTAAATATTCCAAAATCGCAGCAGTCTCCGACGACACGTCTGCTGTCCCTAGGGATGATTCTGGACACAGTCCAGAAAAAGGTGTTTCTCCCGGAGGAGAAAGCCAGGGAGTTATCCGAGCTAGTCAGGAACCTCCAAAAACCAGGAAAAGTGTCAGTGCATCATTGCACAAGGGTCCTGGGAAAAATGGTGGCTTCTTACGAAGCGATTCCATTCGGCAGATTTCACGCAAGAACTTTTCAGTGGAATCTGCTGGACAAATGGTCCGGATCGCATCTTCAGATGCATCAGCGGATAACCCTGTCTCCAAGGACAAGGGTGTCTCTTCTGTGGTGGCTGCAGAGTGCTCATCTACTAAAGGGCCACAGTTATGCATTCAGGACTGGGTCCTGGTGACCACGGATTCCAGCTTGAAAGGCTGGGGAGCAGTCACACAGGGAAAAAATTTCCAGGGAGTGTGATCAAGTCTGGGGACTTCTCTCCGCATAAATATACTGGAGCTAAGAGCAATTTACAATGCTCTAAGCTTAGCAAGACCTCTGCTTCAAGGTCAGCCGGTATTGATCCAGTGAGACAACATCACGGCTGTCGCCCACGTAAACAGACAGGGCGGCACAAGAAGCAGGAGGACAATGGCAGAAACTGCAAGGATTCTTCGCTGGGCGGAAAATCATGTGATAGCACTGTCAGCAGTTTTTCATTCCGGGAGTGGACAACTGGGAAGCAGACTTCCTCAGCACGACCTCCACCCGGGAGAGTGGGGACTTCATCGAGAAGTTTTTTCCACATGATTGTGCACCGTTGGGAAAGACCAAAGGTGGACATGATGGCGTCCCGCCTGAACAAAAAACTGGACAGGTATTGCGCCAGGTCAAGAGACCCTCAGGCAATAGCTGTGGACGTTCTGGTAACACCAGGGGTGTACCAGTCGGTGTATGTGTTCCCTCCTCTGCTTCTCATACCAAAGGTACTGAGAATTATAAGACGTAGAGGAGTAAGAACTATACTCGTGGCTCCGGATGGGCCAAGAAGGACTTGGTACCCGGAACTTCAAGAGATGCTCACAGAGGACTCAGGGCCTCTGCCGATAAGAAGGGACTTGTTTCAGCAAGTACCATGTCTGTTCCAAGACTTACCGCGGCTGCGTTTGACGGCATGGCGGTTGAACGCCGGATCCTAAGGGAAAAAGGCATTCCGGAAGAGGTCATTCCTACCCTGGTCAAAGCCAGGAAGGAGGTGACCGCACAACATTATCACCACATGTGGCGAAAATATGTTGCGTGGTGTGAGGCCAGGAAGGCCCCACGAAGAAATTTCAACTCGGTCGATTCCTGCATTTCCTGAAAACAGGAGTGTCTATGGGCCTCAAATTGGGGTCCATTAAGGTTCAAATTTCGGCCCTGTCGATTTTCTTCCAGAAAGAATTGGCTTCAGTTCCTGAAGTCCAGAAAATTGACAAGGGAGTACTGCATATACAACCCCCTTTTGTGCCTCCAGTGGCACTGTGGGATCTCAACGTAGTCCTGGGATTCCTCAAATCACGTTGGTTTAAACCGATCAAATCTGTGGATTTGAAATATCTCACATGGAAAGTGACCATGATGTTGGCCCTGGCCTCGGCCAGGCGAGTGTCAGAATTGGCGGCTTTATCTCACAAAAGCCCATATCTGATTGTCCATTCGGACAGGGCAGAGCTGTGGACTCGTCCCCAGTTTCTCCCTAAGTTGGTGTCAGCGTTTCATCTGAACCAGCTTATTGTGGTACCTGCGGCTACTAGAGACTTGGAGGACTCCAAGTTGCTAGATGTTGTCAGGGCCCTGAAAATATAGATTTCCAGGACGGCTGGAGTCAGGAAAACTGACTTGCTGTTATCCTGTATGCACCCAAAAAACTGGGTGCTCTTGCTTCTAAGCAGACGATTGCTAGTTGAATGTGTAGTACAATTCAGCTTGCACATTCTGTGGCAGGACTGCCACAGCCAAAATATATAAATGCCCATTCCACAAGGAAGGTGGGCTCATCTTGGGCGACTGCCCGAGGGGTCTCGGCTTTACAACTTTGCCGAGCTGCTACTTGGTCAGGAGCAAATACGTTTGTAAAATTCTACAAATTTGATACCCTGGCTGAGGAGGACCTGGAGTTCTCTCACTCGGTGCTGCAGAGTCATCCGCACTCTCCCGCCCGTTTGGGAGCTTTGGTATAATCCCCATGGTCCTGACGGAGTCCCCAGCATCCACTTAGGACGTCAGAGAAAATAAGATTTTACTTACCGATAAATCTATTTCTCGTAGTCCGTAGTGGATGCTGGGCGCCCATCCCAAGTGCGGATTGTCTGCAATACTTGTACATAGTTGTTGTTACAAAAAAAAAAAATCGGGTTGTTATTGGCCCTCATTCCGAGTCGTTCGCTCGGTATTTTTCATCGCATTGCAGTGAAATTCCGCATAGTGCGCATGCGCAATATTCGCACTGCGACTGCGCCAAGTATCTTTGCTATGAAGATAGTATTTTTACTCACGGCTTTTTCCTCGCTCCGGCGATCGTAATGTGATTGACAGGAAATGGGTGTTACTGGGCGGAAACACGGCGTTTTATGGGCGTGTGGCTGAAAACGCTACCGTTTCTGGAAAAAACGCAGGAGTGGCCGGAGAAACGGGGGAGTGGTTGGGCGAACGCTGGATGTGTTTGTGACGTCAAACCAGGAACGACAAGCACTGAACTGATCGCACTGGCAGAGTAAGTGTGGAGCTACTCTAAAACTGCTAAGTAGTTTGTGATCGCAATATTGCGAATACATCGGTCGCAATTTTAAGATGCTAAGATACACTCCCAGTAGGCGTAGGCTTAGCATGTGTAACTCTGCTAAAATCGCCTTGCGAGCGATCAACTCGGAATGAGGGCCATTGTTGTGAGCCGTCTGTTCAGAGGCTCCTACGTTTGTCATACTGTTAACTGGGTTCAGATCACAAGTTATACGGTGTGATTGGTGTGGCTGGTATGAGTCTTACCCGGGATTCAATATCCTTCCTTATTGTGTACGCTCGTCCGGGCACAGTATCCTAACTGAGGCTTGGAGGAGGGTCATAGGGGGAGGAGCCAGTACACACCACCTGATCCTAAAGCTTTAGTTTTGTGCCCTGTCTCCTGCGGAGCCGCTAATCCCCTTGGTCCTGACGGAGTCCCCAGCATCCACTACGGACTACGAGAAATAGATTTATCGGTAAGTAAAATCTTATTATAACACATATAACTGTGACAGGGAAGATGGGAACCATAGCAGCTGCACAGCCTGCACTTATGGAAGCTACGCCCTTGCCCAGCAATCAGATCTGAGTGACCCCCTAATGTTTCCTGCTTTTTTTATCCTGACAAAGCATGCAGGGAAGGGCTCAAGTACATCACCATTTCCACCCTGAATCTAGCCCTCACCTAGATCCCAAATTAAGTCAATTTCTGACCTTTTGAGGAGAGCCATAATCCTGCAGACATCCCATACGCCGAAGCATCTTCCTTCTGCAGAAATAAGGGTCCTGAGAATGTTTTGCACAGGAAGGTTGTTGATGCATCCTTCAGTGAGGAAGAAGGGGAGGTGAAATATTAAAGGTGATAAGAATGGGGTTCTTGATATTTCGGAAGCCTCTATGGAATCCAGTGACGTTCAGTGAGGTCAGTGACTGGTGAGGCACTAGCTGATCGTGTGCCATCCCTCCAGAAAAAAAATCTTTAAATAAGGTTCCCCTTATTTAAGCAAAACCAGAACCAGGCTGAACCAGCCAGAGGGACAATCATAGATACCTACCCTCCCTCTTTCTGCAGGAGACTCCCTGAAATAATAGCAATCTCCCTGACTCCCTAAATAGACCAGCAATCTCCCTGATTGCCCCTTGCCCCCATTATATAGCTGTTACATTCTTTTTTTTTTTTTGGAGGGGGGAAGAAATCATAGATACATACATTCAAATGGGCTCATCAGTGCCATGTCCCTTCATTGGTTATAAAGCACAATGATCCCTATGGCTACATGCATTTTATAAGGTTTCTCGTGGCCACTTCCAGTATATGGAACCTCTTGTAAAACACAATACACAAACAAATCCTGAAAAATATCAGTGTATTTTCTTCAACAAGTAGATCCTACTAACTTTGGGGATCATTTACATTTGGATGTAAGTCATGTTTATGACACTCCTCTCAGATGTAGCAGTGCACGTCCGCGATGATAGGTGTTACTTTCACAATCTCCCTGACATGCTTTTTCAAAAGTAGGCAAGTATGGGGATAATGCCATAGCAGGGGTGAAGTTCAGCGTGGAGCCCCCTTCCATAACATTAAACACCCCCCAAACCAGTCAGCCCAGGGCTGGAATTCCTCAGAAAGAGGGGACCCCAAAAAAATAAAATTGAGTCCTCCCTCCTGAGCAACAACCAGCACTGGGCTGAAAGCCCAGGTGGAGGTGGGTGCGGGGTTCATGGCATGTTAATATTGTTCTTTACAGGCGGTCTACAGTGTCAAAGTCGAAAAATATCATGATGCATACCCCTTGTACTAACCCCTCATGCACATGCACGCTGCTCGTGCACCTGTTCTCCCGTGCGTACACATACCCGCAAGTTGCGTAGGGGACGCTCCAGCGTCTCGTGCGCATAAGATGTATATTTACGGCGGAGTTTGTGAGCGTGTAGCGTGCGACTCGATCGTAGCATATTTAACCCAAATAGTGCATTTTGTAGTTAATGTTCCCCTAGACCATGTCAGCGAGTATGATTAGTTTAAACTGTTCCTGGACAGAGGGATTCCTCTTTGCATGATAGGAAGGGTCAGATAAAGGTTGAAAGGTGGTGTCTAGTATCCAGCTGTAGGGTATTTTAAGGGTAACATTCCGATGTTAGTTAGGAAAGGATCGCGCTCCTGCGTATAGTTATGTACAGAAGTAGATTATGAATATTAACTGTATTTGCTGTAAATTACACATGCGGCGGGAATCCTGAGGATACCTCCCACCAGAGCAGTTGGGGAAAGACACAGCCCACCTGTTCAAATCCACCTATGACCTTTGCTGTAATGTAGAGACACATCCCTGTGTCCAATGAACAATGAGATTACAGGTACCATTGTATTGTGAATGTATGTTGTGTATATAAAGACCACTGTTGCCTGGCCAGCCTGATGTCTCTGAAGGCTTTCTACCTGAATAGCTGAGGACTGGATTCCAGGTCGCGCTTGCGAAAGATTCCCCACGTATGTATATTCTCTGTAGCCATTGTTCGTCTTATTCTCTGTTATTCTGTTAGATTTCTGTGTTAGCTTGTAGTGTATAACTTGTACTGTTTTCCCCTTTTTCTCTGAATAATCCACGGCAGTGTTAGAGCTGCTGTGGTTTTAACCAAACCCGGTGTTGTGTTTTCACTTTCCTGCAAAGGGCTCTCTTAGCGTCTCAATCGCTCAAACAGCATACACATTGTTAAGGTTTTTAAGCGTTACATCATTACAGTATTTGACTACTAAGGTTTAGAGTATAAGCATATTCTTACTGTATTTTATTAACAAGGTTTAAAGGTTATCAACTGTGTGTGCGCCCGCTGTGTGTATTCCGTACACTCAGAGCAGCGTGTGTATGCCAAGTGCATACCACGTGCGGGACTCTGTACGCAAATAGCGTACAAAGTGCGTAGCACGTGCACGTGGTCTAGCGGCCATAGCGGCTCCACGGAAATAGTGTATAGCTTTATGTTTGAAGATAATAATTGACATTATCAATTGGGAGCTCGTCCGGTTCTCCTCATATCCGCAGCCTAGCAGGACAAGGCAGACTTTTATCTATCAGCAAAGGGCGGGAAGGTAGTATCCCCTGTTAGCCGTTTTGTGGTCGGGGATACATTAGTGCTGATTAGATAAGCGTCTGCTCCGCTTGGTTTGAAGGGATGCTGGTGGGATCCGAAAGGTAAGAACGTAAAGCTATTGTTTCTCTATCGTCCTAGTGGATGCTGGGGTTCCTGAAAGGACCATGGGGAATAGCGGCTCCGCAGGAGACAGGGCACAAAAGTAAAGCTTTCCGATCAGGTGGTGTGCACTGGCTCCTCCCCCTATGACCCTCCTCCAAGCCAGTTAGATTTTTGTGCCCGGCCGAGAAGGGTGCAATCTAGGTGGCTCTCCTAAAGAGCTGCTTAGAAAAGTTTAGCTTAGGTTTTTTATTTTACAGTGAGTCCTGCTGGCAACAGGATCACTGCAACGAGGGACTTAGGGGAGAAGAAGTGAACTCACCTGCGTGCAGGATGGATTGGCTTCTTGGCTACTGGACATCAGCTCCAGAGGGACGATCACAGGTACAGCCTGGATGGTCACCGGAGCCTTGCCGCCGGCCCCCTTGCAGATGCTGAAGTAAGAAGAGGTCCAGAATCGGCGGCAGAAGACTCCTCAGTCTTCTAAAGGTAGCGCACAGCACTGCAGCTGTGCGCCATTTTCCTCTCAGCACACTTCACACGGCAGTCACTGAGGGTGCAGGGCGCTGGGAGGGGGGCGCCCTGGGAGGCAAATGAATACCTATTTTGGCTAAAAATACCTCACATATAGCCTCCGGAGGCTATATGGAGATATTTAACCCCTGCCAGAATCCGTTAAGAGCGGGAGACGAGGCAGCCGAAAAAGGGGCGGGGCCTATCTCCTCAGCACACAGCGCCATTTTCCCTCACAGAAAGGCTGGAGGGAAGGCTCCCAGGCTCTCCCCTGCACTGCACTACAGAAACAGGGTTAAAACAGAGAGGGGGGGCACTAAATTGGCGTTAGAAATATATAAAAAAGATGCTATAAGGGAAAACACTTATATAAGGTTGTCCCTATATAATTATAGCGTTTTTGGTGTGTGCTGGTAAACTCTCCCTCTGTCTCTCCAAAGGGCTAGTGGGTCCTGTCCTCTATCAGAGCATTCCCTGTGTGTGTGCTGTGTGTCGGTACGTGTGTGTCGACATGTATGAGGACGATGTTGGTGAGGAGGCGGAGCAATTGCCTGTAATGGTGATGTCACTCTCTAGGGAGTCGACACCGGAATGGATGGCTTATTTAGGAAATTACGTGATAATGTCAACACGCTGCAAGGTCGGTTGACGACATGAGACGGCCGACAAACAATTAGTACCGGTCCAGACGTCTCAAAAACACCGTCAGGGGTTTTAAAACGCCCGTTTACTTTAGTCGGTCGACACAGACACAGACAGGGACACTGAATCCAGTGTCGACGGTGAATAAACAAACGTATTCCTTATTAGGGCCACACGTTAAAGGCAATGAAGGAGGTGTTACATATTTCTGATACTACAAGTACCACAAAAGAGGGTATTATGTGGGATGTGAAAAAACTACCGTAGTTTTTCCTGAATCAGATAAATTAAATAAAGTGTGTGATGATGCGTGGGTTCCCCCCGATAGAAAATTATGGGCGGTATACCCTTTCCCGCCAGAAGTTAGGGCGCGTTGGGAAACACCCCTTAGGGTGGATAAGGCGCTCACACGCTTATCAAAACAAGTGGCGGTACCGTCTATAGATAGGGCCGTCCTCAAGGACCAGCTGACAGGAGGCTGGAAAATATCATAAAAAGTATATACACACATACTGGTGTTATACTGCGACCAGCGATCGCCTCAGCCTGGATGTGCAGAGCTGGGGTGGCTTGGTCGGATTCCCTGACTAAAAATATTGATACCCTTGACAGGGACAGTATTTTATTGACTATAGAGCATTTAAAGGATGCATTTCTATATATGCGAGATGCACAGAGGGATATTTGCACTCTGGCATCAAGAGTAAATGCGATGTCCATATCTGCCAGAAGATGTTATGGACACGACAGTGGTCAGGTGATGCAGATTCCAAACGGCACAAAGGTGTATTGCCGTATAAAGGAAGAGGAGTTATTTGGGGTCGGTCCATCGGACCTGGTGGCCACGGCAACTGCTGGAAAATCCGCCGTTTTTACCCTAAGTCACATCTCTGCAGAAAAAGACACCGTCTTTTCAGCCTCAGTCCTTTCGTCCCTATAAGATCATATCTGCCCAGGGATAGAGGAAAGGGAAGAAGACTGCAGCAGGCAGCCCATTCCCAGGAACAGAAGCGTTCCACCGCTTCTGACAAGTTCTCAGCATGGCGCTGAGACCGTACAGGACCCCTGGATCCTACAAGTAGTATCCCAGGGGTACAGATTGGAATGTCGAGACGTTTCCCCTTCGCAGGCTCCTGAAGTCTGCTTTACCAAGGTCTCCCTCCGACAAGGAGCCAGTATGGGAAAAAATTCACAAGCTGTATTCCCAGCAGGTGATAATTAAATTACCCCTCCTACTACAAGAAAAGGGGTATTATTCCACACTATATTGTGGTACTGAAGCCAGAAGGCTAGGTGAGACTTATTCTAAAAAAATTTTTGAACACTTACAAAGGTTCAAATCAAGATGGAGTCACTCAGAGCAGTGATAACGAACCAGGAAGAAGGGGACTATATAGTGTCCCGGGACATCAGGGATGCTTACCTCTATGTCCCAAATTTGCCCTTCTCACTAAGGGTACCTCAGGTTCGTGGTGCAGAACTGTCACTATCAGTTTCAGACGCTGCCGTTTGGATTGTCCACGGCACCCCGGGTCTTTACCAAGGTAATGGCCGAAATGATGATTCTTCTTCGAAGAAAAGGCGTCTTAATTATCCCTTACTTGGACGATCTCCTGATAAGGGCATAGTCCAGGGAACAGTTGGAGGTCGGAGTAGCACTATCTCGGATACTGCTACAACAGCACGGGTGGATTCTAAATATTCCAAAATCGCAGCTGATCCCGACGACATGTCTGCTGTGCCTAGGGATGATTCTGGACACAGTCCAGAAAAAGGTGTTTCTCCCGGAAGAGAAAGCCAGGGAGTTATCCGAGCTAGTCAGGAACCTCCTAAAAACAGTGCATCATTGCACAAGGGTCCTGGTAAAAATGGTGGCTTCCTACGAAGCAATTCCATTCGGCAGATTTCACGCAAGAACTTTTCAGTGGGATCTGCTGGACAAATGGTCCGGATCGCATCTTCAGATGCATCAGCGGATAACCCTATATCCAAGGACAAGGGTGTCTCTCCTGTGGTGGTTATAGAGTGCTCATCTTCTAGAGGGCCGCAGATTCGGCATTCAGGATTGGATGCTGGTGACCACGGAGCCCAGCCCGAGAGGCTGGGGAGCAGTCACACAAGGAAAAAATTTCCAGGGAGTGTGATCAAGTCTGGAGACTTTTCTCCACATAAATATACTGGAGCTAAGGGTAAATTTATAATGCTCTAAGCTTAGCAAGACCTCTGCTTCAAGGTCAGCCGGTATTGATCCAGTGGGAAAAACATCACGGCAGTCGCCCACGTAAACAGACAGGGCGACACAAGAAGCAGGAGGGCAATGGCAAAAACTGCAAGGACTTTTCGCTGGGCGGAAAATCATGTGATTGCACTGTCAGCAGTGTTTCATCCCGGGAATGGAAACTGGGAAGCAGACTTCCTCAGCAGGCACGACCTCCACCCGGGAGAGTGGAAACTTCATCGGGAAGTTTTTTCCACATGATTGTAAACCGTTGGGAAATACCAAAGGTGGACATGATGGCGTCCCGTCTGAACAAAAAACGGGACAGGTATTGCGCCAGGTCAAGAGACCCTCAGGCAATAGCTGTGGACGTTCTGGTAACACCGTGGGTGTACCAGTCGGTGTATGTGTTCCCTCCTCTGCTTCTCATACCTAAGGTGCTGAGAATTATAAGACGTAGAGGAGTAAGAACTATACTCATGGCTCCGGATTGGCCAAGAAGGACTTGGTACCCGGAACTTCAAGAGATGCTTACAGAGGTCTTATGGCCTCTGCCGCTAAGAAGGGACTTGCTTCAGCAAGTACCATGTCTGTTCCAAGACTTACCGCAGCTGCGTTTGTCGGCATGGCGGTGGAAAGCCGGATCCTAAGGGAAAAAGGCATTCCGGAAGAGGTCATTCCTACCCTGGTCAAAGCCAGAAAGGAGGTGACCGCACAACATTATCACCACATGTGGCGAAAATATGTTGCGTGGTGTGAGGCCAGGAAGGCCCCACAAAGAAATTTCAACTCGGTCGTTTCCTGCATTTCCTGCAAACAGGAGTGTCTATGGGCCTCAAATTGGGGTCCATTAAGGTTCAAATTTCGGCCCTGTCGATTTTCTTCCAGAAAGAATTGGCTTCAGTTCCTGAAGTCCAGAAGTTTGTCAAGGGAGTATTGCATATACAACCCCCTTTTGTGCCTCCAGTGGCACTGTGGGATCTCAACGTAGTTCTGGGATTCCTCAAATCACATTGGTTTAAAACCAGTCAAATCTGTGGATTTGAAGCATCTCACATGAAAAGTGACCATGCTCTTGGCCCTGGCCTGGACCAGGCAAGTGTCAAATTGGTGGTTTTTTTCTCAAAAAAGCCCATATCTGTTTGTCCATTCGGACAGGGCAGAGCTGCGGACTCGTCCCCAGTTCTCTCCCTAAGGTGGTGTCAGTGTTTCACCTGAACCAGCTTATTGTGGTGCCTTGCACCTACTAGGGACTTGGAGGACTCCAAGTTGCTAGATGTTGTCAGGGCCCTGAAAATATGTTCCAGGACGGCTGGAGTCAGGAAAACTGACTTGCTGTTATCCTGTATGCACCCAACAAACTGGGTGCTCTTGCTTCTAAGCAGACTATTGCTAGTTGGATGTGTAATACAATTCAGCTTGCACATTCTGTGGCAGGCCTGCCACAGCCAAAATATGTAAATGCCCATTCCACAAGGAAGGTGGGCTCATCTTGGGCGGCTGCCCGAGGGGTCTCGGCTTTACAACTTTGCCGAGCAGCTACTTGGTCAGGGGCAAACACGTTTGCTAAATTCTACAAATTTGATACCCTGGCTAAGGAGGACCTGGAGTTCTCTCATTCGGTGCTGCAGAGTCATCCGCACTCTCCCGCCCGTTTGGGAGCTTTGGTATAATCCCCATGGTCCTTTCAGGAACCCCAGCATCCACTAGGACGATAGAGAAAATAAGAATTTACTTACCGATAATTCTATTTCTCGGAGTCCGTAGTGGATGCTGGGCGCCCATCCCAAGTGCGGATTATCTGCAATACTTGTACATAGTTACAGAAATCGGGTTATTATTGTTGTGAGCCATCTTTTCAGAGGCTCCGCTGTTATCATACTGTTAACTGGGTTTAGATCACAAGTTGTACGGTGTGATTGGTGTGGCTGGTATGAGTCTTACCCGGGATTCAAAATTCCTCCCTTATTGTGTACGCTCGTCCGGGCACAGTACCTAACTGGCTTGGAGGAGGGTCATAGGGGGAGGAGCCAGTGCACACCACCTGATCGGAAAGCTTTACTTTTGTGCCCTGTCTCCTGCGGAGCCGCTATTCCCCATGGTCCTTTCAGGAACCCCAGCATCCACTACGGACTCCGAGAAATAGAATTATCGGTAAGTAAATTCTTATTTTTAAAAGCTGTTAAATTTCTGTTTGGTGCCAATTGCGCATGCAACACACGTAACACATGCACACATCTATATTTTATTTGTGTACTCTGCATATCTATTCGCTTGTTGCCATTAGCATTGATTACTAGATACATTTTGACCCGTGCTGAGAGATTTGTTGCTATTTAGTTAAAAATATAGAGTAATATTTAAGGGAGTACATGTAAAACACACACGCAGCCTGGCCCAGTTATAAAGGTTTATACAGGAGATACTGTGTGGTGTTAGTAAGCGATTATAGTTGAATATCGTTTACATTTATAGAAGCGTTATTTGTGTTACTGTGGGCGTATCCGGCCTTTGTACACGTGTCTCGGACAGCGTGCGAGACTGCGTACGCAACGCAAAGGCCTACACACGTGGCGTGTTTACGCAACGTGCGTACAGATACGCCCACTAAATACAAATCACACGATAGTATTGTTTTAGTTTAGGCGATACGGTAGCCACGCGATAATAGCACAAATTGATAAGTATCCAATATTTAGTTTAAAAAAAACCACAAAAAAAAAACCTTTTTTTTCTGTATTACCTCTGGGGAAAGCTATCAGTTAACAGGAAAGGATTTTTCTGATCAGAAAACTATAGAATGATAGTGTGGGCTGAAAAAGGTATGAGTGTATTGAGCCCCGCTTGGTGGTCTTGGTGATCTTGGTGAAGCTTGGTGAAGCACGGTCTAGGTGAAAACGTGCGAGCACGGTCCAGGTGTACACGTGCGACGGAGTGTGATAAAAGTTTTCGTAGTATTACGCTCCGGCTGTTGTGGAGCACAGTAGGGAGACTCCAATGATCCTACCATTTATGGATAACAAGTGTCTATAAGTGGTATGATTGGACCGCACGATTGTATGGGCAGCACGTGACGCAACGTGATACGAGGTTTTGCATATTTGTGCGTAAATCTTGTCATCATATGCGTTGTAGGGAGCACATGCAAGCGTGATTTGTGTAAAGTAAAGGTTTAGGGAATTGTCGCCGATCTCTCAGGAAAATCTTGAGAGGTAGGGCCTGCAACGGCTACACGAGTCTGCTAGAAGGCGGACCGGGGATACTCAGAGCAGAAGAAGTTCAGTGGAAGAGCTTTAAGGATTTCCACCGTAGACTACTGTGTTTGGTGCATTTTAGGAAGTTTTTCTGTGTTAAAAAGGTCCACAATGGAAGCCAAGTGCACAACACAGGGACGTTTCTCAGCCAGGGTTCAGGCAGAGATTTTCAGACCCCGGGGGTCTGCTCGGTTAGTAATGTGGGGGAAGTATGGTCCCCACACTGAGACCTTTTGTGACGAATGGACACGAATGACTGTGGGGGATAAAGCACCATTTCCTGGGATAGGTAGTTTTGACTCAGAGGTATTGCATAATCTAAGGCTTAGGATCTGTCTGATAAAATCCCAAAAACAGAGGATCAGACACACAAACTGTTTACATTTATGGCAACGAGAGAGTGATATGCAGAGGGAATTAGCTCACACAGCTGGTTCCAACCCTAGCAGGAAACTGATGGCAACTGCACAACCACCGTACATTACAGGAGAGATGATGGCTACAGAGAATGGCATACTGGTATATGATGATAATAGTGCACTTAATAAATGTATTAATGACAATAAGAATAAACGTAATAAATGTGTTAATGACGATAGGAGTAAAACTGATAAATGTATAAATTCTAACCCGTGCAAGTTGCACCCCATGTTAAACTTCCCTCAGGATTACAAGCAAGAAAGTGAGCCCAGCACGATGTCAGCAAAAATGGAAAGAGAGGTAATGTTGGCGCTGGCAGGCCTGTGTATGTGTGCACCCTGGGATTAGCTGCCACCTGGTGAGGAGGTAGCCGGCCTCCTCAGCAAACAGAGCAGTAGATAAAGACAACCTTTCTGTCAAACTTGACAGGTACCACACCCACTTCTCCTAGGCCCCGCCCCCTTTTAATATTAAATGATAGTGTTTTATATCGCTTAATATAAAATTTTATATAAATTTATAGTGTTCGATATTAAACCGTATTAAAAATTGTTGCGTAACACCAGTCACAGAGTGTCACGCAGCACCAGTCGCAGAATGTCACGCAACGCAGCGCGTCAAATCAGGCGGATGAAAGATGCATATTACACAGTGTTAAAACCAGGTAGTTTTAGCGGCATCGATAAATATTATGGGTCGGTTAAAAATAAATTTAAAAGATCCGACGTAAGAAAGTGGTTACAAGAACAAGACGCATACACGCTGCACAAGCCAGCAAGAAAAAACTATAAAAGGAACATGATTTGTGTATCGGGTATAAACCAACAGTGGCAATGCGATTTGGTCTCGCTGATAGATTTGTCAAAATACAACGATGGCGTTAAATACATATTAACAATCATCGATATATTCAGTAAGAGGGCGTGGGGTGAAAGTCTGACCGCTAAGAATGCAGCAACGGTCGCTAATGCTTTTGAAAAAATATTCCAGCGCGGCGATGTGCCGTTGAAGCTACAAACCGATAATGGTAAAGAGTTTCTAAACAGAAACCTAAAAAAGGTGTTAGAAAAATACGGTATAAATCATTTCACGACCAATAACGATGTGAAAGCGGCTGTTATAGAGCGCTTCAATAGGACTTTAAAAACACGCATGTGGCGCTATTTCACGGCAAAGAATACCTACAGATATATAGACGTTTTACAAGACTTCATACGCAGCTATAATAACACATACCATAGAACGATTAAGTGCGCTCCAAACGATGTGAATGACTCTAACGCATTGAGTGTCTTCAAAACGACCTACGGTGATTACTTTAGAAGTAAGAAAGCCCCAGTTTGTTTAGGAATCGGTGACCACGTCCGTATTTCTAAATATAAGGACATATTTCAGAAAGGTTACGAACAAAGCTTTTCTGAGGAGATTTTTGTTGTACATAGTGTGAACACTAAAGGGATTAAACCGCTTTATAAGTTGGCAGATCTGTATGGTGAAGTTATAACAGGTAGTTTTTACCCCGAAGAGCTTCAAAGCATACCAAAAAACTATAACAGAGTTTACAAAGTGGAAAAGATTTAAAAAAATAAGACGGTCAGAGGCCGTAAATACGCGTTAGTCAAGTGGCGCGGGTACCCCGCAAAATTTAACAGTTGGGTCGCAGCATCGGTGATAAAAGACATATAAAGATCATCAGGATCTAACAAGACGTGCGATGGATGACAAGTCGTTCTACATAACCTTACCCAGCAACGCATCGGCTGTTACCTTCCCGCAAAATAAGATTTCTAACTATACGACAAAGTTGGCTAAACCGATAGACTTAAATGGCGAATGGGAAGTGGCACTTACTGAGATACAATACCCGCATACGTGGAATACATTGGATTTACAAGATTGTAGACTGCAATTATCATGGGATGGAACGGCGGAACAGCCGGTGGCGAGAGTCGCGAGTTTGTGCATTAAACCCGGTTTTTATGAAACAATCGAAGCGTTACTAAACGTAATCAACGCTGAAATTGTACAACTGAAACTGGACGTTGGATTAAGACTAACGTATGATCCATTTGCACGCGTTGTAACATGTGACAGTAAACTGTTGTATCAAATCCACGCCGGTTCTAAGCTGACATGGATACTGGGTTTACAACCTAAAACTAATATTTCTAAACCATGCGCCGACATCAAAGGCGGCCAATATACGATGTACGTGTACACAGACATTATCGAACACCAACGGGTCGGGGATAGTTATGTACCGCTACTTCGCACTGTTGAAATGAAGGGTTATAACAATGAGGTTGTCACAATACGATACGAGAAACCCGATTACGTACCATTGTGCAAAACACATTTTGACACGATAGCCATAGAGATAAAGAACGACCAAAACGAGAACATGGCATTTAAGTTTGGGAAAGCGATCGTGAAGCTACACTTCAGACGTCGCAAAACTGAATTTTATTAACTAAGCAGAATGGTCGCTGTTAAAAATTATGGCGATCCGGGACTCTATGCGCAATATTATAAATCTCAAGCCGGTAATGGATTACCAGGTTTTCACGGCAGCGCATACATGTACGGCTGCGGTTTAGGCGGTATTTTTCGAAGTCTTTTCAGAAAAGCTGTTCCTCTTTTCCGGAGAGGTTTAGAGTTGGCTAAACCGCATATGAAGACAGCGGTTCGTAATATAGCGAAGGATGTTATCGGGCAAGCCACAACGGCCGTTGTGAATAAGATACACGAGGCGAACCAAGCAAAGCAAGACGGTTCAGGACTAATATATACAAGAAAAGGCGTGTCTAAAAGAAAACGGAAGCGTATGATAACGCTTCCGCCTTGGGACATACCCTTTTTAAATAAAAAACAGAGACGACGCAACTCAAAGAAGAAGAGAAAGCCGAAGAGTGCCGTTGGTGATATTTTTTAAACATGTCTTTCATACACCACGAATCCGTTGAATGTGCAAAAACAGAGCTGGATCTTTTTGACGTGCCCCCGACACAAACTAGCATAGAGAAAAGTCTATACGTCGAAGTTCAACCTTTAGCGGCGTTATCCGACACAGCTCCGCTTGAGTTTTATATAGCAGCCAGCGGTGAACACTACTACGATCTGAACAATACGCTGTTGTACGTGACATGTAAGATCGTACGAACCGATAACACGCCGATACCGCAAGGTGCGCGGGTCGCGCTTATTAATTACCCAATAGCGACTTTATTCAACCAAGTGGATGTAACTTTGGGCGACAGGCTCATATCACAATCCAACAATCTTTACGCATACCGCGCGTACATTGAGACTATATTAAATTACAGCTCGGACGCATTATCAACAAAACACACAACAGGACTATTTTACAAAGATGTGGATGGTGAATTTAACAACACGGCGCTGGACGGCCCGAATACGGGATTCAAAAAACGAGCAGGCGCAACAGCGCAGAGTCGCACTGTTGAACTGCTAGGCCCGCTTCACTGCGACCTTTTCCATCAACATAAACTAATTTTAAACGCCGTTGATCTGAAGATTAAACTAACCAGAAACAAAGACGCATTCTGCTTAATGTCGTCTGAGGCGGATGCCTTTAAAATACAGATCACAGCTGCATCCCTGTTCGTGAAAAGAGTTCAGGTCTCACCGGCCGTGCGGATTGGGCACGCGCAGGCTCTGTTAAACGGTAACGCGAAATACGCGATTGACCGCGTTGGGATGAAAATCTACAGCGTACCAACAGGCAGTAGAGTATTTAATCTAGAAAATTTATTTTTAGGTCAAGTGCCGAAAACAGTTATAGCCGGTTTCGTGGATAACGAATCATTTTCAGGAATCCATAACCGGAACCCCCTGTGCTTTGAACATAAAAATGTAAGTTTTGCGTCCCTTTATCTGGATGGAACGCCGCACCCCGCCAAGCCATTTCAACCCGACTTTGAAAGCGGTAATGCTGTAAGAGAGTATATGTCACTCATACAGATCACAAATAAGCAGAAATCTGACAATGGTATACTGATTGACCGCGAAGAGTACCTCAGGGGCTACACGCTATTTGCTTTTGACCTTTCACCAGAACAGGAGTGTGGAGAACACCTTTCCCTGATAAGAACAGGCAATCTACGTGCCGAATTCCGCTTTGCAGAAGCGTTGGACCGGACAGTCAATGTGATAATATACGCTCTATTTGATAACATCATCGAGATTAATCAAAGGCGCGATGTGCTGTACGATTATCTATAAATGAAATAAACTAACACTACGCTGCTGAAAAAATGAACACATTACAGATAAACTGTATTCTGTACGCCGTGCAAAGCACAAGGCATGTTTTTAAAGGAACGTATCCGTGCGATATGTTACCGGTCAGTAAACTGTCGCAATATCCCTGCGCGTTTGTAATCAATACGCATAGCAGCGGGCAGCCGGGTGAGCACTGGTTGGCCGCTTATTTTAACGAACAACGTGAATGTTACTTTTTTGATTCTTACGGGTTAGCCCCTGACAGCCCCCTATTCCCAAAGGCAATAATACATTTTTTAAACTTGAATTCAAAAAGTGTTTATCACCAAAATATGCAGTTGCAAAATTTTAACAGTACCGTTTGCGGTCAATATTGCATATACTTTATATTTTACATGTGTAAAAAATACAAATATGTGGATGTACTGGCCCGTTTTAGTGATGACACAAAACGTAATGATTGTTTTGTTTCAAATTTTGTAAGACGACTCCCAAGAAGCCATTGTCTGAGTCATTATGCATATAGATATATACAGAATTGTGTAACTTGTAACCAGCGTTGTGCGTGAAACGTTTTATGTACGTGTCATAACTTGACACGTTGTACATAAAACGTTTCACGCACAACGCTGTGTGTGAAGCGTGTTACGCACAACGTTGTATTGTTTGTGTAACTTGTAATCAACATTCTGTTTGATACGTTTTATGTACAACGCATCATATCTATGATGTTTTTCTAATAAACAATGTTGTTAATTAAACTTTATATATCGTGTGCTTGAAATTTCTTCCGTTTACAGCAATAGAAACAAAGAACAAAACGTTGTTTTATAAAGCATAAGCATATTTTATTGATATATGTATATATATATATATAACACGGTAAAGATGCATTTAAAACATTACATAAAATATTATTGACATAAGTTAAACATTGTGGCGCAAAATACCAACACAAAATACAGTGTATAAAAATAATATAAATTAGTTATATGTTATAGTTTCAGCCACTGTGAATCCTGAAATAGATTTACGGATCTTTTCCTAGGCAGTAAGTAACCGTGCGGTGTTGTTAAACCTGGGGGACTTAAAACATTTATTCGACCTTTGTTAAGGGTTTGTAACGACATGGGCGATGTCACAGCGTCATCAGAGTCATCCTGCATCTCAGCTTTTAATCGTTCTAAACACATTCTATTCCCCGCATTGGCTATGACGGTTGAGGGAATATTCAATTCAGACATTGCCCGCATAAATTCAGGCCAACCATTCGGTATATTACGGATCGACACACCGTTACTTTGCGTGATGCTTCTTATTAAATCTAACATGTTGGAACCAGGCACAGTGACGCCTTTGTACAGAAACTCCCCTTTACTGTTCCAGTCTGTGATGTGTTTAGAGCGTGTCATTTTACTCAATAGTATTTCACAGTTTTTCTTATACCGGTCATTAACACCGCTCAAAAGCTCATGATAAACAGCATCGGGGGCAATAGGCTGTGTCGTATTATTTGATTCATCAACAGATTTTGCAACGGGTGATAAAAGAGCTAAAGTTGACATTTCACTATCAGCCTGCTTACTCAACACCAGGTATCTCTGCAACAACATTGTATATCGCTTTGCTTTTTCATATTCTGATAAATCATTATTCTGTAGTATTTTCACGATCTCTACATCTAGACCGTGCGTTGCCGTTTTACGTATGTCGTCGCTGTTCGGTTTATTATGTAAACGTTCTATCTGATTCTGAGGCACCAGATACATTTTCTCAGCGTACTCCATCAGCGATTAGACAATAGTCCTGTAATTAGCGGTATAGCAAAACCAAGCAGCGACCCGATAAAACCACCCGACTGTTTAACCAACCTCTTCTTTTTTCCAATGGCACATTTCTTATTACAAAGTGATTTTATAAGCGCACGCTTCTTTTTAAGGTAGTTCAGCTGCCGTTGAGACAGCGGTATTTTGCCTTTAAGCGTGTTGAGCGCTATCTCACAAATAGCCGTGACTAAATCGTTTGAAGTGTTGGATAAAATAGCATTTCTTTGGATTGGTGTTGCTTTAATTAACGTTTTTAAAAGCACCCAATTACGTCTTATCCGCCCCGACATGTTCACCGTTGTTAGAATGACAACAAATGACTAAAGGTTGTACTGTTATAGCTTTATAGAACCGCGCTTCTTAATGACAAAAGCGACAGGCGTGTCTGGTGGGAATAACCCGCTTCGTAAACGATAATCGTCAAGAGCGTTGTTTCTTAAATCAACCAACAAATACCCATAAGGGGCCGCCGTCGCGGATTCATAGGATTCGAGAAAAAAACGATGTTTCGATGGGTACATTTGCCTAGCCAGAATGCCCACCTGCATTTTATCCCTGGGGTTTTTGAACAGGACCATATATTTTGTGTTTAAATGTATAGTTCTGCTCTTTTTACCTTGACAAAATATGTTTTGGACAAGGTACAGGATACTGAGATTACGATGATGTACATACTTTGTGAAAGCCTTCTCAACCTCCGAATTATTACTTGCCGCGTCCATCAAATCATCAATCACTGTTAAATTAACCTTATCAGGGGGAAAAAGTTGATCATCGCTAAAAGACTCTGGTAACCCCTCTATAAAGCGCGTACCGGGGTAATCACGCAGAAGTTGGTCGTATATAGGTTGCCAACAGGTGTAAAACCAAACAACATTATCAGGTACATGAGTCATATGTGTTGCAGCGTGTTGCAACAGCGTTTTGACAAAATAACTTTTACCCGAATTGGACGGCCCCGCTAAAATACATGAGAAAGGGTGTTGAAATCTGGTGTCCATCTTAATAGCCGAACGGCAGTGTTGTGAAGTTGTCCGTAAGAGACCGTTTAGTATAAACACACCTTTGCGTCTTCTGCAAAGTACGCGTCTCTATCTGCCAGCACTTTTTCACACGTACTATACCGGGTTGACGGATCACAACCTTTTTCTGGTCATCGCCTTCGGGGTTTAAAGGATAATCTAAGACCAGTTCTTTCAGGCTGTCAAAGTTAACGTGCTGCGCATTATCAACATTGAGCGTTATACCTTTAACTTTTAAACAGGTCTTTCCGTTGTTTAGTCGATAGCCGTATGACTTGGGAGACAAATTCTGTTATATGTGTGCCTGTGGGCAGTTCGCTGGTCAACTCACCTAAATAATCACCCAATGGCGGGCTCCAGTCACCGGGTCTACTGACAAAAATTACAGAATCGGTGTCGTGATAAAGACATCTATCTTGTAATCTATACAGTAGTTTGTACAGTTCAACACGTGCATAAGTCGTTGTAAAGATGGCTATAGTTACATTTGAAATTGCACCCCTGGTGTAATGATCTTTGGCATACTTCCAATTTACCATAACTGTATCATCGTCAATAAAATCCAAAGCGGACACGTCATAGTACGGTAAGAACGCGTATTCAAAAAGTTTGTCGGGGTCGGTCACTAGACACGTATTGGGCATGTTGCTACGTTGACCAAATTTACCCCATAAGGAATTTAAAAACAATTTTGAAATTTGTCTTTTAGCGGGGTTGATTTCTATGTGTTCGGGTCGTAAAGACACGCCTTCATTTTTTTGATAGGCGCCTATATACTCTTGGCGTTTCTCGGCGTCTGTACACCATTCGGGATAACCAGAGGCCTCTTGTTTATCCCTGAGGTGCGTTTTAATGTAGCCTGAAAACAATTTGTCAGATCTCTCATCAAAATGCCACACCTCATAGATTTTACATACCTTGTACCCCATTTCTACAGCCAAGTTTAGTTCCACGGTACACCATGTACCGATGAGCGCACGTTTTTCTGAATCATGAACGCACGGCTCAGTCTGTCCAGACTCAGCGCATGTGCGACATAATGGGAACATTAACTTGCCGCCCATTTTAACCGGCAGAACCGGAAAGAATAGGCCACGAGGTGGGTAAACTTTAACCCTGGCAAAACCGAAATACTTTGTGACATCACCAAAGTCCTTATAAATAATGCGTGGGTGCTGTATAGGATACGTTTTGGTTTTATTAACATACGGATAGAGGCTGGTGAAATCAAAATAGTGTATTTTTTCATCACAGCCTGTTTTGTGATACAGCTTTATGGCGTTTGTGCGCCCGCCATAAAGAGCATCACGTGGCTCCAAGGGTTCGGGTAATTCTTTACCCTTCAGAAAAGCCTGTAGATCCGCATCAGAATCTAGCATAGACTTCCATTCACAACCCCAGATTTCACGTATCTGAAATCCACAACGTTTAAGGTAGTGCAACTTTACCTGCGTCTTGTGGTGTAATTGACCGTAGGTCGTTTTAGTCAGTTTGTTTTTATCATCGGCGTTGTAACAAGCACCACAGCCGTGATAAAAACAACCTTGGAATTCAAATGCAGTGGGTGTTCCGTTAATCACGGCATAACCATCCAGGCTGTATTTACCAACTTTCTTCTCACCCCCTTGTAAAGCGTGTCTTATACTCACCCCTTCTTTGTGTTCTATGTACATTAACCACTGTATGGCGGGCGTTGAGTAACGCTTCTGCGTCTTGTGATAGTTATCACCCGGTACAAGCGCCAGTGTCTTTTCCTGTAAAAATTTACACCGGTACATGGCCATGCATACGCTCGCCAACGTAACTAATTGAAAAGCCTCGATGTGACGTTTAACCACAACCTTTTTTTTTTTCTTTGTTATTAGAAACTCCTGTTCTGTCATGGCTATAACAGCAGATCTGAAAGCATCACAAGCTTTTTGTAATATTTTCACATCGTCTTTACAATATCGTACGAGCTATTTTTGAAAGTTAAACGGTTTGTGTACACACTGTTTATACCAAGCTGTAAACTCAGATAATTCATCAGGCATCATGTATTGTGGACCAAAATACTCTATTGACGGCATAGCTCCTATGTAATTTTGGTTATCAGCTGTGTTAAAAAAATGTGGGAAATAACCTTTGGTACCATCAAATCCCATTGCCTTTGGTAACTTGCTAAGCCGCATGGGTAAAAAATTTAAAGAGTCGATAAATCTTATCTTCAAATCTTTTACCGTGATGCACATTATGTTGCCGCCTCTAGATAATAATTCAATCTTTAATTTCTCCTTAATCAGCTGGCGCAGCACAAAATACGCATCATAGCGACCCGCATTATGGGCTATGAATGTGTAATGCGCAAATTTTGGTTTCATGAACGTCTTTACAAAGTCTTCGATACACGCAACACCCTTAAACTCCCAGTCTTTCTCCCCCGTTAATGTTAAAGCGTAACAGTAGTTTGGTATGTGCACCCCCGTCTCCTGCATACACTCAAAATCATAAAAGATGTATTTCTTTGTGGGCTCTTCCGACTTGATGGTTTGTATATAGCACAAATGGTTCGAAAACCCATCAACGAATACCTTACAAATGGGACACTTTAGGCCTCGGCAGTTATGATCTGTTCGCCTGTAGAGACAACACTTGTCACAATATACATGTTCAAGACAGGATATTTTGTGATCAAGAGCTAAAGCTTTGTGTTGCTCTAAACACTCGTTTGATCGACAAAATACCCTACACACCGAACACCTTAACGCCGTCACACCGTCGTCAATACAAGCCGGCCTGTGACAAGCCTTACAAAAGAAAAGACAATCGTGATTATTTCTATGATGGTAAGCGCTATGACAACGGACGCAATAATATCGGGCTCCAAGAAACGCTTTGATATCGAGTATCCCATAAAAGTGACAATCGTGATATAACACAAACAGTGTGTCTTTGTAACGTTTGTCCGTACAGTAATATTTCCAATTCCCTTGATTATAATAGAGGATATTGATAGAAGCTTTTAAATAATTTTCAAAAATTGCAACAGCGCTAAAGCTGACCGCTTTATCAAGCGGAAGATTCAAAGCTTTATGTAGTTGGATCGCTCTCTCCTGTATTACATGGTCATCGGCATTGTTACCTTTATCCAGAAGTTTACAGATGCTAGCGGCCAAACACAGGTTATTACCTATGCTTCTGTAGTCATAGAGGTATCTCTTTCTCTTATTTATTATTAAACTTTGGGGCAGGCGTTGTAAGCTCCTCCCAGTCAAGCCAGACCCAGACCTGTTCCTAAAAATACTGATCACAAATCTTAAGCCTGTGGATAATAAGAATTCAGCGTTACTTTGAAGCGTGTTTGTAATCTGATTCAAAAAACTGGCAGCGTCTAATGTTTCTTGCGGCTTACGATGCGAATATATGGCATTGTGTAACCCACCACCCTCCAATCTAAGCTGAACACGGTCGGCAGGATCCGCACCAGCGAGGACGCCATCGAGCATGGCCTGTATCGCAGTATGAATGGCTCGCACCCCCTCTACAAATGATGTAACCCTGTCCAAATTAACAAACCGATAGTGATTGTGGTATTCAACGGCTCTGAAATTCGGTCGTTGTCGTTCATAGCTGTTAATTGCTTCTAAGTATACATGTTGCCGACCTTCGTCATTACCGGGTGACTCAACACTGCCTGCATCATCATATATGGGGCTTGCATTGCGCTCAATATTGTCAGACTGTGATTCGTCATTCGGTAATGCATGGGGTGGGGATTGATCTAAATCTACATGCCTCGCACTGTGCTGACCGCCTACCACATGTTCCCTGTGCCGCTTGCGCTTTCTCAATTGACCACCTACCGCATGTTCCCTGTGTCGCTTGCGCTTTCTCGATCTGGTTAATGTTGTTACAGCCTGTTTCACCTTTGCGCGTCGGAATAACTGTGAGATCTTATATGTTAAACAAGGTTTAATTCGTGGGTTTTTTTTACAGGCATTTAAATTTAAAACACGTTTCAAACCATTGCCTAGCATGCCTAGTCACGGCTCAGTTTCATTTATTTCTGCAAAATGATGTATGTTGGCTTTAATAAATTCAGTTGTCTTAACCGACCGATCTATGTATTTTGACATGACATTCATATACGTCTCAACAACTTCTTTAACAATGTCTTGTTTACATTTACTACCGTGGCACACACCTTTAATGTGTTTTAACAAATATCCGGCTTTTACGCCCATGTTCTCAACATCTTCCCGTATCTTACCCAACAACGCGTAAAATTGTATTTCAGCGTCTTGGCCTAATTGTTCTGAATTTTGACATTCATCAACTATGTCGGGCGCTAGCCCTCGCGCCGGTACACAAGCATCAGCCGATGCATGTACCAGGGCTGTCGTTGTAAAAATATTGGGCATTGATGTTACACAATCAACCGTTGTAGTATTACCAGGTATTGCTGCAACGGCTGATAATACTTCATCAGAACTATTCTGCGGATCTTGTGTCGTTGACTCTACAGTTTGTAATAAGCTCTTGCCCATTTATGTCATCAATATCTGATATCACAGGATTACCAGCTATGTGTCTTGTTTCTGTTTCAGAGCAATCCTGTGTATCGGTAATAGTAATGACATCGGATTGCAACAATTGCTTAACATTACTTCTTGAGTCAATATTTGATAACAAACCAATGCCTGCTATGTGCCTTGTTTCTGTTTCAGAACAAACCTGTGTATCTGGAATTGTGATTACAGCGGATTGCGACAATTGCTTAACATTACTTCTTGAGAGACGCGATGCCCTCTTAACCTTTACAGTCTTTGTATTACCAGCTACATCCCGGTCTGCAGTGTTAAACGCTGTGTGTTTTGATGTTACAGCAACATCATTACTTACGCATGATACAGTTTGTAACGCGATCCTTCTCCGTTGCGGCTTATCATTTTCGGAATATGACAATTTTCTTTTCAGATCTGTAAATGTTGAATTATGACTTCTCTCATTCGTTCTTGGTCGAGCAGGTTTTCGTTTGTTCGGGATAATACAACCGTTATGCACCGCCATAACTGATGACCTAGCAACGCCCTTATGTACAATTGCCGGCGTTACGAATTGATGGTTCTCCGCTTCAGCGGCGGTTGTTCGTTTTGATATTTTCCCGCTTGTACTAGGCCTGTGTATCTGCGCGACTGTATCACGGGGTGTTGGTATCGTAGGAGCATATCGCCTTGCTACAGCGTCATCTGTAATACATATATTATAAAATAAATATAAACGCCTCTGCCTGTAAATCAGTATTTAAATAACCGCATAACAATATACCATATAACAGTATTTGATTACACACCTGCTGCTGCGAATTGATGGCTTTCCGTTTCAGCGGCGGTTGTGCGTTTTGATATTTTCCCGCTTGTACTAAGCCGATGTATTTGCGCGACTGTATCACTGCCTGTTGGTATCGTAGGATCATATCGCCTTGCTACAGCGTCATCTGTAATACATATATTATAAAATAAATATAAACGACGCTGCCTGAAAATCAGCATTTAAATCACTGCATAACAATATACCATATAACAGTGCTTGATTACACACCTGCTTTATATTCGAATGTTTTAGCCCGACCCCCTGTCGCGTGTGGGAAAAACGGTTGCTCATCAACAACATTGCTGTTCTGTATAGATGCGTTGTGACAATAATCAGGTTTGTTCAATATATCCCGTAGAATACCGTCAGCCGTCGCATCATCCATTTTTGTGGCATCTTTAGCCGGTGAAAAAATGAAAAAAAAAAAAATATATTACATACGGTATAAAATTAGAATAACATGAAAAAGCGATTCATTACTGAGAATATAAAGTGTGTACAGTTGACAACAAATCAGCACAACTGTACAAGGTTTATTTTTAATTCTTTAGCCGTGGAAAAATAAATAAATAAATAAAAAATAAATAAATAAAAAATAAATAAAGATATCATGTTACTCACAGTCTGGCGCCAATTCCAAAATATTATTAAAATCCGGTATAGCGCTGAAGTCTAAGCCAAAGGGACTATCAACAGCCAAATCGAAATTCTCTGTATTTGTGATTACTGTCAAATCGGGGGAAATAAAAATGAGAAAATAATAATTATTTAATAATTACTATTTAATAATTACTTATCAATGTATCCAGACTGTTGTACGTTCATACTATTTAAACTTTTAAAAATGAACAAATTGTAGACCTTGACTATAATTTCATACTATTTAAACTTGAAATATAAATAAAAACGTGTCAATGTCATTTATAGACATAGCTTACCATGAGAGTTTTGATAACTTGGCAAAGCATCATCATCATCAGAAGAAGAAGATCTGGTTCTAACCATGAAAGCGTTTTTGCTGTTGATGTTCTGCATTGTCTGTCTCTGAACCAATAATGAAAATGAGAGACGATTAATATCTATCAAACGAATTAGTTGAAATAATGTGTTGGCGCATTCCCAAAATGAACCACTAGATGTCGCTATTACCACATATTTAAAACTTGTTTGCACTTTAATCACATTAATTCATAGCTATATGTTCTATGTGTTACAATGCATTGCTAAACAGCAACATCAATGTGGGTATACCCCCACAAAAAGAAGTAGTAAAAACGTAGCATTTCACATATGAGTTCATACTGCGCTTTGCAACTGTCCAATAGGTTTGAAATATTAACATATTATGCATGTATGCCTAAAAACAAAGGATGCAATGGCAGGGCAGAATCGTGTAACAGTGTGTATATCGCGGCATAGAGACCACATATTTAAACAGCCTTCAGAGCCATATTTGTAAAATAAAAAAAATTAAAAAAAAAAAAAAAAAATTGCAATATGTATAAATATAATATTAATAATAATAATAATAATAATAATAATAATAATAATAATAATAAAAAAGAATATCATATTTACCATTATGACTTCAAGTGTGTATAGCGGTGCAGCTTCAGTTGAAATTTCTTCTCAGTGCACTTCAGTGATGTGCCCTGTTCTTATAGTCATGGCGGTGAGCCAAATGACCCCCACCACTCTGTGCTATGCCGTCCCACATTTCCAATCTGCTGGGGCGGGACTTTTAAACATATAAACTCTAGTCTATAATTTAGTAATTGTGATAATTCTTTTCAGTAACAATAAAGATATAATCTTTTAGCTGTTTCTTAAATGTCATACACAGCGCATCAAACGCATACCAAATACATTTATATTATATATACAGAAGAAAAAGAAAAAAAAAATCCTGAGTGGTCTAAACTACTTGTATAGATTGAATGGAAGTCATTCCAAATGGGTATATCTTATACTGTAGAATATGAGGTTCATAAAAAGCTCATAAATTATTTAATAATAAAATTAATTCATAAAAAGCATTATACAGAAGTTCTTATGAACTAATGTACATGAATACAAAATTATTTTATGATTCCATAAATATACACTGTCTTACTTATTTGTAGATAAAATTACTTTCAGGCTGTGTGTACATGTAACATAAATGAATTGTGTGAATGTAGACACAATTTGTTTAATGCACAAAGTTATAAAAAATATTGTCTAAAATTACTTTCAGGTTGTGTGTATAAGGCGCACATGCAATATAAATGCATTCTGTGTTGTAGCTAAAATTACTTTCAGGCTGTGTGTACATGTAACATAAATGAATTGTGTGAATGTAGACACAATTTGTTTAATGCACAAAGTTATAAAAAATATTGTCTAAAATTACTTTCAGGTTGTGTCGCACATGCAATATAAATGCATTCTGTGCATAGATTTAGGACCCATCACCATGATATCTCATTATGGTATGTAATTAATCCAAAAGATGGAAAAATCCGATTTGAGTCAACACATAACCCTGTAGGTGGTGCTAATGTTCCTCTACAGAGATAACAATCGAAAATGGTCATGGTCAAATTGCACATCGTACTTCTGAAAGCATCTGTGACATTTTAAAATGACCTTTTAAATTAGTGCCATTTGTGATGACCCCGTGCTTCTAAGAAATGGACATGGTCAAATTGTACATCGTACTTCTGAGGGGTTTCTGTGACATTTAAAATGACCTTTTAAATTAGTGCCATTTGTGATGACCCCGTGCTTCTAAGAAATGGACATGGTCAAATTGTACATCGTACTTCTGAGGGGTTTCTGTGACATTTAAAATGACCTTTTAAATTAGTGCCATTTGTGATGACCCCGTGCTTCTAAGAAATGGACATGGTCAAATTGTACATCGTACTTCTGAGGGGTTTCTGTGACATTTAAAATGACCTTTTAAATTAGTGCCATTTGTGATGACCCCGTGCTTCTAAGAAATGGACATGGTCAAATTGTACATCGTACTTCTGAGGGGTTTCTGTGACATTTAAAATGACCTTTTAAATTAGTGCCATGTATGCCAAGCTTGATGTTTCAACTGCTGGAATGTGTGATGCTTGAATGTGTACAGCCTAATCCAAATAGTGAAATAAGACGGTCTGTAACTACCTGGTTTTAACACTGTGTAATATGCATCTTTCATCCGCCTGATTTGACGCGCTGCGTTGCGTGACATTCTGCGACTGGTGCTGCGTGACACTCTGTGACTGGTGTTACGCAACAATTTTTAATACGGTTTAATATCGAACACTATAAATTTATATAAAATTTTATATTAAGCGATATAAAACACTATCATTTAATATTAAAAGGGGGCGGGGCCTAGGAGAAGTGGGTGTGGTACCTGTCAAGTTTGACAGAAAGGTTGTCTTTATCTACTCAGAGCAATTAGGAAAAATTACCAGGTAGGCGCTTAATACCAATTGGTGGACACAATGATAAAAAATTAAACCAATTTATTAAATAAATTAACAACAAATAACAAATAACACATAAAAGTAAATAAAAATAAACAAGACCACAATACAATAATAATATAAAGCTGAGGTTCCGGAGACCTCTAGGTTGAACAGTGAATTAAACCTTAATTAAGTAAACTCAGAGGGCCGTCACAGTACCTAGATATTAGAGAATAATTCTTTAATAGCTATTTAGCTATATGGAGTTTCTTGCCCAGATGTAGAAAAACACAAGAGTACTTGGCACAATTGTGCATGTGGGTGTCCTCACATTGTATATTAGATTCCAATTAGGAAAGAGTTTATCACTTGCCGATTTTAGTATAAGCGGTGCAGAGGTAGGCAGTAGAAAGATAGCTGTTACTCACAGACTGGACGATGTTTTCTTTTGCTGTACCACAATGGTACCGGTGTACATAGCCGCTCTCTATCACCCTTAGCACGGGTGAGACATCCGTCAGCGGCAGGACTCGTCCGTGGCGTGAGCAGTCTGTAGCGTCAGCTGAAAAACCGCTCTCTCCTCCAGCAGAGTGTAAGTGCACCGATACAGCGTGCTCCACCCCCAGTGCTGGTGGAATGGTGTTCACCAAAATAAATCATCAGGCGTTCCCAGTGTGATCCAAGGGACTAAATGAATCGGTCACGCTGAAGATGTAACGAATGCCGGCAGTAGTTTAGATGAGCTGCTAGGAGGACACACTTCAGTTCTTGTTGGCAATAGGTACTGGGGCTCCTTCTCTCTGTACCCTCATCATACGCGTTGTAGGGAGCACATGCAAGCGTGATTTGTGTAAAGTAAAGGTTTAGGGAATTGTCGCCGATCTCTCAGGAAAATCTTGAGAGGTAGGGCCTGCAACGGCTACACTAGTCTGCTAGAAGGCGGACCGGGGATACTCGGAGCAGAAGAAGTTCAGTGGAAGAGCTTTAAGGATTTCCACCGTAGACTACTGTGTTTGGTGCATTTTAGGAAGTTTTTCTGTGTTAAAAAGGTCCACAATGGAAGCCAAGTGCACAACACAGGGACGTTTCTCAGCCAGGGTTCAGGCAGAGATTTTCAGACCCCGGGGGTCTGCTCGGTTAGTAATGTGGGGGAAGTATGGTCCCCACACTGAGACCTTTTGTGACGAATGGACACGAATGACTGTGGGGGATAAAGCACCATTTCCTGGGATAGGTAGTTTTGACTCAGAGGTATTGCATAATCTAAGGCTTAGGATCTGTCTGATAAAATCCCAAAAACAGAGGATCAGACACACAAACTGTTTACATTTATGGCAACGAGAGAGTGATATGCAGAGGGAATTAGCTCACACAGCTGGTTCCAACCCTAGCAGGAAACTGATGGCAACTGCACAACCACCGTACATTACAGGAGAGATGATGGCTACAGAGAATGGCATACTGGTATATGATGATAATAGTGCACTTAATAAATGTATTAATGACAATAAGAATAAACGTAATAAATGTGTTAATGACGATAGGAGTAAAACTGATAAATGTATAAATTCTAACCCGTGCAAGTTGCACCCCATGTTAAACTTCCCTCAGGATTACAAGCAAGAAAGTGAGCCCAGCACGATGTCAGCACTTTCTCCAGCAGCCACCATACAAAACACCCAGGTGGGCACGGCCCAATCGGTAAGGGCAGTAGTAAAGCCCCCTAACGGAGGGTCAGGTGAGGTCGTGTCCACTGGTAAGTACGGTATTGTACATTATGCACAGACAATTACACCTCACATTGTAGAATCAACCCAGAGTGATGTAATTGAACTTAATCCTGTCAGGGTGATCGCAGTCCCCAATGGAAAGACTGACGCACAGGGAGTCACTCCCGTCAGGAACATTGCAATGCATTGCCCCTGGTCCCGGACAGAATTGAGGACAATTATGTCTGAATTTCCCGATCCCAGGAGAGATCTAGCCGCATGTCAAAGGTTTATTAAAGAACTAGGTAACGCCGCCGAACCCACAAACAAAGATTGGCGAACAGTGCTACGAGTATGTCTACCCTCCAATATTGACCCTGCGAAATTCATCACTGATTGTAAATTAGACGCAGAGGTACCTCTCACTGAGGAATACACTCAGGAGAATGTACGACAAATCAATCTGCAATTAGGAATATATTTCCCAACTGTTGTCAAGTGGAATAAAATTTTCTCCATTAGACAAAAAGAAGGTGAAACTGCTTCTGACTATTTCCATCGAGCACTGCAGGAAATGGCTAGATATACTGGGATCGAAGACATTAAGAATAATGTGCATCATAGAGAGGTAGCGGTGTCCGTATTAATGGAAGGTTTAAAAGAAACGTTGAGAACCAGGGTACAAACCACTCAACCTAACTGGAGAGGTATCTCGGTGGCTGCATTAAGAGAGTCCGCTATCGAGCATGACCGTAATATCCAAAGAACCAGGGAAGCACAGGGAGAGCGGTTGATGGTGATGAGCATCCAAGCACTGGAAGAGGCATCAACTCGACCAAAACCCCTGGCCCCTGGCACATGGAGGAAGCCAAGGGTTTGTTTTCTGTGTAAAAGGGAACGGCATTATGCCAGCAACTGTAACAGCACACATAAAGTCAGACCCCCTAGACAAGAACACGAGCAAAGTTATGACACACGTAATTGTAATCAGGGATCATATAGGAAAAATTTTGGGCCGCACCTGTAATTTGCAGCCAGTGAAGTTGATTATTAGCCTAGGTAGTAAACCTGAGGTCACAGTTGATGTAATTGGTAGGTCATTCCTTGTAGACACAGGGGCGGCCAGGTAAACTCTGTGATTTATCTTTAAATGTTTCCTCATCTCTGACGTTCACCAGCAGAACTACAGCTCAAACGTCACATGTCTACTTGGTCTTTTCAGAGGTCTGCCCAACCCCAGTATATCTTACCAGCATCATTGTGCCTGGCCATGCACAGAGGGTGGAGAGTGGAAATACTGGTGGGGGAGACTGTGCATAAATACCGATAGACATGTTGGTGTGACAGCCTGATGGTGAACGGAAATCTGACAATTTTTCTCTTTTTCTATTATTCTCTCTCTTTTTGTTTTTTCATGTTCTAAGGATGGTATGTCACACAACAGTTAAACAAATGGTAATGCAAGATTTATGCTCCTTACAGAAAGGTCGCTGATTCGGAAAGAATATCGTATCACTGGAGTGTCCGTTTTGGGAAGACTGAGAGGCAGCACTGTTGAGACGGCATCTGAGCAAGAAGAACAACAAGACTAGAGGACAATTATCGTACCAATTTTCTTTCCCTTCTAATTATTTTCTTTACCTCCCATTACCACTCTTTCTTTCTCCTCCTGCAAGATGGACTTACCCCAAGAGACTGCGTTCCGGGTTTTCCTGTTGACCCTGTTGTTGACCAGAGCAGTCTATTTCGGTGAGAGTACCAGAGAGGTCGAGAAAGGATCTGGAATGGGTTCTGATGACAAGGACGGATTCGTAGAATTCCAAGAGCAACACAATCACCGAGCAAAGGCGAGTATCAGAAAGCGATCTGGTAGTCATGACATTAGGAGACATTGTGAAGGATTGTTAGCTGAAGAGAATTGTATCTGTAGGAATTGTGAAAACATAGTTGAGGACGGGTGCATCCAGAGATGTCAGTCCAGCCTTAATATCAACATGGACCGTCATCCATTGAGTGACTATCACTCATTAGTGGGTAAGGTTTTAAACCAAACGGAATGCTGGGTGTGCTCACAAGTACCTCAAGGTCAGAGCAAGTCAGGACTAGTACCATACTCTTTAACAATAGATGAGGTACTTGAATTAAGGGGTGGGAGACCGGTGGACAAGAAATTTAATATTTCTAGGCCTCCTAGTTTGAAGCTCCACCAATATCATGTGGATAGGTCCTTAGTATGTTTTAACATTTCCAATCCCGGGAAATTGGGAAGTGACATGGAACAACCAAACCATGACATTTTCACACAGAGCCGATAGAATGCCCGTAGACTTATACGCCAAATAGCCAACGGTGGGAGATATTTTCAGTATAGGTACACTCTAGGAAGTAGGACCATGCGGGTTGGAGAAGTATCACCAGGATACTGTGCGCATATCATACAGCCTGATACGTGTACTGAACAGATGAGAAAGTTAGGGATAGGATTTTTCACCTGGAAGGTTTGCAATATGGTGATGTCATATTCTGTCCCATATGTCCTCCCCGATGATGCATATTTCATATGTGGGAGGAAGGCGTATAAGTGGCTTGCCCCAAACTCAGAGGGATTGTGTTACATTGGATGAGTGTTGCCAGAAGTAATGACCATTACCCATGATAAGATGAAAGACGTTCACCGCAATGCTCAAACTCCTTACACTCACACTCACTACGAACACATTGTTAAGAGACACCTTATAGATAGGACAGAGCATGCAGCCTCTGATTTGATCCACGAATCCACGGGGATTCAATTCCTATTCGCGTTAGATATCACCCGTACCGCCAGAGGAGTTATAAATTTTAGGTATATTAATGCGCTAGCGAACCTGATAGACAATATCACCGAGATGTATGATGACACCATCAGGTATACTGGGAGGGAATTGCAAGCTTACAAAACGGAACTGATCCAGCACAGGATGGTTCTCAATTACATCACAGCGGTGACAGGCGGGTATTGTGTCACCCTAGCAACTCAGTATGGTGTGAAGTGCTGTACATATATCACAAACAGCACCGATGACCCAACCGAGGTCATAGATCAAAAGATGGACGATATCTTACAATTGAAGTGGGAGTTCCGAAGGAGACACAACCTTACCCTTACTGCTGTGAGTAATGAACTGACCAATTGGGTTTCATGGTTGAACCCACGCAATTGGTTCTCAGGTTTAGGAGAATGGGCTCAAAATGTTATCGTGAATGTAGGGAAATTTCTCCTTTGTATCCTGGGAGTTGTCATAATGATTGGTTTGATATTTAGATGTGTTCGGATTTTAATGCATTGCAAGCGCAGTACCAGAGTGATGAGTTTGAGGAGCGAAGGCATTGTTACAACAACTGGTTTAATTTATGACCCATCAATCGAGACAATGTTGTGATAAGACGTGATTCCACGGTCCGTTTCTTTCACCCGTTTCTCCTTTGTTTTTCTCCAAGGTAAAAAGACATCCACTCGGAAGAAGATTTTGATGCACATTTCTACAGACCTTTGATGAACATTTCTACAGACCTTTGATGAACTTTTTCACAGACTTTGCGAGACACTTTAGAGACTTTAACTTTCTATGGACACTTGAAAAACTTTGCTTATCACCCACAGCAAAGATACACCTATCCGGTCAAGACTTCAACAGACATCCAAGGACAATTACACACATTATCATATGAATGTATTTATAACACATGTTTCTTATCTTCATCTCTACGATCTTCAGGCAGTGACACACATAGTCGACAGGTGATATAGGTACATATATTAGCACTCACATATTTCCCCCCCCCCCCCCCCCCCATGTATCATCAACTAATGTGCACCCCATTTGTTGGAACAAGAAGCCGAAAAGAGCTCGGTAGTGTTTGATAGCCCAATTACAGACCCTTAATACGGGATAAGAAGGATTTAATGTATACTTCGCAATACCTCGAAGCTTATCTAGAACATGTACGGCACGATGATACATGACCCCTCAGACATGAATTTCATACATACATCCTTTTACTATTCCACTAGGTCATACATTTCCCACCTTCTCCTCTCCTCCCTCCACCCAATCATTTATAGGTATTTCATTGTATTATATATTTTTCTGCTTAATTGTTTAGATAGTGGCAGTTATTGTTGACTGCCAAAGGGTGGACTGTCAAAGTCGAAAAATATCATGATGCATACCCCTTGTACTAACCCCTCATGCACATGCACGCTGCTCGTGCTCCTGTTCCCCCGTGCGTACACATACCCGCAAGTTGCGTAGGGGACGCTCCAGCGTCTCGTGCGCATAAGATGTGTATTTACGGCGGAGATTGTGAGCGTGTAGCGTGCGACTCGATCGTAGCATATTTAACCCAAATAGTGCATTTTGTAGTTAATATTCGCCTAGACCATGTCAGCGAGTATGATTAGTTTAAACTGTTCCTGGACAGAGGGATTCCTCTTTGCATGATAGGAAGGGTCAGATAAAGGTTGAAAGGTGGTGTCTAGTATCCAGCTGTAGGGTATTTTAAGGGTAACATTCCGATGTTAGTTAGGAAAGGATCGCGCTCCTGCGTATAGTTATGTACAGAAGTAGATTATGAACATTAACTGTATTTGCTGTAAATTACACATGCGGCGGGAATCCCGAGGATACCTCCCACCAGAGCAGTTGGGGAAAGACACAGCCCACCTGTTCAAATCCACCTATGACCTTTGCTGTAATGTAGAGACACATCCCTGTGTCCAATGAACAATGAGATTACAGGTACCTGTCAAAGTCAGAAAAATATCTCTATACACACTGCCATATTTGCACCTCATACACGTCCGCGCTGCGCATGCGTACGCTCTCCCGTGCGTGCGCATACTCACAGTCGCGGGCACCCGCAGGCGCACGGTATGCGTATTTACGGTAGAGTTTATGTGATCGTAGCGTGCGACTCAATCGTTACATATTTTAACTATATAATGTATTTTGTAGATCATGGTCCCTTTGATAGATTCTGAAAGTTTAGTTAATATAGCATGTTCCTGGACAGAGGGATCCCTCTTTGTATTGTACGAAGGGTCTAACAGGAGTCATACAGTGGTGTTTAGTACCCATCGGAAGAGTATTTAATTAGCAATATTCCGGTGTTGGTTTGGAGCGGATTAATCGCTCGTGCGAATAGTTATGGACATAAGAAGTTTATGTCCATTTACTATTATTTGCTCTTACTTAGCCATGCGGCGGGAAACCCAGTATCCCACCCACCTGAGCTGTTGGAAATCGTCACAGCCCACCTGTATGAATCAACCTATGACCTTTTGTTATAGTGCGAAGCCGAATTCCTGTGTCCAATGAACAATGAGATTGTAGGGACCATTGAATTGTATTGTGTGTGGGGCATAAATAGACAAGCCGATCACATCCAGCTCACTCTTCAACGGTTATCATTGCTGAAAATCGGGAGCTGGATGTCCAGAGGCGCATGCGATCGTTCCCCTTGTGCGTAAGTGTTTCTCCGCAATCATATTGTTCTTACTGTTATTGTGAGCCATTTCTCTCTATTTCTCTCTCTTCTCCTCTTTCTCTCTTATTTTCCCTTAAAACATAATTGTATTGTATTGTATTTCCTGTGTAGTTATCTGGTTAGGTAGTCTATGTTATATTGTAGTGTATGACTTGTATTGTGTTAATTCTTTTGCAAGTATATCATTCATAATATATATATATATTAGGCGTTGGACCCTAAGCCCAGGTATCTGTGTATTTCTTGTAGTGTTAAGTATTCACAGAGCGTCGGTGACGCTCAGACAGCTTTTAAGTTAATAAGGTTACACTAGGTTGCATCTACACCCTATCTCTACACTAAGGCTTTACAGCATATTACATTGTTTATGGTTTAGATATAAAGGTTTAACATTGTGAGCGTCAGCGCCGCTGGTGATCTCCTCGTGGTCCCGAGCGTCCGCTACGCTATAGCGAATCATTACGTTAGACGGCAGCCAATAGCGTGCCTGCCTGTGATCTCTTGGCCGTGAGCGAACAGGACGCTTGAGCGTCTCGACTACGGCTAAGCGATTGCTACGCAACGAGCGTACCCTTACGGTACTCCATACGTGAATAACGTACAGTGTTCTTAGACCTCATAAAGGGTTTTATATAAGATAAATATTTAGCTTTATCAATTGGCGGCTCGCCCGTCCTTCACATATCTGCACTAGGTAATTTCAGCAGACATTATCCAGCAGCAAAGGGCGGGAGGTCATATTCCTCGTAGTGCTGTTTGGATAAGCGTCTGCTTCACTTAGTAAAGGGTGCTGAAGGAATCCGGGACCGGAGGTAAGAACAAAACGATAGTGTCTTTTTAAAACTGTTTATTTCTGTCTTGCGTACACACGCACGCATATCTGCATTTCTTTTCATTCGTGTATTTTCATATATCACTCTCCTGTTTGCCATTGTATAATTGATAAACGTATTAAGAGAGATTTGCCGCTATTTCATAGTTAAAAAGTAAAGGTAATACAGTTAAGGTATAGAAATACACACAGCTCTACCTAAAGGTAAAAGGAGAGATTGGTGTGGTGTGTGGTAGATGATCGAGGATCATCTACATTGATAAACGTGTTAGTTGTGTTACGGTGGACATTGGTTTTGTGTACACGTGTCTCTAACAAAGGGCTGAGACTCGCGTACGCAAAGGCCGACGCACGCAGCGTAAATTACGCAACGGAGCGTCTGGGTACGCCCACGTAACTCAAGTCACACGATAGTGTTGATTTTTAAGTAACGCAACAGGCGATAAATAGCGCAACAAGCGATAAATAGCGCAACAGGCGATAAGTAGCGCAAATCTATTTTAAATTCGAAATTTAAATTAATAGATCCTTCTCCTAATTTGTAACACATCTGGTCTAAAGAGAAATTTCTGCGCAGAAATAGAAATAGAAACAAAAGTGTATATGTGGTGAGTGAGTGTTTGTTTTTACAATTTTGAGGATTGAACCAAAAGAAATCATCGAGTTCTCGTGAGGTACATACGTGTAAGTGACATGCACGGTGGCTAGGGAGGCATCCTTGGTTAAACATAAAATTTGAGCATTAGAGTATAGCAGACCAGGAGGTCATACTGTAGCAGACCAGGAGGTCATAACAGACCAGGAGGTCTAGGTACAGCAGACAAGGAAGTCCGCTATAGAGTCCACAGGCACAACACCAAAAAAAAGGGTTGGTGCAACACCCATATAGGCCATACAAGCTCTTGCTGAAGGAATTCGCAGCCGCAATTTTCGATTCCGCTGGTCGCTCCGTACATAAGATTAGTTGCTTATGTGCTGAACGATTGTACCGCACGTAATTGTGTGCATTAGTAAACCTGACCGGTACTATTTGTGTACGAAGGTCATAAACGCTATTTGTACATTCTAACGTGATTTGTGTAATTTTTTTATTTTTTCAAAAAGGGAAGTTCGCTGGTCACTCAGGAACTATCTGACAACCACACCTTTACTGGAAAGGGTTAATGCTCTGCGGATCACACTCACATGTTCCAGTAAACAAAGGTTAATAGGGGCCCTGGGTCGAGTACGCCAGCACTATATCAGTGTGATCAGGTCGTATTGGTCGGCGTGGGCGAGTGAGTGAGGTGCTCGGTAAACTTCACCGTCAACCTATCGTGAATATCTTGGTTTTTTGTAAGGTTCCGTAACACCTGCAAATTATGGGGGCCAGTTGTTCAGGAAGGGGGCGATCAACCTCGGTTCGGGTTGATTCTATAAACCGACCAGTCGGGTCGGCAAGGTACGTAATGTGTGAAAAGTACGGAAGTCACACAGAAGCTTTATGTGATGAATGGGAGAGAATGACAGTACATGACGGGGAGAAATTCCCAAGAGTAGGTAGCTTCAGCACAGAAGTGTTAACGAATTTAAGGAGAAGGATATGTCTCATTAAATCAGCAAAGAGACGAATCAAGCATTATGATTATTTGCAGTTGTGGCAACAGGAGGGTGACATACAGAGAGGATTGGCTCAGGCGGCGGGATCTGGCTCGATCAGGAAACTGATAGCCACGGCCCCACCGCCACCATACATATCAGGAGAGAAATTGGTTGCGGAGAATGACGCACTAAGGTGTAACAAACAAACACTTAGCAACTGTGTAAATGTTAAAGATAATGTTAACCAATTAACCAATGCAAGTATTAACCCGTGCAAGTTGTACCCTGTTTTGAACTTTCCCCAGGAGTGTGATCAAGAGGACGAATCGGCAACAATATCAGCGCTCTCTCTAGCAGCCACCATATCAGAAACAACAGTAGGCACGGCCCAACCCATAAGATTAGTAACAAAGCCCCCTAGCGGAGGGACAGGTGAGGTCGTATCAACGGGTAAGTACGGCACCATACACTATGCTGAAACTATTTCACCACAAACTGCAGAATCTACACAGAATGATGTTGTTAGAATTAATCCTGTTAAGGTAATAGTAGTGCCAAATGGGAAAACGGACACTTCAGGAGTCACTCCTGTTAGGAACATCGCCATGTATAGCCCGTTTACCCGAATGGAATTAAGGACCATAGTGTCTGAATTCCCTGACCCTAGAAAAGATTTAGTTGCTAGCCAAAAATACATCAGAGACCTAGGAAACACTTTAGAGCCCAATAATAAAGATTGGCAAGTACTGCTAAGAGCTTGTTTACCCTCCAATGTCGACGCAGCTCAATTTTTAGTTGACTGTGGATTAGATCAGGATGTACCTCTTACAGATGTGTACAACAAAGATAATGTAAAAAGAATAAGTTTACAGTTAAAGGAGTATTTCCCAGCGGTAGTTAAATGGAACAAGATATTCTCCATTAAACAAAAGGAGTCAGAAACAGCTACAGAGTATTTTCACAGAGCATTATCAGAGATGGCAAAATACACAGGCATAGAGGACATTAAAACAAACATAAACCATCGAGAAGTAGCAGTATCGGTACTGATGGATGGTTTAAAAGAGTCATTAAAGACTAGGGTACAGACCACACAACCATGTTGGCGAGGTCTGTCTGTGGCTACTTTGAGAGAGGCTGCTATTGATCACGACCGGAATATCACCAGACACAGGGAGTCACAAGGTGATAAGTTAATGTCAGTAAGTATACAGGCCCTGACCACAAAACAGCCTGTGTTAATATCACCAAACCCTGTGGGTAAGTCAAATGTGGTAACATGTTATTTTTGTCACAAACAAGGACACTTTGCACGAGACTGTAGATCGAGAAATGTACAAAAATCTTATCAACCCCCTAGACAACGACACGACACACGACATTGGGATCAGGGTCCACAGAGACGGAGTTATGAGCCACATACAGGGGAAACAAAAAGATACCCCCCGAACAGAGACTGGCACGCCTCTGGTAGTTCCCAGCTAACTCCCTCACAAGTAGTTGCTGCCAGCGGGATTCAGGGAGGTCACCATACCCAATAGGGGTGTGGCCATACCTGTAATCTGCAGCCAGTAAAATTGATTGCAAGCCTTGGAAGTGAACCCGAAGTTGCAATTAATGTAGCTGGTAAATCATTAAACTTTCTTGTAGATACGGGGGCGGCCAAATCAGTGATAAATTCGACAGTGGGCATGAGAACCACTGGTAGGACAATTCCAGCCATGGGAGTAACAGGAGTAGTCCAGCATTACCCTGTTAGCAAGCCAGCCGAGATTACAATAGGGCCTTTACATACCAAGCATTCCTTTTTGCTGGCTGCATCGGCACCGACTAATCTCCTGGGAAGAGACTTACTGTGTAAAATGGGGTGCGTCATTTATTGTACTCCTGAAGGTGTATTCTTGGACATACCTGAGAATCACGCTCAGGAAGTGCGAGACATGTTAGACTCCCCATCAAAATTAATGTCACATACCATTATGACAAATAGGACTCCCTCCCAAGTAGAAGAAATGACATCTCAGATACCAGAGTCACTTTGGACTAAAGATGGACAGGACACTGGATTAATGGCAAACGTAGCTCCGGTAGTTGTACAAGTAAAAGATGGTAGGATAGCTCCAAAAATCCCACAGTACCCTCTGAAGCCAGAGGTGGAGTTAGGAGTTTACCCAGTAATAGAGCGCTTGCTACAACAGGGCATTCTGGTAAGAACGTCCAGCACTGCCAATAGTCCCATCTTCCCTGTGAAAAAGAGTGGGGGGAGGGGTTACCGGCTAGTGCAGGATCTAAGGGGGATTAACAAAATAGTTGAGAGTCAGTTCCCCGTAGTGCCAAATCCAGCTGTCATCCTAATGCAAATCCCTCCCACTGCGAAATTTTTCACTGTTATTGACCTCTGCTCCGCTTTCTTTTCGGTACCTCTGCACCCTGACAGCCAATATTTGTTTGCATTTACATACAGAGGAGTCCAATACACATGGACTCGATTACCACAAGGATTCATAGATAGTCCAAGTATATTTTCCCAGGCTTTGCATGATTGTTTACAGTCTTTCCAACCAGAGAGTGGATCAGTATTAATACAGTACGTGGATGATCTACTACTGTGTTCTGATTCATTGGAAGCATCCCTGAAGGATACGAAACAGCTCCTGTTTCATCTTTCAGACACAGGACACAAGGTTTCCAAAGACAAGTTGCAATTATGCCAAACTAAGGTAAAATATTTGGGACACTGTCTAACACAAGGACTGAGACACCTGACCGCTGATAGAATTCAAGCAATTAGAGACATGACTCTGCCACAAACCCAGCAACAGATCAGAACGTTTTTAGGAATGTGTGGGTATTGCCGTAACTGGATCCCAGGATTTTCCATTCTAGCGTTACCTTTGCAGGAGATGGTCTCCTCAAACAAACCTGATCGGATTTCGCATACAGACGAGTCTGAGACGGCATTTGAGAGACTTAAACAGTGCCTAACGCAGGCACCAGCATTAGGTATGCCAGACTATGGGAAACCCTTTGAGCTGTACGGAATAGAAAGTGCTGGTTGCGCGGCAGGCGTACTAACCCAAAAGCACGGTGATGCCAGCAGGCCAGTAGCATATTACAGCGCTCAGCTAGACACGGTAGCGCGATCCCTCCCCACATGCTTGCGAAGCGTTGCTGCAATAGCATTGCTAGTAACGAAAAGCGAAGATGTAGTGCTAGGTCACAACCTCACAATTCATACACCACATGCAGTGTCAGCCTTGCTGAATTCTGCCCAAACCAGGCACGTCTCATCAGCGCGGTTTACAAGATGGGAATTGGCACTAATGGCCCCCGTAAACATCACCATAAGGAGATGCAGTGCATTAAATCCTGCAACATATCTCCCAGGTGTGCCTGGACAGGCACAAAGGGTGGAGGATGAGAGTGGTGGGGAAGGAGGATTTAATACAAAGGAAGACACACATGATTGTATGGAATATTTGACCCAAAATTTTACCGCAAGGCCTGACATCAGTGACAACCCACTGGAAGATGTAGAACTTACGTTCTACACGGACGGTAGTTGTCATAGACAGTCAGACTCGGGAGACTTGTGTACTGGATACGCAGTCGTAGATGACCAAGGCACCATAGAAGCGGAACCGCTAGGCCCACCTCACTCAGCCCAGGTTGCTGAACTGGTCGCCCTAACCAGAGCATGTGAATTGGCTAAGGGCAAATCAGCCAATATCTACACCGACTCTAGATACGCATTCGGGGTAGTCCATGATTTCGGAGCCATATGGCGCCTCAGAAATTTCATGACGGCAGCTGGTACACCGATAGCGCATGCAGCTCACATAAAAAGGCTTCTAACAGCGATACAGGAACCCGACAGAGTGGCTGTTATCAAATGTAAAGCACACACATATAGCCAAGACCCAGTATCACTTGGTAACAGCCGAGCAGACGAAGCTGCTAAGTTAGCAGCTGGTACCCCCAGACAGACAGACACCATACAACTGATGGTATTTAATACCATCAACACACAGAAGTTGTGTGAGATGCAAAATTTGTGTTCCACACAGGAAAAGGCAGTCTGGAAGGCAAAAGGATATGGCCAGGAGTCCTCAGGACTCTGGACGGATGGACACGGTAAACCAGTGGCCCCCAGAGCATACCTTCCATGTTTAGCTGAGGCAGCTCACGGGCTGACTCATCTGGGCAAGGAAGGGATGTGCAAGTTGGTAAGAGCATATTGGTGTGCCCCAGGATTTTCATCTCATGCGAGCAAAAGAGCAATGTCATGCCTTACCTGTTTGAGAAAGAACATCGGAAAGGCAATACCTACAGAACCATCTCATATCCCACCTGCCGGCGGCCCTTTCCAGGTAATACAGATTGACTTTATTCAATTACCCCCTTGTCGAAATTTTAAATATGTACTTGTTTGTATAGATGTTTTCTCAAATTGGGTCGAAGCATTTCCGGCGGCCACAAATACCGCTATGTTTACTGCTAAGAAAATTGTGCAGGAATTTGTATGTAGATACGGTATCCCTAGAATAATTGAGAGCGATAGGGGTACCCATTTTACAGGTGATGTCTTTCAAGGAATGTGTAAGTTGATGGGAATTGATAGCAAGCTGCACACTCCATACCGTCCACAGGCGAGTGCGAAAGTGGAAAGAGTGAACAGCACTATTAAAAATAAACTGAGTAAAGTGATGGCAGAGACAGGATTGACATGGCCAGAAGCTTTACCCATTGTACTGTACAGCATCAGAACCACTCCCAGGTCCCCTCTTAATCTGTCTCCCTTTGAAATCTTGTTTGGTCGACAACCGCATGTTATGATTAACCCTCAGGATGATTTGAAGTGTAACAATGAAGTGACTGTAAAATACTTGATTAACATGAGTAAACAGTTAAGGAATCAAAATGATAATTTGAAGTTAGTGATTCCTGATTTACCAGATAGTAATTGTCATGACATTGAACCTGGGGATTATGTAATGATACGGAATTTTCTACGCTCAGGTTGCCTTATTGACAGATGGGAAGGACCATACCAAGTCTTATTGACTAGCACTACAGCATTGAAAGTTGCCGAGAGAGAGACTTGGGTTCATTCGTCCCATTGTAAGAAGGTTGCTGATCCAGAGAGGTCCCGTGATAAGGAACAGACGGTAGAGGAAGTTGTATCACCGGAGTGTCTGTTCCAGGAGGACTGAGGCGGCACCTGAGCATTGAGAATCACAAGATCAAAAGCAGTTGTCGATTCCCTGTTCCCTTTTATTGTTTTTCTCCACTCCCCATCCCCCCTCCCTCAAATTATTTTTCCCCCTTCTCATTCTTCTTCGTTTCCTCCTATAAGATGGACTTGCCCCAAGAGACTGTGATCCGGATTTTCCTGTTGACCATGATGTTGACCAGAGCAGTCTGTTCCGGCGAGAGTACCATGGAGGTCGAGAGAGGTTCTGGAATGGGTTCTGATGACAGAGATGGAGGCGTAGTTTTCCGAGAACAACATAATCAACAAGCAAAGGCGAGTATCAGAAAACGATCCGATAGCATTGACCATAGAAGGAATTGTGAAGGATTGTTAGCTGAAGAAAACTGTATCTGTAGGCTCTGTGACAACGTAGTTGAGGATGGGTGCATCAAGAAATGCCAATCCAGTTTTAATATCCACATGGACCGGCATCCTTTGAGTGACTATCACTCCTTAGTGGGTAGTGTGTTAAATCAAACAGATTGTTGGGTATGCTCTCAAGTACCTCAAGGTCATAGCAAATCAGGACTAGTACCATTTCCTTTAACGATAGGGGAGGTACTTGAGCTAAGTGGTGGGAGGCCGGTGGACAGGAGGTTTAATATCTCCAGTCCTCCTAGTTTGAAGCTCCACCAATATCATGTGGATAGATCCCTCATATGTTTTAACATTTCCAATCCCCGAAAGCCGGGAAATTGGGAAGTGTCATGGAGTAACCAAACCATGACCTTTTCATATAGAGCAGATAGAATGCCTACAGATACAGAGCTTGTACGCCACATAGCCAGTAGAGGAAAATCTTTCCGATATAGGTATACCCTAGGAAATAGGATTACGAGAGTTGGAGAGGTATCACCAGGATACTGTGCACATATCGTACAAACTGATACGTGTACTAGACAGATGGGAGAATTAGGGTTAGGAGATTTCACATGGAAGATGTGTAATATGGTTATGTCCTACTCCGTCCCATATGTTCTCCCCGATGATGCATATTTCATATGCGGGAGGAAGGCGTACAAGTGGCTTGCCCCAAACTCTGAAGGATTGTGTTATATTGGAAAAGTACTGCCTGAAGTAATGACTGTATCACATGACAAAATGAAAGACATACACCGTGTTGCCCAAACTCCTTATACTCACACCCATTACGAGCACGTAGTTAAACGGCACCTGATAGAAAGAACAGAGCATCCGGCCTCTGACATGATCCATGAATCCACCGGGATTCAGTTTCTAATCGCGTTAGACATCACTCGCACCGCCAGAGGAGTGTTGAATTATAAATACATATCTGCGCTTGCAAATTTGTTAGATAATATCACTGAAATGTATGATGACACGTTTAGGTATACTGGAAGAGAACTTCAAGCTTATAAAACAGAACTGGTACAGCATAGAATGGTTCTTAATTACCTCACAGCAGTGACAGGCGGATATTGTGTCACACTGGCAACACAATACGGCGTGAAATGTTGCACATATATTACGAATAGCACCGAGGACCCGGTCGAGGTCATAGACCAAAAGATGGACGATATTCTCCAACTGAAGTGGGAATTTCGCAGGAGACACAATCTCACTCTCGCTGCTGTAGGTAATGAGCTGACTGGTTGGGTGTCATGGTTGAACCCACGAAATTGGTTCTCTGGTTTGGGAGACTGGGCTCAAGGAGTCATAATGGATGTTGGGAAGTTTCTTCTATGTATCTTAGGTGTTGTCATATCAATTGGTTTGATATTTAGATGCGGTCAGGCTTTAATGAAGTGCAATCGTCGTACTAGGGTAATGAGTCTGAGGAGTGAGGAAACTGTAATTCCAATGGATTTGATTTATGACCCAAATGTAGAAACAATGATGTGATGAAAATGCGATTTCTACGGTCCGTTTCTTTCACCTGTTTTTCCGTTTCCTCCAAGGTAAAAAGACCCACTTGGACGAGGAATTTGATGAGCCGATATACAGACAACAGATGGATTAAAGAAGAAGCTTTGACAACCTGATACACAGATTTTTGATGAACTTTGCCATAGATCCCCAGTTTCCCTAGAAATTTTAAAATTACGCTAGCCCAACACTTTTGTAAATCTATGGACATTGACAAAGCTTTTGCTCGCACCTTATGGGCAAAAGCACAAAGAAGACTGCATTCAACAGACACCGAACAAGACTTCAACCGACAAATGTTCATTTACCTGACATAGAATACCACTGCATTTACCGTAATTATGTCTTTTCTTCATCTCTACAACCTTCAGGTAATTACACACATAGTATAGGGAATACAGGCACAGATATCAGCAATCACATATTCCCCCATTCATGTATCATCAACTAAAATGTGCTCCCCCATTTTGTTACAACCAAAAGCCGAAAAGAGCTCGGTAAAGTTTGACAGCCCATCCACAGACCCGTACCACGGGATAAGAAGGAATTCAAATGTATACTTCGCAATGCCTCGAAGCTTGATGTACAACACGTACGGCACGATGATACATGACCCCCCCAAACATGGATTCATACACACATGCTTCTACTATCTCACTAGGTCATACCCTCTTCACACCCTCTCCACTCTCCTCCCTTACCCAACCATGGAAATGTATTAACCCCTGACATATATTTTTCTCTTTTTGAAATGTTTTAGAAGGTGGCAGTTATTGTTGACTGCCAAAGGGTGGACTGTCAAAGTCAGAAAAATATCTCTATACACACTGCCATATTTGCACCTCATACACGTCCGCGCTGCGCATGCGTACGCTCTCCCGTGCGTGCGCATACTCACAGTCGCAGGCACCCGCAGGCGCACGGTATGCGTATTTACGGTAGAGTTTATGTGATCGTAGCGTGCGACTCAATCGTTACATATTTTAACTATATAATGTATTTTGTAGATCATGGTCCCTTTGATAGATTCTGAAAGTTTAGGTAATATAGCATGTTCCTGGACAGAGGGATCCCTCTTTGTATTGTACGAAGGGTCTAACAGGAGTCATACAGTGGTGTTTAGTACCCATCGGAAGAGTATTTAATTAGCAATATTCCGGTGTTGGTTTGGAGCGGATTAATCGCTCGTGCGAATAGTTATGGACATAAGAAGTTTATGTCCATTTACTATTACTTACTTAGCCATGCGGCGGGAAACCCAGTATCCCACCCACCTGAACTGTTGGAAATCGTCACAGCCCACCTGTATGAATCAACCTATGACCTTTTGTTATAGTGCGAAGCCGAATTCCTGTGTCCAATGAACAATGAGATTGTAGGGACCATTGAATTGTATTGTGTGTGGGGCATAAATAGACAAGCCGATCACATCCAGCTCACTCTTCAACGGTTATCATTGCTGAAAATCGGGAGCTGGATGTCCAGAGGCGCATGCGATCGTTCCCCTTGTGCGTAAGTGTTTCTCCGCAATCATATTGTTCTTACTGTTATTGTGAGCCATTTCTCTCTATTTCTCTCTCTTCTCCTCTTTCTCTCTTATTTTCCCTTAAAACATAATTGTATTGTATTGTATTTCCTGTGTAGTTATCTGGTTAGGTAGTCTATGTTATATTGTAGTGTATGACTTGTATTGTGTTAATTCTTTTGCAAGTATATCATTCATAATATATATATATATTAGGCGTTGGACCCTAAGCCCAGGTATCTGTGTATTTCTTGTAGTGTTAAGTATTCACAGAGCGTCGGTGACGCTCAGACAGCTTTTAAGTTAATAAGGTTACACTAGGTTGCATCTACACCCTATCTCTACACTAAGGCTTTACAGCATATTACATTGTTTATGGTTTAGATATAAAGGTTTAACATTGTGAGCGTCAGCGCCGCTGGTGATCTCCTCGTGGTCCCGAGCGTCCGCTACGCTATAGCGAATCATTACGTTAGACGGCAGCCAATAGCGTGCCTGCCTGTGATCTCTTGGCCGTGAGCGAACGGGACGCTTGAGCGTCTCGACTACGGCTAAGCGATTGCTACGCAACGAGCGTACCCTTACGGTACTCCATACGTGAATAACGTACAGTGTTCTTAGACCTCATAAAGGGTTTTATATAAGATAAATATTTAGCTTTATCATACCATTGTATTATTTATTTATTTATTACCAGTTATTTATATAGCGCACACATATTCCGCAGCGCTGTACAGAGAATATTTGCCCATTCACATCAGTCCCTGCCCCAGTGGAGCTTACATTCTATATTCCCTACTACATGTACACAGACACATTCATACTAGTGTTAATTTTGTTGGGAGCCAATTAACCTACCAGTATATTTTTGGATTGTGGGAGAAAACCGGAGTACCCGGAGGAAACCCACGCAAGTACGGGGAGAACATACAAACTCCGCACAGTTAGGGCCATGGTGGGAATCGAACCCATGACCTCAGTGCTGTGAGGCAGTAATGCTAACCATTACACCATCCGTACTGCCTTGTATTGTAAATGTATGTTGTGTATATAAAGACCACTGTTGCCTGGCCAGCCTGATGTCTCTGAAGGCTTTCTACCTGAATAGCTGAGGACTGGATTCCAGGTCGCGCTTGCGAAAGATTCCCCACGTATGTATATTCTCTGTAGCCATTGTTCGTCTTATTCTCTGTTATTCTGTTAGATTTCTGTGTTAGCTTGTAGTGTATAACTTGTACTGTTTTCCCCTTTTTCTCTGAATTATCCACGGCAGTGTTAGAGCTGCTGTGGTTTTAACCAAACCCGGTGTTGTGTTTTCACTTTCCTGCAAAGGGCTCTCTTAGCGTCTCAATCGCTCAAACAGCATACACATTGTTAAGGTTTTTAAGCGTTACATCATTACAGTATTTGACTACTAAGGTTTAGAGTATAAGCATATTCTTACTGTATTTTATTACCAAGGTTTAAAGGTTATCAACTGTGTGTGCGCCCGCTGTGTGTATTCCGTACACTCAGCGCAGCGTGTGTACGCCAAGTGCGTACCACGTGCGGGACTCTGTACGCAAATAGCGTACAAAGTGCGTAGCACGTGCACGTGGTCTAGCGGCCATAGCGGCTTCACGGAAATAGTGTATAGCTTTATGTTTGAAGATAATAATTGACATTATCAATAGGTTCCAGCAAGCATGCCAGCACTTGGAGAACCACAAGTGCCAGCATGCCTGGACATTAAGGGCCTGCTGGCACCAGTAGACCGCCTGTAAAGAAAAATAAGAATTTACTTACCGATAATTCTATTTCTCGTAGTCCGTAGTGGATGCTGGGGACTCCGTCAGGACCATGGGGAATAGCGGGCTCCGCAGGAGACAGGGCACATCTAAAAAGCTTTTTAGGTCACATGGTGTGTACTGGCTCCTCCCCCTATGACCCTCCTCCAAGCCTCAGTTAGGTACTGTGCCCGGACGAGCGTACACAATAAGGAAGGATCTTGAATCCCGGGTAAGACTCATACCAGCCACACCAATCACACCGTACAACTTGTGATCTGAACCCAGTTAACAGTATGATAACAAAACGAAGTAGCCTCCGAAAAGATGGCTCACAACAATAGTAATAACCCGATTTTTGTAACAATAACTATGTACAAGCATTGCAGACAATCCGCACTTGGGATGGGCGCCCAGCATCCACTACGGACTACGAGAAATAGAATTATCGGTAAGTAAATTCTTATTTTCTCTAACGTCCTAGTGGATGCTGGGGACTCCGTCAGGACCATGGGGATTATACCAAAGCTCCCAAACGGGCGGGAGAGTGCGGATGACTCTGCAGCACCGAATGAGAGAACTCCAGGTCCTCCTTAGCCAGAGTATCAAAATTTGTAAAATTTTACAAACGTGTTCTCCCCTGACCACGTAGCTGCTCGGCAAAGTTGTAATGCCGAGACTCCTCGGGCAGCCGCCCAGGATGAGCCCACCTTCCTTGTGGAATGGGCATCTACATATTTCGTCTGTGGCAGGCCTGCCACAGAATGTGCAAGCTGAATTGTACTACAAATCCAGCGTGCAATAGACTGCTTAGAAGCATGAGCACCCAGCTTGTTGGGTGTATACAGTATAAACAGCAAGTCAGACTTTCTGACTCCAGCCGTCCTAACTATATATATATATATATATATATTTTTAGGGCCCTGACCACGTCTAGTAACTTGGAGTCCTCCAAGTCCCTAGTAGCCGCAGGCACCACAAGAGGTTGTTTCAGGTGAAAACGCTGACACCCCTTCATGAAGAAACTGGAGACGAGTCCCAGTTCTGTCCTGTTCAAATGGAAAATTTTAATATGGGCTTTTGTAAGACAAAGCCGCCCATTCTGACAATCGCCTGGCCGAGGCCAGGGCTAACAACATGGTCACTTCCCATGTGAGATATTTGTCAACAGCATGGTCACTTTCCATGTGAGATATTTCAAATCCACAGATTTGAGCGGTTCAAACCACTATGATTTTAAGAAATCCCAACACTATGTTGAGATCTCACGGTGCCCCTAGGGGCACAAAAAAGCTGTATATGCAATACATCCTTTACAATCTGGACTTCAGGAACTGAAGTCAATTCTTTCTGGAAGAAAATCTACAGGGCCGAAATTTAAATGTTAATGAACCCCAATTTGAGGTCCAAAACACTCCTGTTTTCAGGAAGTGTAGAAATCGACCTAGTTGAATTTCCGTCGTGGAGCCTTCCTGGCCTCACCCACGCAACATATTTTCACCACATGTGGTGATGACGTTGTGCGGTCACCTCCTTCCTGGCTTTGACCAGGGTAGGTATGACCTCTTATGGAATGCCTTTTCCCCTCAGGATCCGGCATTCAACCGCCGTGCCGTCAAACGCAGCCGCGGTAAGTCTTGGAATAGACATGGTACTTGCTGAATCAAGTCCCTTCTTAGCTCCCCAGGCCCTTAGTCCTCTGTGAGCATTTCTTGAAGTTCCGGGTACCAAGTCCCTCTTGGCCAATCCGGAGCCACTAGTATAGTTCATACTCCTCTATGTCTTATAATTCTCAATACCCTGGTTATGAGAAACAGAGGAGGGAACACATACACAGACTGGTACACCCACGGTGTTACCAGAACATCCGCAGCTATCGCCTGAAGGTCTCATGACCTGGCGGAATACCTGTCCCGTTTTTGTTCGGGCGGGACGCCATCATGTCCACCTTTGGTCTTTGCCAACGGTCCACAATCATGTTGAAAAACTTCCCTATGAAGTTTCCACTCTCCCGGGTGGAGGTCATGCCTGCTGAGGAAGTCTGCTTCCCAGTCGTCCACTCCCGGAAAGAACACTGCTGACAGTGCTATCACATGATTTTCCGCCTAGCGAAAAATCCTTGCAGTTTTCACTGCCCTCCTGCTTCTTGTGCCGCCCTTCTGTTTACGTGGGCGACTGCCGTGATGTTATCCCACTGGATCAATACCGGCTGACCTTGAAGCAGAGGTCTAGCTAAGTTTAGAGCATTATAAATTTGCTCTAAGCTTATTTATGCGGAGAGAATTCTCCAGACTTAATCACACTTCCCTGGAAATTTTTTCCCTGTGTGACTGTTCCCCAGCCTCTCAGGCTGGCCTCCGTGGTCACCGGCATCCAATCCTGAATGCCGAATCTGCGGCCCTCTAGAAGATGAGCACTCTGTAATCACCACAGGAGAGACACCCTTTTCCTTGGATATAGGGTTATCCGCTGATGCATCTGAGGATGCGATCCGGACCATTTGTCCAGCAGATCCCACTGAAGAGTTCTTGCGGGAAATCTGCCGAATGGAATTGCTTCGTAATAAGCCACCATTTTTACCAGGACTCTTGTGCAATGATGCACTGACACTTTTCCTGGTTTTAGGAGGATCCCGATTAGCTCGGATAACTCCCTGGTTTTCTCCACTGGGAGAAACACGTTTTTCTGGACTGTGTCCAGAATCTTCCCTAGGAACAGTAGACGTGTCGTCGGAAAAAGCTGCGATTTTGGAATATTTAGAATCCACTCGTGCTGTCGTAGAACTACTTAAGATAGTGCTACTCCGACCTCCAACTGTTCTCTGGACCTTGCCCTTATCAGGAAAGCGTCCATGTTTCTTTTAAGAAAAATCATCATTCCGGCCATTACCTTGGTAAAGACCCGGGGCGCCGTGGACCATCCAAACGGCAGCGTCTGAACTGATAGTGACAGTTCTGTACCAGGAACCTGAAGTACCCTTGGTGAGAAGGGCAAATTTGGACCTGTAGGTAAACGTCCCTGATATCCAGTGACATCATATCGTCCCCTTCTTCCTGGTTCGCTATCACTGCTCCGAGTGACTCCATCTTGATTTGAACGCTTGTATGTAAGTGTTCAAATATTTCAGATCTCACCGAGCCGGTTGGCTTCAGTACCACAATATAGTGTGGAATACTACCCCCTTCCTTGTTGTAAGAAGGGTACTTTGATTATCACCTGCTGGGAATACAGCCTGTGAATTGTGTGAGGGGGAGACGTCTCGAATTTCCAATGTACACCTGGGATATTACATGTAGGATCCCGGAGTTCCCTTGCGAGTGTTGCTGAAACTCTTGAGATGACCCCCTACCGCACCTGAGTCCGCTTGTACGGCCCCAGCGTTATGCTGCGGACTTGGCAGAAGCCGTGAGGAGCTTCTGTTCCTGGGAATGAGCTGCTTGCTGCAGTCTACTTCCCTTTCCTCTCCCCCTGGGCAGATATGACTGGCCTTCGCCCGCCTGCCCGTATGGGGACGAAAGGACTGAGACTGAAAAGACTGTGTCCTTTTCTGCCAATATGTGACTCGGGGTAACAAAAGGTGGATTTTTCAGCTGTTGCCATGGCCACCAGGTCCAATGGACCGCCCCTTTATACGGCAATACTTCCATATGCCGTCTGGAATCTGCCTCACCTGACCACTGTCGTGTCTTCGTCTGGCAGATATGTACATCACATTTACTCTTTGATGCCAGAATGCAAATATGCCTCTGCGCATCACACATATATAGAAATGCATCCCTAAAATGCTCTATAGACAATAAAATCCTGTCCCTGTCAAGGGTATCAAAATTTTCAGTCAGGAAATCCGACCAAGCCCCCTCAGCGCTGCACATCCAGGCTGAGGCGATTGCTGGTCGTAGTATAACACCAGTATGTGTGTATATACTGTTATGATATTTTTCAGCTTCCTATCAGCTGGCTCCTTGAGGGCGGCCGTATCTGGAAACGGTAACGCCATGTTTTTTATATGCGTGTGAGCGCCTTGTCCACCCTAAGGTGTGTTTTCCAACTCGCCCTTACTACTGGCGGGAAAAAGGGTATACCGCCCATAACTTTCTGTCGGAGGAACCCCACGTATCATCACACACTTCATTTAATTTATCTGATTCAGGCAAAACTACAAGTAGTTTATTCCCACCCTACAAAATACCCTTATTTGTGGTACTTGTGGTATCAGAAATACGTAACACCTCCTTCATTGCCCTTAACATGTAACTTGTGGCCCTAAAGGAAAAATACGTTTGTTTCTTCACCGTCGACACTGGGGTCAGTGTCCGTGTCAGTGTCTGTCGACCGACTGAGGTAAATGGGCGTTTTTACAAGCCCCTGACGGTGTCTGAGACGCCTGGACCGATACTAATTTGTCCGCCGGCTGTCTCATGTCGTCAACCGGCTTGCAGCGTGTTGACATTATCACGTAATTCCATAAGTAAGCCATCCATTCTGGTGTCGACTCCCTAGAGAGTGACATCACCATTACAGGCAATTTTCTCCGTCTCCTCACCAACATTTTCCTCATACATGTCGACACACACGTACCGACCTACAGCACACACATACAGGGAATGCTCTGATAGAGGACAGGACCCACTAGCCCTTTGGGGAGACAGAGGGAGAGTTTGCCAGCACACACCAAAAGCGCCATAATGTATATAACAACCCTAGAAGGTGTTGTTTCTATATATGGGCTCTTAATATATAATTATATCGCCAATTTATGCCCCCCTTCTCTTTAACCCTGTTTCTGTAGTGCAGGGGAGAGTGGGAGCCTTCCTCACCAGCGGAGCTGGTCAGGAAAATGGCGCTGAGTGCTGAGGAGAATAAGCTCCGCCCCTTTCACGGCGGGCTTTTCTCCCGGTTATTAGGAAAACTGGCCTGGGTTAAATACATACATATAGCCTTAATGGCTATATGTGATGTATTTATTTGCCAAATAGGTATTTATATTGCTGCCCAGGGCGCCCCCAGCAGCGCCCTGCACCCTCCGTGACCGTGTCAGTGAGCCGTGTAGCAACAATGGCGCACAGCTGCAGTGCTGTGCGCTACCTCTCTGAAGACTGTGAAGTCTTCTGCCGCCTGTTTCCGGACCTCCGTTCCGCCGTCTTTCTTCAGCGTCTGTAAGGGGGATCGGCGGCGCGGCTCCGGGACGAACCCCAGGCTGACCTGTGTTCCGACTCCCTCTGGAGCTCAGTGTCCAGTAGCCTAAAACTTCAATCCTCCTGCACGCAGGTGAGTTGCAAGTCTCTCCCCTAAGTCCCTCGTTGCAGTGATCCTGTCGCCAGCAGGAATCACTGATTAGAAACCTAAAAAAAAACTTTACTAAACAGCTCCTTAAGAGAGCCATCCAGTTTGCACCCTTCTCGGACGGGCACAAAAACCTAACTGAGGCTTGGAGGAGGGTCATAGGGGGAGGAGCCAGTACACACCATGTGACCTAAAAAGCTTTTTAGATGTGCCCTGTCTCCTGCGGAGCCCGCTATTCCCCATGGTCCTGACGGAGTCCCCAGCATCCACTAGGACGTTAGAGAAATATTAAAATAAAAACACCACACCCAGAGCCGGCTTTAGCTATAGGCAGGCTAGGCATTTGCCTAGGGCATCCAAGCATGTCTAGAGGCATCCAAGCATATCCCTGTAGTATCTGGGAGGGACAGTCTGCAAATTAATAGGCCCTACACACTGGGCGATATGAGTGAAAGATATGAACGATCTTGTTCATTAATGAACGAGATCCCGTTCATATCTTTCAGTGTGGAGGCACAAGCGATGAATGATGCACGGCTCCGCGCTCGTTTGTGCATCCAGGCCAATATGGACGATCGAGTCCATATTTGCCTGCACTGCTATGGAGCCAGGTGATGAAGAAACTTCACTCCCCCCGTCACCCCCCCCCCCCCCCCCCCCGCCGCTGGGTTGCCCGTCGGCCGTATCTGCCGTCGGTCAGATCGGCGGTGGATCGCGCAATGTGTAGGGCCCTTAACTGTTACTTTCCAAATGTTTTCAATCAGTACTTATATATACTGTTGTTTACATTTGTCAAATAGAATGCACACTGGGGGTGATTCAGACCTGATCGCATGCTAGCTTTTTTCGCTGCACTGCGATCAGGTCAGAACTGCGCAAGCGCGTTGCTCAGGTACAAAGCGGATCGTTGCTGTGTAATGGGCTTTACGAAGGATATCCATTCACACAGCCGATTGCAAGGAGATTGACAGAAAGAAGGCGTTTGTGGGTGTGAACTGACCGTTTTCTGGGAGTGGTTGGAAAAACACAGGCATGTCCAAGCGTTTGCAGGGCGGGTGTCTGACGTCAATTCCGGCCCCGGACAGGCTGAAGTGATCACAGCGGCTGAGTAAGTCCTGGGCTACTCAGAAACTGCAAAAGATATTTTGTACCGCTCGGCTGCACATGCGATCGCACACTTGCACAGTTAAAATACACTCCCCTATAGGCGGCGACTATCTGCTCGCAGCAGTGCAAAAAAACTCTAGCAAGCGATCAGGTCTGAATTAGGCCCACTGTCACTTAAAGTTCGTTAAACTCCCTCCGACATGCTTGATTGCCCCTGACTTGTGAGAGACAGCAGAAGCCTGGTAACTGCAATTCCTGGACCTGTGACATTTTCACTGACTATATAAAGTTATTATTACTGGACGGCTCCTTATGATAACACATGTGTATTTTTGAAGACTGCTTCACATGAATCTGACATCGCCTATTCTGCTTGTGCACATGGGAGAGGGAAACCCTGCCATCCTGTGTGTGTCCCTTATCCATGGGGGTCATTCCGAGTTGTTCGATCGTTATTTTTTTCTCGCAACGGAGCGATTAGTCGCTAATGCGCATACGCAATGTCCGCAGTGCGACTGCGCCAAGTAAATTTGCTATGCAGTTAGGAATTTTACTCACGGCATTACAAGGTTTTTTCTTCGTTCTGGAGATCGGAGTGTGATTGACAGGAAGTGGGTGTTTCTGGGCGGAAACTGGCCGTTTTATGGGTGTGTGCGAAAAAACGCTACCTTTTTATGGGAAAAACGCGGGAGTGGCTGGAGAAACGGAGGAGTGTCTGGGCGAACGCTGGGTGTGTTTGTGACGTCAAACCAGGAACGACAAGCACTGAACTGATCGCACTGGAAGAGTAAGTCTCGAGCTACTCAGAAACTGCACAGAGAAGTATTTTCGCAATATTGCGAATCTTTCGTTCGCAATTTTGATAAGCTAAGATTCACTCCCAGTAGGCGGCGGCTTAGCGTGTGCAAAGCTGCTAAAAGCAGCTTGCGAGCGAACAACTCGAAATGAGGGCCCATGTGCAAACCCCAGGTGTCTGCAGGGACATAACATGGGCAGAGTTCTCCCCACACTTTATTTCCTAGTCAGTCCATGCCGTAAAATTCCCCTGCCATCCAGCACTGTAACGTGGTCAGTAAGTTGCGTTGCGCTATTTCTATATGAAACATCAGTGCAGCGTGACTTTCGGACACGTCAGACTGGAGGGCATAGCATATCGCTCCCACAGTATAAAATAAAGGGCATGCAGTTGCCGGGAGTAACAGACACCAGCAAACACACTGAACAGTGAAGAGAATGGTCAGTTGCTACATGTTTGATACTGGTCTTTTTGTATAACCAGCAAGTGTGGCCGTATCTGGACATTACTGCTATCTGTTTCCAACCAGCAAGCGAAAATAAAGGGTGAGGCTTGTAAAGGATGGCATACCCTGTGAGGTCACATCCCTTGTACGGGTGCCCCTTTAACGGGTGCGAGCGCAAGTACGCACCCACCCATCCTGCCACCCTCATCTCACAAAACGCAGTCATACGTTTTATAAAAAAAAAGCTGCTAGCATTACTAATGTGGGGCATATGTGTAAGGTGCATTGGGGGTAATTCAGAGTTGATCGCAGCAGCAAATTTGTTAGCAGATGGGCAAAACCATGTGCACTGCAGGGGGGCAGATGTAACATTTGCAGAGTGAGTTAGATTTGGGTGGGTTATTTTGTTTCTGTGCAGGGTAAATACTGGCTGCTTTATTTTTACAGTTTGAACACACCCCACCCGAATCTAACTCTCTCTGCACATGTTACATCTGCCCACCGCCGAACCCCCCCCCCCCACCACTGCCAATGGTTTTGCCCAACTGCTAACAAATTTGCTGCTACGATCAACTCTGAATTAGGCCCAGTGGGGGTAATTCTGAGTTGATCGCAGCAGGAAATTTTGTAGCAGTTGGGCAAAACCATGGCCCTCATTCCGAGTTGTTCGCTCGGTATTTTCCTTCGCATCGGTGCGATTTTCCGCTAACTGCGCATGCGCAATGTTCGCACTGCAGCTGCGTCAAGTAAATTTGCTAAGAAGTTTGGTATTTTACTCACGGCATTACGAGGATTTTTCTTCGTTCTGGTGATCGGAGTGTGATTGACAGGAAGTGGGTGTTTCTGGGCGGAAACTGGCCGTTTTATGGGTGTGTGTGAAAAAACGCTGCCGTTTCTGGGAAAAACGCAGGAGTGGCTGGAGAAACGGGGGAGTGCATGGGCGAACGCTGAGTGTGTTTGTGACGTCAAACCAGGAACGAAACTGACTGAACTGATCGCAGTGGCAGAGTAAGTCTCGAGCTACTCAGAAACTGCTAAGAAATTTCTATTCGCAAATTTGCGAATCTTTCGTTCGCAATTCTGCTAAGCTAAGATTCACTCCCAGAGGGCGGCGGCTTAGCGTGTGCACTGCTGCGAAAAGCGGCTAGCGAGCGAACAACTCGGAATGAGGGCCCATGTGCACTGCAGGGGAGGCAGATATAACATGTGCAGAGAGAGTTAGATTTGGGTGTGGTGAGTTCAATCTGCAATCTAAATTGCAGTGTAAAAATAAAGCAGCCAGTATTTACCCTGCACAGAAACAAAATAACCCACCCAAATCTAACTCTCTCTGCACATGTTGTATCTGCCTCCCCTGCAGTGCACATGGTTTTGCCCAACTGCTAAAAAATTTCCTGCTGCGATCAACTTGGAATTACCCCCATTATTGTGTGGCATTATGTGTATTATGGGCATTACTAATGGGCATATGTGTAAGGTGCATTATTTATTGTTTATTACCAGTTATTTATATAGCGCACACATATTCCGCAGAACTTTACAGAGAATATTTTGCCCATTCATATCAGTCCCTGATACAGTGGAGCTTACAATCTATATTCCCTACCACATGTACACGCACACACATTCACACTAGGGTTAATTTTAGTGGGATCTAATTAACCTACCGGTATATTTTTGGATTGTGGGAGAAAACCGGAGTACCCGGAGGAAACCCACGCAAGTACGGGGAGAATATACAAACTCCACACAGTTAGGGCCACGTGGGAATCGAACCCATGAGCTCAGTGCTGTGAGGCAGTAATGCTAATCATTGCACCATCCGTACTGCCACTGTGCATTATATTGTGGAATTATGTGTATTATGGGCAGTACTAATGTGGGTCATACGTGTATGGTGCATTACATTGTGGAAATATGTGTATTATGGGCATTACTAATGTGGGGCATATGTGTAAGGTGCATTACTGTGTGGAATTATGTGTATTATGGGCATTACTGTGTGGCATTATGCAGGGTTGAACTGGCCCACACTGTAAGTACCCAGTGGGACCCACTGCCTGAGTGTTGCTGGGTCAGATGCAGAACTAGTTGCAGTGCTAGGGGGCACCAGACAAAATTTTGCCTAGGGCATCTAATTGGCTAGGGCCGGCTCTGACAACACCTAATGATTTAAACGTTTATTATACTGCATCTTCAAACTGGGGGCGGCGTCACATCCCTGTCATTGAGGCACACGTATTAGTGACGCTTGTCTGGGCTTTCTCAATGGGCTTTTACAGCCAGTGTCTTGTACGCCGTGCAAAAATTCTGCCCAGACAGCAGACATCTGCAAATCCGTTTGCAACTCACTCACCATCGAATGATTTTTCCAGTCTGTGCGCAGCCCAGGACTTACTCCTAGAGTGCGAAAGAGACAGGCTGATCGGGGCCAGAGCTGACATCACACACCCTCCCAGAAAACGTTTGGGAACACCTGCGTTTTTCCTGACACTCCCTGAAAACGGGCAGGTACCACCCCCAAATGTCTCTTTCCTGTCGATCACCTCGCGAACGCCTAGCGATCTAAATTTTCGCACCATCCTGTCGCTATTTGGCGATGTAAATGCGGTGCATACACACGCGCAGTCAATCGATAATCGTCCGCTGTGCGATTTCGCACAACAGCAATTAGGTCTGGATTAGGCCCCATGTTGCACTGCAGGTGGGGCAGATGTAACATGTGCAGAGAGAGTTAGATTTGGGTGGAGTGGGTTCAAAATGAAATCTAAATTGCAGTGTAAAAATAAAGCTGTCTAACATTTGTTGGCTACATCCAAAAGCCGCCAGTGTTTACTCTGCACAGAAAAAAAAAATCCGCAGACATCGGAACGACATATCGGCCGGATTGTTCAGTGTGTATGTCCAATTGCACGCTCCCGCTGGTCCATGTGATATCGTCCGCTGGGCCATGCTGTTGCGCTTCATAAATGACCACCAGTATATTTCACATCTTCTCTAGCTCATTAGCAGCTCCTGCTGGATCCTAGATTGCTGTGACAACTCGTAAATAGGCTGTTATGTAGCCGCCGCTGTCTTACATCGCTGGTTAGGTATGGAAACAAGAGCTTTTATTGGTCTCGGCTTTCATCTGCTAAAATAATTTGGTGGCTTTAAGATGCTGCTGTCTGTCAGCAATATGCTGCACATTCTTCTCGGGAATATCGCTGAAGCTGGAACCATCCAGAAGTAAACACCATTCGATTGGTGGACCCCGTATATACAATGGAGATAGGTCTCTCCGAGCGCGGGCCCGCCAGCTGTCTGCAGGGGATTTGCTCCACATTGTCAGCTGCTCTGACTAAGGAATTCTAACACTGGTTCCATTTTGTGACAGAGCAGAGCCTGCCGAGGGGATCACTCCTAGTGACATGTTGTGAAATATAATGACGGCTTATGGCATGTCCAACACATTTCTGACTCTGGCATTTTAATTGGCTGAAAGGGTTACTTAGAATGTAACATAGTAACATAGTCGTGAGGTTGAAAAAAGACTAGTAGTCCATCGAGTTCAACCGGAATTATATTGCTTTCCTTAATCTATTTAGGTTAAAGGCTATATCCTTGTATATCTTTTCCCGTTGGAAATTTGTCTAGTCCATTTATAAATGCATTGACTAAGTCCGCCATTACAACCTTCTCTGGCAGTGTATTCCATATTTGTATTGCCCTTACAGTGAAGAATCCCTTCCTGCGCTGAGTGCAAAATTTCTTCTCCTCAAGCGTTAGTGGGTGTCCGTGCGTTTTGTGTAGAGGCCTCTTAGTAAACAACTCACCTGATAGCTCCGCATATTGTCCATTTATATATTTATAAATATTAATCATATCTCCTCTTAGTCGTCTCATTTCGAGCGTAAACATATCTAACCTAGAAAGCCTCTCCTCATAGTCCAGTGTCTCCAACCCCTTAATCAATTTGGTAGCTCGCCTCTAATATGTCTCTTTTATAGTGCGGTGCCCAGAACTGTACACAATACTCAAGATGCGGCCGTACCAATGATTTATACAGTGGCAGGATTACACTCTCATCCCTTGTCTCAATTCCCCTTTTAATGCATGCTAACACCTTATTTGTCTTTGTTGCTGCACTTTGACATTGTGTGTTGCTGCTAGATCTACTATCAATGAACACCCCCAAATCCTTTTCTAATACAGTATCCCCTATTTTTTCCCCCATTTAATTGGTAGGTTTCCTGTTTATTCTTAGTCCCAAAGTGCATAACTTTACATTTTTCCACATTAAACCTCATACACCATTTCATTGCCCAAACTTCCAGTTTCATTAAATCGCTCTGAAGAGACTTCACATCCACATCTGACTTGATTACCCTACATATTTTAGTATCGTCTGCAAAAATTGACACTGTGCTTTCTAGTCCTTCTCCTAAATAATTAATAAATATATTAAACAATAGGGGCCCCAGCACAGAACCCTGCGGTATTCCACTAACTACTTTAGCCCAGGTGGAAAACATCCCATTAATCACCACTCGCTGTTCCCTGTTATCAAACCAATTACTCACCCATGTACAAATAGTGTCTCCTATACCGAGCTCCCTTAATTTGAAAGTCAGCCTCCTGTGAGGTACTGTGTCGAAAGCTTTTGCAAAATCCAGATAAACCACATCAACTGTGGCCTCGTGGGGGTCTCCATTACTTCTAGGGATGGACATCGGAAGCCCAGTATCAAATGATGACTGGGCTTCCGCCATCTTAACTTTCGATGTGATGGTAACTAACCATCACATCAAAAGAATTTGATGAAAAAAGCATTCATACGACTTGCGGCCGTTCGCAATGTTAAACAGCAGAATTCAGCTGTATTTTAACATCGGATGGCCATTGCATCCACACCATTCGATGGTGGCTACCATCGAAAAGCCGCCATCAAATTGTGAAAACACTAACACTGGAAGCAAAACAACGATGGTTTCAAACCATCGCGTTCCGGTGTCCATTCCTAATTACTTCACTCCGGAGGCGTGTCTAGCATCCCCTGAGACGCTGGCTTCCCTCGGAGACTGGGCTGAGTGCAGTGCCAGCTCTTCATGTGTGACAGGATCCGAGTTCTGCAGGTGAATATCACACTGCAGCGCTCGGCTCCTGTCACTGCAGAAGAGCCGGCACTTTGGTATCACCCCTTTCAAGGGTGACACCCGGGTTCAGGCAGCACCCCCCGCACCCGGCATGTGACGCCACTGCAACCACCGTTACCTTACAACATGTGTCGCTCAGCACCAACAGCTATGGGGGAGGAGATATATAATAAAGAGGATCTTCTTTCTTCTTGGCATTAATGCCGATTGGCTGGCTATGGGACCTCCAATCATTCCATGCACAGCTCCTGTATTGCCTGTCCAGTCACAGTCTCCAGCAATGAGGGCCTAAGTCAGATATGTTCGGAGTTGCTATCACTGCTGCTTGTTTGGAAGCTGCAGTGACAGCACTGTATGGTACTGCAGCAGGAGCCGTCTATTACAAGCAGACACCTACTGCAGTAGTGATCAGGCCTGTGTCCTAGGACACAGCATCGGATCTCTTTCCCACCATTGAGCGACTTATGGCACCCATGGTACCACACAAGCTGCCTGTCGCAGAGGCCAGGAAACCTCCATCCTGCAACAGAGATCCTTGACCTCTGACCTCCACCTAAACAGCGAAGTCACACCTCCGTTTTTACCAACAGAATGTCAATCACTGACAGTCTGCTGTTGACGTTGCAAGGCCGACATCGCAAGGCCTGTTCGCACACGCACAGAAAGGGTCCTGCACATACGCAAAGTACTGAACATCAGTAGTTAGCACATGTTAGTGCAGGTGTAACCACACCTTAAAGACCTTTTGAATGGTCACATCTACTCTTCTTCATTACGCTGAGCAGTGGCTTACGTTGGGGACCAATGTACTGCTTTGGGGGGAGCATTTCTGTCACAACTCCGGCACACCGATACTTCAGATACGCCATTTTGAGAATCGTCGCCTGTGACGATTTCTGGGTACCTCAGCGCGTGTGGTTAATCAACACGATCACTGCCACCAGCTGAAGTGACTTTTTGAGACACGCCCAGGGCAAGTTTCAGCTGTCGTCTGCACACACAATTATTTCTACTTGAGGCTTTGGGTCAGAAAACAGAACCAGGACTAGAATTATGGTATTTAATTCAAGAATATCTTCAAAGCTTATAGCTACAAAAAAGGTTACAAGATTATAATAGTTTAAATAGTCACACAAGTAATAACAATAAAATAAAATAAGGGAAAGAAAACAAAGTTCAGATCACCTGTAGTGCATCGTTCAGGGGCCCTCATTCCGAGTTGTTCGCTCGCTAGCAGATTTTAGCAGCATTGCACACGCTAGGCCGCCGCCCTCTAGGAGTGTATCTTAGTTTAGCAGAATTGCGAATAGAAAATTCTTAGCAGTTTCTGAGTAGCTCGAGACTTACTCCTACACTGCGATCAGCTCAGCCCGTTTCGTTCCTGGTTTGACGTCACAAACACGCCCTGCGTTCGGCCAGCCACTACCCCGTTTCTCCAGACACTCCCGCATTTTATTCTGGCACGCCTGCGTTTTTCAGCACACTCCCAGAAAACGGTCAGTTTCCGCCCAAAAACACCCACTTCCTGTCAATCACACTCCGATCACTTCAACAATGGAAATTCTTCGTTCGGACGTGAGTAAATCTACTAAGTTTTGTGCTAAAATACTTAGCGCATGCGCACTGCGTACCATGCGCATGCGCATTTTCGCCCTTAATCGCTCCGTTGCGAAAATCGTCAACGAGCGAACAACTCGGAATGACCCCCAGGGTGTGGTATAACAGATAGACATTGTCTAGTTAGACAGTCAATAGATATACACCACATGTTAGACAGTCAAAAGGTCGACAGGGTCAAAAGGTCGACAAGGTCAAAATGTAGACCTAAAAAACGTAGACAGTACAAAAGACCAACAGGGTCAAAATGTAGACAGGGTCAAAGGGTCGACATGAAAATGGTCGACATAACAAAGGTAGACATTTTTTTAGCATTTTTGTGATTTGTGTGGATAGTTTTGTCATCTGGGACCCCCAATTGTAGAAAGGCATCCCCTTCCGGGGCTCGCTTCACTCGCCACGCTTCAGGCTCAGAGGCTCGCCACAAGGTTTATAACTAGCTCTATGCCGACATGGAGAGAGAAGGTGTGAAAAAGTCCAAAAACATGTAAAATTAGAGAAAAAACCTGTGTCTACCTTTTTTATGTCGACCATTTTCATGTCGACCTTTTGACTGTCTCCCTTTTGACCCTGTCAACATTTTGTACTGTCTACCTTTTTCACCTGTCGACCTAATGTCTGTTTAACATATGGTGTCTATCTATTGACTGTCTAACTAGACACTGTCTATCTATCATCCAGATACCATGGAGGTGAAGTCTCTTCCTGTGGTTTTGGTTTCATCATGATCCTATGGATCCCTTCACAACAATGAACACTATCTGTGGAGCGTTTCTTATATTTAAAACCACTGCAGTTCACTCGCAGTCCCCACCCCTTGGGATTCCTTTTAACCCTTCCAAAACCAGAATTGATTCTAAGGTTATGCTATGGGGTCTCTGGGTCACTCGAGCAGGGGCTGATGCTCTTATCTGCATTACTGTTTGAAGCCTGGAGACCTGCCTTGTGTCAACAAACTCTAGCTCCGTTAAGGGGGGTACTCACGGGAGAGATGTGTGCTGAGCGATCTTAACACAGACCGCTCAGCACACATCTCTCACCCCGCTCAGCACAGCGCGATGTGCTGAGCGAGGGGGAAAGCCGACGGGGGGCCGCTCACTTCACACAACGGTGAAGTGAGCGACCCGCTAGATTGAGCCTGCATGCAGGCTCAATCTAGCATCGGCGATAGCGATGCGCGGGGCCGCGCATCGCTATCGCTGGAGGGCATACACACGGCAGATCCGTGCTTAAAATCTAAGCAATCTTGCAAGATTGCTTAGATTTTAAGCACGGATCTCTCCGTGTGTCCCCCTCTTTATACACCAGCCCAGGAAGAACGTTTCACACCTTAGTAGACCCCCTGCTGAGTTATACACAATCTGATCACTGGGGGTCATTCCGAGTTGTTCGCATGCGTAACGTACGCAGCGCGCCTGCGCCAAGTAAATTAGCACAAAAGTTTGGTATTTTACTCACGGCGTAACAACGTTTTTTCATCGTTCTGCTGATCGTACTGTGATTGACAGGAAGTGGGTGTTTCTGGGCGGAAACTGACCGTTTTATGGGAGTGTGCGGAAAAACGCAGGCGTGCCAGAGAAAAATGCGGGAGTGTCTGTAGAAACGGGGGAGTGGCTGGGCGAACGCTGGGCGTGTGTGTGACGTCAAACCAGGAACGAAACGGCCTGAACTGATCGCAGTGGCAGAGTAAGTCTGGAGCTACTCAGAAACTGCTAAGAAATTTCTTTTTGCTATTCTGCGAATCTTTCGTTCGCTATTCTGCTAAGCTAAGATACACTCCCAGAGGGCGGCGGCATAGTGTGTGCAATGCTGCTAAAAGCAGCTAGCGAGCGAACAACTCGGAATCACCCCCACTGTTCCATACAGGATTCTAGGGCTATTAGCATTTTGTCTCTGGACTTCTGGTGTGTATGAGTATATTCCAGCAAAGAAATGAACTTTCCAACCATTGTCATCCACAGACATTTTCCTCAATACAATATACATTTATACATTACCCTATGCGCATAATAATTTTTTTTAATCATGCTCATTCCGATATAAAATTGGGTGTTCCCTACAATTTCCGCAGCAAAAAGATATAAATAAGGATTCATCATGCTATGTATTGAGATGGATGTGCACAAATGACGCCCCAGACCTCTTCCTACATTACACCCCCTGGGCCTGAGTCGGGAAGCCACAGAAGCCAGATGTACTGCTTTATGCTAATGAGAAATTCCGTTCAGCCAATGCGAGAATCCGTGCATCTTCAAGTGGGAAGCCGCACTGCTGTCTGATATTACGCCAACCGCCGCAAACATCACCATTTGCATAAGCCCCATGCTATGTGCTAGACACATACTTACCTACATTGTATTTCTCCTCTCCGGGAGAAGCCCGGAGAGGAGACGCTGCAGGTGTCTTCGGGGGGCGGGGCCGTACTGTGACTTCACTAAGCCCCACCCCCCGCATCGGGAAATGCCTCGATGCGCGGGTCCGCGGGAAGTGGGCGGGACTAAAATGACGCGATTTGCGGCATTTTAACCCCTTCTCCAGCCGACGGACCTGCGAATGCAGGAGGTTATCTCCATCCTGCTCGCATCACTAGGATGCGAGCTGGATGCGGGAGACCTGCCCACTCTTCCGGGGGTGCGGGGGGCTACCCCAAAAAACGGGAGCCTCCCGCAGCTTCCGGGAGAGTAGGTAAGTATGTCTAGACATGCATCAAAAAACAGGCATCCCTCCTGCTCCATGTGTGAATCGGAGCTTTAGCCACATGCCCATCATACACATCTCTTGTGAGTTGCCGCCCAGTTTCAGCCCGTTTCAGGTAAATCAAGATGTGGCAGAGATCTATAGGTGCGTAAACTCGCTTCTTTGCTGTATGGTAGGGCCCATCCAGGCCGGGGGCCCTCTGTCTGAACAGGAAGTGTGTAAAGAAGGGCGCACCAGATTGAATGGCTATAGTCAGGGCCATCTTAACGTATAGGCACACTGGGCAGCTGCCAAGGGCCCCACAGTTCTAGGGGCCTCCGAGCAAGGGCAGGTGGTGGTAACATACAATCAGAGCGGCCAGGCAGCATTCTCTATTTGCCTTACAGCCTGCAGTCAGACTGTGAGTGGCTGTCAGTATGGGTCTATCCACCAATCAAAGAGTGCTGACAGCCATTCAGTGTATGGAAGCATGTTTAGAGATGGCTCAGGACCGCAGGAGGGGTACGTTATCATTTTTTTTTTTTATTGGTTTCCGTCAATTGGTGAGTAAGGGCCCCAGTGCATTGCTTTGCCCAGGGCCTACAGTGCTTTTAAGACACCTGTGGCTATGGTACCTGTCTAATCAGGCACTACTTTCCTACACACTTCCCTTACCTGTGACCCAATTTCACTGCTGAGTTCTGAGTTCTGAATCCTGATCAACATCATATAACATACAACATACAACATACTATAATAAATAAATTAATAAATAAATAAACAAATACACAAATATAATAGAACCAGTACTGCACTTTCTAAGCACACATTCTCCCACCTCATGGTAAGGCTCCTGTCTCATCTTCCCGGCAGCTACTCTCCGGTCCAGTCAGTGGTGCAAGTAGAAAAAAATGTCATATAGGTACTGTGTGCGAGCCCCCCCCCCCCCCCCCCCAAAAAAGGGTGTGGCCAAATGCCACATGGAGCGTGGCCAATGAAAATGGGGGCGTGATACATATATTGGGGGGGGGGGGGGCGCAGATACACATATGACCCCAATAGTGCCAGATATACAGTGCCAGATACACATTGCTCCACAGTGCCAGATACACAAATGCCCCCAGAGTGCCAGATATACATTGCCTGACACACATTGCCCCACAGTGCCAGATACACATTGCCCCACAATGCCAGATACACATTGCCCCACAGTGCCAGATACACAAATGCCTCCAGAGTGCCAGATATACATTGCCTCACAGTGCCAGATACACAAATGCCTCCAGAGTGCCAGATATACATTGCCTCACAGTGCCAGATACACAAATGCCTCCAGAGTGCCAGATATACATTGCCTCACAGTGCCAGATACACAAATGCCCCCACTGTGTCAGATATACATTGCCCCCAGTGCCAGATACAGAAATGCCTCCACAGTACCATATATGCCCCCAGTGCCAGATATGCCCCCAGTGCCAGATACATATATGCCCCCAGTGCCAGATACAGAAATGCCCCCAGTGCCAAATACACATGTCCCCACAGTGCCAGATAAAGAAATGCCCCCAGTGCCAGATACACATGTCCCCACAGTGCCAGATAAAGAAATGCCCCCAGTGCCAGATACACATGTCCCCACAGTGCTAGATACAGAAATGCCCCCAGTGCCAGATACACATGCCCCCACAGTGCCAGATATGCCCCCAGTGCCAGATACAGAAATGCCCCCACAGTGCCAGATATGCCCCCAGTGCCAAATACAGAAATCCCCCCAGTGTCAGGTACACGTCCTCACAGTGCCCCCCCCCCCCCTTCTGCTTACCGTGCTGCTGCTGTCCTGTTCCTGACCGCCAGTCTACGGCGGCGGTGCGGGTGTCTACCTTCAATTAGGTGCCGATCCGCGAGCCAATCAAAGCTCGCAGTCCAGCAGCCAATCAGGAGCCTTGGCTGCTGGTCCGCAAGCTCTGATTGCCTTACGGGCCGGCGCCGAATTGAAGGTAGACACTGAGGGGCAGGAGAGGCGCACATTACGCTCTCCTCCCCTCACAGCAGCAGCAGCGCGGTGAGCAGCAGCGGAGGGAGGGAGTGGCGGCCCGGCGGCGGTGGGTATGGGGTATCCACGGCAAAATTCTTTAGGGTACACCGTACCCACGCATACCCGCCCACTTGCTCCGCTGGGTCCAGTGCACTGATTGAGGACTGATCCCAACACACAGCAACCTTGGTAGAAGAAGCTGCTGCCGCTGGGCATGTGCAGCAGCTCTGCTCTGACCCTTAAACTGCATGTTGTGGCGGCAGCTCTAGTGATCATATTATATACCATTGCTATTAATTTGAGTCACTTGCCAAGAAGAGGGGGGTTTCCGGGCAACCGGTCCCCCTTTCCCCCCTGCCGCCTTTGTCTATGGCGTTTATGCATGCAGCCACTTTCTGGGCACTCGCAGATCTATGTCATTGGACCTACCCTTTGCAAACTGGCCTAGTGCTCACTCTGCACTATCCCGACCCCAACCCAGGCAGAACGGGGAACAGATGAATCACTTCACAAAAATCTGATTGACAAATTACTGAAAACACTTGGTGTAATACTATTCTAAAAGCTGAATAAATTGCCGGAGTTTCTCTCACTGTGTTACAGGACTCCACAGGAGTCACAAGCGCATGGGGAGATTAGGAAAGGAACCGCAGGCCCATTCGTCTGTTGCGGCGAGTACTGACAAACTAAATCACTCTCATCTTCCTCCTCATTCATCTAAACCAAGCAAAAGGGATTTCCCAAAGCCAGTATGAATGGTGACTGTATGAAGAGCGCATACAATTATTACAATCTGTTGTTATGGGGGGGAAGGGGGTTTAAATACTTTTTAAAAATACAATATAGTTTTTTTCTTCCCTGATCAGCATTTGCAGTTAGGTTATATGCAATATCAGACCATTGTTCTACCACTTATGCTACGAGTAAAAAGCAGATGTGAGCCACAGTGACAATAAATTAATGTCTGCTAATCCTTCTAACACTAGAGATGAGCGCCTGAAATTTTTCGGGTTTTGTGTTTTGGTTTTGGGTTCGGTTCCGCGGCCGTGTTTTGGGTTCGAACGCGTTTTGGCAAAACCTCACCGAATTTTTTTTGTCGGATTCGGGTGTGTTTTGGATTCGGGTGTTTTTTTCAAAAAACACTAAAAAACAGCTTAAATCATAGAATTTGGGGGTCATTTTGATCCCAAAGTATTATTAACCTCAAAAACCATAATTTACACTCATTTTCAGTCTATTCTGAATACCTCACACCTCACAATATTATTTTTAGTCCTAAAATTTGCACCGAGGTCGCTGTGTGAGTAAGATAAGCGACCCTAGTGGCCGACACAAACACCGGGCCCATCTAGGAGTGGCACTGCAGTGTCACGCAGGATGTCCCTTCCAAAAAACCCTCCCCAAACAGCACATGACGCAAAGAAAAAAAGAGGCGTAATGAGGTAGCTGTGTGAGTAAGATTAGCGACCCTAGTGGCCGACACAAACACCGGGCCCATCTAGGAGTGGCACTGCAGTGTCACGCAGGATGGCCCTTCCAAAAAACCCTCCCCAAACAGCACATGACGCAAAGAAAAAAAGAGGCGCAATGAGGTAGCTGTGTGAGTAAGATTAGCGACCCTAGTGGCCGACACAAACACCGGGCCCATCTAGGAGTGGCACTGCAGTGTCACGCAGGATGTCCCTTCCAAAAAACCCTCCCCAAACAGCACATGACGCAAAGAAAAAAAGAGGCGCAATGAGGTAGCTGTGTGAGTAAGATTAGCGACCCTAGTGGCCGACACAAACACCGGGCCCATCTAGGAGTGGCACTGCAGTGTCACGCAGGATGTCCCTTCCAAAAAACCCTCCCCAAACAGCACATGACGCAAAGAAAAAAAGAGGCGCAATGAGGTAGCTGACTGTGTGAGTAAGATTAGCGACCCTAGTGGCCGACACAAACACCGGGCCCATCTAGGAGTGGCACTGCAGTGTCACGCAGGATGTCCCTTCCAAAAAACCCTCCCCAATCAGCACATGATGCAAAGAAAAAGAAAAGAAAAAAGAGGTGCAAGATGGAATTGTCCTTGGGCCCTCCCACCCACCCTTATGTTGTATAAACAAAACAGGACATGCACACTTTAACCAACCCATCATTTCAGTGACAGGGTCTGCCACACGACTGTGACTGATATGACGGGTTGGTTTGGACCCCCCCCAAAAAAGAAGCAATTAATCTCTCCTTGCACAAACTGGCTCTACAGAGGCAAGATGTCCACCTCATCTTCACCCTCCGATATATCACCGTGTACATCCCCCTCCTCACAGATTATCAATTCGTCCCCACTGGAATCCACCATCTCAGCTCCCTGTGTACTTTGTGGAGGCAATTGCTGCTGGTCAATGTCTCCGCGGAGGAATTGATTATAATTCATTTTAATGAACATCATCTTCTCCACATTTTCTGGATGTAACCTCGTACGCCGATTGCTGACAAGGTGAGCGGCGGCACTAAACACTCTTTCGGAGTACACACTTGTGGGAGGGCAACTTAGGTAGAATAAAGCCAGTTTGTGCAAGGGCCTCCAAATTGCCTCTTTTTCCTGCCAGTATAAGTACGGACTGTGTGACGTGCCTACTTGGATGCGGTCACTCATATAATCCTCCACCATTCTATCAATGTTGAGAGAATCATATGCAGTGACAGTAGACGACATGTCCGTAATCGTTGTCAGGTCCTTCAGTCCGGACCAGATGTCAGCATCAGCAGTCGCTCCAGACTGCCCTGCATCACCGCCAGCGGGTGGGCTCGGAATTCTGAGCCTTTTCCTCGCACCCCCAGTTGCGGGAGAATGTGAAGGAGGAGATGTTGACAGGTCGCGTTCCGCTTGACTTGACAATTTTGTCACCAGCAGGTCTTTCAACCCCAGCAGACTTGTGTCTGCCGGAAAGAGAGATCCAAGGTAGGCTTTAAATCTAGGATCGAGCACGGTGGCCAAAATGTAGTGCTCTGATTTCAACAGATTGACCACCCGTGAATCCTTGTTAAGCGAATTAAGGGCTGCATCCACAAGTCCCACATGCCTAGCGGAATCGCTCCCTTTTAGCTCCTTCTTCAATGCCTCCAGCTTCTTCTGCAAAAGCCTGATGAGGGGAATGACCTGACTCAGGCTGGCAGTGTCTGAACTGACTTCACGTGTGGCAAGTTCAAAGGGCATCAGAACCTTGCACAACGTTGAAATCATTCTCCACTGCACTTGAGACAGGTGCATTCCACCTCCTATATCGTGCTCAATTGTATAGGCTTGAATGGCCTTTTGCTGCTCCTCCAACCTCTGAAGCATATAGAGGGTTGAATTCCACCTCGTTACCACTTCTTGCTTCAGATGATGGCAGGGCAGGTTCAGTAGTTTTTGGTGGTGCTCCAGTCTTCTGTACGTGGTGCCTGTACGCCGAAAGTGTCCCGCAATTCTTCTGGCCACCGACAGCATCTCTTGCACGCCCCTGTCGTTTTTTAAAAAATTCTGCACCACCAAATTCAAGGTATGTGCAAAACATGGGACGTGCTGGAATTTGCCCATATTTAATGCACACACAATATTGCTGGCGTTGTCCGATGCCACAAATCCACAGGAGAGTCCAATTGGGGTAAGCCATTCCGCGATGATCTTCCTCAGTTGCCGTAAGAGGTTTTCAGCTGTGTGCGTATTCTGGAAAGCGGTGATACAAAGCGTAGCCTGCCTAGGAAAGAGTTGGCGTTTGCGAGATGCTGCTACTGGTGCCGCCGCTGCTGTTCTTGCGGCGGGAGTCCATACATCTACCCAGTGGGCTGTCACAGTCATATAGTCCTGACCCTGCCCTGCTCCACTTGTCCACATGTCCGTGGTTAAGTGGACATTGGGTACAACTGCATTTTTTAGGACACTGGTGAGTCTTTTTCTGACGTCCGTGTACATTCTCGGTATCGCCTGCCTAGAGAAGTGGAACCTAGATGGTATTTGGTAACGGGGGCACACTGCCTCAATAAATTGTCTAGTTCCCTGTGAACTAACGGCGGATACCGGACGCACGTCTAACACCAACATAGTTGTCAAGGCCTCAGTTATCCGCTTTGCAGTAGGATGACTGCTGTGATATTTCATCTTCCTCGCAAAGGACTGTTGAACAGTCAATTGCTTACTGGAAGTAGTACAAGTGGGCTTACGACTTCCCCTCTGGGATGACCATCGACTCCCAGCGGCAACAACAGCAGCGCCAGCAGCAGTAGGCGTTACACGCAAGGATGCATCGGAGGAATCCCAGGCAGGAGAGGACTCGTCAGAATTGCCAGTGACATGGCCTGCAGGACTATTGGCATTCCTGGGGAAGGAGGAAATTGACACTGAGGGAGTTGGTGGGGTGGTTTGCGTGAGCTTGGTTACAAGAGGAAGGGATTTACTGGTCAGTGGACTGCTTCCGCTGTCACCCAAAGTTTTTGAACTTGTCACTGACTTATTATGAATGCGCTGCAGGTGACGTATAAGGGAGGATGTTCCGAGGTGGTTAACGTCCTTACCCCTACTTATTACAGCTTGACAAAGGGAACACACGGCTTGACACCTGTTGTCCGCATTTCTGGTGAAATACCTCCACACCGAAGAGCTGATTTTTTGGGTATTTTCACCTGGCATGTCAACGGCCATATTCCTCCCACGGACAACAGGTGTCTCCCCGGGTGCCTGACTTAAACAAACCACCTCACCATCAGAATCCTCCTGGTCAATTTCCTCCCCAGCGCCAGCAACACCCATATCCTCCTCATCCTGGTGTACTTCAACACTGACATCTTCAATCTGACTATCAGGAACTGGACTGCGGGTGCTCCTTCCAGCACTTGCAGGGGGCGTGCAAATGGTGGAAGGCGCATGCTCTTCACGTCCAGTGTTGGGAAGGTCAGGCATCGCAACCGACACAATTGGACTCTCCTTGTGGATTTGGGATTTCGAAGAATGCACAGTTCTTTGCTGTGCTGCTTTTGCCAGCTTGAGTCTTTTCATTTTTCTAGCGAGAGGCTGAGTGCTTCCATCCTCATGTGAAGCTGAACCACTAGCCATGAACATAGGCCAGGGCCTCAGCCGTTCCTTGCCACTCCGTGTGGTAAATGGCATATTGGCAAGTTTACGCTTCTCCTCCGACAATTTTATTTTAGGTTTTGGAGTCCTTTTTTTTCTGATATTTGGTGTTTTGGATTTGACATGCTCTGTACTATGACATTGGGCATCGGCCTTGGCAGACGACGTTGCTGGCATTTCATCGTCTCGGCCATGACTAGTGGCAGCAGCTTCAGCACGAGGTGGAAGTGGATCTTGATCTTTCCCTAATTTTGGAACCTCAACATTTTTGTTCTCCATATTTTAATAGGCACAACTAAAAGGCACCTCAGGTAAACAATGGAGATGGATACTAGTATACAATTATGGACTGCCTGCCGACTGCAGACACAGAGGTAGCCACAGCCGTGAACTACCGTACTGTACTGTGTCTGCAGCTAATATAGACTGGTTGATAAAGAGAAGATGTCTATGTAACTATGTATGTATAAAGAAGACTGAAAAAAATCCACGGTTAGGTGGTATACAATTATGGACGGACTGCCTGCCGAGTGCAGACACAGAGGTAGCCACAGCCGTGAACTACCGTACTGTACTGTGTCTGCAGCTAATATAGACTGGTTGATAAAGAGAAGATGTCTATGTAACTATGTATGTATAAAGAAGAATGAAAAAAAACCACGGTTAGGTGGTATACAATTATGGACGGACTGCCTGCCGAGTGCAGACACAGAGGTAGCCACAGCCGTGAACTACCGTACTGTACTGTGTCTGCAGCTAATATAGACTGGTTGATAAAGAGAATATGTCTATGTAACTATGTATGTATAAAGAAGAATGAAAAAAATCCACGGTTAGGTGGTATTACAATTATGGACGGACTGCCTGCCGAGTGCAGAGACACAGAGGTAGCCACAGCCGTGAACTACCGTACTGTGTCTGCTGCGACTGGATGATAAATGATATAAAAAATATATATATATCACTACTGCAGCCGGACAGGTATATATTATATATTATATAATGACGGACCTGCTGGACACTGTCTGTCAGCAGAATGAGTTTTATTTTTATAGAATAAAAAAAAAAAAAAACACACAAGTGAAGTCACACGACGAGTGTTTAACTTTTTCAGGCAATCACAATATAAGTATACTACTAACTATACTGGTGGTCAGTGTGGTCAGGTCACTGGTCAGTCACACTGGCAGTGGCACTCCTGCAGCAAAAGTGTGCACTGTTTAATTTTAATATAATATGTACTCCTGGCTCCTGCTATAACCTATAACTGGCACTGCAGTAGTGCTCCCCAGTCTCCCCCACAATTATAAGCTGTGTGAGCTGAGCAGTCAGACAGATATATAATATATATAGATGATGCAGCACACTGGCCTGAGCCTGAGCAGTGCACACAGATATGGTATGTGACTGACTGAGTCACTGTGTGTATCGCTTTTTTCAGGCAGAGAACGGATATATTAAATAAACTGCACTGTGTGTCTGGTGGTCACTCACTATATAATATATTATGTACTCCTGGCTCCTGCTATAACCTATAACTGGCACTGCAGTAGTGCTCCCCAGTCTCCCCCACAATTATAAGCTGTGTGAGCTGAGCAGTCAGACAGATATATATAATATTATATATAGATAATAGATGATGCAGCACACTGGCCTGAGCCTGAGCAGTGCACACAGATATGGTATGTGACTGACTGAGTCACTGTGTGTATCGCTTTTTTCAGGCAGAGAACGGATATATTAAATAAACTGCACTGTGTGTCTGGTGGTCACTCACTATATAATATATTATGTACTCCTGGCTCCTGCTATAACCTATAACTGGCACTGCAGTAGTGCTCCCCAGTCTCCCCCACAATTATAAGCTGTGTGAGCTGAGCAGTCAGACAGATATATATAATATTATATATAGATAATAGATGATGCAGCACACTGGCCTGAGCCTGAGCAGTGCACACAGATATGGTATGTGACTGACTGAGTCACTGTGTGTATCGCTTTTTTCAGGCAGAGAACGGATATATTAAATAAACTGCACTGTGTGTCTGGTGGTCACTCACTATATAATATATTATGTACTCCTGGCTCCTGCTATAACCTATAACTGGCACTGCAGTAGTGCTCCCCAGTCTCCCCCACAATTATAAGCTGTGTGAGCTGAGCAGTCAGACAGATATATATAATATTATATATAGATAATAGATGATGCAGCACACTGGCCTGAGCCTGAGCAGTGCACACAGATATGGTATGTGACTGAGTCACTGTGTGCTGTGTATCGCTTTTTTCAGGCAGAGAACGGATTATAAAGTAAACTGCACTGTCCTCACTAGTAAACTCTCTACACTCAGTCTCTACACTTCTACAGTAACAGTACTCCTCCTAGTCAGCTCCAGTAAATCTCTCTCAGTCTCTTATAATCTAAATGGAGAGGACGCCAGCCACGTCCTCTCCCTATCAATCTCAATGCACGTGTGAAAATGGCGGCGACGCGCGGCTCCTTATATAGAATCCGAGTCTCGCGATAGAATCCGAGCCTCGCGAGAATCCGACAGCGTCATGATGACGTTCGGGCGCGCTCGGGTTAACCGAGCAAGGCGGGAAGATCCGAGTCGCTCGGACCCGTGAAAAAAAACATGAAGTTCTGGCGGGTTCGGATTCAGAGAAACCGAACCCGCTCATCTCTATCTAACACACTACTGTAGCTAAGAGATAATACACCAATAGTCTCTCTGCGTCTCCATTACCTCATTTCGATGGGTGAAAAATACCCCGTCCTTTCTGCGACCAGACTGTGAGTCATCTGCTAACCCTTTGAAGTAGTAAATAGAGTCTGGGTGACGTGTCTACCAGAAACGAGACAGTGCCATTGCTTTGATAGTGTCTTTGATAAAGTATCTTTTCACACCGGACTAGACAGTATACTGTAGGTAGTTTTCGTTTTCCCATATGGAAATAAAATGCAAGGGTAAACCTGGTGCTCTATTCAAATGAGCTTTGGGCTTGATTTACACAGCTGCTGCGTTGCGCCCCCATTGTCTGTAAACGCTGCCTGTAGACACCCCAAATGCCAGCTGCATGTCCCGGGATTGGCCTCCCTAGTACCAACCAATCAGCTCCTGACATTTTTCAAACACAGCCTGTGAAATGGAAGTTAGGAGCTGATTGGTCAGTACTTTTCACCTTGCTATTTATCACTCTCCAAAGCTTGATAAATGGGGGCCTATGTAGTATCCGGACTCTTGGTCGACACCAATTAGGTCGACAACCAATAGGTCGACACCCATTGGTCGACAGTGGATAGGTCGACACTAATATGTTGACACACACTGCCATTAGGTCGACATGAACAAGGTCATGCAAAAAGGTCGACGTGAGTTTTCAAATTTTTTCTCTTCTTTTTGGAACTTTTTCACACTTTACGATCCACGTGGACTATGATTGGGAACGGTAACCTGTGCCGAGTGCAGCGGTAGCGGAGCGAGGCACCTTCGCTCACCATACAAGGGGACGTGGTGCACTAATTGGGGTTCCCGGTCACCTGATGGAGAAAACGACACAAAAAAAACATAAAAAACTCTTGTCGACCTTTTTTCATGTTGACCTTGTTCATATCGACCTAATGGCCATGTCGACCTATTACTAGTGTCGACCTACCCACTGTCGACCAATGGGTGTCGAGCACGAGTCCCATACTCAAGGCTAACAGAGGTAGCATTGGACGTAAGGGAGGCGATAATGACAGACAAGAAGAATAAATGGGGCATTAGGCCTAGTGGGGTCCACTATAGTGTGAAGGTCTGTAAGATGCTGAGGGCAGGATGGAGCAAAGGCCTGTATGGTGTCTGGTACAGGTCATGCAGAAGGCTAGATGGCACAGAGCCCTAGGTAATGTAGGGGCCTAGTTGGTAATAAGTACATGAAAGCAATTAAATGTAACTCTGCCCCAGCTATTCAATATTGGCCGAAAGTCAGGACTGGCCACGTGGGCCACTTCTCTCATTCTCCACTTGGTCCCTGCCCGTAGCAGCTTCACTGCCACAGTTAGTGTTCCACTATACACAGAGGGCAGGCTGGGGACTGCAGGCTCGTTCCATGCAACCAAGAGCAGGACTCATGCAGCTGTCTGATCAGGCGTGGTAGGCACAAGGCCTACCGAGTACTGGTTCCAGATTTACACAGGCGGCCGGTGAGAGCTAGGCCAGCGGCCTGTCACAGAGCTGTGGGAGGGTGAACAGTCTAATGGTGAATAGGGTGCAAGCGACAAGGATCCAGCCACAATGTCAAGTACTCCTCTGAATGATGGACAGTTGTCAGAGCCCAAGGGGTGAGGTGGGCACAAGAAGCTGCACTACATACCTCCCAACATGACCCTCTCCAGGAGGGACAGAATGCTCTGCTCCTGGACTCCACTCTTAATGTATGATTGCCGGCACCTGTGTTGAACAACTTTATGGATAAGAACGGTGTTTCAGCACAGGTGATGGCAATCATATATTAAGAGGGAAATCCAGGAGCAGAGCATTCTGTCCTTCCTGGAGAGGGTATGTTGGGAAGTATGGCACTACACTGGAGGTGATGAGGGTCCAGGAAGGCTGGGCGGGAGACTAGACCTCAGCCTAAATAAGCTGTGTCAAACTGAACATGGAAACAACTTGGATCAAACCCCTTAAGAGCTTCTGCTATGGCAGGCAGGTTAAGTAGATGGACCCCCTGATGCCTTAAATGAGAACCATAAATGGGCCCACTTGTAGAACTTTCCCAGGCACGTCTCAAGCTGGAAATGTGTTACATTCACATCTGCCCATTTAGTTTTCTCATACGTCCTAGAGGATGCTGGGGACGACATCAAGACCATGGGGTATAGACGGGATCCGCAGGAGACATGGGCACTCTATAGACTTTTCATTGGGTGTGAACTGGCTCCTCCCTTTATGCCCCTCCTCCAGACCTTAGTTTTAGAAATGTGCCCAGGCTGACTGGATGCACTATGAGGAGCTCTACTGAGTTTCTTTGAAAAGACTTATGTTAGTTTTTTTATTTTCAGGGAGATCTGCTGGCATCAGACTGCCTGCTTCGTGGGACTGAGGGGGCAGAAGCAGAACCAACTTCCTAAAGAGTTCATGGCTCTGCTTCTGGCTGACAGGACACCAATAGCTCCTGAAGGGTACTGAACGCTAGCCGTGTCTAGATGCTCACTCCCACAGCACTCCGTCACCCCCCTCGCAGAGCCAGAAGTCAAACTGGCTAAAAGGGGGCATAAGATGCTGCTGGCACAGCCCTACCCCCGCCAGTATAAATATTGTCATGGATACTGAGTGTAAGGACGAGCCATTGTGGGGGCGGAGCTTCTTCCTCAGGCAGCCAGCACACTGCTCAGCACCATTTTCTCTCTCTCCTCAGGCTGCAGAGAACATGCTGGTCCTCTCCTCCACTTCTGACAAGTACAGAGTGCTATTAAGGAGGGGGGGGGGCAAAAAGCGATTGTGGTGCATTTTAATAGTGTGAATTACTGTTTAAAAGCGCTGTTGGGCTGTGGGCATACTGTGTTCACAGGCAATACTGGCGCTGGGATTGTGAACTGGCTGCTCCTATCCTGTGTCCCTCTGACAGACTTTACTGTGGGTCTCTCCCCAAATAAGTCCCAGTGTGTCTGTGAGTGTGCTGTACACGTGTGAGGCATGTCTGAGGCAGGGAGTTCCTCCCCGGAGGAAGCCAATTTAGGGACACAGACTTGTAATGTGGTGGCGCTGCCGGCACACCAAGAGCCTGCATGGGTGAGATACGTGACAGTATGCATCTGATTAACCGAAGATTAGATAAGTCTGAATCTAAGGCTGCATGCTGGAGAAAATCTGTGGAAGATGTGATTTTTCAGGATGCTGTTATTCCTTATGTGGGTCACATAAGAGACCGTTTGCGAATGTTGTAAACAATGATACCGACACAGACTCAGATTCTTGTGTCGACGATAGTGACTCCAGAGAGATAGATCATAAATTGGCAAAAAGTATACAATATATGATTGTGGCTATAAGGGACGTGTTGGAGGTTACAGAAAGCACTCCTGTACCTCAGGAGACGGCTTATTTATATAAAGAAAATAAATCCAAAGTCACGTTCCCTCCTTCACACAAACTAAATGCTCTGTTTGAAGGGATGTGGGTGAATCCTGATAAGAAATTTCGTATTCCCAAAAGGATTCAGATAGCTTACCCTTTCCCGGCTGATGACAGGAAAAAATGGGAGTCACCCCCTGTGTTAGACAGTGCGCTTTCCAGGTTGACAAAGAAGGTAATTCTCCCTGCTCCTGGCACGGCTTCTCTTAAAAAGCCGGCAGACCGAAAAATGGAAACGACATTGAAATCCATTTATGTTACCAATGGTACACTACTTAGGCCCATTATTGACTGCGCATGGGTGAGTCGCGCTATTGAAAAATGGTCAGAAAGCGTGTCATCAGAAATTGACACGATTGATAAAGATGAGATACTCCTTAAGTTAGGGAATATCAAGGACGCTGCCGCCTACATGCTGGAAGCAATGAAGGATATTGGACTCTTGAGTTCACAAGCCGCTACCATGGCAGTATCGGCTAGGCGGGCGCTGTGGATTCACCAGTGGAACGCGGATGCAGATTCCAAAAGAAACATGGAGGTGCTCCCATATAAAGGTGAGGCCTTATTTGGCGATGGCCTGGATTCGTTAGTCTCGGCGGCTACCGCAGGTAAGTCGACATTTTTGCCCTATGCACCTGCACCGGCAAAAAAGACCTATCACCCGCAAATGCAGTCCTTTCGGCCCAATAAATACAAAAAGAGAGGTTCCCCCTTTGCAGGTAGGGGAAGGGGAAAGAAGCCCACAGCGGCTCCAGGTTCCCAAGAGTAGAAGTCTACCCCTGCTTCTGAAAAATCCTCAGCATGACGCTGGAGCTCCCTTGCGGGAGGCCGCTCGGGTGGGTCACGTCTCAAACTCTTCAGCCAAGGTTGGATTTTGTCTGGCCTGGATCCCTGGGTGTTGCAAATAGTATCCCAGGGATACAAACTGGAGTTTCAAGATGTTCCCCCATGCCGATTTTTCAAATCGACCTTGCCAGTTTCTCCACCAGAAAGAGAAGCAGTAACAGCGGCAATCCAAAAGTTATGTCAAGACCAGGTCATAGTCCTGGTACCGTTGTCACAACAAGGGCAGGGTTTTTATTCAAGCCTCTTTGTTGTTCCGAAGCCGGATGGCTCTGTCAGACCGATCCTAAATCTAAAGGATCTGAATTGTTATCTGAAAAGGTTCAAGTTCAAGATGGAATCACTTCGAGCGGTGATTGCCAGTCTGGAGGAGGGGGACTACTTGGTGTCGGAAGACATAAAGGATGCTTACCTGCATGTTCCCATTTATCCTCCTCACCAGGCTTATCTGAGATTTGCGGTTCAGGATTGCCATTACCAATTCCAGACGTTACCCTTTGGCCTCTCCACAGCACCGAGGGAATTCACCAAGGTGATGGCGGAGATGATGGTCCTCCTTCGTCAGAAAGGAGTCAATATAATTCCTTATCTGGACGATCTCCTGATAAAGGCGAGATCCAGGGAGCAGTTGTTTCAAAACATATCACTCTCTCAGTCAATACTCCAATAACACGGGTGGATCATAACTTACCCGAAGTCACAATTGGAACCGACGACAAGGTTGTCTTTCCTCGGGATGATTCTGGACACAGAAGTTCAGAGAGTATTTCTTCCGGTGGAAAAGGCTCTGGAAATCCAGAAAATGGTAAAACAGATATTGAAACCATCGAGTGTGTCGATCCATCATTCGGTTGTTGGGGAAGATGGTGGCGGCCTACGAGGCCATACAATTTGTCAGGTTCCATACCAGAATATTCCAGTGGGACCTGTTGGACAAGTGGTCGGGGTAACACCTACACATGCACCGAAAGATAATCCTGTCGTCAAAAACCAGGATTTCGCTCCTGTGGTGGTTACACAGCTCTCACCTACTAGAGGGACGCAGGTTCAGGATTCAAGACTGGGTCCTGGTAACCACGGATGCGAGTCTCCGATGCTGGGGAGCAGTCTCTCAGGGAGAAAACTTCCAAGGACGTTGGTCACATCAGGAAGCCTGCCTTTACATAAACGTACTGGAGCTAAGAGCCATTTACAACGGCCTTCAACAAGCGGTACATCTTCTTCAAGACCGTCCCGTGCAGATCCAGGCGGACAATGTAACAGCAGTCGCGTACATAAACAGGCAGGGCGGAACGAAAAGCAGAGCGGCAATGGCAGAGGCGACAAAAATCCTCCGCTGGGCAGAAAAACATCTACAAGCTCTGTCGGCAATATTCATTCCGGGAGTAGACAACTGGGAAGCAGACTTCCTCAGCAGACACGATCTCCATCCAGGAGAGTGGGGCCTCCACCAAGAAATCTTCGCAGAGGTGACAAGTCTTTGGGGAGTTCCTCAAATAGACATGATGGTGTCTCGCCTCAACAAGAAGCTTCAGAGATACTGTTCCAGGTCGAGAGACCCTCAAACAGTAGCAGTGGATGCACTGGTGACCCAGTGGGTTTTCCCGTCAGTGTCTTCCCTCCACTTCCACTGATCCCAAAAGTACTCAGGATCATAAGAAAAACAAGGGTTTGAGCAATCTTCATTGCCCCAGACTGGCCAAGGAGGGCTTGGTACCCAGATCTTCAGCAGTTGCTTATAGAAGATCCTCGGCCTCTTCCTCCTCGAGAGGACCTGCTGCAGCAGGGGCCGTGCGTGTACCAGGACTTACCGCGGCTACGTTTGACGGCATGGCTGTTGAACGCCGGATCCTAGCCAGGAAGGGTATTCCCAAGGAAGTCATCCCCACCCTTATTCAGGCCAGAAAAGGAGTAACGTCGAAACATTACCACCGTATTTGGAGAAAATATGTGTCTTGGTGTGAATCCAAGAAAGCTCCTGCGGTAGAGTTTCACTTAGGGCAGGGGTGGCCAAACAGTCGATCGCGATCGACTGGTCGATCGCGGACATGCGACCAGTCGATCGCGATCCGCCGCCCAGCCACCCGAAGCCGCGCCTCTCCTGCCTGCCGCTCTGCCTCCTCAGTCTGTTCTGCGGCAGTGACGGCCGAGTGTATAGCTCAAATCAGGTGCCGGTTCGTTAGCCAATGAGAGCTCGCGGACCGGCGCCTGATTTGAGCTATACACGCTGCCGTCACCGCCGGAGATTAGACTGAGAAGCAGGGCGGCAGGCAGGAGAAGCGCGCGCTGCGCTCTCCACACAGCAACGGTGAGCTCTTCTATGGGGGCATATCTGGCATTGTGGGCACATGGCTCAGTGGGGGCATATCTGGCAATGTGGGGCATATCTGGCACTGTGGGGTCATATGTGGCACTGGGGGCATATCTGGCTCTGCGGGCACATGGCACTGTGGGGGCATATCTGGCACTGTGGGGGCATATCTGGCACTGTGGGGGATATCTGTAATCTGGCGCTGTGGGGGCATATCTGGCACTGTGGGCACATGGCACTGTGGGGGCATATCTGTATCTGGCACTGTGGGAGCATATCTGGCACTGTGGGCACATGGCACTGTGGGGGCATATCTGTATCTGGCACTGTGGGGGCATATCTGGCACTGTGGGCACATGGCACTGTGAGGGCATATCTGGCACTGTGAGGGCATATCTGGCACTGTGGGCACATGGCACTGTGGGGGCATATCTGTAATCTGGCACTGTGTGGGCATATCTGGCACTGTGGGGGCATATCTGGCACTGTGGGCACATGGCACTGTGGAGGCATATCTGTAATCTGGCGCTGTGGGGGCATTTCTGGCACTGTGGACACATGGCACTGTGGGGGCATATCTATCTGGCACTGTGGGGGCATATCTGGCACTGTGGGCACATGGCACTGTGGGGGCATGTGTATCTGGCACTGTGGGGCACATGGCACTGTGGGGGCATATCTGTATCTGGCACTGTGGGAGCATATCTGGCACTGTGGGCACATGGCACTGTGGGGGCATATCTGTATCTGGCACTGTGGGGGCATATCTGGCACTGTGGGCACATGGCACTGTGAGGGCATATCTGGCACTGTGAGGGCATATCTGGCACTGTGGGCACATGGCACTGTGGGGGCATATCTGTAATCTGGCACTGTGTGGGCATATCTGGCACTGTGGGCACATGGCACTGTGGGGGCATATCTGGCACTGTGGGCACATGGCACTGTGGAGGCATATCTGTAATCTGGCTCTGTGGGGGCATATCTGGCACTGTGGACACATGGCACTGTGGGGGCATATCTATCTGGCACTGTGGGGGCATATCTGGCACTGTGGGCACATGGCACTGTGGGGGCATGTGTATCTGGCACTGTGGGGGCATATCTGGCACTGTGGGCACATGGCACTGTGGGGGCATATCTGTAATCTGGCACTGTGGGGGCATATCTGGCACTGTGGGCACATGGCACTGTGGGGGCATATCTGTATCTGGCACTGTGGGGCACATGGCACTGTGGGGGCATATCTGTATCTGGCACTGTGGGGGCATATCTGGCACTATGGGCACATGGCACTGTGGGGGCATGTGTATCTGGCACTGTGGGGGCATATCTGGCACTGTGGGCACATGGCACTGTGGGGGCATATCTGTATCTGGCACTGTGGGGGCATATCTGGCACTGTGGGGGCATATCTGGCACTGTGGGGGCATGTGTATCTGGCACTGTGGGGGCATATGTGTTTGAGGTTTTTACCTGTGGTGGCCAATGTGTTATTTCGTGTGAGGCAGTCATTACACTCTGTGCAGCAAGGCTACGTCACTTTTTTTTTAGTTATACCACGCCCACTTTTTATGTCACACCCACTTTTTGTTATGCCATGCCCCTTTTTTGCACACGCGCCTGCGGCGCGCGCTATTATTCTTCCTAGGTAGATCACAAAAGCTTTTTAGCTTTCACAGTAGATCACCGACTCCAAAAGTCTGGCCGCCCCTGACTTAGGGCGTTTCCTCCATTTTTTGCAGGATGGTGTGGAGGCGGGCCTCCGATTGGGATCAATCAAGGTTCAGATTTCGGCCTTGTCAGTGTTCTTCCAAAAACAATTGGCCTCTCTTCCAGAAGTTCAGACCTTCGTGAAAGGGGTTCTGCACATCCAGCCTCCATTCGTGCCTCCAGTGGCACCATGGAACCTTAACGTGGTATTGCAGTTCCTTCAACGGATTGGTTTGAGCCTCTACTAAAGATAGAGTTGAAGTTTCTCACTTGGAAAGTGGTGATGCTTCTGGCTTTGGCATCTGCAAGACGGGTGTCTGAATTGGGGGCCTTGTCTCACAAGAGCCCTTACCTGATCTTCCATGAAGATAGGGCAGAGTTGAGAACTCGACAACATTTTCTTCCTAAGGTGGTTTCATCTTTTCACATAAACCAACCTATAGTAGTGCCAGTGGTTACTGACACATTCACTGAATCAAAATCTCTAGATGTGGTTAGAGCTTTGAAAATCTATGTGGCTAGAACGGCTAGTATACGGAAAACAGAGGCCCTGTTTGTCCTGTATGCTCACAACAAGATTGGGTGTCCTGCTTCCAAGCAGACTATTGCACGGTGGATCAGAAATACGATTCAGCAAACCCATACTACGGCTGGATTGCCGTTACCGACGTCGGTGAAGGCCCATTCCACTAGGAAGGTGGGCTCATCCTGGGCGGCTGCCCGGGGGATCTCGGCATTACAACTGTGCCGAGCAGCTACTTGGTCAGGGTCAAACACATTTGCTAAGTTCTACAAGTTTGACACCTTGGCCGAGGAGGACCTAAAGTCTGGTCAATCGGTGCTGCAGGGTCATCCGCACTCTCCCGCCCGTACTGGAGCTTTGGTATAGACCCCATGGTCTTGATGTCGTCCCCAGCATCCTCTAGGACGTATGAGAAAAAAGGATTAAATCATTTTCTCCTAGTCCGTAGAGGATGCTGGGCGCCCATCCCAGTGCGTACTTTACCTGCAGTTTTAGTTATTAGTTACACAAGTTGTGTTATCTTAGTTTTCAGCATGTTGCTGCAATTGGTTCTTGCCTGTTGGCGTGTGTTATGTTGAATCCCATGTGTGCGGCATGGTTGAGGGTGTGAGTTGGTAGATATCTCCCCACTAATTTAAGTAAATCTTTTCCTCGAAATGTCAGTCTCCCTGGGCACAGTTCCTACAACTGAGGTCTGGAGGAGGGGCATAGAGGGAGGAGCCAGTTCACACCCAATGAAAAGTCTTTAGAGTGCCCATGTCTCCTGCGGATCCCGTCTATACCCCATGGTCTTTATGTCGTCCCCAGCATCATCTACGGACTAGGAGAAAAGGATTTACCAGTAGGTATCAAAATCCTCTTATTTGCTGCTCCGTACAGGCTGTACACACAAAATCATGTTGGGCAGGCAATACAAACATGGGACTGAACCTTGCTGTAATATGGGATCCCCAATATAGGAATATGTCTATCTTAATAAATCATAGTAGTCCTAAGCAGCCTTTCTGCAGATACATTGGTTTTTTTATATCATTATTTTGCTAAATGAAATCGTCAACTTCCTAAATGACAGATTGTCAAAATTGTTATCCCTGCAGTTATAAAGGGCAGGAATAGTAGAGACACGAGACAGGTCTGCTTTCCAAATTGTCATGTTTGTGGTCCCCAAGTGTCCTAACTGCTGTAGATCTCCCAACGTGAGGTGCTACCGGCTTTATAACCAGTAGAGAGATGTCAAACACTTCCTGCCATCAGACTGCAATCCTGGGCCCTGAGGGGGCTCTCTCAGAGTAGTGCTTAAAATTCTGTATTTATGAGAGACGTTTGTGAACTCTGGTTCCTGAAGGCATACCAAGAGGAGCTGTTTCTCATTAGTAATGGGAACGGCGCAGAGTAGTCTCCCTGTAGACTACTGAAAGCTGCTGCAAAATGAGAAGTTGATTGACTCCGCTGCCCACTTATAACATCCCCCGGGGGGATCTCAAGCTGATCCCGAGTCTCGTACACCTTTAGCGCCTGATTCTCAGTTGGATGCAGCCACGTAAATGGCCGCAAATTTAATATTTAGCAAACTGTGCGTGCGCAGATTTTTTTTCCCTTTCAATTACAAATTTTAATTACAAAAACACAACAAACCGTCCAAAGTACAACTTTGACACTTCACTGCATAAAAAGTGCATACATTTCCAAGTCCGAAAAAATGGAGTATAATTAATAAAGGTCGATTAACCCCCCCCCCCCCCCCCTCCTCCCCCTTCCATTGCAAATCAATATAAATGATCCTTAATCGATGTTAGGTTTCAGGAGCCACAGCACACATTTACTAAGAGATGATTATTTTGTAAATATTCGGAAATGTGTGTTTTAGCGCTGGAAACACAACATCGATTTAGATCAATTTTCATCTATTTGAAAACGATTTTTTATTTTTTTTTAAATCGCTAAAAATTTACACTTGGTAAATATACTCCACAGAGGCAAGAGAAAAAGATCTCCATAGCATTAGAACTAACCATAGAAATCTAGGCTGCAAATAGAATCAAAGAAATATGACATATAAACAGGGACAGGTGATAATGTCCAAGCGCATACAGAAAGCAAACTCAGCAGAATTAAGGCGGACAGACATCATTATATGTAAAATCTACGGACAGGAATTCACCCCTTAGCCATGATAACCTTCCATCCACTGCCCTTACGCAAGGGTCTTCCATATTCGCAATTTTTGCGGGGCCGGCGTATTTAGTTGGACCCAGGGGAGGCAGAGCTAGCTATTGATAAGTTTGTAAAAACAGGATATCCACTGAAAGAATTACAGAACACCAAAACTAAGGTACTAAAAAGAACTAGGGAACCTCTACTTCATGATGATTATTATTATTATTATTATTATTATTATTACATTTTATTTATAGGGTGCCACAAGTGTTTCGCAGTGCCGTACAAAGGACAGTACAGGGAGACAAAACTTAGCATAACAGTAAATAAATAACAAAAATAGAGTGCCGGTAACAAAGAGCACCATAATTCTCAAAACATAATACTGCTTAGATGTAAGTAGCGAGGGAGTAATCACTGTACTACTTGGGGCTAGCGGCCATAGAGAGAGAGAGGAGCCTTTACCAGTAGGAGAAAAAGCAGGTAAAGATGGTCGCTGAGTGAAATGTGTCGAGAAGAGGGCTTAGACAACAAGAGGAAAGAGGGCCCTGCGCTGAAGAGCCAACAATCTAGTTGGGAGGGGCGACAGACAGATGACATGAGGTGCAAGCAAGCAGGAGGAGGCCTGATGGCGGTATGCAAGCAAAGCAGAGATGTTCAAGGCATGGGACAGGGGGATGGAGGAGCAGCCTAAGGACTAGGTTATGCATCGGAGGGGTACGCTTTGATAAATAGCTGGGTTTTCAGTGCCCGTTTGAAGCTTTGCAAGGTTGGGGAGAGTCTAATGTAGATGGGGACCGCGTTCCACTGAAGGGGTGCAGCACAGGCAAAATCCTGAACTCGTGCATGGGAAGCAGTGACCAAGGCAGAGGAGAGGCGACGGTCATCAGCCGACCGCAGTGGGCGGGAGGGAGTATGAAGGGAGAGGAGGTTGGAGATGTAGGGAGCAGTGGAATTAGAGATGGCCTTATATGTGAGGGTGAGGAGTTTGAAGGGGATTCCGTAGGGGAATGGGAGCCAGTGTAGATTATGTCGAAGGGGAGTGGCAGAAGTGGAGCGGCGGGAGAGGAAGATGAGCCTAGCTGCAGAGTTAAGGACAGATTGGAGGGGAGCGAGGTGGGAGCAAGTGAGGCCAGTGAGGAGAACATTGCAGTAGTCGAGTCGTGAGATGACCAGTGAGTGGATGATAAGTTTAGTTGCACTCTGGGAGAGAAATGGCCTGATGCGAGCAATGTTGCGTAGCTGGAACCGACAAGATTGCGCAGGAGCTTGGATGTAGGGTGCAAAGGAGAGGGAGGAGTCAAGAGTGACGGCCAGGCAGCGGAGTTGGGGAACGGGGGAGATGATAGTGTTGTCAACAGTGATAGAGATATTTGTAGGGGGTGTTGCTCTGGCTGGGGGAAAGATAATGAGTTCAGTTTTGTTCATGTTGATACCGCAAATCTACAGAAAATTGTATCTAAAGTTCCATGGGTTAACAAATACACAGTGGATACAGATTATGCCACAAAGCATGTCAAAAGTTTATGGCCTATGGTGGACAGTACAGATAGGGATTTACCAGCTTTATTAAATACTTCTGTACTCCCTAGTTATACTAGTGGAAAGAATATAGCTGATCGAGTTGTTAAATTGGATATTACTCAGCTAAGAAACAACAAGTACATTTTGTAAGACACAAGTTGGGATGCTTTAGATGTTTGGGCTGTGTTACATGTAATACCTTGATGACTGGGTCCCGTTTAGTCACCTCCACACTGGTAATTGTTTAAGATACAGCAGTGGTTCTCAAACTCGGTCCTCATTACCCCACACAGTGCATGTTTTGCAGGTTACCCAGCAGGTGCACAGGTGTATTAATTACTCACTGACACATTTTAAAAGGTCCACAGGTGGAGCTAATTATTTCACTTGCGATTCTGTGAGACCTGCAAAACATGCACCGTGTGGGGTCCTGAGGACCGAGTTTGAGAACCTGTGAGATACAGCATAGAGTTACCTGTACTACCACTCACGTGATGTATATGCTTAAATGCCCCTGTGGGCTTGTCTATATTGGCAAAACTCAGAGGCAATTCTGTGAAATGATGGCACTCCACCGTAGTGCCATCAAGCAGGCATTTGAAAAAGGCAGTAGTGACCAAACGGTGGCCCGCCATTGTCTTCAGGCACGGCATACTATAGAGTATGCGTGCTATCATCATAGATCATGTACCCCCTTCTCTTGGGGGGAGGGGGGTTATAGAAACAGGACACTCCTACAGCGTGAAAGCAGGTGGATTTGTACATTAAGGGGGTCATTCTGAGTTGATTGCACGTAGCAACTTTTTGCTGCTCGTGCGATCAACTAGACGCCGCCTATGAGAGAGTGTATTTCTGCATAGCAGGGATGCGATCGCTTGTGCAGCCCTGCTATGCTACAAAAAGTTTTGTGTAAAAAAAGACTAGCCCTGCAGTTACTTACCCTGTGCGATGAATACAGCGATGAAGGTCCCGAAATTGACGTCAGACATCCTCCCTCCAAACGCCTTGACATGCCTGCATTCGGATCTTCAAGCCTAGAAAACGGTGAGTAGACGCCCCGATCCGCCTCCCGCCTGTCAATCTTCTTGCGATCCGCACTGTGACCGCTTTCTTCGTTACCAGCGTCGTTGCCCAGCGACTGCCGTCGCTGAGCAATGACACGCCTGCGCATTGCGTCCACCGCGCTATGTGTTTCTTTGGGGTTTTTTTTTGCTTATAATGTCTAATATTGTTCTAATACCTTGTTCAGGTCTAATATAATACTGCTGATAATATTATTCAGCTCCTTAATTTTTTTTTTATATATGTCTTATGGTAAAGGATTTATACATTTACCACTTAAGATATGTTTACTTTTGTTTTGTTGTAGCGTCTCCTAGCAACAGGCGTTGTGCCTTTACTGTGAGCCGCTTGTCCGGCGCCGTCACTTGACGTCAGAGTCCGCAGTTCCTGAGTTGTGAACACGGGCCAGGCGCGTGTGGCAGCGTGGTACATGTGAGCGTTATTAACAATGTAATTACTTCTGTGGGGGCTATATATACCTACTGTGTTGTTGATTGTATGTGAACACTTGTCCCTGACGACGGGGTTTATCCCTGAAATGCCGTTGGATTAAATAAAGGATATTTTTACTTTCTCAGTCAGTCTGTTGGAGTGCCGCTATCTTCGCACACTATATATATATATATATATATATGTATATAAAACCACAGCACTCACCACCCCAGAAGTGTGGTACACAGCTGCACTTACCACTCATAGGGTGGGATGAATGTAGCCCATGACCACATCATTCTAATACATACAAACAGAAAACCCAGCACTCACCAAAGTAAGTGCAGCTGTGTACCCCGCTTCTGGGGTGGCGAGTGTTACGTGCACCCCACCCTATGAGTGGTTAGTGCATTGCTGTACCCCACTTCTGGGGTGGTGAGTGCTGTGGTTTTCTATTTGTGTATATGACGGGGTTAATCTATAGTTAACTCTTATTAACCGTGGCCACTAGCTTTCTCATGCACCCCTGTGTGGACTCTATTATCCTGAACCTGTCTCAGCTGTTCCTTAGCAATCTATCTAAGCCAGTGTCAGGTGACGAGTGTACCTTTAAAAGCCATAAAGTGTGTGGCAGGTGCACATTAAATCTAGCAGGCAGATGATGTGTGTAACAGCAGTGAAGTAAGACTCTGGGCCAGATGCATCATCGCTTGGAAAGTGATAAAATGGAGAGTGAAAAAGTATCAGCCAATCAGCTCCTAACTGACATTTTTCAAACACAGCCTGTGACATGGCAGTTAGGACCTGATTGGCTGGTACTTTTTCACTCTCCATTTTATCACTTTCCAAGCGATGATGCATCTAGCCCTCTGTGATAGTGTAGGACCTGCATGAAGGTGGGGTACCTTGGCGACCGGTTTGCAGGCTTCCGTGCATTGGCCAATCCACTAACTAAACACCCATCATTTATTTATTGAAGTGTTGAAGATAAAACCCCTTTTCCACTAGCTAAATTTACCTGTGTTTTTGCACGGGGCGCGCATCAACACAGGTTTTTAGTAAGTAGAAACGGCTCTACACGGTTTGAGTGACCCTGGAATCCTACCTGGGTTGAACACGATAATGACCCGGGTAATTGTGCAGTGGAAACGGTCATTACCCGTGTTTTCAGACCCGAGTAACATCAATAGCTTTTACAGAACTTACCCGGGTAAAGTGGAAACAGATCCTACCCGAGAATATCCCGTGTTGAAGTGCAGTGGAAACGGCGCAGCCGACACGGGTTGTAGCCGGGTTAAACATCTTGGATCGGGGTCGGTACTCAGGTGGAAAAGGGTAAGTAAGCTTACTTTGGTGAGTGCTGGGTTTTCTGTTTATATATATATATATATATATATATATATATATAAAAATAATATGCAGAGAATCCGGCACTCAATTGAAAAGCCAAGCAGGTACGTGCCCCGGTGCCCTCCAAATTCATAAATGGAACTCCCAGTTCATTTATAAATTAAGTCAGTGGAGAGCTGCCTGTGTGTGTGTGTGTGTGTGTGTGTGTGTGTGTGTGTATATATATATATATATATAGATATATATAGATATATATATATTTTATATATACACACACACACACACACACACACACACACACAGGTATATATATATATTTATTTCAACTGCTGCTCACCTCTACAGCTTTTCATACTGTCAGGGTCCCCATCGATGATCTTCTCAACAGGCAAGGGGGGGGGGGGGACAGGAAGAGACACGGGAGACACTGACTTATCCAGCCGCTGAGTTCTGCTGAATGCCTTGGCGGCCTTACTCAGCTCTTCTGGCTGCTTCGGCCGCACTCTAGCAGCCAGTGTCTCGTGAGATTTTGCGGCATAATCCTGCCAGTCTCTGACTGCAGTGGAGCTCCGCCGGGGCCGCTGCCAGGAAACAGCTGAGCCGCCGAAAAGGGAAAAACCGGAGACAGCTAAATACTGTACTCCAGTTTTATTTTAGTAGCAGTAAGGAGTCTGAGGGACAATATGTGGGGACCCTGGGACGACTGCCCTTGTCGCCCATGCTATAATCCAGCCCTGACCATAGGTGCAGGGGATGTGGCTGCTACAGAGCCCGGACTACCTCCAGTGCCCGCAGCACCTCCTGCATCCTGTCAAGCCTGCGCAGCAGTAAGAAATGCACTGTCTGCAAGTCACATTGTGGCGGACCGCTGCGGCGAGGACTTCCCATGCTGGTGCCAGAGATGGCCATAGAACATAGATATTTTGAAATCATTGATGGTGTATGCCTAGGCTTACCATACCATCCCATTAAACCAGGATGCTCATGGATTACACAGGTTCTGTGGCTGATTAAAATCAGGTGAAAGGCAGATTTGAAGTCAGCCAGCCACAGAACCTGTGTAATTCTTATTTTTCCACCATGTTGAATGTTTTTGCCATCAATGGGGGAGAATAAGATAGTTTCCCGCCATCGATGGTATATGTAAGCCCGAAGGTGGGGGTTTTCTGTTTATGGAGGGCTGCTGCACAGATTTCCTAGATCAGACATTCCTAACCTCGGTCCTCAAGCCACACAAAGGATGGCCATCGACCATCGACCATCGATGATCTATGACCAATGTAGAAGTTTTTTCTATGGATGGGGGGGAAACCAGATGGTTCCCCGCCATCGACGATGCACAACGCATTATCAGTCACAAAGCTCTTCACAGAACACTCAAAAGATTCTTCACACAATTTCATACCTCCCAATATTCTGAGTCTTGTAGGCGGGACTCCTTGCATGGCAAAGCCGTGCGGTGCCAAAAAGGGTGTGGCTTAATGGAAAGGGCGTGGCTTCATGTGGATGATGCGATCACGAGCCACGCTGCCAATTTTCATCACAGTGGGGCGCTCTGTGAGCAGCTGGCCATGCCCCCAGTCCCTCTGGCTCACTGGAATAGACGCTGTGCGCATGCGCTGCAATTCCCCGCTGCTGTGCTCTGAACTGAGCAGAGCAGGGAGTGATCAGGAGCCTCCCAACTGCCCCCCCCCCACACCGTGGGAGACTGCGGCCTGCCGGAGGGACTGCGGAACAGACCCCAAAAAATGGGACTGTCCCACGAAAATCGGGACAGTTGGGTGGTATGCAATTTAATACTTTTGGCTGCAAGTTCACTTAAGTACTTTGCAGTATGACTATGGCCTGATGTGTCAATACTCTCTACTAAGTACTCATAGTCATCTGAAGTAACCGGCTCATAATTGGCTCATTATGCACGTTGATCCAGCCATCAATCGCCATACACACTGTCTTGCCTTTCAACTTTTGCTTGTTTTCTTCTTGAACAGACCGACACACCTCATCTAGCAACTTTCCACCTACTTCATTGCGGTTGGGTGGCTTGTATCCTGGGCGAAGCATCTGCACAAACGTAATCATCTCTGGGTGTTGAACACATTGAAATGGTGAATTTGTTGCATAGCTGTACCAAGCACATTGCAGGTCTAGAGCTTCTTTTTCTGATTTGCTAGTTTTGACTACAAAGTTTCCAAGTGTTGTTACTTTTCAGTGATCGCGCCAAGCAAAAAAAATAGTGAGTCCCAGGAACTCATTACGTTAAAAAATTGGGGTCCTATTCCACTGTTTCTGGGTCCCATCACATATTATGGGGGGAGAGGCAGGGAGAAGCTGGTTAGAGCTGGAGGTAGAGGGAAGGAGAAGTTAGGGTAGAGTTGGGGGTAAGGGCAGGCAGTGCTGGGGGTAAATGCAGACAGCAGTTAGGATAGTGCTGAGGGGCAAGGAAGGGGCTAGGGTCAGGCAGTGCTGTGGGTAGTGAGGGGTTAAGGGTAGATAGCTGGGGTATTACTGGGTGGGCAAGGAGGTGGTTAGGGGCAGGCAGTATTAGGGGTAAGGAGGAGGCAAGGGTCGAAAGCAGCTGGGGCAGGACTGGGGGACAAGGAAGGGTTTAGGGGCAGGCAGTACTGGGATTAGGGAAGAGGAAAGGTTAGATAGTACTGGGGGCAAGGAGGGGGTTGGGGCAGACAGTACTGGGGGTAAGGAGAAGGAAAGGGTGTAATAACACTAGGAACATGCTGCAATCCTAGCTCACCACTGTCACTACAGCCAAACACTGCACCCTTACTAGAGACACACATTGTAATCACTGCACCCCCAGTACAGCCACACACTGCAATATCTGCTATCGTGACACTACAGCCACACACTGCCTTCTCTGTACTTTCTCTGCTCTGCTCTTTTTGTAACCATGTCCTGCCTGCAGTGGCCTGTCACCTTGCGGATGGCCGCCTCCGGTGGTTCTAGCTTCTGTTGGGGGTCCCCCAGAGGCAAATTTAGGGTTTAGGCCACCCCTACGCATAACGTTATTGTCCTCCCCCCGCCAATAATTATAATTGTGTTGCCTCCAGTAATATAACAAGATCATTTAGTATGTGGCCCACTACTTAAATACATCCTTTATATATGCAGTATTTAAATTTCAATAAAGGATAAAATCTAATAAGGACTGCCAGTGTCATCAGATTGAAACAGAGAATTTGATGGCAGATAGAGAACCACTTAGCCCATCAGCCAAGTAACCTACCGGTATATTTTTGGTGTGAGAGGAAACCCACACAAGTAGGGGGAGAATATACAAAGTACACACAGTTAGGGCATTGGTGGGAATTGAACCCAGGACCTCTGTGCTGTAAGGCAGTAATGCTAACCATTACACCATCCATAAGCCTTCATCTGTGACTCCCATGCCAATTTTGCGAGTACTGCAGTTCAGCATACCTAAGAGCATGCGTGGGCAAATATTTCAGCTGAGGGAACATTTGGCAGGTATTCGTGAACGGTTAAGAGACTCAAATGATGGCTTGGACATAAATGCCAGGATACTGAATAAAGAGACAATTCCCCCTCCTATGATTATCAATGTATCAATGTTTTTATCACATATTGATCTGGATAAAAACATTAAAATGTTTACACTCATAGAAGGAGAAATTTTCTCTTTATTCAATCCCTGAGTTAGATTCATGTTTCCTCATTATACTACTTGCCAAAAAGGTGGATTTACAGCTTTTCCCCATACATACTCTGCCGTCTCTGCACGTGGTTGCTGGCTGCCCAGCTTGGCTCCACCCCTTCCCCCCCAACAGAGTGCCGTGTGTTCAGCTGTTTGACTCCCGGCAGCACAGGCTATCAAGATCTGTAGTTTATGTGCAATCACTGCGGAGCCCACAATCAGAATTTGCCCAGCCCTGCTATAGAGCCACCCATCAGTGACATGTATCAGCAGGCTTAGCTGCCTCTGTCTGATACAATACTGTCACAGCTCAGGCTCCGCTGGTCGGTCCGAATCAGGTCGGTCCGAATCAGATGCCTCAGAGTGTGAACAGGCGGTCTGCAATGAGGTAGGCGGCTCAGATGGCTCTTCGCCGGTAACACACAGTAGTGCGGTATGTGGAGAACTGCGGGGCAGCGCCGAGACCACTGGAATCTGGATTTCAGCAGCTTGCCGCAGGAGGAAATAGGGGTGGGCGGATGGCCGCTGGAGGAAATAGGGGTGGGCAAATGGAGGCAGAACGCTTTAAGCCCTGAGCGCAGCTCCCTGCTGACAGCATATGTACTTTTTTCACAATTGGTGGGTGTGACCGGACGGTCCCGTACGAAAGCCCTCACCGCTTTCGCGTCCCGTCCCCAGTACACAGAATGGATGTTTAGGTCACACGGGACCTGGCCACATAGGGGATTCCCGCTTACCGTCAGTAACCGCCTGTTACTGACTCCACCCACTGCGCCGTGGGCGGGTTTATGCTGCCACCACAAAACTCCTAACCTGCCGTGGTGTTTGGAACCACGGTTCTGCTCTGTATGTGCCGATGCGCCACTTTACCACACCTGTGTGGTGTTGACGAATCCTCACTAGTCGCTTGACTAGGCCTCTACCGATAGCTGGCGGAAGGTGAAACTTGGAGACGCTGGTTCACCCTGGACAGCCGGTGAACGGGGCTAGGTGTCGTATAGCCCTGTAGGTCACAAGATGAAGCAGACTTCTTGAGGCGGATGATGTTTAATGCCAACAAATAGTTCTGAAAAGAACTCAGCAATACAGCAAGATGTTACAGCAGAATGAAACTGGTATAATACACTTTTCATGGGGGAACTGCCCTCCTTTTATCCTACTCCAATACACAATACCACAGGGGGTAAGTCCGCCCTGTGGTTTACAACCAATCAATGTTTACCCATGGGCTGTGCATGCCTTGGTCACACGTACAGCTACAATTGTCCTCTATGGACAGTGGGGAGTGGTCACTCTCCTCTGACCGTCCCATCCGGGAGGATCAGGATACGCCCGTTAGTCTAGGTTGGGGTAAGTTTTCCCGCCTAAACTGACTTCCAGAGACCTGCCCGGGACCTAGACCACTGTCTGCGGCCTGGATTCGGGCTCCAGAGCTGGGCAGTCTAGATCCCCCGATCAGGTTTTCCTGGCCATTACGGGTGATCCCTATGGAGCTCCAGTAAACCACTCAGCTTGTTTCAAATCTGAGCTTCTCCTATCTCTTCCAATGCCACTTTCAAGTTTGAGGCTGGAAGAGAAAGCATTCCGTTTTTGGGGAAAAGGTCTGGGAGAATCCATCAGCCTGCACAGCCATGGATTCCCCGCTCCTGGGACACACAACCAAGTAAGTACATTTTTACCTTAAAATACATTTAAAATACACTGTACACTTTTGTTAAATATATACTGAGCCTGTGCCGCTCCACATACCCAGGCACTGCAGTGCCTCACAACACAATATATTTTTATATTTACATTTAAAAACAATGTTTTGTTTTAAATACTGTGCCCAGCACTGGGCTCCCCTAGCCCTGCAGCCTGGCTGCTAGGGCTCTCTCTCAGTGCTGGAGGTATGGGGCTGGCTTCCCCCATCCTCCAGCCTGCCTGTAATGCCTACCACTGGGGTCCAGGGAGCTGGCTCTCCCTGTCCCCCCAGTGCGGCACTCACTTGGTGGCCTGGCCGCATGGTGCGGTGTACCCCCTTGATCTGAAGCCCGGCGGCCCAGGACGCTTGTCCCGGCCGCTGCGGCTTTGTGCTCCTTGCAGCGCTGAGGTGCCGGGAACTTAGCTCCCGGACCCCAGCACTCACCAGCCTGCTCACCCCCGCCGCTAGGGAGCCGGTCCCCCCTGAGCGGCGCACCCTGGTGCCCTCGCCGCGCAGGGACCCGGCTAGCCCGATCCCGTGTGCGGCGCTGAACTCTGTGGCCTCGCCGCAGCGTCCGGCGGTGATCCGGGCTGCGGTGCACCCCCCCCTGCCGCCCAGCAGCCCGGGACGTTCGTCCCGGCTGCCGCGGCTGGCCACCTCCGATGGGCTGAGGTGCCGAGAGCTCCCAGCGGCAGTACCTCTGAGCGTTGATCGCCCGGCTGCAGCGGCTCTTCCCTTCTCCCTAGCGCTGAGGTGCTGGGAGCAGAGCGGGAGAGGTCCGGGACCGCGGCACAAATTAAAAATAAGATTTTAAACCTACTGGTAAATCTTTTTCTCCTAGTCCGTAGAGGATGCTGGGGACTCCGTAAGGACCATGGGGTATAGACGGGCTCCGCAGGAGACATGGGCACTCTAAAGACTTTAGATGGGTGTGCACTGGCTCCTCCCTCTATGCCCCTCCTCCAGACCTCAGTTAAAGAACTGTGCCCAGAGGAGACGGACAGTACGAGGAAAGGATTTTTGTTAATCTAAGGGCAAGATACATACCAGCCCACACCATCCACACCGTACAACATGGAATATACGAACCAGTTAACAGCATGAAACAAAACAGCATCAGCCAGAGACTGATCAAACTGTAACATAACCCTTATGTAAGCAATAACTATATACAAGCCTTGCAGAATTTAGTCCGCACTGGGACGGGCGCCCATCATCCTCTACGGACTAGGAGAAAAGATTTACCGGTAGGTTTAAAATCTTATTTTCTCTTACGTCCTAGAGGATGCTGGGGACTCTGTAAGGACCATGTGGATTATACCAAAGCTCTAGAACGGGCGGGAGAGTGCGGATGACTCTGCAGCACCGATTGAGCAAACATGAGATCCTCCTCAGCCAAGGTATCAAACTTATAGAATTTAGCAAAAGTGTTTGAACCCGACCAAGTAGCTGCTCGGCAAAGTTGTAATGCCGAGACACCTCGGGCAGCCGCCCAAGAAGAGCCCACCTTCCTAGTGGAATGGGCCTTTACCGAATTTGGTAACGGCAATCCAGCCGTAGAATGAGCCTGCTGAATCGTGTTACAGATCCAGCGGGCAATAGTCTGCTTAGAAGCAGGAGCGCCAACCTTGTTGGCTGCATACAGGACAAACAGTGCCTCTGTTTTCCTAACCCGAGCCGTCCTGGCTACATAAACTTTTAAGGCCCTGACTACATCAAGAGACTTGGAATCCTCCAAGTCACCCATAGCCACAGGCACCACAATAGGTTGGTTCATATGAAACGATGAAACCACCTTAGGCAGAAATTGAGGACAAGTCCTCAACTCTGCTCTATCCACATGGAAAATCAGATAGGGGCTTTTGTGAGACAAAGCCGCCAATTCGGACACCCGCCTCGCAGATGCCAAGGCTAATAACATGACCACTTTCCAAGTGAGAAATTTTAACTCAACTGTTTGAAGAGGTTCAAACCAGTGTGACTTAAGGAACTGTAACACCACGTTAAGGTCCCATGGCGCCACTGGGGGCACCAAAGGAGGCTGGATGTGCAGCACTCCCTTTACAAAAGTCTGGACTTCTGGGAGAGAAGCCAATTCCTTCTGAAAGAATATTGATAGGGCTGAAATCTGCACCTTAATGGAGCCTAACTTTAGGCCCATATCCATTCCTGTCTGCAGAAAGTGGAGAAAGCGGCCCAGGTGGAAATCTTCCGTAGGAGCATTCTTGGCTTCACACCAAGATACATATTTCCTCCAGATACGGTGATAATGTTTCGCCGTCACCTCCTTCCTAGCTTTTATCAGCGTAGGGATGACTTCCCCCGGAATACCTTTCCTAGCTAGGATTTGGCGTTCAACCGCCCTGCCGTCAAACGTAACCGCGGTAAGTCTTGGAACACGCAGGGCCCCTGCTGCAACAGGTCCTCCCTGGGAGGAAGAGGCCACGGATCTTCTGTGAGCATTTCCTGAAGATCTGAATACCAGGCCCTTCGAGGCCAATCCGGAACAATGAGTATTGTCTGGACTCTTTTTCGTCTTATGATTCTCAGTATTTTTGAGATGAGCGGAAGAGGAGGGAACACATAGACCGACGGAAACACCCACGGTGTCACTAGGGCGTCTACCGCTACAGCCTGAGGGTCCCTTGACCTGGAACAATACCTCCGAAGTTTCTTGTTGAGGCGTGACGCCATCATGTCTATTTGAGGAAGCCCCCAACGAATTGTTATCTCTGCAAAAACTTCTTGATGCAGACCCCACTCTCCTGGATGGAGATCGTGTCTGCTGAGGAAGTCTGCTTCCCAGTTGTCCACTCCCGGAATGAAGACTGCTGACAGCGCTCTTACGTGATTTTCCGCCCAGCGAAGAATCCTGGTGGCTTCCGCCATTGCCACTCTGCTCCTTGTCCCGCCTTGGCGGTTTACATGAGCCACTGCTGTGACGTTGTCCGATTGAATCAGAACAGGTAGGTCGCAAAGAAGAGTCTCCGCTTGTCGTAGGCCGTTGTATATGGCCCTTAATTCCAGCACGTTGATGTGTAGACAAGCCTCCTGGCTTGACCACAGTCCCTGAAAATTTCTTCCTTGTGTGACTGCTCCCTGTCAAAGTCGAAAAATATAGCGACCTATGATGCCTTGTACTAACCCCAATGCACGTGCCTGCTGCTCGCGCACCGACTCCCCCGTGCGTACGCATCCCCTCAGGTTGCGTGGGGGACGCTCTGACGTCGCCTGCGCATGGAGATGGGTATTTACGGCGGTGTTTGTGTGCGACTAGCGAGCGACTCGATCGCTACATATTTAACCAATATAATGCGTTTTATAGTTAATATCCCCCTTCATAATGTCAGCAAGTATGGTAAGTTTAAAACCTCTTAGACAGAGAGATTCCTCTTTGCATGCTGGGAGGGCTCAGACAAAGGTTGGAGGGTAGTGTATGGTGTCCAGCTGTGGGGTATTGAAGAGGTGTTGTGTCTATGACAGTTGGGAGGGATTCGCATAGTTCCTGCTCATGGTTATGCACAGAAGTAGAACATAAGATTAATTGCATTCAGAATAAATTACACATAAATGCAGGGTGGGTGACTGGAATTCAGTCACCTCTTTCCCACAGACTGAAAACAAATAGCCTTATTTACACTAAGCTTTGAGATTCTATGAAGAGGGTTTACACCTTTGTTTATGAATAGGTCCAGGTTTCTCTCCAGAATAATGAGTGCTGAGATGTCATTGTCTCAACTGAAAGAGGTGACCGTGGGGTAAACAAAGCCCAGAGACAGAGTTTGTTTGGAAGATCCAAACAATAGGTTTCCACAATACAACCAGAGAGGAATTTAGAATACTAAAAAGTCCTAGCCAGCGCCCACTTCTTGAACTAACCAATGATCCCAGGTGCAGTACATGTCCCACCCCCTAACCAATGGAAAGAGGGCACAACAGTATCTATTGTAGTATGTCTTGAGCTAGTACATAAATATAGTTTGCAATAGGCTTGGGGACACAAGACTCTACTCTCCACAAGGTTTTCATCACTGATTAACTGAGGGCTGGATTTCCAGATTGCGCCTGCGATTCATTCCCATGTGTGTAAGTACTCTCTGTGACCAACTTATTCTCTGTATTTGCCATACTCTCTCTCTCTCTGTTATTGTTAAACTGTTGTATATTGTATATGTGTAGTTATTATGTTTAGATATTGATGTTAGCCTGTAGTGTATGAACTGTTTACTGTTTTCCCTTTTTTACATAGCTAGATATTGTTAGTAAAGGTGTTGGAACCTTAGCAAGGTATTGTGTGTTTATTACATTACTGAGGGTATTCGGAGCGTCTCAATCGCTCAAACAGCTTTTGTATTAACAAGGTTAAGCAGCGTTATATCGCTACAGTATTTCAATACAAGGTTTACAGTATAAGCGTATCCTTTCTGTGTGTTGCATACAAGGTTTACTGAATGTCATCCCGTGAATGTCTGCGCCGCTCGTGTTCCCCTCGTAGTCACGAGCGTCCGCTACGCTGGCAGCGTAGCATTACGGTAGTCGGCCGCCTATAGCGTGCTCGACACCAAGCGTTAAGCTGTGAGCGAGCGTGCCGCATGTGCATCTCGACCACGGCTAAGCGTCTGCTACGCTAAGTGTGTACCCTTACGGTACCCCATACGCCAATTGCGTACTGAGTCTCTTACCCACACATAGTGAATGTTATAAGATAATTAATTAGCTTTATCATCCCCATCCTCGGAGGCTCGCGTCCGTGGTTACCAGAACCCAGTCTTGAATGCCGAACCTGCGACCTTCTAGAAGGTGAGCACTCTGCAGCCACCACAGGAGAGACACCCTGGCCCTGGGGGACAGGCTTATTTTCTGATGTATTTGTAGATGGGACCCCGACCACTTGTCCAGAAGGTCCCACTGAAATGTCCTCGCATGGAACCTGCCGAAGGGGATGGCCTCGTAGGCCGCCACCATCTTTCCCAGTACTCGAGTGCGTTGATGAACTGACACTATTTTTGGCTTTAACAGGTCTCTGACCATGCTCTGGAGTTCCTGGGCTTTTTCCGTTGGGAGAAAAACCCTCTTCTTTTCCGTGTCCAGAATCATGCCTAAAAATGATAGCCGAGTCGTTGGAATCAACTGCGACTTTGGCAGATATAGGATCCAGCCGTGTTGCTGCAGCACTCTCAGGGAGAGTGACACGCTTTTCAGCAACTGATCTCTCGATCTCGCTTTTATCAGGAGATCGTCCAAGTATGGGATAATTGTGACTCCTTGCCTGCGGAGGAGCACCATCATTTCCGCCATTACCTTGGTGAAAATCCTCGGGGCCGTGGACAGCCCAAACGGCAACGTCTGAAACTGGTAATGACAGTCCTGTACAGCGAATCTCAGGTACGCCTGATGAGGAGGATAAATGGGGACATGAAGGTATGCATCCTTTATGTCTAGTGATACCATAAAATCCCCCCCTTCCAGGCTGGAGATCACTGCCCGGAGAGATTCCATCTTGAATTTGAACTTTTTTAGATACAGGTTTAGGGATTTTAGATTCAGAATGGGTCTGACCGAGCCATCCGGTTTCGGGACCACAAATAGGGTTGAATAGTACCCCTTCCCCTGTTGTATTAGAGGAACCTTGATAATCACTTGCTGTCGACACAGCTTTTGTATTGCAGCTAAAACTATTTCCCTCTCTGGGGGAGAAGCTGGCAAAGCCGACTTGAAAAATCGGCGAGGAGGCACTTCTTCGAATTCCAGTTTGTAGCCTTGGGATACAATTTCTATCGCCCAAGGATCCAAATCTGACAGAACCCAGATCTGGCTGAAGAGTCGAAGACGTGCCCCCACCGGCGCGGACTCCTGCAGTGGAGCCCCAGCGTCATGCGGTGGATTTTGTAGAAGCCGGGGAGGACTTCCGTTCCTGGGAACTAGCCGTAGCAGGCATTCTTTTCCCTCTACCCTTACCTCTGGCGAGGAAGGAAGAGCCCCGACCTCTTCTGGACTTATGCGACCGAAAGGACTGCATCTGATATTGAGGTGTTTTCTTTTGCTGTGGGGGAACATTAGGCAAAAAAGAAGATTTACCCGCGGTAGCTGTGGAAACCAGGTCCGCGAGGCCCTCCCCAAATATCACTTCACCATTGTAAGGCAAAGTTTCCATATGTCTCTTTGAATCGGCATCACCCGTCCATTGGCAGGTCTACAGGGCTCGCCTAGCAGAAATTGCCATGGCATTGGCTCTTGAACCCAACAGCCCAACGTCTCTCGCAGCATCTCTCATATATAACACTGCGTCTTTAATATGACCCAAGGTCAATAAAATGCTATCCTTATCTAGGGTGTCAATGTCAGATGAGAAGTTATCTGCCCATGCTGCTATTGCGCTACATACCCATGCCGACGCTACTGCCGGTCTGAGCAAGGCACCCGTATGTGTATAAATTGATTTTAAGGTAGTCACCTGTCTGAGATCAGCAGGATCCTTGAGGGCTGCCGTGTCTGGAGACGGTAGTGCCACCTTTTTGGACAAGCGCGTTAAAGCCTTGTCCACCCTGGGCGAGGATTCCCACCGTAACCTGTCCTGTGCGGGGAAAGGATACACCATAAGAATTCTCTTGGGAATCTGCAGTTTCTTCTCCTTAAACATGCATGCCCTCATGTCAGGCACTGAGGGGTCCTCTGTGATATGCAAAACATATTTTATTGCAATAATCATATAATGAATACTTTTGGCCACACTTGGGTGTAACCTCGCATCATCGTAGTCGACACTGGAGTCAGAATCCGTGTCGGTATCAGTGTCTGCTACCTGGGACAGGGGACATTTATGAGAGCCCGAAGGGCCTTGAGACACAGTCAAAGCCATGGATTGACTCCCTACTTTTTCTCTGGACTCTGCTTTGTCCAATCTTTTATGTAATAAAGACACATTTGCATTCAAAACATTCCACATATCCAACCAATCAGGTGTCGGCGTCGCAGACGGAGACACCACAATCATCTGCTCTACCTCCTCCTTAGACGAGCCTTCCGCTTCAGACATGTCGACACACACGTTCTGACACCCCCACACACACTGGGATATACAATTACGGGGACAGCCCCCCAATAAGGCCCTTTGGAGAGACAGAGAGAGAGTATCCCAGCACACACCCAGCGCCACTGGACACTGGAATAAAATCCCAGACTGTACAGCGCTCTTTATTAGAATAAATAATACACTCACTGCGCCAATTAAATGTGCCCCCCCCCCCACCCCATTTTTTTTGTCCTCTGTACTTGCTCAGCAGGGGAGAGTCCGGGGAGCAGCTTCTCTGCAGCTTGCTGTGGAGAAAAATGGCGCTGGTTAGTGCTGGAGGATCAAGCTCCGCCCCCTCAACGGCGGGCTTCGGTCCTGCTCAAATTCTTTATACTGGCGGGGGTTTTTCAATATACTGCCTCCGCAGTATCTAATATATTAGCCAGTGTCCCTTGAGGTTAATATTGCTGCCCAGGGCGCCCCCCCTGCGCCCTGCACCCGTACAGTGCCTTTTGTGTGTGTATGTGTGGGAGCAATGGCGCGCAGCGTTACCACTGCGCGGTACCTCAGTGAAGATCTGAAGTCTTCTGCCGCCTGTGAAGTCTTCTTTCTTCTTATACTCACCCGGCTTCTATCTTCCGGCTCTGTGAGGAGGACGGCGGCGCGGCTCCGGGACGAACAGCGAGGACGACACCTGTGTTCCGACCCTCTGGAGCTAATGGTGTCCAGTAACCTAAGAAGCCGAGCCTATCATTTAAGTAGGTCTGCTTCTCTCCCCTCAGTCCCACGATGCAGGGAGCCTGTTGCCAGCTGTGCTCCCCTGAAAATAAAAAACCATCAAAAAGTATTTTCAGAGAAACTCAGTAGAGCTCCCCTGCAGTGCATCCAGTCTCCTCTGGGCACAGGATCTAACTGAGGTCTGGAGGAGGGGCATAGAGGGAGGAGCCAGTGCACACCCATTCTAAAGTCTTTAGAGTGCCCATGTGTCCTGCGGAGCCCGTCTATACCCCATGGTCCTTACGGAGTCCCCAGCATCCTCTAGGACGTAGGAGAAAATACATTTTTTAAAACACACGGCGCTATGCACCCATTACATTTAAAATTGGCACCAAGCGCCCAGTGTCCCTGAATATGGCGCCGGGCACTGAGGGTTTACCCCTTCAGTGTCGTGGCCGCCATTGTCCACGTGGGCTGGGGGGTCTCTCCGGCCACAGTGGGTCGCTGGTGAAGCGCTCCACAGGGATTAGCTACATGTTTAATTATTGACGCCTCCCTTGCTCGGCTGCTCCCTCCTCCACTTTTATAGTCCACTGTGCAGTCGAGCAAGGGAGACGTCAGTTATTAAACCTGTAACCAACCCCAGTGCAGCGCGTCCCCAGGGACCCACCCATTTTGAAAAAGTGAGTCCCTGGTCCTTAATATTGGGTAAAATACGTGCTATAGCGCGTTTTTGCGATCACTGCTTTTGTGGCTTTTCGCTTACTTGCATGTCTGCTAGAAGGCCTTGGTGAAGAAAGTGGGCTGCGCATTTTCACATCAGAAGAGCAGGATGGTGCAGGGGTGGAAGTCGAATGATGAGACCTCATACCAACAGCAGCAACAGAGTCATTTTCATTTCCATGAGTAGTTGTACCTTCGCTTCTTGAATGAAGATTTCCATCATCAGAATCTGAATGTGAAGCACATTTTTTGTAATGGTCTTTCATTCTTGCTACAAGTCCTTGCATTACTTTACTGCATGTTTTACATTCTGCTTTACATCCAGATTTACCAGGGACAGTCTTTTTGTTGAAATATAACCAAATGGCATTCTGCTTCCTGCCAGAAGTAGCCATACGTACTAACAGCTTCTGTCTGACGAGGCTGAAGTTAGCTTCTTACTTCAGCCTCGTTTCTGTCTGCTTGTTCAGACTTCAAAAGTGAAAGTGAAACTGAAGGGCCATGAGAATCGGTTGTGTCTATGTTCCCTTCGTGATCAGGACCAGGAAGTGACAGCACGAGAGGGCAGAAGAGAACTTCCGCCCTTACAGCACGTTAATATTTTATCAATTCTCCGCTTGTTTGAGGTTATTTTGTTTCATCCATGCAGCACTGTACCCTTGCGCGCTCGCTTCGCTCGCCACGCAACGGGCCCGGTGTCTCGCTTCGGTCACCACAGGTTACTATTCCAAATAGTTGGTGACACAGACCCAGGAGCTTATGGGTAAGGTCCTCTCCACGAAGAGTAACTAGATGCTACCCATGAGAATGCCAAAAGTGAAAGTAAAGCTATGGGGAATCTCCTATACACCATCCATTATTCTCCCCAGCTGAGCTAAAAAACAAAACAAAAGGACTGCCCCCACCTACAGGTCTATCTCTAAGCAAAAGTTTTATTTTTTTAATGTTTTGATTTAAATCGTGCAACCCTGACACAACCACCTATTTATTTATATTTGAGTCAGGACACCGAGCTTAGCTCCGCTGCCTGACACTCCTACAAAGCTCCGTCCCCAGGATCTGATTGGCCAGCAGCGTATAGAATAGTAAAGCAGTGGTGACCATCTTTGGGTGAAACTCTCGATGGTTCCCTTGCAGATGGTTTCACACCATCGATGTGTAACCCACCAATGGCCATCCCTAATCCACACTAAAGCCGGGTACAACCGAGACGATATCGTAGACAATGTGCCCGATCCGTTCACAATATCATCTAGTATGTATGCACTATGTCATTGATGATGCGCGGAGTGCGCATTGTCAGCGATATCGTCTGTTGGACCTGCACAGGTCCAACGGGCGACATCACCAGTGATCATACCTCCCAACATGACACTCTCCAGGAGGGATACAATGCTCTGCTTCTGGGCGTTTCTCTTCATTTATGATTGCCGGCAACTGTAGTGAACAGATTAATCGATGAGAAAATAGGATTTTGGTTACATACTGGTAAATCCTTTTCTCGTAGTCCGTAGAGGATGCTGGGGTCCACATTAGTACCATGGGGTATAGACGGGTCCACCAGGAGCCATTGGCACTTTAAGAGTTTGAGAGTGTGGAATGGCTCCTCCCTCTATGCCCCTCCTACCAGACTCTAGAAACTGTGCCCGAGGAGACGACATACTTCAAGAGAAGGACTTAACACAGATAGTGGCGAGATTCATACCAGCTCACACATACAAGGCACCAAGACAAATAGCTTGAACTACTCAGCAACAGCTAAAACCTTACTTACCAAGTAACAAGACAGTACTCAACTAAAACGAAGTTGTACTGAACCAAATTACAGCAGGAAAACAAAGCTCTGGGCGGGTGCCCAGCATCCTCTATGGACGAGAAAAGGATTTACCGGTAGGTAACCAAAATCCTATTTTCTCTTACGTCCTAGAGGATGCTGGGGTCCACATTAGTACCATGGGGATGTACCAAAGCTCCCAGAACGGGAGGAAGAGCACGGAGGCTCCCGCAGAACTGATTGACTGAACTTCAGATCATCAGAGGCCAAAGTATCGAACTTGTAGAACTTTGCAAACGTGTTCAACCCAGACCAAGTTGCAGCTCGGCAAAGTTGCACTGCCGAGACACCCCGGGCAGCCGCCCAGGAAGACCCCACCTTACGAGTAAAGTGGGCCTTAACAGATTTTGGACACGGCAGACCTGCCGTAGAATAAGCGTGCCGGATAGCGAACCTAATCCAGCGAGAAATAGTCTGCTTAGTAGCAAGACACCCGATTTTCTTGGGATCATATAGGACAAACAGAGAGTCCGACTTCCTGTGACAAGAAGTTCTCTTCACATAAATCTTCAGAGCCCTCACGACATCCAAGGACTTTGAAGTAATTGAGGAGTCAGTAGCCACTGGCACCACAATAGGTTGCTTGATATGAAATGCCGACACAACCTTTGGAAGAAACTGCTGAGTCCGGAGCTCAGCTCTATCTTCATGGAAGATCAAGTAAGGGCTTTTGCATGATAAAGCCCCCAGCTCGGAGACACGTCTAGCAGAAGCTAAAGCCAACAAAGTGACCGCCTTCCACGTAAGAAATTTGAGCTCCACCTCCTGTAGAGGCTCAAACCAATCCGACTGGAGGAACTGCAACACCACGTTAAGGTCCCATGGCGCCGTAGGCGATACAAAGGGAGGTTGGATATGCAGAACTCCCTTCAAAAAGGTCTGAACCTCAGGGAGGGCAGCCAATTGCTTTTGAAAGAAAATGGATAGGGCTGAAATCTGGACCTTCACAGATCCCAACCTCAGACCCATATCCACTCCTGCTTGCAGGAAGAGGAGGAAACGTCCCAGTTGAAATTCCACTGCAGTAAACTTCTTGGACTCACACCAAGAAACATATTTCTTCCAAATACGATGGTAATGTTTTGAGGTTACCCCTTTCCTAGCCTGCATGAGGGTAGGAATAACCTTTTTCGGAATACCCTTCCGAGCAAGAATCAGGCGCTCAACTTCCATGCCGTCAAACATAGCCGCAGTAAGTCTTGATAGGCGAATGGCCCCTGCTTCAGCAGGTCCTCCCGAAGAGGAAGAGGCCTCGGCTCTTCTTGCAGTAGATTCAGAAGGTCCGCGTACCAAGCCCTTCTTGGCCAATCTGGGGCAATGAGGATCGCTTGAACCCTTGTTCTCCTTCTGAGCTTTAGGATTCTTGAGATGAGTGGGAGTGGTGGAAACACGTACACTGACTGGAACACCCACAGAGACACCAGGGCGTCCACTGCCACTGCCTGTGGGTCCCTCGACCTGGAACAATAAGGCCGAAGCGTCTTGTTGAGACGAGAGGCCATCATGTCTATTTGGGGCAATCCCCAAAGATCTGTTATTTCCCTGAAAACCTCCAGATGGAGTCCCCACTCTCCTGGATGGAGATCGTGTCTGCTGAGGAAGTCTGCTTCCCAGTTGTCTACTCCCGGAATGAAGATGGCTGACAGCGCCAACGCGTGTTTTTCCATCCAGAGGAGTATTCTTGTCACCTCTGACATTGCCGCTCTGCTCTTCGTTCCGCCCTGTCTGTTTATGTAAGCCACTGTTGTTACGTTGTCCGACTGCACTTGGATGGCCCGATTTCTCAGAAGAGGGGCCTCCTGAAGAAGACCGATGTAGACGGCTCTTAGTTCCAGGATGTTGATGGGCAGGCCGGCTTCCAGGCTTGACCACCGTCCTTGGAAGGTCACTCCTTGAGTGACTGCTCCCCAGCCCCGGAGGCTCGCATCCGTTGTTAGCAGGACCCAGTCCTGAATCCCGAACCTGCGGCCTTCTAGGAGGTAAGGCACCAGAGGAGAGAAATCCTTGCCCGTGGCGACAGACGAATTCTCTGATGCATGTGGAGGTGAGATCCCGACCACTTGTCCAGGAGATCCAGTTGGAAGGGCCGAGCGTGGAACCTCCCGTACTGGAGAGCCTCGTAGGAGGCCACCATCTTTCCCAATAGGCGAATGCATTGATGAACCGACACCCGGGGTGGCTTCAAGACATCCCGGACCATGGATTGGATCACCAACGCCTTGTCCCGTGGAAGAAACACCTGCTGCACTTCCATATCCAGGATCATTCCCAGAAATTACAATTTCTGGGTTGGTTCCAAATGTGACTTTGGAAAATTCAGAATCCACCCGTGACTCTGGAGCAGTCGCGTTGTGAGAACAATGGACTGCAGCAGCTTCTCCCTGGACGACGCCTTTATCAGGAGATCGTCCAGATAAGGAGTAGCATCATCATTTCCGCCATCACCTTGGTAAACACCCTCGGTGCTGTGGAGAGCCGAATGGCAGGGCCTGGAACGGAAAATGACAGTCCAGCAATGCGAAGCGGAGATAAGCCTGATGCGGCAGCCAAATCGGAATGTAAAGGTACGCATCCTTGATATCCAGTGATACCAGGAATTCCCCTTCTTCCAAACCTGATATCACAGCCCTGAGAGACTCCATCTTGAACTTGAACTCCTTAAGAAAGGGGTTCAACGATTTTAGGTTCAGAATGGGCCTGACGAATCATCCGGTTTCGGTACCACGAAAAGGTTCAAATAGTAACCCCTTGTCAGCATGTGAGGTGGTACCGGCACAATGACCTCCACCAGCTTTTGGACAGCGTCTTGAAGCACTGTGCTGTCCTCCAACAGAGTTGGTAAGCCCGACTTGAGACTTTGAAATTCCAGCCTGTATCCCTGAGACACAATGGGGTATATGCAATTGCGGTCGAATTGGATTCGGGGCATTTTCGACAAAAAAATCCTGTCGAATTGGATTCGACAATGCAATACAGTACTTTTCGTCAAAAAAAAACAGCCGTTTCATATTCGATTTTTTGCAATTCGACATTTTTCAAATTCGATATGTCTGCAATGGTAAAAATCCGTCTTTTTGACAAAAGTATATTCAATTGAAGAATGTCGATTCGACAGCAGTGCTTTTCGACAGTCATTTCGTCAATTTCATTCCGCCTCATTTTGCTGTCGTGATCTAATAAAAAAAATTAAAAACATGTTTTTTTTGTGTTTTTTTGATTGCTAATAGCATATCTATTTATATTAGAAGGGATTATCTACTTGGTTTGTCTATTTAGGAGCCACAAGTATTATTTAATATATTTTTTAAAAGAATATTATTATTTTTTTTACTGACTAAAATAATATGGAAAGATCAGAGCATGTTTTTCAGTGGGAATGGGACAAAAATTTCAGAAAAAAAAATGCGTGGGGTCCCCCCTCCTAAACATAACCAGCCTCGGGCTCTTTGAGCCGGTCCTGGTTGTAAAAATACGGGGGGGAAAAATGACATGGGATCCCCCATATTTTAACAACCAGCACCGGGCTCTGCGTCTGTTCCTGGTGCCAAAAATACGGGGGACAAAACACGTAGGGGTCCCCCGTATTTTTAACACCAGCACCGGGCTCCACAGAGAGATAATGCCACAGCCGGGGGACACTTTTATATCGGTCCCTACGGCCCTGGCATTAAATCACTAATTAGTCACCCCTGGCCAGGGTACCCTGGAGGAGTGGGGACTCCTTAAATCAAGCCCCCCCCCCCTCCAGCCACCCAAGGGCCAGGGGTGAAGCCCGAGGCTGTCCCCCCCATCCAAGGGCGGCGGATGGGGGGCTGATAGCCATGTGTCAGAAAAAAGAATATATTTTTTGTAGCAGAACTACAAGTCCTAGCAAGCCTCCCCCGCAAGCTGGTACTTGGAGAACCACAAGTACCAGCATGCGGGGGGGAAACTGGCCCGCTGGTACCTGTAGTTCTACTACAAAAAAATACCCAAATAAAAACAGTACACACACACCGTGACAGTATAACTTTATTACATACATGCACACCGACATACAGACATACTTACCTATGTTGACACGAAGTGTCGGTCCCCTTGTCCACGTAGGGTACCTGTAAATAAAATTATACCCACAACAATCCAGTGTAGATCGGTCCTCTTCTTTGTTTGTAATCCACGTACTTGGCAAAATAAAAAAACGGAAACCACAGACCACGCACTGAAAGGGGTCCCATGTTTACACATGGGACCCCTTTCCCCGACTGCCGGGACCCCCCGTGACTGCTGTCAAAGAGGGTCCCTTCAGCCAATCAGGGAGCGCCACGTCGTGGCACTCTCCTGATTGGCTGTGCGCGTCATAGCTGTCAGGTGGCGCACTCGAGATACACTGTAGCACATAGGCGCTCCATTGTATCCAATGGTGGGAACTTTGCGGTCAGCGGTTGACCCCGAGTAACCTCAACCGCTGTGGCATTATCTCTCTGACTAGTGGAGCCCGGTGCTGGTGTTAAAAATACGGGGGACCCCTACGTGTTTTGTCCCCCGTATTTTTGGCACCAGGACCGGACGTAGAGCCCGGTGCTCGTTGTTAAAAATGACATGGGGATCCCATGTCATTTTTCCCCCCATATTTTTACAACCAGGACCGGCTCAAAGAGCCCGAGGCTGGTTATGCTTAGGAGGGGGGACCCCACGCAATTTTTTTCAGGTTTTTTTTTTTTAACACTTTTGTGCCGTCCATGAAGTCGAATCCAGGACGCACACTATCGTCAATTGGTCCGTTTTTCGACAGCGGGACTGTCAAATCCGTTTTTTATTGAATATGTTGAATTCGGGTCCCGGCGGCCGGGATTCGACTGTCGAATTGTGTCGAATCCAAAAACGGTCGAATTCCAGCCGGAATTCAACCGCAATTGCATATACCCCAATATCTACTACCCAGGGATCCAGGCCGGACGATACCCAGAAATGACAGAACTGTCAGAGTCTCGCTCCCACAGGCCCCACCTTTTGGGCCGTCCCGTCCACCGTCATGCAGAGGACTTTGGGGTACCTGAAGCAGGCTTTTGTTCCTGGGAACCTGCAGCGGCAGGTTTCTTGGACTTAACCTTACCTCCCCTGCAGAAGGTATTGGAAGATCTGGCCTTTCTGGGCCTGTTAGGCTGAAAGGACTGCTGTGCAGCTGAGTAGAAGGATTTCTTCTGAGCACGTGCTGCTGAGGGAAGAATCGGAGACTTACCCGCTGTAGCGGTGGATATCCACGCGTCTAGAGCTTCCCCAAAGACAGCCTGACCTGTATAGGGTAGCGACTCCACACTTCTTCTGGATTCCGCGTCGGCCGGCCATTGGCGGAGCCACAGTCCCCGATGAGCTGAAACAGACATGGAAGAAATTCCCACAGCCATGGAACCCAGGTCTTTAATGGATTCTACCATAAAATCTGCAGAATCATGAATGTTGCGTAAATACAATGCAACGTCATCCCTATCCATCGTATCCAAATCCTCAATTAAGGCAGCCGACCACTTCACTATAGCCTTTGTAATCCATGCGCTAGCAATAGTGGGACGTAATATCGCCCCCGAAACATTGATTTCAGCGTATTATCAAATTTCCTATCTGACGACTCCTTTAAGGCGGTAGATCCCGGTACAGGTAAAACCACCTTTTTTGAGAGTCTGGACACAGATGCGTCAACAATAGGCGGGTTTTCTCAATTTTTCCTATCCTCCTCAGGAAAAGGAAAAGCCACCAGAATCCTCTTAGGGATCTGAAACTTCTTTTCAGGGTTTACCCATGCTTTTTCAAATATAGCATTCAGCTCTTTTGACGCAGGGAAGGTTAGCGAGGCTCTTTTATTCTCAGTGAAAAAAGCCGCCTCAACCTGCTCAGGTGTGGTATCATTAACATTCAACTCATCCCTGATAGCGAAATAACAAAAGATAGTGTTCTTAGCGCTGTGCTTGAAAACTCCCCAATGATCATATATTTCTCGAGTTCCTGGATATCCAACTTTTAGACAGACACTTACATTTGGGTTCTCACCCGTAGGCACTGAAAGGTTTCTTTATACACTCAGATGGAATCAATGCAGCCCGCCCGTCACCAGAAATGCACTTACATTAATATTCACTCTCGAGTTCCCATAAAGGTATCTTTCAGTAAGGATCCAGGTGCTTCCACACTGCTTTGATGTCCAAAAAGTTTTAATAAACACTTAAAACACTGGTAGATTTTCACCATACAGGTAGACCCATAAGCAGTACAGAGTGAAATGCCCTGCTCAATCCGGCTGCAGACATGGACTGGATGGAATAATAGCAGGAGCTCCAATGTCTCTGACTCTTCGGCTCTCCCTCTGGTCTGGTCAGTAGCGGCAGAAGCTATAAAGCGTTTCAAGGGACTAAAACTTTTTGGACATCAAAGCAGTGTGGAAGCACCTGGATCCTTACTGAAAGATACATTAATATTCACTCTCGAGTTCCCATAAAGGTAAGTGCATTTCGGGTGACGGGCAGGCTGCATTGATTCCATCTGAGTGTATAAAGAAACCTTTCAGTGCCTACGGGTGAGAACCCAAATGTAAGTGTCTGTCTAAAAGTTGGACATCCAGGCACTCGAGAACTATATGATCATTGGGTAGTTTTCAAGCACAGCGCTAAGAACACTATCTTTTGTTATTTCACCGTTTTGTGTGGGTTTCCAGGGGTGAGTCCCATTAGTGTTTCTAAGCTGCTCAGGTGCAAGGTAGCGCAGGTGTAGTACTTTCTCTGTATTCATCCCTGATAGCCTCTATCAGCAATTGTACCCCCCCTTGCAAGAGATGCGGACCCCCGCAACACATCCCCATTACCATCTGTAGTGTCAGAATCGGCATCCGAGTCGTCTTGTGTTAACTGCACAAGCGCACGTTTGTGGGGGTATATAGCAAGGTGACCCGAGGTACCAGACAAAGGCCATACAGCCAGAGAGGACTGCAATACCGGGGGTTGCAGATTCATTACTTGCAACCCTTAAATCGTAATGCAGCAGGTGTTTCCAATATGATGCGCAATTAACTTAGAGTGCAGCTAAGTCAAGTGTAAAAAGAGGTGTATCCCACACTTCGAAAGATATAGCAATGGAAAGGGAGTATTCACATATGACAATAGCGCTCACCAAGTGACATGTGGGAATAATTAAACAGCTAATGAAAATGCATTCACCCTTAGTAATGTTCCTTGTTGATGTAATGAATATAGGAAAAAGATTCACTTCGTTCCAGGGCATAGCATTCAGGTTTGAGCAGATGGATTCACAAACATCTGAAAGAAAATAGGTGCCTCGTTCCCCAAGATGTAAGGGTTTATGCAAGAGGCACCATTAAACGCAGACCATAGTGCAGTAGTTTTGTTAAAAGCACGCACAAATTTAATGCACAGATTAAACTTACAGGAAGCTAAAAAAACAAAGGCATGTCATAAAAGACTTCATGGGATAACACAGATGTTTATATCACCCAGCGATTTCTTGCAGCTACGGCAGATGGTATTGGAAAGTGTGCACAATCTCTCCAAGTGTCCAACAGCATGCAGGATGATGAAGGGTGAATGTGTCCAAATGTCCCAGGGTCAGTCAGAGTAAAAACAAGAAGCCACGCTTAACGCGTATCGGACGGTGTGTCCTTCATCAGAAGCGTGGTTTAGTGGCTCCAAATTGGTGTTTATATCTCATCCTGGTTAGGGGTCCCAGCTGTCTCCAATCGTTATCCGCTCATTGCGCTCCATCCAGCGCACATGCGCTATGACAACCGGAAACCGGAAGTCGTCGGTGCGTGTCACCTGCGTTCCACATACCCGGAAGTCCTCAAAGCGGCTTTACCCGATTAGGTACGTGGATATCCTTGCTGTCATCGTGCGTTTCACTGACCAGAAAACGCACAGCGGACCCAACATCCATTGATTCCCTTGTGCAGGGTTTTCATAGCAAATAAACCAAAAAGTCCAGGATCAGTATATATCCATATAAAATAAAGAATAAAAAATAGCAGCAATTACCAAGTTATAGATGTACATATGTAGATGGTAAGACAATTCAGAAAGTTTTTTTTAATAAAAAATTGAAGTAGAGCAAAGGGGATTAAGTCAGAAAACATTTTAATTCAAATTCACCGTTCAGACCACCTGGATGCAAGGTGCCTAAACGGTGTATTAATTTCATTTCTGTTTGAGAAAGTCTCTTATCCAAATCCCTTGTTCTCCACTTCTGTTGTACAACCTGTACACCCCAAAAATTCCTAAGGGCACCCACATTAGAATTGTGTACCCTTTTGAAATGTGATGAGACACTGTGTGATTCAAGACCTTTTCTGATATTATATACGTGCTCGGCCCACCTCACCTTGCCACTTCTTCCTGTTTTGCCGACATAGGCAAGGCCGCAAGAACATTCGAGCACGTATATAATATTTTTAGTATGACATGTGATGAAGTCCCGAATGGGATATACATGACCATTGACAGTATATTCCGTAAACTTCCTCACCGGAACCTTAACGGTCTTACACATTAGGCAGTCACCACAACGGTGAAAGCCTTTGGTCCTCACACTCTGTCTCAACTCCATATCAAGGCTACTCCTCACAAGTTGATTCTTGAGTGATTTGGCCTTCCTATAGATAAATATCGGTCTATCTGGCAACAAATCACCAATCACCACATCTTGTTTAAGGATGTTCCAGTTATTAACGAAAACCTTTTCTATACTTTTAAAGGAACTGCTATACTGGCTAACAAAGGCCCATTTGAATCTATCATCAGGGGTGGTAGATTTTTCTTTTGTAGCCAATAATTGGGATCTATCCACCTCATCAATCCTTGTTCTGGCAGACTCAAGGACTTTTGATGTATAGCCTTTTTGTGCTAACCGATCTGTAAGTTCGTCCATTTGTTGATTGCATGTTTCAATGTCAGAACAATTTCTTTTCACCCGTGTGAACTGACTGAATGGTATACCATCCAGCCAGTGCGCGTGGTGTTGACTCGTTCTGTCAATGAAACTGTTTGAGTCTGTTTTTTTCCTATATGTTTTTGAATGAACCTTACCATTTTGAATGTAAATGCTCAAATCAAGGAAAGACACCTCATTCTGGCTCTGCGTAAATGTGAATTTAATGTTCACATCATTAAGGTTGAGTCTCTGGCAAAATGTTTGAAGTAACTCAAACAGTTTCATTGACAGAACGAGTCAACACCACGCGCACTGGCTGGATGGTATACCATTCAGTCAGTTCACACGGGTGAAAAGAAATTGTTCTGACATTGAAACATGCAATCAACAAATGGACGAACTTACAGATCGGTTAGCACAAAAAGGCTATACATCAAAAGTCCTTGAGTCTGCCAGAACAAGGATTGATGAGGTGGATAGATCCCAATTATTGGCTACAAAAGAAAAATCTACCACCCCTGATGATAGATTCAAATGGGCCTTTGTTAGCCAGTATAGCAGTTCCTTTAAAAGTATAGAAAAGGTTTTCGTTAATAACTGGAACATCCTTAAACAAGATGTGGTGATTGGTGATTTGTTGCCAGATAGACCGATATTTATCTATAGGAAGGCCAAATCACTCAAGAATCAACTTGTGAGGAGTAGCCTTGATATGGAGTTGAGACAGAGTGTGAGGACCAAAGGCTTTCACCGTTGTGGTGACTGCCTAATGTGTAAGACCGTTAAGGTTCCGGTGAGGAAGTTTACGGAATATACTGTCAATGGTCATGTATATCCCATTCGGGACTTCATCACATGTCATACTAAAAATATTATATACGTGCTCGAATGTTCTTGCGGCCTTGCCTATGTCGGCAAAACAGGAAGAAGTGGCAAGGTGAGGTGGGCCGAGCACGTATATAATATCAGAAAAGGTCTTGAATCACACAGTGTCTCATCACATTTCAAAAGGGTACACAATTCTAATGTGGGTGCCCTTAGGAATTTTTGGGGTGTACAGGTTGTACAACAGAAGTGGAGAACAAGGGATTTGGATAAGAGACTTTCTCAAACAGAAATGAAATTAATACACCGTTTAGGCACCTTGCATCCAGGTGGTCTGAACGGTGAATTTGAATTAAAATGTTTTCTGACTTAATCCCCTTTGCTCTACTTCAATTTTTTATTAAAAAAAACTTTCTGAATTGTCTTACCATCTACATATGTACATCTATAACTTGGTAATTGCTGCTATTTTTTATTCTTTATTTTATATGGATATATACTGATCCTGGACTTTTTGGTTTATTTGCTATGAAAACCCTGCACAAGGGAATCAATGGATGTTGGGTCCGCTGTGCGTTTTCTGGTCAGTGAAACGCACGATGACAGCAAGGATATCCACGTACCTAATCGGGTAAAGCCGCTTTGAGGACTTCCGGGTATGTGGAACGCAGGTGACACGCACCGACGACTTCCGGTTTCCGGTTGTCATAGCGCATGTGCGCTGGATGGAGCGCAATGAGCGGATAACGATTGGAGACAGCTGGGACCCCTAACCAGGATGAGATATAAACACCAATTTGGAGCCACTAAACCACGCTTCTGATGAAGGACACACCGTCCGATACGCGTTAAGCGTGGCTTCTTGTTTTTACTCTGACTGACCCTGGGACATTTGGACACATTCACCCTTCATCATCCTGCATGCTGTTGGACACTTGGAGAGATTGTGCACACTTTCCAATACCATCTGCCGTAGCTGCAAGAAATCGCTGGGTGATATAAACATCTGTGTTATCCCATGAAGTCTTTTATGACATGCCTTTGTTTTTTTAGCTTCCTGTAAGTTTAATCTGTGCATTAAATTTGTGCGTGCTTTTAACAAAACTACTGCACTATGGTCTGCGTTTAATGGTGCCTCTTGCATAAACCCTTACATCTTGGGGAACGAGGCACCTATTTTCTTTCAGATGTTTGTGAATCCATCTGCTCAAACCTGAATGCTATGCCCTGGAACGAAGTGAATCTTTTTCCTATATTCATTACATCAACAAGGAACATTACTAAGGGTGAATGCATTTTCATTAGCTGTTTAATTATTCCCACATGTCACTTGGTGAGCGCTATTGTCATATGTGAATACTCCCTTTCCATTACTTGCAACCCTGTCAGAAATCTGAGAAATCAAAGTCTTGATAGAGGAAAACCACTCTGGTTCCCTTGCTGGAATCTGTGCTAAACCAGTGCAAACCTGATTACATGGAATGGGATCATCCTGGGAGGATAAATCCTCTGCAGCATATGACACTGTATCCCTGGACATTGGTGGTCACCTGTAGCAAACACTCCACACACACACAGGTGGGGGTAAGACAGAGATTCCCCCCCCCCCCCCCCCAAGAATGGCAAGAGAGAGACAGAGATTGGAGCCAACCCACACCAGCACTTTTTAGCAAGGAGAAACCCCTTATCAGCGCTGACTTGTGCTCCTTAATAGGACACAGTCAATATAACAGCCTCCCCTCCCTTCTACAACCCCGTGGTACCGTTATACAGTAAGCTGGAGTTGCTGTGGAGGGACCAGTATCTTCCCTTCAGCTCTGCATGCAGGAAAATGGCGCTGGAACGCTGCAGGGTCCGCTCTGAGAAGGAGCTCCGCCCCCTTAATGGCGCTGTCTTCCCGCTCTTCTGATGTTTAAACTGGCCTTAGGAGTTTTGCTGGCTGAGATCCCTGGACCCCAACAGGCTTGCTGACCAGTGTGTGGGGTAAGCGCTGGCCCAGGGCGCCCCTCACAGCGCCGCACTATGTGCCTCTGGTACCATCCAGGAGCGCGGTATCCCCATTTGCCGCCATCTTCACACCGGCCCCCCGCTTGCTATGGGGGTCGTTGACTAACTCACCACTCACTTCAGCTCTGTAAGGGGTCGGCGGCATGATGCTGGGGCGAGCGGTTCCCCTGTGGCGGAGACCAATCAGCCCCTCTGGAGCTCAGTGTCCAGTCAGCGGAGTCAGTGGCTCAGACCCCGCAGGGCGGACACTGCTCCCCCCCTTAGTCACACGCTGCAGGGAGGCTGTTGCCAGCAGCCTCCCTGTAAAATAATAAACTCTAAATTAAACTTTTCCAGGAAAGCTCAGGAGAGCTCCCCTAGCTGTGACCGGCTCCTCCGGGCACATTTTCTAAACTGAGTCTGGTAGGAGGGGCATAGAGCAGACTTGCCTACTCTCCCGGAATGGCCGGGAGGCTCCCGAAAACCGGGTGACCCTCCCGGCCCCCCGGAAGAGCAGGCAAGTCTCCCGATTACAGGGGTCCCCCCAAGCCCGGCCGCCCACTTAGCGAGTAAAGTGGGCGGTCCGGGCAGGCGATGACGCGATTCTTGTTGAATCGCGTCATCGTAGCCACGCCCCCTGCTGTATAATGCCATAATAGCGGCATTACACAGCGGGGGCGGGGCTTACACGGCACGATCCCCGTAGTCACGCCCCCGGCCCACCTCCGCCACGCCCCGGCCCGCCCCCTCTGCACACACATCGCAGCCCGCCCTCCTGCCGAACCGACCTGGCTGCTCTCTCCCGGAGAGAGGAGCAAAAAAGTCGGTAAGTATGGCATAGAGGGAGGAGCCAGCCCACACTCTCAAACTCTTAAAGTGCCAATGGCTCCTGGTGGACCATACTTACCTTCTCTCCCGGAAGCTGCGGGAGGCTCCCGTTTTTTGGGGTAGCCCCCCGCACCCCCGGAAGAGTGGGCAGGTCTCCCGCATCCTGCTCGCACCCTAGTGATGCGAGCAGGATGGAGAGATAACCTCCAGCATTCGCGGGTCCGTCGGGTGGAGAAGGGGTTAAAATGACGCAAATCTTCATGATGTCACCGTCCGGCCCCGCCCCCCGAAGACATCTGCAGCGCCTCCTCTCCGGGCTTCTCCCGGAGAGGAGAAATTAAATGTAGGTAAGTATGTGGTGGACCCGTCTATACCCCATGGTACTAATGTGGACCCCAGCATCCTCTAGGACATAAGAGAAAAGTGTTTCACCACAGGTGATGGCACTCATAATTAAGAGGGAAGTCCAGGAGCAGAGCATTGTGTCCCTCCTGGAGAGGGTCATGTTGGGAGGAATGCCAGTGAGGGCCATGCTGGCCCCCGCTTGTCGCTACCGGCATCGTTAAGCGTGTATGCATGAAATGAATATCACTAAAACCTGGACTGTTAAAAGTGTGCCTTGACTTCATTTCCCATGATCCTCTGATACAGACTGCTGTGAGAAGAGATTCTGGGAAATGTAGTCACAAAACTGGCAAGCTGTTGCTGCTGCTGCTTACTCACTCATCATCCAATTGGGTATCCGGACTCTGGGTCGACAGTGTCTAGGTCGACACCTATTGGTCGAGTGTCTATGTCGACACCAATTGGTCGAAAGTGAGTAGGGCGATACAGGAAATAGGTTGACACGGCCAATAGGTCGACATGAGTTTTTCACATTTTTTTCCTTCTGTTTTTTTTTTACTTTTTCATACTTTACGATCCACGTGGACTTCAATGGGGAACAGTAACCTGTGCCGAGCGCAGTGGTAGCAGAACGAGGCACCTTGCCCGAAGGGAGGGGACACGGTGCACAAATTGGGGTTCACGGTCACTTTACGAAGAAAACTACACCCAAAAAACATAAAAACCTCATGTCTACCTTTTTCCATGTCGACCTAATGGCAGTGTCGACATATTTCCTGTGTTGACCCATAGCTGTCGACCTAGTAATATGTGTCGACCTAGACTCTGTCGACCCTGAGTCCTACATCCAGCCAATTGACCATGCTGCCGCCTTGATTGTCAGTCTCTCAAACCAATGGGCTTGGAGGAGGTAGTGTGGCGTCTGCCAGGAAACAGACGAGGGCCGATGCCGGGAGTAACTCGCCGCACTGAGCACAGAGCTAATCCTCAGGGTAGACCAATAGATTATCTTGATTCACTTTACGGCAGTGCTATGTGGCCGAGCTCCAGGTTATGATAGAAGTGTCCGCGCTCGCTTTACGGCAGTATGCATTCCAGGCAATGACAGTTCTGCGACAGAAGCATCTGGAAACGTTGCTCGCCTTACGGCAGTGTGGCAGGGATGGCGTCCCCGTTTAGCGGAGTGTTGCAGCTGACCGATCTGGACGACTTTATCGGACCGTCACAGGTGAGCTATAGTGGGTGGGACACGCAGCACTAGGGGTAATTAGTAATGATGAGCTATAGTCCAGTCGTTGGCTGTAGGGATCACTGATCCCTATGAGCAACCTGCAATGCATGGTGGACAGTGTGCTCCTCTCATGCAGTATGTGTGTGTTTCCATCCCATGATCTATAACCCACTTCCTTAAAAATGCTGATATGTCTTAAAGGGCTAGTTAAGCATAGGGATTAATATGCTGAAGTTCATTGACCCTTTATTTACTACTGGTGTAAATACTAAATCAAATGGAAAATGTAAATTAATAAAGGGGGTCTGTCCTACAGGGCTGGTAGATTGATTTCTCCATTTGTTCTGGTTATGCATTGGGTATGGGTTACCGGCGGCCGGGATCCCGGCGGTCAGCATACTGAAGCCGGGATCGCAGTCGCCAGAATACCAGCAAGGGGGCGAGCGCAATTGAAGCCCTTTGCGGGCTCGCTGCGCTCGTCCCCCACTAGTGTGAATAACTCTGGACCTCCTGCCGACATTCTGGCGGTTGGGATCTAGGCGTTGGAATGCAGACCGCCAGGATGTCAGCTACATCCCCTGGCTACACCCTCTGTGATCTGTCACCCCTTTTTTGCTGACTTCAAAATCCCACGTTTTTGCATGTGAACGCGCAAAACCTAGGATTTTTCTCAGTGTAAACGCAAATGACATATGTCCCGGGAATTTGCCAGGTTGATAGACCTGGCAATTTCACTGGTCGCGGTGGAAAAGAGGTATTAGGGGGGAGTTCAATTCAGGGTGAAGGGAGCAAATTGCCGTTGACACGGTTTTATATGCCGGCAACTGTACTGCGTCCTGCACCATGCACCTGCCTGCCTGAATCCCAAATTCGCACAAAAGTGCACGCTACCCCATGGGGTAGCGAACAGGTTAGTGCGAGATTGGGCTGCCGTAAGTGCAGCTGTTGCCGAACTGATTCAGCCAGGCGGATGCCTGTAATTGAATTCCTCCCATATTTACCTGGAGTGGCCCCAGGAAGCCTACATAGATCGGTAAAAAGATACTCAGAGGTAATTATACACGCAATTTCACAAATACTGAAGATAAATGTGCAATTTGGGGGGTAATATTTTTTTATTTCAATGTGAAATGCAGAAGTGTAATATGATTATTGTTTGGTAGGACTGCATTAAGCCAGTTAAGGTTGAGAAGAAAATTGGAAAAGGAGCCGCTAAGATCCGAATTGAAGATGATGGAAGTTATTTCCAAATCAATCAGGTGAGATTAATGCTCAAATTAAACTTTTTCGGGTTCCTTTTCCCACAATAAATTGAATTGAAACAAGTGGTAGAAGAAAAATGGCATTAACCTTCTATGTACAGTAGCCGTCACATCTTGGATCTGGGGCCCAGAATAAAACTTTATAAACTGTGAACGTTTTTTTATTGCATACTTGAGAAGGGCCTATCAGAGGCAGCCATTTTGTGTGATGTACCAATATTCACGAGGATACAGCCTATCATATCGCCAGGAACCAGTGACCTCATTGCTTATTCTCATAAACGCTGGTTTCTCTCAGGATTTTCTGCTTCCAATATTTGTACAAAATGGACGCTTTGTAAAACATTGGAAATCCACTTTCACAAAGTCCTCATTGAGAGACTTGTCTTGCAGTGTGTGATAATTCCCATGCACCAACCATTTTAGTTCTGTCAATGTATCCAGTGTTATTTTGTTGCAGTATTTCAAATTGAACAAGCGTTACTGAATAGGAATCTGTATTTACCTTTCAGGATGGAGCGTCCCAGAAGTTGGAAAAAGCAAAAATTACCCTGAACGATTGCTTGGCCTGCAGCGGCTGTGTGACCTCCGCTGAAAGTATTCTTATCACACAACAGAGCCACGAGGAGCTGTACAAGATACTGGCGGAGAACAAAGTATGTTTTTATATTTTTCAGCTTTTTAAAAAAAAAATTTCAAACTTGTCATTTTAGGAGTGTATTTTGCACTGGGCGAGTGAATGTTTTTTTTTTGGGGGGGTTTCATATATTAATTACCCATATTATGTTTTGTTTATTGACATTTTCTTTATTTTACGTTCAGTCGGGTGATTTAGAACATAGTTAGTCTTTCTGTATGGACACACTGTAGTAGTATTGAGAGTGTGTTTCAACTACAACTCGAGAGGGCCATTGGTAAAAAGTGTTGCCGGAGCGGAGTAACCTCCTCATTTCTGCGTCAGCCTGGTGATATCATGACTACTGAACCTATTAGTGTTCTGGAAAGACTGCACTGATCGTACGCTGAGTCCTGTATTCTCAGAGGATCTCTCCGTCACATAGTCACCATGCGTTTTCTGTTATTGCTTCCTCCCCAGACATTGGACCCGTCTCAGGGCAAGCTGGTTGTGGTGTCTGTCTCTCCTCAGTCCCGGGCTTCTCTCGCTGCAAAGTATAACCTTAATATCCAGGAGACCGCTCAGAAGCTGACGGCGTTCTTCAAGCAGTTGGGTGAGGAGCATAAGCTACAAAGCTGTCATGATCTGCTGCTGCTTCCTGATATTCCCACATTGTCACTCCGTTATTTCTGGGTGCATATATATTATATTCTCTCTAGGGGACTCATTTGGAGTTAGGAGTAAACCCTATAGCTAGAAGATGCAATTTTGGTTCTTGGCAAAACTAAGTGGAGCTACAAGGGGGAGGCATGAACGTGCGGACAGATTTGGTGTTGGGGGGGGGGGGGGGTTTTCTAGGCACATACTGTACTGATGGATATATCACAGGTTATATAATTGTTATTATACCTCCTACATTTTTTTTGTTTTTAGGGGTGCACTATGTGTTTGACACTAGTTTCTCCCGGAACTTCAGCCTGCTAGAGAGTCAGCGAGAGTTTATACGCCGCTATAAGAGGCAGAAGGAGGAGAAGACGGCTCTCCCTATGTTGGCCTCGGCCTGCCCAGGTACAGCCTGCAGGTGCTGCGGAACCTGGCGATACTGTTTTACTGTGGCATGTATTCAGTAGGCTGTCCGTATACAGCTGCTTCCTGTACACCGATGATCCAGTATTGTACAGTGCTCTCTGCAGGACAATTAGATGACCTAGGGGTGAATGTATTATACACACATGAAGCAGCCAGGGAGCTACATCGACGAGATGTATTATCTTGTCTGCGGGAGCGTGGGAGTGAACCCCCCCCCCCCCCCCCCCCCCCCCTTCCCTCCGGCGATCGCTGCTGGAGCACACTGTTGATGCGCTGTGCCTCTCTCCCCGGCCGGCTCCACTGGGCGTGCTTGAGATCTCGCTACTCTCGCGAGATCAAACATGCAGCCCAGAGCCAACAGCCGCTGCAGCCAGGGACATAGCTGTCCCTGGCTGCGGTTTATGTGCAAAACACCTGCAGCTTTTGAAATCCATAGCTGCAGGTGTCGCACGATCAGTGCCACTGACCGCTCATACCGTGCCCTGCACATCGGCCTGCTATCTGTTAGATCTCAGCAGCGATATGGACGGGAGTGCATAGTGCCGCTGTCATACATGCGGGAGAAGCGGTATCAGTGCACAGAACACACGCTGATACCACTTCTTTCTTATATTGATGCTTCTTACATCTGCCCCCTTATTTTTACTGACATATCTTAAAAAAAGTGCCTCTACAGACTGCAATGAGGTTGCCTCCTGGACACAGGACTGGCAGCCATTTTGCTGACTGATCAATACATATTTAGGAGAATGCAGACAGTAGAGTCACCAGGAACTGGGACGTCACTGAGGCTCCTCCTTCTCCATATTTCGGGAACCTGACTGTCACTTCTGTTGATGTCTCTATGTATAGATGCCAGGATCTCCTTATGTATGTAGTAATCATAAAGTGTGTCGCTTCACATACACACAGCTTGCGCCATTGTTCTGAGCCGCACAAACAGATGGAGCCATGCTAGTTGTGGCTCCGTCTGTGACTAGGCGCGCCCGCACACCGATGATCCAGCATGAATTGAATGGAGAGCGTCTCTGTCCGCGCGCCCGGACCGAGACGCTCAGAATGGGAGCGTCTCTGTTCGTGACTAGGCGGACGGATCGCCTAGTCACGCCGGGAGTGCACACCTGCGATAAAGCCGCCTCAGATGAGCGTGGCTCCATCTGTTTCTAATGGCCCCTACACATTTAACGAGGTGCCTAATGGCCGATACGGTGGACAGACGACCTGGCGTGGGGGGATGGGGTGACGGGGAAAGTGAAGTTTATGACGTCACCTGGCCCCATAGCCCTGCATGCTAATATGGACGATATTGTCCATATTGGCTTGCAGGTATAAACGAGTTGGCACCGACGATAAATGACCGCGGGCCAGCGCATCGTTCATCGTTGGTGCCTACACACTGAAAGATATGAACAATTTCTGGTTCATTTCTGAACGAGATTGTTCATATTGGCCGCACACATAGTCAAGTGTGTAGGGCCCATAATACAGATGGGTCCACGGTTATCTTGGCTAGTTTGCTGCGCCTAGGCACAACATGGTTTATTAACATAAACCCTTCATCTATTGTTCTCAGCTGCAATACAATACATCAGAGGATTAAGTCATTACAGCAGGGGATTAAGTCCGACTGCCCAGTCTCAGTTAACCCTATCAAAGGTCAAGATAAACATGGACCCATCTGTACTTGCGGACCCTCTCACTTCAGGAGTCATATATAGGGGCCTACACCAGCAAGAGCAGCACAGAATTGGCGTACCAGGATAACGCCTACCCTGAGCTGCACATTTACTTAGAGCTACAGAAACAGCTGACGTGTTATGTAGGCGCATTTTATACAACGCTTGCCGTGCAAGTACTTACAGTACATTACAGCAGCATTTAGTGCTGAGATGCGCCCCAGCATAATGTAACTGAGTATGGGCAGATGTATTTATCTTCTGTCTGATATAAAAACGATAATGTGATTGTATGTAACATTCGTATGTTTCACTGTGTTCTAGTTCAGGTTATCCTTACCAGGTAGGAAGACCTCGTGGAGACACAGCTGACACAGTCCTGTTGAGCCTCTAGTGACTGATATTCTCTTACAGGCTGGATTTGTTATGCAGAGAAAACCCACGGCTCTTTTATCATCCCATACATCAGCGTCACCAAGTCCCCACAGCAAGCAATGGGATGGCTGGTCAAGAACCACTTAGCACAGGAAAAGGTGAAGCGTACGGTAGATGTCACCTGCTTATAGTGTAGGCAGCCATTTTGTGGAGGAACCACGGTGAAGGAGGTGCAAACCCTGCATGTGCCTTATGCACAGATTATCTCCGGCACCAGGGATGTCACTAATCCTAGTGACCTTGCTATCACAACATGGCTTCCTCCACTCTTATGTTGGGGGAGGGCTCACTGTAATATTTAGGTGACATGGCCCCCTACTCATAATCCACCCCTTCTCTCTCCTTCATGTACTGATCAATGCAGAGCTTGAAGCCAAACCAGATTTACCATGTGACGGTGATGCCGTGTTATGACAAGAAGCTGGAGGCATCCAGACCGGACTTCTTTAACCAGGAGTACGAGACACGAGACGTGGACTGTGTCATTACCACAGGTGGGTTCGCACTTCTTCTAACCATAAAATGATTATCGTGTTAGTGTTGTGCTAATAGACACTTATTATAGGAGAAGTATTGCGGATGTTGGAGCAAGAGGGAATATCGTTATCAGATGTGAATCCCTGTCCCCTGGATACGCAGTGAGTATGATTAAAAAAATAAAAATAATGCACCCACTATAGCAAAAAATGAAAAGCATAGTAGCGCCACCTAGTGACACAAGTGTGTTCCTCCACCATTGTTATTCATGAGCTCTGGAGATCTGATGGGTTTGCACAGGTATTGTGTACATACAGTAGGCCAGTGTACATAGGCCAGTACTAGTTTACTAATATGACCTTGTTTTAATAACGATAATGTTATGTAAATATAGTATATTTTATGGGTGTGCCGAGAATATATGTGACCTCTTGTACAATACAGGGTGATTCAAAAGATGCAGTACACCCTTTTGTTTCAAAAACTGTGCAGGAAATGGGAAAACTGAATACTCCAGTAAGGTGGGCTATCTTTTAGGGTATGTACCGGACATGGGCGCCATCTTGAAATCGGCCATCTTGAATCTAAGTCAGTTGTCCCATTTTCTGCACAGTTTTTGAAACAAAAGGGTGTACTGCGACTTTGACAAGGGTACACTGCGACTTTTGAATCACCCTGTATATCCTTATATGGTGAATAGTGATGTCCGTGCGTGTATTTGGAGGGCAGCCAAGGGACTTGTGTCACTATTCATACTGAAAATGTATCTGAAGCAGTGTCATAAGGGGTTAACATTGGAATCAGTCGTAGAACTTGCAGTAAAATAAACCAACCAATCAAATACTTATTTTCTTTGTTTAACTTGCAGTAGACAGAAAAGAGCTGATTTATTGGCTACTGTGCCAATTTGGTGCAGATTTTGTTCGGAAATAAGCCCTAGGGCTAACTTTACCTAGTGGTGCTTTACAAAGTCTTCAGCGATATTTAAAGGGACAATAATATTCAAACAAAGCCAGAAGTACTCTGTATTTAATGTTGTATCCCTTTAAAATCCAGTGTTTTGAAATCACCAAAGATTTACCTTTGAAGAGCACTGCTTAGTAAATTCAGCCCCTAGTGAAGGTAAAACACACCTAGGGGTAGATTTACTAAAGCTTCTAGAACAGACAAGTGGTAGAGTTGCCAGTAGCAACCTATCAGATTCTGTCATTTTCTAGAATGCAGTAGAGAAATGACAGCTAGAATCTGATTGGTCGCTATAGGCCACTCCTACTCATCTGTCTTAGAAGCTTTAGTAAATCTACCCCTAGACACAGTGATCAGTGTATACCAGCAAAAGTTAATTTGTGTTCCCTAATGCACACTGAGTGAAAAGTAATACTACATAATAATCAGATAATACGGAGAACTTAGTTGCGTATATTTGAAGGCCCTGTTTAGAATTGAATCTTGTAATACAGGTTGAGTATCCCTTATCCAGAATTCAAAATCCCACATTTTTGGGTCCCCTACTGAGATAATGACATATATATGATATTATGTGTATATATAGATATATAATATAATATGTGTCATTATCTCAGTAGGGGACCCAAAAATGTGGGATTTTGAATAAGGGATACTCAACCTGTATGAGGATAAATGTTACCTCTACTCTAATGTGAGGAGACTTCGTAACGTCTGAGTTCCAGGCCTCGTATTTACTGTAATGTATTTTTTTGGTAACTTCTAATACCCTTATATGTTACAGTAGGGAGTACAATTACTCCCATTCTAATGTAGTGCAAATACATTTTATAAAGTCTCTGTATAAATAGGGACTTGTGATGTCACCACTACACCGGCCTTTGGCTTCCTGTGGTCAGAGGACTACTGTCTTACTGCCTATACAATAATAATACGCACTAGGGATACATTGTACTATATATTTACACAAATAAAACGTAAATATAGTTATATCAGGGAAGATTAGGCATCATCAAGAATTTACTACTTTTACAGTGCATCAGGAATAAATATTGTTTCTCTTATGTCCATACCAAAGGCTTTCTTATTTTTTTTTTCGTTTTAGCACGTTAGAATAAACAGGTGGTAACGGCCCATGGCCGAGCCACATTTACAAAAACTGTATTAAATGTACATCTTTAGTAAGCAAACTCTGACAAAACATAAACCCCACACAACAGGGGCCACGCTAGGCTGGCCAGTTAGGATTAGGAACTTTGGGGGTCATTCCGAGTTGCTCGCTAGCTACTTTTAGCAGCCGTGCAAACACATAGTCGCCGCCCACGGGGGAGTGTATTTTTGCTTTGCAAGTGTGCGAATGCGTGTGCAGCCGAGCGGGACGAAAAAGTTTTTTGCCGTTTCTGAGTAGCTCTGGACTTAGCCCTTGCGATCACTTCAGTCTTTTTGGTCCCGGAATTGATGTCAGACACCCGCCCTGCAAACGCTTGGACACGCCTGCGTTTTTCCAAACACTCCCTGAAAACGGTCAGTTGCCACCCATAAACGCCCTCTTCCTGTCAATCTCCTTGCGATCGGCTATGCGAATGGATTCTTCGTTAAATCCATCGCCCAGCAACAATCCGCTTTGTAGCCGTGTGACGCGCGTGCACATTGTGGTGCATACACATGCGCAGTAGTAACCTGTTCGCTGCGCTGCAAAAAACGGCAGCGAGCGGTCAACTCGGAATGACCCCCTTTATGCTATATAATAAAAGGCTTCTCACCTCTATGGGGGGAATGCCAGTGTTTTGCGCGCCGGTGGCCACTAGATGGTGCCCAATGGAGAAATTCAAGTGTTGCTCTGTCCTGCCGTGCACAGCCGCTGGCGCTGACATTACTCTTATGATGTTCTGTCATTTTGACGGACTGGTAATTAGTATAACAATAAGAAATACTTATAGGACTAAATATAAGTATACGTTTCCCGGTGGAATGACATGACTAGTGCATGTACATGTTTTCACTCGCTGACATCAGAACTTCAGGGGTATAGTTACTAAAGTGATGCTTTTTAGAAGTGGGGATGTTGCCCATAGCAACTAATCAGATTTTAGCTATTCTCTTCTAGAAGGTGCTAGATAAGTGATAAGTAGAATCTGGTTGCTACGGGCAACCTCTCCACTTCTAAAACCCCCACATTAGTAGATATACCCCTCTGTGGTAGTAAAAGCTGCATGAGTCATAGGGCCCATCTTTACAGGAGTCGGCAAAGCAGAATGCCGACGGGAACTTGTGGGCACTTAGGTCCTCCGACAGTCTTTTTATCTCTCCAGTTTACCATTGTGCTTCTAATCAGGATGCAAGACTGGGATATTGCTGGAATGGTTCTGGGAACTTGAGAGGACCTCATCTAACAGATTGTCCCAGATCTCAGAACTATTGTGCAAGTGTGATGGTGGAGTATGATGGTGGCCTTACAGCGATGACCCGCCTCTATCACCTTCTTTATGTCTGGGGTACACCTGCCAGACTACAGTAGGATCAGTGACCTGCACCGTTCTAAGCACCCAACTCTCCCATTATAACAAGCCCAGGAAGAAACCAATCAAACCTACGGGACAAACGAAAATGACAAGCGGCTGTCTGTAGTAATTTGTGACCCGTCAGGTTTTTGCTGTTGCCAGTATAGCTGTGATCTGTGGTGTGCACTGTTATGTGATGGTTCTGCTGTTGGATGTGTCTCTGCGCAGGTTCAGCAGCGTGCTTGGCGAGGAGCCGCTGGGACACGAAGGCGGGGGATCCGGCGGATATCTGGAGCATGTGTTCAAATATGCAGCACAAGAATTGTTTGGAATCCATGTGAATGACATCAAATACAAGACCTTAAAGTAAGATGGTTTGTCATTGCATGTCCGGCGTACGGTGTCCTTTATTTACCAGGGAGATATCATCATTTATTCATATTCAGCTGGTCCCTAAAACCCTGCGTATCCTGTACCTGTATCCTGGTCATGACGTGGTTTATTTTCTTCCCATTCACTATTCAGTCATCACATGACCAGGAGGAAATCTCCATCGTTAAGGTCAATGTTGTGATATGAATAATTTCCCCTGTCTGTTTGTTGGGAAGATCTGACATCGCTTGTTCTGTTTGATAGCTGAAGCTGGGAGAGGTATTTCTCTTGCTTAAGCTGTTCTCCCATCATGCCAGAGAGTCATGGATAAAGCTTAGCAGAAGGCCACAGACAACTGCTGCTGTCTTATGTATTGGCCCCCACACATCTGAGATGTATTGGGGTAATCCCCTGACAGCCGGTTCGGGGGATTTGGAATATTTGAACAAGTTTAAAAATCCTGATTCCCCGATCATGGAATTGGACATTTTTAACATGTTTAATTTCATTGCTGAATTGCCATTCATCGATGACCGCCTATCAGCGGATCAGATCAGCAGGGTCGGGGGATCGCAGGTGTCATCACGGGGTTAGTGTAGGGGCTGGAGACTGGACTAAAGGGCAGAACAAGGGGCCCGCACCTGGCTCACAGCAGCATATTCTCGGGGCCAGACGAGAGGCAGTATCCCCTGACCATCGGCTTGTGTAGGCTGAGTTTTGTTTGTTGAAACGGAGACAGCTTTAATTCCGTCTCTACCGTGAGTGGGCGTGGTTATCATAGCCCCGCCCCCTCACAGACATAATGCCGTGCTGTACGGGGGGAAGGGGGTGTGGCCTAATTTAGTGAAATGCCTGCCTCCATCAGAGACCTGCTACTATAACAGGTAGGGTTCTCCCCCCCCTCTCTCCCTCTCCCTCTCCCTCTCCCTCTCTCTCTCTCTCTCTCTCTCTCTCTCTCTCTCTCTCTCTCTCTCTCTCTCTCTCTCTCTCTCTCTCTCTCTCTCTTCCCCCCCCTCTCTCTCTCACGCGTATGCACAGGGCCGCCATCAAAATGGGCAGTGAGGAGAATGCCGGCAGGCGGCTGTGCGCAACGAAGCTGTGCTCTCCATGCTGCGGGCTCGCTGCACTCTCCACAGGTTCTATTTCCACTCTGTGGGTGTCGTCATTCTGGCGGTCGGGATCTCGGCGTCTGTATTCTGACCGCCGGGATCCTGACTACATCCTGTCACAGTGAATGGGCCATGATATCTGTGCTCCACCCCTGTTGGCCATGGCAGCACATACACTGCCCAATGTGGCCGATTTCCAACTGAGAAAATATCACATCACATCAGCCAGATAATTGTAGCATGTGTGCCCAGCTTACTGTGTGAGTGGCTCCATCTTGGGATTGATGTGGATTCCAGGGTGGTAGCAGTGACGGCCATAATATACTGTAAATAAGAATATAATGTAGTAGTTCCCCGCCACACTTCCAGCTGATAGGAAAACCTATTTATAGATGCACAATGGTGGTTTGCCTTTTACTCTGTCCAGGAACAAGGACTTCCAGGAGGTGACGCTGGAAAGGGATGGGGAGGTATTACTGCAGTTTGCACTGGCGTATGGTTTCCGGAACATCCAGAACCTGGTGCAGAAACTGAAAAGAGGACGCAGCTCCTATCACTATGTCGAGGTGATGGCCTGTCCTTCAGGTAACTCATTTCTATTAGCTCTTTTTACTTGAAACAAATGGCACCAGCTCAAATTGTGTTTTTTTTTATTTTTTTTAAATCATGTGTATTTTATTGATTTTCATATGAATAGACAAACAAAAATGACAACATACAGAGGACATTAAGAGCAGTGATCAGGCAAATAACACATGCATTCCCAATGACAAAGCATAACAAGTAGAGAAGCGTACATGGAGGAGGGGCTTTAAAGAAAATATGTCCAGGATCGGCCGGCATCTCGCACCTCCAGCAAACTAGAACCCTTTTATGCCCCCAAGTGTAATGATTTGCATCTCCATAATGTTTCTCCGCCACCCTGAAGAGTGGTGGTGATGCAAGAAGGATCCATGGTTTCGTGCTGCTGTTTCCATATCCTCACCCTACCATCTATGTGGCGTCATTGAAAACGTGATTAATCTGACCATGTGACGTGTTTCAAATCATTTCCTGTCCAATTCCTGTGTTCCTGAGCAAACTGGAGGTGATGCACCCTGTGAACGGACGGTTCCGTACGAAAGCCCTCGCCGCCTCGCGTCCCGCCCCAGTCACAGAATGGCGTTTAGGTCACACGGGACCTGGCCAATTAGGGGATTCCCGCTTGCCGTCAGTAACCGCCTGTTACTGACTCTACCCACTGCGTAGTGGGCGGGTACTATGCTGCCGCCACCAGACTCCTCTTTGCCGTGGCGTCTGGAACCACGATTCTGCTCTGTATGCGTCGACCTGCTGTCTTACCACCCCTGTGTGGTGTTGACAAATCCCCACTAGTTGTTTGCCCAAGCAAGGCACGGTAGCAGGCGGAAGGTGGAGCTTGGAGATGCTGGGTGTACCCAAAACAGCCTGAAGAACGGAGCTATGTTTGGCATAGCTCTGCAGGTCACAAGATGAAGCAGTCGTCTTGAGGCAGAAAATTTTTATTTATCCAAATCGTTCTAAAGAGAACTCTTCCCTATTGCTAGGGGAAACAGCATACAGCAATATATTCACAGCAGAAAGTAGTTGGTATAATACCTCTTTACACAGGGCAGTAGCCCTCCTTTTATCTTACGCCAATACATATACCACAGGGGGTAGTCTCACCCTGAGTTTTTTCCATCCAATCAGGATATCTTACAAAATATAAATAAATAAATTAAATTTTAAAAAGGATATAACTGCAAAAAAGCAATTTCCTCCTTCCTGTCACACACAACGTTTGGTGTCATTTAAACTGCATCCTTTACCACCTGGCAGTTTACAATTCGCCTTTGATACATTTATCACATGGCTTCAAAATACGGGTTGCATTTGATTTCTCATACAAATGTTCCTGTCTCTTTCACATTTCCATGCAAACCCAGTTTTGGCTTATCACACAATAGGAGATGCTGGAAGCCCCTACAGAAAATGTTTGCCCACCAAAAGGACTGCTAATCGACACCTATCCCCTGCTGGAGCTAGGACAATTAACATATGACTTGCTATGTACAAGTTGCTGAAGAACAATTGTCAAATTAGAATCAAAATAACTCATACTTTTCTCATAAGTGCTTTGTCCATGCAGTTCTCTAACTGTGCAGTCCATCTTTCTCCAACTGTGCACTGCGCAGTGATATAACATATAACACATTATTAAACATGCATTTATAGAACATGGCATCAAGCGCCAATTCGTCTATTTAAACATGGCGCTGGGGATGGAGGGTTAACCCCTTACGTGCCATGGCTGCCATTGTCCATGTGGCTGACGGGGTTTCCGGCTACACACCCTGTTTGCAACAGATATCAATGGCGTATGGACAGGCCTTCTGCTGCTGTAGCCTGTGTGTACTGTTCATTGAGAGGCCATCTGAATTGGTGTCTGAATCAAACTATCCACACTGTTGTTCATCTGTGGGGCTGAACAAGTTTGCCCACACTCTCTAATCCGCTTGAGCATCCAGTAGCAATTTATGACCACAGGCCTTGCGCTCAGACCCAGTTTTTTTTTTATCATGTATAAATAGAATAGCAGCGCTTGTGGGAACAGGGGTATAACATTCAATAATAATTGATTAAATGCAGAGAGAGACGGAAATACCCAATTACTTTTTTTAATAAAAAAATCATCAATACATAAATTCAATTGCGCTGAATAAATGTATAAAATATATAGTACATAGGTAGAGATCAATATAAAAACACCTGTAATGACATGGTTATGTACTGCCGCAAACTAGAAGAATGGATATCAACTCCGGGGGATGAAAAGGTTAATAGCAAGTCATGATCAGAGGGATCTCCTCCCACTACTTTGGACCTGCCTCAGCCACTCCGTGGGCCTCATGGTTAGCGCAGTTTCCACCTCGCTCACCGCTGACTTGAAAGGTTGGGTGTGCAGGACATTGGGGACCGTCCGGTGGCGTATATGTGGTGCATCGGCTGACTACAAGGTGTCTTTAACCTCCAGGAATACACTGCAGACTTATGACTTAACCCAAGGACGCTCGGGCTCCACCAGCCACCTGGGAGGTAATTCAATCACTTGCACATTGTTACACCAGCCGCCAGCTTCGGCCCCGTGTGCCAACATCGACTGTGATCAGCTACAATTTCAACCTGTGTTTATGGGCACATTGTGATTGACATCCCTAAGAATGGACTACAGTCTTTGCTACAAATAGCTACACGTTTGTACAGTCGTTACATTTATACAGTTCAAAGCAACTGTCATTACATGAATTTAAACATCTCGGCTGAATTGCAACATTCTCAGTAGAGACTCACTGCTATACTATTTTAGCTTTAAATGAAGGAGATCCGCCTCATCAGGACTGGTTATTAACCTTTTCATCCCCAGGAGTTGATTTCCATTCTTCTAGTTTGCGGCAGTACATATTCATCTCATTACAGGTGTTTTTATATTGATCTCTACCGATGTACTATATATTTCATAAATTTATTGTGTAATTGAATTTATTTATTGATGATTTTATATTAAAAAAAAAAAAGTAATTGGGTATTTCCGGCTCTCTCTACATTTAATCATTTATAATTCAATGTTATACCCCTGTTTCCATAAGCGCTGCTGTTCTATTTATACTTTATCTTTATGACGTTTAAAGGCTTTGCATGGATCCTTTTATAGCGGATAAGGGATCAGTGTTCTAACCATTCTTCATACTAAACGGTGCTTCAGTTAGTGTGGTTTTACCAGTTATTGATCAGCTGGCCTGCTCTGGGTACTCTGTAACAACTGCCGACCTTGTACAATTCACCGGTGCATTCGTTTTGCTAATGCCCGCACCGCTGCTGCGTTCAAAGCCCGTCGGATCTCATAGTCTACCCATTATTTGATAAGTGATGCACGTCATTAGCCTCTACGTATCTTCACTTTCAGTCCTTGAACAGACTCTGACATCCTACGTCGGCATTATCCGTGCAGTAGCTCCTTTGCATAAAGTCGCCTGGTGGTTATAATAATTTTGCGGCTCAGTGTGTGTAGCCTTGGTTTCTGACAAAGACAAATCTGTGCTTAGCAGTAAACAAACTTTCATTGTTTATCTTTCTTTCCTGTGCATTGAGGTTGTTTCTCTGTTTTTTTAGGCTGTTTGAATGGCGGCGGACAGATCCGCGCAGAAGGAGAGGCTGGCAAGGACTTGCTCCACAGGGTTGAGCAGCTGTACGCCTCTGTGAGGTGTGAGCCACCAGAGCGGGATGACCGAGTGAAGGAACTGTATGATCAATGGCTAGGGGGCAGAGACGGTGCCCAGGTGGTGGAGGCCTTACACACACAATACCACGCCGTGGAGAAAATCTCTTCTGGACTCGGTATTAAATGGTGATCGGTGGACAGAAGTCTGCATTATACAAATGCGTTCTATGCGCTGCTTCTGGGAAGCTGTGAGGACAAGTGACATCACCGTGCTTCTCAACATCTGTCCTTCATATCCATGATCTGCTGACCACGTCCCGTGCTAAGATCTCACACCTGTATCCTGATAGGCCTCACCCTCTGTGCACACGCCAAGCCATGACTGTACTGGGAAGCCATAGGCAATTGGGAGCTGTGCTTATTATACCTAGGCTTGCCATAATATCCCTTTAATCCGGGAAACCTATGATTTACACAGGTTCCATGGCTGGCTCTGTTTTTACTCAGCCAAGTGTTAATCATAGGTATCACGTATTAGAGGGCTATTACGGCAAGCCTGATTATACCGATAAAAATTCCAAAAAGCCTCTTATGATCCGCTTCTCTCATCTCTCCCTCATTGGGAGGTCCAGAATAAAGGCGGACGAATGAGAAGATGCTCCTGCGCGCATTGCCTTATTTTATTCTGATTAGTTGCTGTATGGGTATGCGGTTAGCATACCTCTTGTCGGGATCCCGGCTGTCACAATTCCAATGCCGGGATTCCGACAGGGGTACCATACCGCCGCCGATATACCGGCGAGTTAGGCGATTCCCCCTCTATGGGTGTCCACGACACCCATAGAGGGAGAAAAAACCTGTGGTGAGCCTAGCTTCGTTGCGCTCTCCCCCTTTCCGGCACTCTACCGCTCGGGATGACAAAATCGGGATAGAAAGAATACTATATAGCTTTATTGGGTGGAAAGAGAAACTCTGAGGTAAGAATATTGCATTATTTAGTGTTGGTGTCTCTTCGTGTCTTGGTATATATAAAATATATGTATATACAATCTAATCTGTGACAGCAGGAACCAGTGTTATAGCTTCATTCAGTAACACATATGACGTCCGGTTCATGTGCAGTGAGACAATTGCTCGCGGGAGGGACAGCTGCACTATAGTATTGCTGTTCTAGCTCTGACTTACTGGAAAGGTTGTAATGTATTTATAGAAAAAATATATATATGTTTTACAATCCCGTTGCGCAAAATTTGTATACATATATTTAATTTATGAACACGTTTGATTCTTGGTATAATATAAAGGGGTGAATCAATGGCAGTTTAAGAGAGGAGCGGGCCTGTGTCCAGGCTGTTTGGACCCTTTCCTCTCCAGCAGCAGCACTACTGTAGACTCAGGCAGCTGGCTGTGTACCAGTCTACTGTGCATGTGCAGGGCTCTTGGAACATGGCGCCAGTGCCTTGTTCGCCGGGACATCTCTGTTACACATGTGCAAATCACTGGGAAAATGGCCGCCGCTCAATTTTCCCAGTGATTTCTGTCTGCGGCGCCGGCCACAGCAGGACTCAAGAGTGGTAAGCATAATTACATGGGTACAGGGTGTTCAGTGTGGACCCGCTAGGAGCCCATGTGCACCGCACTCCTTGCACCCCTTATCGACATGCCAATTGTGTGAACCTTAAAATGATCATATTGAATTGAATTATATTCTATTGTGTTGGTCATTAAATCTTGTTTTTGTTGCATTGATCTCCATCTGCCTTAAAGTACACACATACCTTATACACAATGGAACCCATATACGAAGTTTGATACAAAACCATTTTGATGCATGCATCTTGGGTTTTGCGAATAAGCCCAGATTTCGATCAGAGCGCGCAGGCTTACAGGAAGAGATTGCGGATTAGCAGACGCTTACTCCAGCTGGTAGACATAGCCTTGCTACGTATGGAATAATATGTCCCCTAATGAGGCCAATTAGTGCAAAAAATAAGAGTCTCATTTACAGCCCAAGGTTATTAATATGAGCAGGATGCAGGTTAGGGGAGTTCCTGGCTGCAAATCCATTTACATTTCATAATCTTGTGATATAGGTATCACCTGTGAGCCGGCAGTAGCAGGGCTCACCCTATACCTTGTAATGGGATGAATTTCTACCCTTCCAGTTTCACTATAGTGAAGAAACACATTTCTACTCACGCATTGCACTTTGTAAAGCAGTTTTAGACACATGAAAATGACTTGTGTAATAAAAAACAGTCCTGATGTCCCCTCATGCTCCTGGCTCTTACACATTCTCGCAGTCTGCCTCTTCTGATTTTGTCACATCTAGCTTGCAGGAAGTATCTCCCGAGAGCAGAAAGTAGGTGTGCTCATCACTATACGCCATTTATTACAGGTGTTTAAAGAGCAGCCACTAGTGCTGTGCTTGGAGAGTGCATCACAAGTGGCACTCACCCTATCACCACTAGTGCTGTGCATGGAGAGTGCATCACAAGTGGCACTCACCCTATCACCACTAGTGCTGTGCATGGAGAGTGCATCACAAGTGGCACTGCACTCTATCACCACTAGTGCTGTATATGGAGAGGGCTTCACCAATGGCACTCACCCTCTCACCACTAGTGCTGTGCATAGAGAGGGCTTCACAAATGTCACTAAACCCTATCACCTCTAGTGCCTTGTGACATCACTAGTTCCCTGTGAATTGATAGGCTGCGTTTTTCTGAAGATCAGGCTCCACCCACTTTATGGGCAGTATCCTATTAGTGGCATACTTTACCGCCGGGAGTGATCCTATTAGCCACGGTGCCAGCATCCTTTTCTGACAGCACTTATCAAGGATTATGGCACCCGACGCATAATCCGCGATATGTGGCCACCGGAGCCGCAATAACACATTCAATCGTGGACTTGTCCCCGATCCCATGTGTTTTTGTGCGATTGCTGGTCCAATTTTGGCCAATCAAAACGGCCTCAAATTGGATACCGCAATAATGACCATCAGTCATACATCACAATATCTGACCGATTTGATCAGCCGAAGTGGCATCGGGGGTAATAGGATACTGCCCTGTGTCTGTCTCCACTATGCTTAAGCAACACCTGTCATATTCTTACTACCTCTGACTTCGTATATCTCATGATGTGACATCTTAATCACTTGTGTGGAATCCATTGTGTCTTGTACTGTACATAATGATTTGTATATTTCTCTTTCATCCACTAGGGGACACTGGAGTTCCTTAGACATTAGGGGTGTGAAGCTTGCAACCGGAGGTGTGGCACAATCTAAATCAGTATTGTCTGCACAGCCGGTTCCTCCCCCTTCACATCCCTCCTCCCTCAGTTTTGAAAATTGTGCTAGGAGGTAGCACATGGAGCTTTGAGCTCCTGACTAAAACATTTGGTAGCTGCGTCCACCTAATAAAAGGGAGACAAGGCTGACTTATATAGAGAGACAAAGATCCCTATTGAAGGGACCTGCATCTCTCATCTGGAAAATCCTCATCTAAAACAGTGAGTACTGTTTTCTCTGACGTCCTAGTGGATGCTGGGGACTCCGTAAGGACCATGGGGAATAGACTGCTCCGCAGGAGACTGGGCACATCTAAAGAAAGCTTTAGGACTATCTGGTGTGCACTGGCTCCTCCCCCTATGACTCTCCTCCAAGCCTCAGTTAGATTTCTGTGTCCGGCTGAGCTGGATGCACACTAGGGGCTCTCCTGAGCTCCTAGGAAGAAAGTATATGTTAGGTTTTTTATTTTCAGTGAGACCTGCTGGCAACAGGCTCACTGCACCGAGGGACTAAGGGGAGAAGAAGCGAACCTACCTAAGTGGTGGTAGCTTGGGCTTCTTAGGCTACTGGACACCATTAGCTCCAGAGGGATCGAACACAGGACCCGACCTCGTCGTCCGTTCCCGGAGCCGCGCCGCCGTCCCCCCTTACAGAGCCAGAAGCAAGAAGGTGGTCCGGAAAATCGGCGGCTGAAGACTTCTGTCTTCTCCAAGGTAGCGCACAGCACTGCAGCTGTGCGCCATTGCTCCTCATGCACACCACACACTGCGGTCACTGATGGGTGCAGGGCGCTGGGGGGGGGCGCCCTGAGCAGCAATATTAACACCTTGGCTGGCGAACTGACACCATATATAGCCCCAGGGGCTATATAGGTGTTTATTAACCCCTGCCAGAACTTTTACAATAGCGGGAGAAAGCCCGCCGAAAAAGGGGCGGAGCCATCTCCCTCAGCACACTGGCGCCATTTTCCCTCACAGCTCTGCTGGAGGGATCGCTCCCTGACTCTCCCCTGCAGTCCTGCACTACAGAAAAGGGTTAAAAAGAGAGGGGGGGCACAAATTAGGCGCAGTATATATATATATATATATATATATATATATATTATGCAACTATAAGGGAAAACACTCTCTATAGGTGATATCCCTGTGATATATAGCGCTCTGGTGTGTGCTGGCATACTCTCCCTCTGTCTCCCCAAAGGGCTTTGTGGGGTCCTGTCCTCTGTCAGAGCATTCCCTGTGTGTGAGCTGTGTGTCGGTACTGCTGTGTCGACATGTATGATGAGGATAATGATGTGGAGGCGGAGCAAATGCCTGTGAATGGGATGTCACCCCCTGCGGGGTCGACACCGGTGTGGATGGACTTATGGAAGGAATTACGTGACAGTGTCAACTCCTTACATAAAAGGTTTGACGACATAGGACAGCCGGCTGCTCAGCTTGTGCCTGTCCAAGCGTCTCACATGTCATCAGGGGCTCTAAAACGCCCGCTACCTCAGATGGCAGACACAGATGTTGACACGGATACCGACTCCAGTGTCGACGACGATGAGACTAGTGTACCTTCCAATAGGGCCACCCGTTACATGCTTGAGGCAATGAAAAATGTATTACACATTTCTGATAATACCCCAGATACCACAAAAAAGGGTATTATGTTTGGTGACAGAAAACTACCAGTAGTTTTCCTGCATCTGAGGAATTGATATGAGGTGTGTGAGGAAGCGTGGACTTCCCCCGATAAGAAATTGATAATTTCTAAGCAGCGTACCCTTTTCCGCCAGAGGATAGGTCACGTTGGGAAATAACCCCTAGGGTAGATAAAGCAGTTACACGCTTATTAAAAAAGGTGGCACTACCGTCACAGATACGGCCGCCCTGAAGGACCTGCTGATAGAAAGCAGAAAACTACCCTTAAAGCTATATACACACACACACGGGCATTATATTGAGACCTGCTATTGCCTCGGCATGGATGTGCAGTGCGGCAGCTGCGTGGTCAGATTCCCTGTCGGATAATATTTATACTATAGATAGGGACAATATTTTGCTGAAAATAGAGCATATAAAAGACGCTGTCTTATACATGCGTGATGCACAGAGGGATATTTGCCGACTGGCATCACTAATAAGCGCTATGTAAAACCATTGCCGCCAGACGGGGGTTATGGACTCGGCAATGGTCGGGCGATGCCGATTCAAAACGGCACATGGAAGTTTGCCCTAGAAGGGGGTGGAACTGTTTGGGGATGGTCTTTCAGACCTCGTTTCCACAGCTACAGCTGGGAAATCAAAACTTTTGCCACAAGCTACCCCAAAGCAAATGTAAGCACTGTATTATCAGGTACAGTCCCTTCGGCCCCAGAAAAGTAGAGGGCTAGAGGCTCATCTTTTCTGCCAAGAGGAAAAGGTAGAGGGAAAAAGCTGCAGCACACAGCTAGTTCCCGGGAGCAGAAGTCCTCCCCTGCGTCCGGTAAGTCCACAGCATGACGCTGGGGCTGCTCAGGCGGACCCGGGTACGGTGGGTGCCCGTCTCAGAAATTTTCAGCGCACTGTGGGCTCTCTCACAGGTGGATCCCTGGGTTCTTCAAACAGTATCTCAGAGGTACAGGCTGGAATTCGAGACGTCTCCCCCCCGCCGTTTCCTAAAATCTGCCTTACCGGCAACTCCCTCTGCCAGGGAGGCAGTGTTATTGGCTATCCAAAAAACTGTATTCACAGCAAGTGATTATCAAGGTACCCCTCCTTCAACAGGAAAAGGGTTACTTTTCCACAATGTTTGTGGTACCGAAACCGGACGGTTCGGTGAGACCCATCTTAAATTTAAAATCCTTGAACACTTATATCAAAAGGTTCAAGTTCAAGATGGAATCGCTCAGGGCGATTATTGCGATCCTGGACGAGGGGGATTACAGGGTCTCTCTGGACATCAAGGATACTTACCTGCATGTCCCCATTTACCCTCCTCACCAGGAGTACCTCAAGATTGTGGTACCGGACTGTCACTATCAGTTCCAGACGCTGCCGTTTGGATTATCCACGGCACCGAGGGTCTTTACCATGGGTAATGACTGAAATGATGATACTCCTTCGCAAGAAGGGAGTTTTAATTATCCCGTACTTGGACGATCTCCTGATAAAGGCGAGGTCCAAGGAACAGTTGGTAAGGGGGTAGCACTTTCTCGGGAAGTGCTGCAACAGCAGGACTGGATTCTCAATTCCAAAGTCACAGCTGGTCCCGACGACACGTCTTCTGTTCCTGGGAATGATTCTGGAAACAGACCAGAAAAAAGTGTTTCTTCCAATGGAAAAAGCCGAGGAGTTGTCATCTCTAGTCAGAAACCTCCTAAGACCGGGACAGGTGTCGGTACATCAATGCACACGAGTCCTGGGAAAAATGGTAGCTTCGTACGAAGAAATTCCATTCGGAAAGTTCCACGCAAGGATTTTCCAGTGGGACCTGTTGGACAAATGGTCCGGGTCCCATCTCCAGATACAGCAGCGGATAACCCGGTCGGCAAAAACCAGGGTGTCGCTGCGGTGGTGGCTGCAGAGGGCTCATCTACTAGAGGGCCGCAGATTCGGAATACAGGACTGGGTCCTGGTAAACACGGATGCCAGCCTTCGGGGCTGGGGTGCAGTCACACAGGGAGTAAAATTCCAAGGACTGTGGTCCAAACAGGAGATTTCACTTCACATAAATTTTCTGGAGCTAAGAGCCCTTTACAAGGCCGTAAGCCAAACAAGGCCCCTGCTTCAAAACCAGCCGTACTGATCCAATCAGACAACATCACGGCGCTTGCCCATGTAAACAGGCAGGGCAGCACAAGAAGCAGGAGGGCAATGGCAGAAGCCACAAGGATTCCCCGTTGGGCGGAAAATCACGTGGTAGCACTGGCAGCAGTGTTCATTCCGGGAGTGGACAACTGGGAAGCAGACTTCCGCAGCAGACTCCACCCGGGAGAATAGGGACTTCATCCAGAAGTCTTCCAAATGCTGGTAAACCGTTGGGAAAGACCACAGGTGGACATGCTGGCGTCCCGCCTCAATAAAAAAGATATTGCGCCAGGTCAAGAGAACCTCAGGCGATCGCTGTGGACGCTCTAGTGACACCGCGGGTGTACCAGTCGGTTTATGTGTTCCCTCCTCTCCCTCTCATACCCAAGGTACTGAGGATAATAAGGAAAAGGGGAGTAAGAACTATACTCATTGTTCCGGATTGGCCAAGAAGGGCTTGGTACCTGGAACTTCAGGAGTTGATCTCAGAGGACCCATGGCCTCTGCCACTCAGACAGGATCTGCTACAGCAGGGGCCCTGTCTGTTCAAAGACTTACCGCGGCTGCATTGACGGCATGGCGGTTGAACACCGGATCCTGAGTGAAAAAGGCATTCCGGAGGAAGTCATTTTTATCCTGATCAAAGCCAGGAAGGATGTCAGCCTGAAGTTCAGACGTTGTAAGGGAGTGCTGCATGTTCAGCCCCTTTTTTTGTGCCCCAGTGGCACCTTGGGATCTCAATGTGGTTTTGAAGTTCCTGGAATCACATTGATTTGAGCCACTTAAAACCGTGGATTTGAAATATCTCACATGAAAAGTGGTTATGTGTTGGCTCTGGCTTCGGCCAGGCATGTGTCAGAATTGGCGGCTTTGTCATAAAAAAGCCCTTACCTGACTTTCCATATGGATAGGGCAGAGTTGAGGACTCGTCCTCACTTTCTCCCGAAGGTGGTATCAGGTTTTCACTTGTACCAACCTATTGTGGTGCCTGCGGCTACTAGGGACCTGGAGGATTCCAAGTTACTGGACGTAGTCAGGGCCCTGAAAAATTATATTTCCAGGACGGCTGGAGTCAGGAAAACTGACTCGCTGTTTATCCTAGATGCACCCAACATGCTGGGTGCTCCTGCTTCTAAGCAGACTATAGCGCGCTGGATTTGTAGCACTATTCAGCTTGCGCATTCTGCGGTGGGACTACCGCAGCCTAAATCTGTAAAAGCCCATTCCACATGGAAGGGGGCTCATCTTGGGCGGCTGCCCGTGGGGTCTCGGCTTTACAACTTGGCCGAGCTGCTACTTGGTCAGGGGCAAACACATTGCAAAATTCTACAAATTTGATACCCTGGCTGAGAAGGACCTTGAGTTCTCTCATTCGGTGCTGCAGAGTCATCCGCTCTCTCCCGCCCGTTTGGGAGCTTTGGTATAATCCCCATGGTCCTTACGGAGTCCCCAGCATCCACTAGGACGTCAGAGAAAATAAGATTTTACTCACCGGTAAATCTATTTCTCGTAGTCCGTAGTGGATGCTGGGCGCCCATCCCTAGTGCGGATTGTCTGCAATACTTGTAAATAGTTATTGTTACACAAATCGGGTTGTTATTGCGAACCATCTATTCAGAGGCTCCATTGTTATCATACTGTTAACCGGGGTTCCTATCACGAGTTATATGGTGTGATTGGTGTGGCTGGTATGAGTCTTACCCGGGATACAAAATCCTTCCTTATTGTGTCAGCTCTTCCGGGCACAGTGTCCTAACTGAGGCTTGGAGGAGGGTCATAGGGGGAGGAGCCAGTGCACACCAGATAGTCCTAAAGCTTTCTTTAGATGTGCCCAGTCTCCTGCGGAGCCGTCTATTCCCCATGGTCCTTACGGAGTCCCCAGCATCCACTACGGACTACGAGAAATAGATTTACCGGTGAGTAAAATCTTATTTTTTTTTTACTAAGGCCCTGTTAGGTTTCTTAGCTTCCTTCCTTGCCCTATTCATTTAACATTACACTGGTTTCTAATCCCACTTTAGATACAGTTAACTGGTGGGCTTATGCTACACAGCGGCAGGGATCTCAGTCTCCCCTTTCTAGAGTGAGATTCTATGCTGAGAGCTCACGTTCTCCTGACGCGCCGGGGGTAACTTCTGTGCGCTAAACTATCTTATCGCCGCTACGGGACTCAGTGAGAGACATCCCGTAGCGCGTACAGGCAGGAGAGGTCAGACGCCGCAAGAGCTCGGCTGAGCACTGCGGGCGGCGGTCCCGGAGCGCGGGACGGAGCGGAGTGCGGAGAGAGTGTGAGGCTGGCTGGGACTACAGGTTTGCAGACACTCACCTGGTAGACGATCAGCGCGCCTCCCCATAGCATAGCACAGAAGGCTGAGTTTAGTTTATAAAGTGACTAAAAAAATTTAATGTCGGACATTTAACTTTTTACTCCTGGCGCCATTCTAAGGGGAGGATATAAGCCCTCCCCCTCGCATACACACTAACTTCATCCAAATGGGAGTGTATAAACCCTCTCCCTCGAATTGACATCAAGCATTTTTTAGTGTAGCTGTAGCTCCCTCTGCTGGTAGAAAGTTATATAAATACATATTTTAAATGAGGATTTCCTGAACAATTTAATTATATTACTATTTATATTTTCGAAGGAATTCTATGCAAAGATCCTGAAGAAAATACTAGGAAGCACGTGGACAACCTCACCATCGTAGCTGATTTACAGTTCGGGCTGTGAGGGTTGCACAACGGCTGATGCATTATTATTAATATCATTTTTATTTATTTATTTTGTTATTTAGTTTTGGTTTTGTCATTTTCCCTCCTTGTACATATTGAAGGAATAAGTTTGCCAGCCGGTTCCAATACCTGCGCTTCCGTCTTCCCTCAGTCTTTCCCTTCCTAGTTTAAAAGGTGAAAGCGCTGCGTAATACCCTAGTACGGGGTTTAAATAGCATGTCTAAAGCACCAACCAAGACTTCCAAGACCTGCTATGTTTGTGCGAAGTGTAACAAAAAGAGCACGAGGGTTGGCAGCTCCGGGGTGTGCGACTCCTGCTTGGACAAGGACGCTCCACCTAGGAGCAGTGCTCCGACTAGGTCATGGGAAGACAACCTGGCAAATAGAATCTCACAGGATATGTCGGAATCCCGCAGACAGCAATCAGAATGGGCTACGGGCTTCTCTAAGATGATGGAGGAATTTCTTATCAAGTTAACGCCGCGAGCACATGCAGAAACGAGTGTGCGCAAGGCAGTTAAAAGACCTCTTCCTATCATAACCGAACCAGACAAGGAAGGAGATCCTCTCATTGATACGGAGGAAGGTGAGTTAATAGAATCTACCCTGGATGCCGATTTTCCAGAAGTAGACACGGCACTCTCGGGTATTGAGTCTTTGATTGAAACGGTGAAGGAGATCCTTGACTTCAAGGCAGAAGACGTCAAGGAACCAGAAGAATTCGATTTATTCGAATCCCAGAAGCCGCGTTCTACGGTGTTTCCCATTCCTAAATCCCTCCAATCTCAGATGGAGGAGGCTTGGAAACAGCCGGACAAACGCTTTCAATTTCCAAAGAGGTTTCAAGCAACTTATCCCCTACCCAAGGGTGTCATGGATAAGTGGGAGACTCCACCTGTAGTGGATGCTTCCCTAGGAAGGTTATCGAATAAGACAATATTGCCGATACCTAATGTGACGACTTTAAAGGATGCGTCAGATAGGAAGGTGGACACTACTTTAAAGTCAATATTCATGGCAGCAGGTGCAGCACAGAGACCTGCGATCATATGTGCTTGTGTAAACAAGGCCATGGGCGCATGGTCTGGGCGTATTGTACAAGCTATTGAGGAGGAAAATAGCTTGGAAGAGATTACCCAACTGGCGGACCACATTCGTGAGTCTGCTTCATACTTGTGTCAAGCCTCACAGGATCTTAGCAGAATAGCTTTGCGCATCTCCGCTTCGGCTATATCGGCTAGACTGATTTTATGGCTCAGAGAATGGCAAGGCGACTCTGACACCAAGAAGGCGGTGGAATCTATCCCCTTTGGGGGAGAGATGCTTTTCGGTGTTGAGTTGGATAAGTGGATTTCGCAGGCTACAGCAGGAAAATCTACTTTTCTGCCTACTCCATATACGAGAGCCGTTCCACAGACTAGAAGAGGATATTCGGGACCGGCATTTAATTCATTTAGATCGCGGTCCTTTCGAGGCCGAGGACGAGGTTTTGGTACAGAGGTCCGTGGAGGCAGAGGTAGAGGCCACGCACAGGCAGCAGCCAGACAACAGGATAAACCTGTTGACAAGTCCGTGGCATGACTGTCTTCCGGCCCACCTGGGATCCCCCTTGGTGGGCGCCCGTCTAGAAGGTTTTCGGGACATATGGACAGTCACCTCTCCAGATCCTTGGATCAACGACATAATCTCCCAGGGGTACAGACTGGATTTTCAACAGAGACCTCACTGTCAGTTTTTTACAACGGGTCTGCCTCAATGCCCTCAGAAGGCAGAAGCGCTACTGACAGCCATCAAAAAAAATAAAATAAAAAATAATAATAATAATAATTAGTGCGGTCATTACTACAGTTCCCGCCTCTCAGAGAGGAACGGGTTTTTTATTCCAGTCTTTATGTTGTACCAAAGCCAGACGGAATTCTCAGGCCGATCCTCAATTTAAAAGTTTTAAACCAGTTTCTAAAGATATACAGCTTCAAGATGAAATCAATCCAGTCGGTCATTGCAGGTCTGGAACAGGGCGAATTCATGGTGTCCATGGATATAAAGGATGCATACCTGCATATTCCAATTTGGGCTCCCCACCAAGCTTACCTAAGGTTTGCACTGGTGAGGGATCAACACCAATTCAGAGCCCTGACATTTGGTCTATCGTCAGCGCCGAGGATCTTCATAAAGATACTGGCAATCATGGTTGCGGGGTTGAGAATGGTGGGAGTCTCGATCATACCCTATCTAGACGATCTTCTGATCAAGGCCTCCTCTCAAGAGAAGCTGATCAAAGATGTTCAGACGTCTCACCGATTTCTCGTTCAACACGGCTGGATTGTGAACTTCCAGAAATCCAACCTCACTCCGACTCAACGAATTCAATTCCTTGGTCTCATCTTGGACAATGTACAGTTAAAGATTTTTCTGCCAGAATCCAAGATCAGGGATATACAGAGGTTAGTAGATCAAGTACTAGGGACACCGTCCGTGTCTCTGCGCCTCTGTGTACAACTTCTCTGAAAAACGGTGGCATCGTTCGAAGCTCTCCAGTACGGCAGGCTTCATTCACGACCGTTCCAGATGAACCTCCTTGCTCAGGGAGCCGGTTCACACTGGCTTCTTCATCGTCAGATCCGACTTCAACCACACGTACGAGTCTCCTTGATTTGGTGGTCGTTGCACAAGAATCTCGCAGCAGGGAAGAGATTCGGGATATGGAATTGGAGAATCCTGACAACGGACGCCAGCCTCAGAGGTTGGGGTGCCGTCTTCGAGGACCATCAGTTTCAGGGACGATGGAGATTGCCCATCAACATTCTCGAACTAAGAGCAGTTTACAATGCACTCCTCGCCGAAGACTTAGTCAGGAATCACTACGTGAGGGTACAGTCGGACAATGTCACAACGACGGCTTACATAAACCGTCAGGGAGGAACAAGGAGCAGAAGGGCGTTAAGGGAAGCCACAAAGATATTGGTATGGGCGGAAAGGCGAAACGTCATACTATCTACTGTGTTCATTCCAGGTGTGGAGAACTGGGAAGCAGATTATCTCAGTCGACAGGACATGCACCCGGGAGAGTGGTGCCTGCATCCACGGATTTTCATCATGGTAGTGAGAGATGGGGTCTTCCTCAAGTGGACCTCATGGTGTCTCGGCAGAACCGTCAGCTGCCCCGTTATGTGTCCAGAACAAGGGATCCGGCAGCAGAAGGAGTGGACGCATTGACGCTTCCTTGGGGGTACGAAAGGTTTACATCTTTTCACCGTTCCCACTCATTCCCAGGGTTCCTAAGAGGCTGAAACGAGAGCGAGTATGGGCGATTCTAATCGCACCAGATTGGCCACGCAGGAGTTGGTACTCGGATCTACAAGGCTTGTTAGCAGACAAACCGTGGCGGTTACCTCAGAGAGAGGACCTGCTATCTCAAGACCCGTTTCTACATTCGGACCTGAACAGGCTGCGTTTAACGGCGTGGCTATTGAGACCAGGATCTTAAGGAACAGAGGGATACCTAGAACGGCTATTCCTACGATGATTGCAGCTCGAAAACTGGTCACGGCCGGGCATTAATGGTGTAAGGAACGTGGATGGAATTCGACGTCCTTCCACTTATCCAGACTTTTACTTTCCCTTCAAGCCGGACTAGACTTAGGTCTGCGCCTGGGATCTCTGAAGGTTCAAGTGTCGGCTCTTCCATCCTTTTTCAACAGCGGTTGGCAGCCTTACCAGAAATTCAGACCTTTTTACAGGGGGTTCTGAGACTACAGCCCCCGTTTTGGTCCTCCCACTGCACCGTGGGATCTCAAATTGGTATTAGATTTTTTGAAATCCCCACTTTTTTTGAACCGTTACCAAGAACAGACCTGAAACATCTCTCTTGGAAGGTAACGTTGTTGCTAGCCTTGGCTTCGGCTAGACGGGTTTCTGAGTTAGGAGCCTTATCGTGTAAGAGTCCTTTTTTGATTTTTCATGAGGACCGGGCGGAACTCCGTACAAATGCAGATTTCCTTCCGAAAGTTGTTTCAGAGTTTCATGTAAACCAGCCGATTGTGGTCCCATCTTTCCAGGGGCTGGCAGATAGGGATGTATCCTTGGATGTGGTCCGAGCGTTGCGGGTGTACGTACACATTACGTCGTCCTTTAGATAGTCCGACCATTTATTTGTCCTGTATGATGGGCCAAAGAAGGGTTGGCCGGCTTCTAAGCAATCTCTGTCCAGATGGATTAGACTGGCCATTCGGCAAGCTTATGTTTCCTGTGGTAAACAGGTTCCTGTACACACGGGTGCTCATACTACCCGGTCGGTGGGTGCCTCCTGGGCGGCTGCCAGAGGCGTTTCCACGACTCAACTTTGTAGAGCGGCGACGTGGTCCTCAGCCCACACGTTCGCTAAATTTTACCAAGTTGTTACCTTTGCGTCCGAGAATTCTAAGTTCGGACGTTTGGTTTTACAGGCAACAGACAGCACTCCCTCCCTAGGGGATAACTTTGGGACGTCCCCTAATGTCTAAGGAACTCCAGTGTCCCCTAGTGGATGAAAGAGAAAAGAGGATTTTGGTACTTACCGATAAATCCATTTCTCTGAATCCTCTAGGGGACACTGGACGCCCGCCTCGGTGCTGTCAGCCTGCTGTGTTTGTGTTATTGTTCAAACAGTTCGTACAAACGGTGTTAGTTTCGGTTAAAGAAGTTCTTGGATGCTGTTTGTTATGTTGTACGAGTTGGTTCCTCGCCAGGTGCGGTAGTCTCATGTCCTATTCTCTCAGTCACATTTTCAAAACTGAGGGAGGAGGGATGTGAAGGGGGAGGAACCGGCTGTGCAGACAATACTGATTTAGATTGTGCCACACCTCCGGTTGCAAGCTTCACACCCCTAATGTCTAAGGAATTCCAGTGTCCCCTAGAGGATTCAGAGAAATGGATTTATCGGTAAGTACCAAAATCCTCTTATAATATATTTTTAAGGCTGTACAAAATGTTTTATTATCCATAGTAAAATTAATAAATTCAGTAATGTTATTTCTCTGACGTCCTAGTGGATGCTGGGAACTCCGTAAGGACCATGGGGAATAGCGGCTCCACAGGAGACTGGGCACAACTAAAGAAAGCTTTAGGACTACCTGGTGTGCACTGGCTCCTCCCATTATGACCCTCCTCCAGACCTCAGTTAGAATTTTGTGCCCGGCTGAGCTGGATGCACACTAGGGGCTCTCCTGAGCTCCTAGAAAAAGAAAGTATATTTTAGGTTTTTTATTTTCAGTGAGATCTGCTGGCAACAGATTCACTGCTACGAGGGACTTAGGGGAGAGAAGCGAACCTACCTGCTTGCAGCTAGCTTGGGCTTCTTAGGCTACTGGACACCATTAGTTCCAGAGGGATCGAACACTGGGCCCGTCCATGATCGTCCGGTCCCGGAGCCGCGCCGCCGTCCCCCTTGCAGAGCCAGAAGCAAGAAGATCTTCCTCAAAATCGGCGGCTGAAGACTCCTGTCTTCATTAAGGTAGCGCACAGCACTGCAGCTGTGCGCCATTGCTCCCTGTGCACACCACACACTCCGGTCACTATGGGTGCAGGGCGCTGGGGGGGGGGGGGGCGCCCTGGGCAGCAATTTGAGTACCTTACAGGTGGCAAACACACATAATATAGCTTACTAGGCTATATATGTGTAAAATACCCCTGCCACATTAATTTAATAAAAGCGGGAGAAGTCAGCCGAAAAAGGGGCGGGGCTATCTCCCTCAGCACACTGGCGCCATTTCCTCTCACAGCTCCGCTGGAAGGATCGCTCCCAGGCTCTCCCCTGCAGTTTCAGACTACATAAGGGTAAAAAAGAGAGGGGGGGCACTAAATTTAGGCGCAATTCTGTGTAATAAGCAGCTATAAGGGAAATCACTGTGAGTAGTGTAAATCCCGGCATTATATAGCGCTCTGGTGTGTGCTGGCATACTCGCTCTCTGTCTCCCCAAAGGGCTTTGTGGGGTCCTGTCCTCAGAGCATTCCCTGTGTGTGTGTGGTGTGTCGGTACGGCTGTGTCGACATGTTTGATGAGGAGGCTTATGTGGAGGCGGAGCAGGTGCCTATAAATGTGATGTCACCCCCTGCGGGGTCGACACCTGAGTGGATAGATATGTGGAAGGAACTACGTGACAGTGTCAACTCCTTACACAAAAGGTTTGACGACATGACAGATGTGGGACAGCCGGCTTCTCAGCCCGTGCCTGCCCAGGCGTCTCAAAAGCCATCGGGGGCCCTAAAACGCCCGCTACCGCAGATGGCAGATACAGACGTCGACACGGATACTGACTCCAGTGTCGACGACGGTGAGACCACGGTACATTCCAATAGGGCCATCCGTTACATGATTACGGCAATGAAAGATGTGTTGCACATTTCTGATCTTTACCCAGGTACCACAAAAAAGGGTATTATGTTTGGGGAGAAAAAGCAACCAGTGGTTTTTCCCCCATCTGATGAGTTGAATGAAGTGTGTGATGAAGCGTGGGCTTCCCCCGATAAGAAACTGGTGATTTCTAAAAGATTACTAATGGCGTACCCTTTCCCGCCAGAGGATAGGTCACGTTGGGAGACATCCCCTAGGGTGGATAAAGCGCTCACACGCTTGTCAAAAAAGGTGGCACTACCGTCTCCGGATACGGCCGCCCTAAAGGAGCCTGCAGATAGAAAGCAGGAGGCTATCCTGAAGTCTGTGTATACACACTCAGGTTTTATACTGCGACCGGCTATTGCTTCAGCATGGATGTGCAGTGCTGCAGCCACGTGGTCAGATTCCTTGTCTGATAACATTGATACCCTGGACAGGGACACTATATTGCTAAACATAGAGCATATTAAGGATGCACTCTTATATATGAGAGATGCAGAGAGGGATATTTGCCGGCTGGCATCTAGAGTAAATGCAATGTCCATATCTGCCAGGAGGGTATTGTGGACCCGGCAATGGACAGGTGATGCAGATTCTAAAAGGCACATGGAGGTTTTGCCTTACAAAGTTGAGGAATTGTTTGGGGAGGGTCTCTCGGACCTTGTCTCCACAGCAACTGCTGGAAAGTCGACATTTTTACCCCATGTTCCCTCACAGCCAAAGAAAGCACCGTATTATCAGGTCCAGTCCTTTCGGCCACAGAAAGGCAAGCGGGTTAAAGGCGCGTCCTTTCTGCCCAGAGGCAGGGGGAAAAAGCTGCACCATACAGCCAGTTCCCAGGAGCAAAAGCCCTCTCCCGCTTCCTCTAAGTCCACAGCATGACGCTGGGGCTCCACAGGCGGAGCCAGGTGCGGTGGGGGCCCGTCTCCGGAACTTCATCGACCAGTGGGCTCGCTCACAGGTAGATCCCTGGATTCTACAAGTGGTATCTCAGGGTTACAAGCTGGAATTCGAGACGTCTCCCCCTCGCCGTTTCCTCAAATCAGCTTTGCCAACAACTCCCCTAGACAGGGAGGCAGTGCTGGAGGCAATTCACAAGCTGTACTCTCAGCAGGTGATAATCAAGGTACCCCTCCTGCAACAGGGAAGGGGTTATTATTCCACGTTGTTTGTGGTACCGAAACCGGACGGTTCGGTGAGACCCATTTTAAATCTAAAATCACTGAACACTTACATAAGAAGGTTCAAGTTCAAAATGGAATCGCTCAGAGCGTTATTGCAAGCCTGGACGAGGGGGATTACATGGTATCACTGGACATCAAGGATGCTTAACTGCATGTCCCCATTTACCCTCCTCACCAGGAGTACCTCAGATTTGTGGTACAGGACTGTCATTACCAATTCCAGACGTTGCCGTTTGGTCTATCCACGGCTCCGAGGGTATTTACCAAGGTAATGGCAGAAATGATGATACTCCTTCGAAAAAAGGGAGTCATAATTATCCCGTACTTGGACGATCTCCTTATAAAGGCGAGGTCCAGGGAACAGTTGTTGATCGGAGTAGCACTAGCTCAGACAGTGCTACAACAGCACGGCTGGATCCTGAATATCCCGAAGTCGCAGCTGGTTCCTACAACGCGTCTACTGTTCCTGGGGATGGTTCTGGACACAGAACAGAAAAAAGTGTTTCTCCCGGAGGAGAAGGCCAGGGAGTTGTCATCTCTTGTAAGAGACCTCCTAAAACCAAAACAGGTGTCGGTGCATCACTGCACGCGAGTCCTGGGAAAGATGGTAGCTTCTTACGTAGCAATTCCATTCGGCAGGTTCCATGCAAGGATCTTTCAGTGGGATCTGCTGGACAAGTGGTCCGGATCGCATCTTCAGATGCATCGGCTGATAACCTTGTCCCCAAGGGCCAGGGTGTCTCTACTGTGGTGGCTGCAGAGTGCTCATCTTCTAGAGGGCCGCAGATTCGGCATACAGGACTGGGTCCTAGTGACCACGGATGCCAGCCTTCGAGGCTGGGGGGCAGTCACTCAAGGAAGAAATTTCCAAGGACTATGGTCAAGTCAGGAGACTGCCCTACACATAAATATTCTGGAACTAAGGGCCATTTACAATGCCCTAAGTCAGGCAAGGCCCCTGCTTCAACACCAGCCGGTACTGATTCAGTCAGACAACATCACGGCGGTCACCCATGTAAACCGACAGGGCTGCACAAGAAGCAGGATGGCGATGGCAGAAGCCACAAGGATTCTCCGCTGGGCGGAGAATCACGTGTTAGCACTGTCAGCAGTGTTCATTCCGGGAGTGGACAACTGGGAAGCAGACTTCCTCAGCAGGCACGACCTCCACCCGGTAGAGTGGGGACTTCATCCAGAAGTTTTCCAAATGATTGTACACCAGTGGGAAAGGCCACAGGTGGACATGATGGCGTCCCGCCTCAACAAAAAGCTAAAAAGATATTGCGCCAGGTCAAGGGACCCTCAGGCGATAGCTGTGGACACTCTGGTAACACCGTGGGTGTACCAGTCGGTGTATGTGTTCCCTCCTCTGCCTCTCATACCCAAGGTACTGAGAATAATAAGAAAGAGAGGAGTACGAACTATACTCGTGGTTCCGGATTGGCCAAGAAGATCTTGGTACCCAGAACTTCAAGAAATGATCTCAGAGGACCCATGGCCTCTGCCGCTCAGACAGGACCTGCTGCAGCAGGGACCCTGTCTGTTCCAAGACTTACCGCGGCTGCGTTTGACGGCATGGCGGTTGAACACCGGATCCTAAAGGAAAAAGGCATTCCGGAGGAAGTCATTCCTACGCTGATTAAGGCGAGGAAAGATGTGACCATAACACATTATCACCGTATTTGGCGAAAATATGTTGTTTGGTGTGAGGCCAGAAAGGCCCCAACGGAGGAATTTCAACTGGGTCGTTTTCTGCACTTCCTACAGTCAGGAGTGTCTATGGGCCTAAAATTGGGTTCCATTAAGGTCCAGATTTCGGCTCTGTCCATTTTCTTCCAAAAAGAACTGGCTTCACTGCCTGAAGTTCAGACTTTTGTTAAGGGAGTGCTGCATATTCAGCCCCCGTTTGTGCCTCCAGTGGCACCGTGGGATCTCAACGTGGTGTTGGATTTCCTGAAGTCGCATTGGTTTGAGCCACTTAAAACCGTGGAGCTAAAATACCTCACGTGGAAAGTGGTCATGCTGTTGGCCTTGGCGTCGGCCAGGCATGTGTCAGAATTGGCGGCTTTGTCATGCAAAAGCCCTTATCTGATTTTTCATGTGGATAGGGCGGAATTGAGGACACGTTCCCAATTCCTTCCTAAGGTGGTATCAGCTTTTCATGTGAACCAACCTATTGTGGTGCCTGCGGCTACTCGGGACTTGGAGGACTCCAAGTTGCTGGACGTAGTCAGGGCCCTGAAAATATATGTTTCCAGGACGGCTGGAGTCAGAAAAACTGACTCGCTATTTATCCTGTATGCACCCAACAAGCTGGGTGCTCCTGCTTCTAAGCAGACTATTGCTCGCTGGATCTGTAGCACGATTCAACTTTCACATTCTGCGGCTGGACTGCCGCATCCTAAATCTGTAAAGGCCCATTCCACGAGGAAAGTGGGCTCTTCCTGGGCGGCTGCCCGAGGGGTCTCGGCTTTACAACTTTGCCGAGCTGCTACTTGGTCGGGTTCAAACACTTTTGCAAGATTCTACAAGTTTGATACCATGGCTAAGGAGGACCTTGAGTTTGCTCATTCGGTGCTGCAGAGTCATCCGCACTCTCCCGCCCGTTTGGGAGCTTTGGTATAATCCCCATGGTCCTTACGGAGTTCCCAGCATCCACTAGGACGTCAGAGAAAATAAGATTTTACTCACCGGTAAATCTATTTCTTGTAGTCCGTAGTGGATGCTGGGCGCCCATCCCAAGTGCGGATTGTCTGCAAAACTTGTATATAGTTATTGCTTAACTAAAAGGTTATTGTTATGAGCCATCTGTTGGTGAGGCTCAGTTGTTATTCATACTGTTAACTGGGTATAGCATCACAAGTTATAAGGTGTGATTGGTGTGGCTGTTATGAGTCTTACCCGGGATTCAAAATCCTTCCTTATTGTGTCAGCTCTTCCGGGCACAGTATCCTAACTGAGGTCTGGAGGAGGGTCATAGTGGGAGGAGCCAGTGCACACCAGGTAGTCCTAAAGCTTTCTTTAGTTGTGCCCAGTCTCCTGCGGAGCCGCTATTCCCCATGGTCCTTACGGAGTTCCCAGCATCCACTACGGACTACGAGAAATAGATTTACCGGTGAGTAAAATCTTATTTTTCTCTTACGTCCTAGAGGCTGCTGGGGACTCCGTAAGGACCATGGGGTATAGACGGGCTCCGCAGGAGACATGGGCACTCTAAAGACTTTAGATGGGTGTGCACTGGCTCCTCCCTCTATGCCCCTCCTCCAGACCTCAGTTAGATCCTGTGCCCAGAGGAGACTGGGTGCACTGCAGGGGAGCTCTACTGAGTTTCTCTGTAAAATACTTTTTGTTAGGTTTTTTATTTTCAGGGAGCACTGCTGGCAACAGGCTCCCTGCATCGTGGGACTGAGGGGAGAGAAGCAGTCCTACTTAAATGATAGGCTCTGCTTCTTAGGCTACTGGACACCATTCGCTTTAGAGGGTCGGAACGCAGGTCTCACCCTCGCCGTTCGTCCCGGAGCCGCGCCGCCTTCCTCCTCGCAGAGCCGGAATCCAGAAGCCAGGTGAGTATGAGCAGATAGAAGACTTCAAAGGCGGCAGAAGACTTCGGATCTTCTATGAGGTAACGCGCAGCGCCATTGCTCCTAACACACACACACACACTGGCGGCACTGTATGGGTGCAGGGCGCAGGGGGGGCGCCCTGGGCAGCAATTATTAACCTTCTAGGGATACTGGCAGAGATATATACTGCGGAGGCAGTATATGGCAAAAACCCCCGCCAGTATAAAGATTTGAGCGGGATCGAAGTCCGCCGGTGAGGGGGCGGAGCTTGTTCCCTCAGCACTAACCAGCGCCATTTTCTCCACAGCACGCTGCAGAGAAGCTGGCTCCCCGGACTCTCCCCTGCTGAACACATACAGAGGGCAAAAAAGAGGGGGGGGGGGCACATTTATTTGTCGCAGTGAGTATATTTATAAAAGCGCTGTACTGACTGGGATTTTATTCCAGTATCCGGTGGCGCTGGGTGTGTGCTGGCATACTCTCTCTCTGTCTCTCCAAAGGGCCTTATTGGGGGGACTGTCTCCATATATATATATATATATATATATATATATCCCTGAGTGTGTGGGGGTGTCGGTACGTGTGTGTCGGCATGTCTGAAGCAGAAGGCTCATCTAAGGAGGAGGTGGAGCAGATGATTGTGGTGTCTCCGTCGGCGACGCCGACACCTGATTGGCTGGATATGTGGAATGTTTTAAATGCAAATGTGTCTTTATTACATAAGAGAATGGACAAAGCAGAGTCCAGAGAAAAGACAGGGAGTCAAGCCATGGCTTTGGCTGTATCACAGGGCCCTCCAGGGTCTCAGAAACGTCCCCTGTCCCAAGTAGCAGACACTGATACCGACACAGATTCTGACTCCAGTGTCGACTACGATGATGCAAGGTTGCACCCAAGGGTGGCCAAAAGTATTCATTATATGATTATTGCAATAAAAGATGTTTTACATATCACAGATGACCCCCTCTGTCCCTGACACGAGGGTATGCATGTTTAAGGAAGAGAGGGAAACTCCAGACAAGAAACTGCAGATTCCCAAGAGAATTCTTATGGCGTACCCTTTCCTGCACAGGACAGGTAACGGTGGGAATCCTCGCCCAATGTGGACAAGGCTTTAACGCGCTTGTCCAAAAAGGTGGTGCTACCGTCTCCAGATACGGCAGCCCTCAAGGATCCTGCTGATCGCAGACAGGAAACTACCTTAAAATCAATTTATGCACATACGGGTGCCTTGCTCAGACCGGCAATAGCGTCGGCTTGGGTTTGTAGCGCTGCAGCAACTTGGGCAGATACCTTGTCATCTGACATTGATACCCTAGATAGGGATAGCATTTTATTGACCTTAGGTCATATTAAAGACGCAGTCTTATATATGAGAGACGATTCCAGAGACGTTGGGCTGTTAGGTTCAAGAGCCAACGCCATGGAGATTTCTGCTAGGCGAGCCCTGTGGACCCGTCAATGGACGGGTGATGCTGACTCAAAGAGACATATGGAAGTTTTGCCTTACAAGAGTGAGGTTTTATTTGGGGAAGGTCTCTCGGACCTGGTTTCCACAGCTACCGTGGGTAAATCTACTTTTTTACCTTATGTTCCCCCACAGCAAAAGAAAACACAGCAATATCAGATGCAGTCCTTTCGGTCGCATAAGTCCAAAAGAGGTCGGGGCTCTTCCTTCCTCGCCAGAGGTAAGGGTAGAGGGAAAAGAATGCCTGCTACGGCTAGTTCCCAGGAGCAGAAGTCCTCCCCGGCTTCTACTAAATCCACCGCATGACGCTGGGGCTCCACTGAGGGAGTCTGCGCCGGTGGGGGCACGTCTTCGACTCTTCAGCCACGTCTGGGTTCAGTCAGATGTGGATCCTTGGGCGATGGAAATTGTATCCCAAGGCTACAAGCTGGAATTCGAAGACGTGCCTCCTCGACGATTTTTCAAATCGGCTTTACCAGCTTCTCCCCCAGAAAGGGAGATAGTTTTAGCTGCAATTCAAAAACTTTGTCAACAACAAGTGATTGTCAAGGTGCCCCTAGTTCAACAGGGGAAGGGGTACTATTCAACCCTGTTTGTGGTCCCGAAACCGGATGGCTCGGTCAGACCCATTCTAAATCTAAAATCCCTAAACCTGTACTTGAAAAAGTTCAGGTTCAAGATGGAATCGCTCCGGGCAGTTATCACCAGCCTGGAGGGGGGGGGGGGGGATTTTATGGTGTAACTAGACATAAAGGATGCATACCTTCATGTCCCCATACATCCCCCTCATCAGGCATACCTGAGATTCGCTGTACAGGACTGTCATTACCAGTTTCAGACGTTGCCGTTTGGGCTTTCCATGGCCCAGAGGATTTTCACCAAGGTAATGGCGGAAATGATGGTGCTCCTGCGCAGGCAGGGAGTCACAATTATCCCGTACTTGGACGATCTCCTGATAAAAGCGAGATCAAGAGATCAATTGCAGAAAAGCGTGTCACTCTCCCTGAGAGTGCTGCAGCAGCATGGCTGGATTCTAAATCTACCAAAGTCACAGTTGATTCCAACGACTCGGCTATCTTTCTTAGGCATGATTCTGGACACGGAACAAAAGAGAGTTTTTCTCCCGATGGAAAAAGCCCAGGAACTCCAGAACATGGTCAGAGACCTGTTAAAACCAAAAAAAGTGTCAGTCCATCAATGCACTCGAGTACTGGGAAAAATGGTGGCGACCTATGAGGCCATTTCCTTCGGCAGGTTTCATGCGAGGACGTTTCAGTGGGACCTTCTGGACAAGTGGTCGGGGTCCCATCTACAGATACATCAGAAAATAAGCCTGTCTCCCAGGGCCAGGGTGTCTCTCATGTGGTGGCTGCAGAGTGCTCACCTTCTCGAAGGTCGCAGGTTCGGCATTCAAGACTGGGTTCTGGTGACCACGGACGCGAGCCTCCGAGGATGGGGAGCAGTCGCACAAGGAAGAAATTTTCAGGGACTATGGTCAAGCCAGGAGGCTTGTCTACACATCAACGTACTAGAATTGAGGGCCATATACAACGGCCTACGACAAGCGGAGAATCTTCTTCGCGACCTACCGGTTCTGATTCAATCAGACAACGTCACAGCTGTGGCTCATGTAAACCGCCAAGGTGGGACAAGGAGCAGAGTGGCGATGGCGGAAGCCACCAGGATTCTTCGCTGGGCGGAAATTCACGCAAACGCTCTGTCAGCAGTCTTCATTCCGGGAGTGAACAACTGGGAAGCAGACTTCCTCAGCAGACACGATCTCCATCCAGGAGAGTGGGGACTTCATCAAGAAGTTTTTGCAGAGATAACAAGTCAGTGGGGACTTCCACAAATTGACATGATGGCGTCACGCCTCAACAAGAAGCTTCGGAGGTATTGTGCCGGGTCAAGGGACCCTCAGGCAGTAGCGGTGGACGCCCTGGTGACACCATGGGTGTTTCAGTCGGTCTATGTGTTCCCTCCTCTTCCGCTCATCTCATAAATACTGAGAATCATAAGACGAAAAGGAGTGCAGACAATACTCATTGTTCCGGATTGGCCTCGAAGGGCCTGGTATTCAGATCTTCAGGAAATGCTCACAGAAGATCCGTGGCCTCTTCCTCTCGGGGAAGACCTATTGCAGCAGGGGCCCTGCGTGTTCCAAGACTTACCGCGGTTACGTTTGACGCATGGCGGTTGAACACCAAATCCTAGCGGGGAAAGGTATTCCGGAGGAAGCCATCCCTACTTTGATTAAGGCTAGGAAGGAGGTGACGGCGAAACATTATCACCGCAGCTGGAGGAAGTATGTATCTTGGTGTGAAGCCAAGAATGCTTCTACTGAAGATTTCCATCTGGGCCGTTTTCTCCACTTTCTACAAACAGGAGTGGATATGGGCCTAAAGTTAGGCTCCATTAAGGTACAGATTTCGGCCTTATCAATTTATTTTAGAAGGAATTGGCTTCTCTCCCAGAAATCCAGACTTTTGTGAAGGGAGTGCTGCACATCCAGCCTCCTTTTGTGCCCCCAGTGGCACCATGGGACCTTAACGTGGTGTAACAGTTCCTAAAATCTCACTGGTTTGAGCCTCTTCAAACGGTGGATTTCAAATTTCTCACTTGGAAGGTGGTCATGTTGTTGGCCTTGGCATCTGCACGGCGGGTGTCCGAATTGGCGGCTTTGTCTCACAAGAGCCCCTAACTGATTTTCCATGTGGATAGAGCAGAATTAAGGACTCGTCCTCAATTTTTGCCTAAGGTGGTTTCATCTTTTCATGTGAACCAACCTATCGTGGTGCCTGTGGCTACGCGTGACTTGGAGGGTTCCAATTCCCTTGATGTAGTCAGGGCCTTAAAGATTTATGTAGCCAGGACGGCTCGGGTTAGGAAAACAGAGGCACTGTTTGTCCTGTATGCAGCCAACAAGCTTGGCGCTCCTGCTTCTAAACAGACTATTGCTCGCTGGATCTGTAACACGATTCAGCAGGCTCATTCTACGGCTGGATTGCCGTTACAAAATTCGGTAAAGGCCTATTCCACTAGGAAGGTGGGCTCTTCTTGGGCGGCTGCCCGAGGCGTCTCGGCATTACAGCTTTGCCGAGCGGCGACTTGGTCGGGTTCAAACACTTTTGCTAAATTCTACAAGTTTGATACCTTGGCTGAGGAGGACCTTATGTTTGCTCAATCGGTGCTGCAGAGTCTTCCGCACTCTCCCGCACGGTCTGGAGCTTTGGTATAATCCCCATGGTCCTTATGGAGTCCCCAGCATCCTTTAGGAATAGCACACAGTGGGATGGAAGTAGGCTGTAAAAAGAAAAAAAAGAGAAAAACACATTTGCAGGAAAACTGTACTAACATTATTTCTTTTTCATCCACTAGGGGTCACTGGAGTACTCTTGGGATATGGACGGCTTCCGCAGGAAGGAGGCACTGAATAAATTAATTTTGAAACTACACCTCCCCTCCATATCCCTGAGTACCTCAGTGTTTTTTCTGTGCTCGACACAGTTAGAAGGCTTGTGGAGTTTGTCCACATTTCATTTGAATTTTTTCTAAGTTTTTTCTTTTTTCAACGATTTACCACATCTCTTCCCCCCTTCCAATAGGCGTGGGTCCGGGATAGTGAAGGCTGCTACAGCAGCTGTGGGTGTCGGACCTCTCTAAAAAAGAGCTCCCTCACTACCACGTGCAGGACTAAAACCTGCAGTAAAGGCTGGACGGAACTTACAGAGAAGCCCCGTCATAGCCCTCACCACAGGGTCCAGGTATGTTGAACGGGGCGGTCAGCTCACGCTGCCGCCCCGCTGTGTGGGATACTGTGTGTGTGTGTGTGTGTGTGTATGGCCGCCCGCCGCTGCCTTCAGCCGCCCGCCGCCGCTTCCAGCGCCGCTGTTTAGGCTGTCTCCCCCGCCGCTCTGAGCCGCGTCGGCCACATGGTTTTATGCATAGGCCGCTCCACGGCTCTATGCAACGCGCTCCCCGGCCCTCGATGCCGCTTCGGGCCCTCTCCACCATAGCCCGGCTCCGTGTATAGAGAACGGTACACGGAGCACGGGGGGGCACACAAATGAGAGTCAAAAGGCAGGCTCCATAGCCTAGTGAGTAACTTTGCTGCCACAGTGATGTTCCCTGCACACAGAAATGTCAGGGTCACTGGATAAAAGCTCATGATTCAACTCTTATTGATAAAGGGAATACAGCAGCGCTGCATATGTATTACAATAGGCTTTGAGTCGCGCAAGTTGTCTGTCTTTGTATTTTTTGTATTGTCTGTCTGCATGAGTAAGACACCAGCAATTACTAATAAGCAGTTTCCCTGCTATGTCTAAAACATGGATATACACTCACTTCTCTTACTATTATTTATATCATAGCTGTTTATAATGATATTATCCTAAAGACTGCAAATCTGAATGGCTTTGTTCACTGTTGTAAAGTAAGATATGTTATAACAATTGGTCAGCACATGGTGCTTATAAAACAGTATCTGTGGAGCACTGCAAGCATTGTGAGTTCAGGTCTCACCTGCAGCAGCTTTGGCTTAATTCACTTGGCCACACCACACTGGATACGCCCAATCTCATCTGATTTTGGAAGCTAAGCAGTGTTGGGCCTGATTAGCCACCTGGGAGTACAAGGTGCTGTAGGTATTTTTTAATCTACAGCCACACCACACTGGATACGGCCAAACTCATCTGGCTTGGAAGCTAAGCAGTGTTGCATATTGTTTTGCCATCTGGGGGAAACTGGTGATCCAACTAGATTGCATACTAATGCATGCTAGTTTAAACTGTTAAAAAAAAAAAAAGAGACATTCTGGTTAGCTCAGTTTGGGCTTACACTATCAATATAAACCTACCATAGGTTTTACAGTCATGATAGCTCTCCAGAGCCCGCTCCCAAGAGCGCGCTCCCGGCGCCGGCCACTAGATAGGGCCCATTAACTAAGCTGTGGTTAAGCAGCAGTCGTCTCAGGTTTTAAGCCTGTGTGAGGTCACATTTAGTTTCAGACTTCTAAAAATTATTATACCTCTGTATCAGGATGTATCTGGATATATGTGTATATATATATATATATATATATATATGTGTATGTATGCATATATGGAATATATATATATTTATTAAGGTCTGAGTATGTGTGAATATACATTGTTGTATGTATGTATGTATGTGTAGATATATATATATATATATATATAATATGCTGACATTAAAAATCTATTTTGCAGCAAGCAAGACTAATTGGTCAGCACACAGTGCTTATTAAACAGTATCTTTTGAGCACTGCAAACATGGTGAGTTCAGGCCTCACCTGCAGCAGCTTTGCTTATTGTTTTTACTGGTGGCTCTGTAGCCAAGTGGTTAGGCTTCCCGGCCACAGTGAACATTGTGATTGCATGGACACTGGTTCAGATCCTGGTTTAACAGGTGTTTAAAAAAAAAAAAAAACATGGTAGGACACCATTTTTTTTTAACGTTACTTCCTGGTTCTTACCCGGAGGTTGCTGCCCTACAACACTTAGCCTCTGGAGGAGCGGGGTGTTGTTAGGAGTTTAATTTATTAATTGTTTTTGTACAGCATGACTCTACAGGAAGATTCACTATTGCTGGTAACCACATGCACGGTAATGCAGGTTTATACACACGTTACTTCCGTGGTGTACTTACTGGTTGGGGTACATGATCACTAAGTCTAATGCAAACAAGCAGCTGCGCTGCAAAGTCGGTCACACAGTGTGTCGGACAAATACGAATCTGGGCCAGTGGCGCAATGTATAACGCATCTGACTACGGATAACAAGATTGTAGGTTCGTCCCCTACCTGGCTCGTTTAAGTTGCCGTGATCGTATAGTGGTTAGTACTCTGCGTAAAAACTGCACAGACAGACCCTTACCGGTCCTCTTTGGGGGAGCATGTACTGCCTGGGGGGGAAAAAAAAAAAATTTTTTTACTGTTTCAGTTAGATTGTTGCGGTCGATTTGCCGCCAGCCCTCATAGCACCAGGCCAGTACGTCAGGTTCTCAGCGAAGGCTGAACAATTTTCAATGAAAGACAATTGCAATTATTGGGCGTTTAACTACCTTTCGGAGTGTACCCTACACAGCAGTAGGGCTGTTGCTTCGCCCTGCTTTGGTAAGGGTTTGAGGTAACAAGGCTGTAGTGGCAGGGCACTCCAGTTCAGGTTTGCCCTAAATAAAGACCACCTTACACTTCTTGCTGCCTACAGCTTTTTTGGACGTTGACAGTTGGTTCTTGCGTTTTCAGCTTCGCTAGTGGCGCATAACGTCCACTTTGGCTACGTTCCTAACAGGCGGAGTCGGATTCTAAACGAGATAGATCGCAGACCAAGTGGGGGGGGGAATCTGATTTCCTACCATTGTCTACGCGAATTCCTGAATGATTCCGTCTCAACGACTTCAGTTCCTAGGTATGATTCTCGATACGGTAAATCAAAGTATTTACCTACCCGAACAGAAATTACAGGTCATTCGTCATCTGGTACAATTAGTGCTCAAGCCACGCACAGTCTCGGTTCATTTGTGCATTCGCCTATTAGACACAATGGTGGCGGCTTTCGAAGCGCTTCAGTTCGGAAGACTTCACTCACGTCCTTTTCAATTGGATGTGCTCGCACAGTGGTCGGGCTCGCATCTGCAGATTTACCGCAGTGTGAGGTTGTCTCCAAGGGCCAGAGTGTCTCTACTCTGGTGGCTCAAAGTACAGAATCTAACCGCAGGGAAACGGTTCGGCGCCTGGAATTGGATAATTCTCAAGGCGGACGCGAGTCTCAGAGGTTGGGGAGCTGTAATTCAAAATTATCAGCTCCAGGGTCTCTGGGCGGATCACGAAAGATTGCTGTCTATAAATGTCCTGGAACTCCGGGCAATTTACAATGCGCTACGACAAGCAGTGCACAGGCTGCAGGCTCAGGCTGTTCAGGTGCAGTCAGACAATGCGACGGCGGTCGCATATATCAACAAACAAGGAGGAACGAAAAGCCGTATGGCAATGCGGGAAGTAGCTTGAATCCTCTATTGGGCCGAGTATCACCAAATTATATTGTCGGCAGTAGTCATTCCGGGAGTGGACAACTGGGAGGCGGATTATCTCAGCCGTCGGAATTTTCATCCAGGAGAATGGGCATTAAATCCAGAAGTGTTTCACATGCTGGTCCAAAAGGGGAGTTACCCGCAGGTGGACCTGATGGCATCTCGCCACAATCATCAAACGCCCCAGGTCGTGTCCAGAACGAGAGATCCAAAGGCAGTGGCGGTGGATGCTCTCACAATCACGTGGCCATACAGTCTCGTGTATCTGTTTCCACCGTTTCCGCTGCTCCCTCTGTGGCTAAAACGGATCAAAGGAGAGTCCGTCACAGTTATACTAGTGGCGCTTCTTTGGCCTCGGAGAGCTTGGTTCTCGGATCTCCGCGGTCTACTCGCAGTCGGTCTTTGGCCGCTCCCACTACGTTCGGACCTGTTACAGCAGGGTCCATTCCTTTACCCCGATTTAGCGCGGCCGCGTTTGACGGGGTGGCTGTTGAGACAGCCCTCTTAAGAAGAGAGGGCATTCCAGAATCGGTTATACCAACCATGTTACGAGCTAGGAAGCCGGTTACGGCAGCTCATTATTACAGAATTTGGCGTGCCTATGTAGGTTGGTGTGAAGCTCGGAAGTTTCCGACATCATCTTTTAAGTTATCCCGTCTTTTGTTATTTCTAGAGATGGGGTTAGATGGAGGTCTGAGTTTATCCACACTAAAAGTGCAGATATCGGCGTTGTCAATTTATTTTCATAGTAGATTGGCCCTATTGCCGTCGGTTCACACCTTTATGCAGGGTGTCCTCAGAGTTCAGCCTCCATTCACTCCACCTACTGCGCCATGGGACTTGAATCTGGTTTTTAGATTTCTTACAGTCTTTTTATTTTGAACCCTTACAACAAGTGGATATTACATTTCTCACTTGGGAAAACAATTTTTCTTTTAGCCTTAGCGTCAGCAAGGCGTGTTTCAGATTTGGGTGCTTTGTCGTGCAAGCCACCGTATTTAGTGTTTCATGATGACAGAGCGGAACTTCGGACGAATTCCGCTTTTCTACCAAAGGTAGTGTCATCTTTTCACATCAATCAACCAATAGTAGTTCCTGTGTTAACAGGAGACTCTGGTAGGTTGGATGTGGTACGCGCATTACGCATTTATGTATCCCGAACATCGACGGTTCGTAAGACGGATACGTTGTTTGCTCTCTATGATGCTGCCAAGATGGGTTGGCCAGCTTCTAGGCAGACCTTATCCAGTTGGATTAAACTGACCATACGTCAGGCTTACCTTCATGCTAGGTTACAGCCGCCTACATCAGTAACAGCTCATTCCACACGTGCTGTGGGAACGTCATGAGCAGCGAGTTGTGGAGCTTCTACGACACAGCTTTGCCGGGTGGCTACATGGTCTTCGGTGCACACGTTTGTGCGCTTCTACAAGTTTGATACGTTTGCGGCATCAGCATCTAGCTTTGGCCGCCTAGTGTTACAGGTGCCAAACAGCTCTCCCGCCCACGGGGGAAACTTTGGTACGTCCCAAGAGTACTCCAGTGACCCCTAGTGGATGAAAAAGAAAATAGGATTTTGGTACTTACCAGGTAAATCCTTTTCTTTGAATCCATAGGGGGCACTGGACGCCCACCCAGAGCAGTTTACCTGGTTTGGGGTAGGTTCAGTAGAACTTATGGTAACACATTTTCACCGACTGGTTCAGATCAACAAGTTCTAATCGGTTATGGTGTCAACTGTTTAGTTGTCAGTAATGTTGTGTCAACTTTATTGTTGTCCGTTATGTTATATGTAATTCTCCATTGTCAACCTCTCTATCGCTCCTGTTCGGCTCAGTAAAAAACACTGAGGTACTCAGGGATATGGAGGGGAGGTGTAGTTTCAAAATTAATTTATTCAGTGCCTTCTTCCTGTGGAAGCCGTCCATATCCCAAGAGTACTCCAGTGCCCCCTATGGATTCAAAGAAAAGGATTTACCTGGTAAGTACCAAAATCCTATTTTTGTGAAAATTATAAATGTCCTGGTCTCATGAGAGCAGTGCAGGTGGCTGTGAGAATGTGGGGAGCACACTAATGGACATTCTGTGGGAGAGGCAGTGCTGGTATACAAGTCACTCAATCCGTTTAAAAGTAAACTCAAGCCGTTGATAGTAATTAGAGAGGCTGGTCCCAGAGATTGTTTCGCTTACATTGTGAGATGAGATTTAGAATTGGGAGGTGTGTGTCCAGATAAATCCATTTCAGTGTAACAAAGCTGACCAGCATTTGTGGGCTACATGCAAAAGACCGTATGTACCCTGCACATAAAAATATAAATGTATTTGCTCCCCTTACATTGTAGCAAGGTTTGTTCCAGATACAAAGATACTTGATTATTTTTTTTTTTGCTTTACTTCCAAATTACAATCAGGCCCTCAGTATGCAGGCTAGGTGTTATGGCAGAGGTGTTAGAGCCACAATTGGTTTGAGAATTAGGAACAGGTTTGTTTTGTAATAATACAGAAGTTGATCTTACCTTCCCAGGGCAGTGATATCTGCCTTTCCATCAGTATACTGTGAGAAAAAAAAAATCCATTGATTGTAGAGTGTTTCTAGATCAGTCTGTGGACTAGATGCATCATCGCTTGGAGAGTGATAAATGACCAGCCAATGAGCTCCTAACTGTAATTTTTCATACAGGGCCTGTGACATGGCAGTTAGAAGCTGATTGGCTGGTACTTTTTCTCTTTCTATTTTATCACTCTCCAAGCGATGGTGCATCTAGCCCTCAGACTATATTGGATCTGTCCATCCATTTGTGCTCTCTACTTTCTTGATTACATGTGCATGATAAGGTGTAAGCCTCTTCTAATGCTTCACAAACATTTTTATTACTTTCGCTGTTCAATATGTTCTGTAATCTGAACTAATATTTACCCCAAACATATTTACTAATTCCTTTAGTAGTCTCTCTGCCACTGTAATAGCATCAGCCTTCAAACAGGAATATGCTTCTATCTAGCTGCTAAACAAATCAAAAACCAGATCATACACCAAATTTAAAAATGTCTTCATTTGTCAAATAAAAAAATAATAATAATATTATTTGTGTGATTAACAAAGGGGAATAGGATACACCCAGAATGAGAATCCGATATAATTGTATCTCTAGACTAAGTTCTCACAAGCAGGGTCCACCACCCTCTTGGTTATATCTCCTAACATTTTGGAGTGGGGAGCTGAGACTCTGTGAGCACGCCAATGGGCATGACCTCGTCATGGGGGATGTTCACAGCATCTATTCTGCTATGCAGAGCTGTAGGTTAAGAGAGAGCTCCCCAATGATTCGGGACACTGCAGCCTGGGTGTGGGATCAGTGGCGTCAGAAGGGGGGTGCAGCCCGCACCCGGGTGTCCCCCTCGGCAGGGGTGACACCAAAGTGCCAGCTCTTCTGTAGTGACAGGAGCCGAATGCTGCAGTGAGATAATCTCCTGCAGCACTCGGCTCCTGTCACAGATAAGAGCCGGCACTGCAAGCTGACCAGTCTCCGGGGGCAGCCAGCATCTTCGGGGAAGCTGGACATGCCCCCCGGAACGAAGGAGAAAAGGTCCACGAGGCCACGCCCCTTTAAATTAGGCCACACTCCCTTTTCAGACACCGCTGCTCCAGCGGGCTGAGGGGGTGGGGGTGCTAATACAAAGTGCGCTCCGGGTGTCACCACACCCGGTGACGCCTCTGTGTGGGATGGAGGAGCAGTGCCTGAAAATCTGCATTGCCAAAATCAAGATGGTTAGATGATTTGCTCTTGGTCTTAACACTGCATTATCCCTTTCTCCAAATCACTCTCACCCACAGTCAGCGACTGATCCCGAGTGCTACTGTTAATAAATGGATAGGCAATCTTAATGCAGAGGAAAGCTTTGAAAGGCCCAAAATACTGCTGTTACAGAAGATGTATAATAAAGATGCAGTAAGCGTCCTTACATGGCTGATTCTCACTGGGTAAACATCTTACACCATTATGGGATCTTTGATGTGTTGATAATTATATTACTAAAGTCTTTCATTATCCCACCTGCTTCCACATACACAAATCCTCAAAACATGACCTGTTGGGAAAACTTGAGGGTTGAGGTTGAGATCCACTGCTATAGAAAGTTATGAATGGCATATTTATCACATTTATTTGAGTACATGCTAATAAAAACACATCAACTAAATAGCTACAATCACTCAGGAGTGAATTTAGGGATCTGGTCGCCACCCATCACGTCACTGCTCCATTCATGTCGGGAGCGTTACCAATGCCTCCAGACCGTGACTGAAGAGGGTGTAGCCAAATATGGGAGCAGTAGCCGCACCCCCTCTGAGAAAAAAATAATGGAAAATACTATGCACTGGAAAGCAGTGGTGCGCACTGCAAAGGGGATGGGGCCTCAGTAACAGACCCAGGCAGGAGTAATTAGTGACTTCAGCAGATGGCCTTGGTCTCAGTAACAGACCCAGGCATGGGTAATTAGCGACCGCAGCAGATGGCCTGGGCCACTGTAACACTACAGACCCAGGCATGGGTAATTAGTGACTGCAGCAGATGTGCCTGGACCTCAGTAACAGACCCAGACAAGGGTAATTAGTGACCGCAGCAGATGGCCTGGGCCTCAGTAACCGACCCAGGCATGGGTAATTAGTGACCGCAGCAGGCCAGGGCCTCAGTAACAGACCCAGGCATGGGTATTTAGTGACCGCAGCAGATGGCCTGGGCCTCAGTAACAGACCCAGGCATGGGTAATTAGTGACCGCAGCAGAAGGCCAGGGCCTCAGTAACAGACCCAGGCATGGGTATTTAGTGACCGCAGCAGATGGCCTGGGTCTCAGTAACAGACCAAGGCATGGGTAATTAGTGACCACAGCAGATGGCCTGGGCCTCAGTAACAGACCCAGGCATGGGTAATTAGTGACTGCAGCAGATGGCCTGGGCCTCAGTAACAGACCAAGGCATGGGTAATTAGTGACCACAGCAGATGGCCTGGGCCTCAGTAACAGACCCAGGCATGGGTAATTAGTGACCACAGCAGATGGCCTGGGCCTCAGTAACAGACTGGGCATGGGTAATTAGTGACCACAGCAGATGGCCTGGGCCTCAGTAACAGACCCAGGCATGGGTAATTAGTGACCGCAGCAGATGGCCTGGGCCACTGTAACAGCAATGTTGGACTGGGGGCATGAAGGGCCCACCGTAGGGGGACCATCCTTAGGGGTGTGGCCAGTCTACAAAGGGGGTGTGCCCAGCCTCCACAGAGGTTTGAAATACACAATTGTAATGCAACATATCTACCATGTATAATACAAGTGCACAGTCTGGAACCTGTTCCTTAGAGGAGGGGGTGGGCCCTCAGGCAGTGGGGCCCACCGGTGGTTTCCCCTGTACCGTTGTGGTCCAGTCCGACCCTGTGTAACAGACCCAGGCATGGGTAATTAGTGACCGCAGCAGATGGCCTGGGCCTCAGTAACAGACCTAGGCATGGGTAATTATTAGTGACTGCAGCAGATGGCCTGGGCCTCAGTAACAGACCCAGGCATGGGTAATCAGTGACCGCAGCAGATGGCCTGGGCCACTGTAACAGACACAGGCATGGGTAATTAGTGACTGCAGCAGATGTGCCTGGACCTCAGTAACAGACCCAGACATGGGTAATTAGTGACCGCAGCAGATGGCCTGGGCCTCAGTAACAGACCCAGGCATGGGTAATTAGTGATCGCAGCAGATGGCCTGGGCCGTTGTAACAGACCCAGGCATGGGTAATTAGTGACCGCAGCAGAAGGCCAGGGCCTCAGTAACAGACCCAGGCATGGGTATTTAGTGACCGCAGCAGATGGCCTGGGCCTCAGTAACAGACCCAGGCATGGGTAATTAGTGACCGCAGCAGAAGGCCAGGGCCTCAGTAACAGACCCAGGCATGGGTATTTAGTGACCGCAGCAGAAGGCCAGGGCTTCAGTAACCGACCAAGGCATGGGTAATTAGTGACCACAGCAGATGGCCTGGGCCTCAGTAACAGACCCAGGCATGGGTAATTAGTGACTGCAGCAGATGGCCTGGGCCTCAGTAACAGACCAAGGCTTGGGTAATTAGTGACCACAGCAGATGGCCTGGGCCTCAGTAACAGACCCAGGTATGGGTAATTAGTGACCACAGCAGATGGCCTGGGCCTCAGTAACAGACTGGGCATGGGTAATTAGTGACCACAGCAGATGGCCTGGGCCTCAGTAACAGACCCAGGCATGGGTAATTAGTGACCGCAGCAGATGGCCTGGGCCACTGTAACAGCAATGTTGGACTGGGGGCATGAAGGGCCCACCGTAGGGGGACCATCCTTAGGGGTGTGGCCAGTCTACAAAGGGGGTGTACCCAGCCTCCACAGAGGTTTGAAATACACAATTGTCTTGTGCAGTGTAATGCAACATATCTACCATGTATAATACAAGTGCACAGTCTGGAACCTGTTCCTTAGAGGAGGGGGTGGGCCCTCGGGCAGTGGGGCCCACCGGTGGTTTCCCCTGTACCGTTGTGGTCCAGTCCAACCCTGTGTAACAGACCCAGGCATGGGTAATTAGTGACCGCAGCAGATGGCCTGGGCCTCAGTAACAGACCCAGGCATGGGTAATTAGTGACCGCAGCAGATGGCCTGGGCCTCAGTAACAGACCTAGGCATGGGTAATTATTAGTGACCGCAGCAGATGGCCTGAGCCTCAGTAACAGACCCAGGCATGGGTAATCAGTGACCGCAGCAGATGGCCTGGGCCACTGTAACAGACACAGGCATGGGTTATTATTGACCGCAGCAGATGGCCTGGGCCTCAGTAACAGTCCCAGGCATGGGTAATTAGTGACCGCAGCAGATGGCCTAGGCTGCTGTAACAGATCGAGGCATGGGTAATTAGTGACCGCAGCAGATGGCCTGGGCCGTTGTAACAGATCGAGGCATGGGTAATTAGTGACCGCAGCAGATGGCCTGGGCCGCTGTAACAGATCGAGGCATGAGTAATTAGTACTCGACCCCCCCAGCCCGGTGCCCCTGCTCTTAGGCGGCGGTTGGGCTTTTGTACTGTAGATATGATGCTTTTTGTATAATATAGGCACAATGTAAACGGAAAGCACATTATAGTACAAATGGTTATGGTGAAATGGGGCTTTTTCCAAAAAATTAAACAGAGTGTAAGCTTGCACCTTTGTAAACTCAAGACGGTCAAAGAGGTGAAATTTAAAATGATTTGCTGCACATCTTCCTGGTTTATAAATGATGAATGTCTTACATTTATTCTTCCTAAATGACTACGTTCATACTTGATGTACGCTGTAAGCAATATCCTATCAGCCCCTGGACACGAAAGTAATAGTTTTCTGGACCCTTCAGGAGTATGGAACGCACAGAGCAGAGAACAAGTGTAAGTAAAGTGTTCCAGCAGCAGAACAGGATGGATTAACCCCTGAAAGATCTGTGGACCCCGGAGGGATATAGGGATATTGCATTTTTATTCCAGGAGAGATGGCAGTCAGGGAGTTCACCCATCTCAGCGCAAAAGCAACAAAGGAACTAATACATCTGTAAATCCTGAGAAGAGACGTGTTGTGTTAATAAAGCACTAATCCAGATCAGCTGGCAGTGGCCGGGTCTGTCCGTGATCCCACAAGACTCCCCTCGCCCTACTCACATCCCAGTTTAATAACCTATGGTTAATTTATGGTGTATTAGGAGCAGAAGGATTATCTCAGTGTCACAGGTGTATGGTGATCGGGGATGGAACGGATAAGTGCAGAGTGTAAACTGGCTTCAGTAAAATGTCACCCTCTTATGTCACAATGATTTATACATTTACAGTGACTGTCACCTGCACACAGCGGAGGCTGAACCAGTATCTGTGAGAACGCCAATAGGAACCAGGGACATGACGCAAAGATGTCCTCAATGCTGAGAAATACAGGCAGGTACTTATCCATCATGCAGTACCATCAGGGAGGCCTCTGAATTGGCATCAAATTTATTCTGCAGCAGGACAATGACCCCAAACATACAGCCAATGTCATTAAGAACTATCTTCAGCGTAAAGAAGAACAAGGAGTCCTGGAAGTGAAGGGACACCAAACAAGCATACGACATACCAAAATGGTGAAACCAGCCTGTGGACTGCTGTAAATGACCCACAGTGGAGATAGTTACATAGTTAGTGAGGTTGAAAAGAGGCAAAATGCCCATCGGCTTCAACCTGTATTCTGTGTTAAGCTGTGAATATTATAATGCACCTGCTGAAGTAATGGTTTAGTACCAATTGACAACTATGGTTCTTACCACTCCCATATATTTAATGTCAATATGTTAGATGCTATAGCCCTGGATACTTTTTCCAGTTAGAAATTTGTCCAATCCATTTTTAAATGCATTTACAGCGTCCGCCATTTTTACCTTCTCCAGCAGGGAGTTCCAAATCTTTATTGCCCTTACCATGAAGAACCCTTTCCTACATTGTGTACGGAATTTTCTCTCCTCTAGCCTCAGTGAGTGTCCACGTGTCTTATACAGAGTTCTTTTAATAAACAAATCCCCTGCTAACTCCTTGTAATGACCCTTTACATATTTGAAGATATTAATAATGTCCCCTCTTATACGCCTTTTCTAGTGTATACATATTTAACCTAGTGAGCCTTTCCTCGTACTCAAGTGTCTCTAACCCTTTAATCAATTTAGTAGCTCGCCTTTGAACTCTTTCTAGTTCCCCGATATCTTTTTTTATAATATGGTGCTCAAAACTGAACACAATATTCAAGATGTGGACGTACCAATGATTTGTACAGCGGCAGGACTACATCCTCGTCCCTTGTCTCAGTGCCCCGTTTTATTCACGCAAGCACTTTACTTGTCTTTTCTCTGACGTCCTAAGTGGATGCTGGGACTCCGTAAGGACCATGGGGATTAGCGGCTCCGCAGGAGACTGGGCACAACTAAAGAAAGCTTTAGGACTACCTGGTGTGCACTGGCTCCTCCCACTAAGACCCTCCTCCAGACCTCAGTTAGATTCTTGTGCCCGGCTGAACTGGATGCACACTAGGGGCTCTCCTGAGCTCCTAGAAAGAAAGTTTATTTTAGGTTTTTTATTTTACAGTGAGATCTGCTGGCAACAGACTCACTGCAGCGAGGGACTAAGGGGAGAAGAAGTGAACCTACCTAACTGGTGGTAGCTTGGGCTTCTTAGGCTACTGGACACCATTAGCTCCAGAGGGATCGACCGCATGGAACCGGCCATTGATGTTCGGTCCCGGAGCCGCGCCGCCGGCCCCCTTACAGAGCCAGAAGCAAGAAGTGTTCCGGAAAATCGGCGGCAGAAGACTTCAGTCTTCACCAAGGTAGCGCACAGCACTGCAGCTGTGCGCCATTGCTCCTCATGCACACCTCACACTCCGGTCACTGATGGGTGCAGGGCGCTGGGGGGGGGGCGCCCTGAGCAGCAATATAAACACCTTGCCTGGCAAAATCATCACAATATATAGCCCCAGAGGCTATATATGTGATAAATACCCCTGCCAGAATCCATAAAAAAGCGGGAGAAAAGTCCGCGAAAAAGGGCGGAGCTATCTCCCTCAGCACACTGGCGCCATTTTCTCTTTACAGTGCAGCTGGAAGACAGCTCCCCAGGCTCTCCCCTGTAGTTTTCAGGCTCAAAGGGTTAAAAAGAGAGGGGGGGCACTAAATTTAGGCGCAATATTGTTTATACAAGCAGCTATTGGGGGGGAAATCACTCAGTTATAGTGTTAATCCCTGCATTATATAGCGCTCTGGTGTGTGCTGGCATACTCTCTCTCTGTCTCCCCAAAGGACTTTGTGGGGTCCTGTCCTCAGTCAGAGCATTCCCTGTGTGTGTGCTGTGTGTCGGTATGGCTGTGTCGACATGTGGGATGAGGAAGGTTACGTGGAGGTGGAGCAGAGGCCGATAAATGGGATGTCGCCCCCTGTGGGGCCGACACCAGAGTGGATGGATAGGTGGAAGGTATTAACCAACAATGTCAACTCCTTACATAGAAGGCTGGATGACGTAAAACAGCTGTGGGACAGCCGGCTTCTCAGCCCGCGCCTGCCCAGGCGTCTCAAAGGCCATCAGGGGCTCAAAAAAGCGCCCGTTACCTCAGATGGCAGACACAGATGTCGACACGGAGTCTGACTCCAGTGTCGACGAGGTTGAGACATATACACAATCCACTAGGAACATCCGTTACATGATCTCGGCAATGAAAAATGTGTTACGCATTTCTGACATGAACCCAAGTACCACATAAAAGGGGTTTTATTTTTGGGGAGAAAAAGCAGCCAGTGTTTTGTTCCCCCATCAGATGACTGAATGAAGTGTGTAAAGTAGCGTGGGTTCCCCCGATAAGAAACTGGTAATTTCTAAAAAGTTACTGATGGCGTACCCTTTCCCGCCAGAGGATAGGTTACGTTGGGAGATATCCCTTAGGGTGGATAAGGCGCTCACACGTTTGTCAAAAAAGGTGGCACTGCCGTCTTAGGATACGGCCACCTTGAAGGAGCCTGCTGATAAAAAGCAGGAGGCTATCCTGAAGTCTGTATATACACACTCAGGTTATATACTGAGACCTGCAATTGCCTCAGCATAAATAGTGCTGCTGCAGCGTGGTCTGATACCCAGTCAGATAATATTAATACTCTAAGACAGGGATAATAGTTTGCTAGCATAGAGCATATTAAAGACGTCGTCTTAGATATAAAGGATGCACAGAGGGATATTTGCCGGCTGGCATCCAGAATTAATGCAATGTCCATTCTGCCAGGAGGGTATTAGAAACCCGGCAGTGGACAGGTGATGCTGCTTATAAAAGGCACATGGAGATTCTGCCTTATAAGGGTGAGGAATTGTTTGGGGATGGTCTCTGGGACCTCGTATCCACAGCAACAGCTGGGAAGAAAAATTTTTACCTCAGGTTTCCTCACAGCTTAAGAAAGCACTGTATTTTCAGGTACAGTCCTTTCGGCTTCAGAAAAGCAAGCGGGTCAAAGGCGCTTCCTTTCTGCACAGAGACAAGGGAAGAAGGAAAAAGCTGCACCAGCAGCCAGTTCCCAGGATCAAAAATCTTCCCCCGCGTCCTCTGAGTCCACCGCATGACGTTGGGGCTCCACAAGTGGAGACAGGTGCGGTAGGGGCGCGTCTCGGGAACTTCAGGGACCAGTGGGCTTGCCCACAGGTGGATCCCTAGGTTCTGCAAATAGTATCACAGGGATACAGGCTGGAGTTCGAGGCGACTCCCCCTCGCCGTTACCTCACATCAGCCTTGCCTGCTGCCCTCGGAGAAAGGTAGTACTGGCGGCAATTCACAAGCTGTACTTCCAGCAGGTGAAATCAAGGTACCCCTCCTTCAACAAGGCCGGGGTTACTATTCCAAAATGTTGTGGTACCGAAACCAGACGGTTCGGTGAGACCCATTCTAAAATTGAAAGCCTTGAACACTTATATACGAAGGTTCAAGTTCAAAATGGAATCGCTCAGGGCGATTATTGCAAGCCTGGAGAATTTCATGGTATCACTGGACATCAAGGATGCTTACCTGCATGTCCCTATTTACCCTCTTCACCAGGAGTACCTCAAAATTGTGGTACAGGATTGTCATTACCAATTCCAGACGTTGCCGTTGGTCTGTCCCCGGCACCGAGGTATTTACCAAGGTAATGGCCGAAATAATTATCCCGTACTTGGACGATCTCCTTATAAAGGCGAGGTCCAGGGAGCAGTTGTTCGGCGGAGTAGCACTGTCTCGGGAAGTGCTACAACAGCACGGCTGGATTCTGAATATTCCAAAGTCGCAGCTGGTTCCTACGACGCGTCTACTGTTCCTGGGTATGGTTCTGGACACAGAACAGGATAAAAAGGGTTTCTCCCGGAGGAGAAGTCCAAGGAGTTGTCGTCTCTAGACAGAGACCTCCTAACACGTATACAGGTGTCGGTGCATCAATGCACGCGAGCCCTGGGAAGGATGGTAGCTTCTTACGAAGAAATTCCATTCGCCAGGTCCCATGCAAGGATTTTCCAGTGGGATCTGTTGGACAAGTGGTCCGGGTCGCATCTTCAGATGCATCGGCGGATAACCCTGTCTCCAAGGGCCAGGGTGTCGCTGTTGTGGTGGCTGCAGAGTGCTCATCTTCTAGGGGGCCGCAGATTCGGCATACAGGACTGGGTCTTGGTGACCACGGATGCCAGCCTTCGAGGCGGGGGGGCAGTCACACAGGGAAGAAACTTCCAAGGCTATGGAAAAGTCAGGAGACTTCCCTACACATAAATATTCTGGAACTAAGGGCCATTTACAATGCCCTAAGTCAGGCTAGACCCCTGCTTCAACACCGGCCGGTGCTGATCCAGTCAGACAACATCACGGCGGTCGCTCATGTAAACCGACAGGGCGGCACAAGAAGCAGGATGGCGATGGCAGAAGCCACAAGGATTCTCCGATGGGCGGAAAATCATGTGTTAGCACTGTCAGCAGTGTTCATTCCCGGAGTGGACAACTGAGAAGCAGACTTTCTCAGAAGACACGACCTCCACCCGGGAGAGTGGGGACTTCATCCAGAAGTTTTCCAAATGATTGTACACCGTTGGGAAAGGCCACAGGTGGACATGATGGCGTCCCGCCTCAACAAAAAGCTACAAAGATATTGCGCCAGGTCAAGGGACCCTCAGGCGATAGCTGTGGACGCTCTGGTAACACCGTGGGTGTACCAGTCGGTGTATGTGTTCCCTTCTCTGCCTCTCTTACCCAGGGTAATGAGAATAATAAGAAGGAGAGGAGTAAGAACTATACTCATTGTTCCGGGTTGGCCAAGAAGAGCTTGGTAACCAGAACTCCAAGAAATGATCTCAGAGGAACCATGGCCTCTGCCGCTCAGACAGGACCTGCTGCAGCAGGGGGCCTGTCTGTTCCAAGACGTACCGCGGCTGCGTTTGACGGCATGGCGGTTGTACGCCGGATCCTGAAGGAAAAGGGCATTCCGGAGGAAGTTATCCCTACGCTATTTAAAGCTAGGAAAGAAGTGAACGCAAACCATTATCACCGCATATGGTGGAAATATGTTGCGTGCTGTGAGGCCAGGAAGGCCCCAAAGGAGAAATTTCAGCTAGGTCGATTTCTGCACTTCCTACAGTCAGAGGTGACTATGGGCCTAAAATTGGGTTCCATGAAGGTCCAGATTTCAGCTCTATCGATTTTCTTCCAAAATAGAACTGGCTTCACTGCCTGAAGTTCGGACTTTTGTTAAGGGAGTGCTGCATAGTCAGCCCCCGTTTGTGCCTCAAGTGGCACCGTGGGATCTCAACGTGGTGTTGGATTTCCTGAAGTCGCATTGGGTTGAGCCACTTAAATCCGTGGAGCTACAATACCTCACGTGGAAAGTGGTCATGCTGTGGGCCGTGGCGTCGGCCAGGCGTGTATCAGAATTGGCGGCTTTGTCATACAAAAGCCCTTATCTGTATTTTATATGGATAAGGCGGAATTGAGGACTCGTTCCCAATTCCTTCCTAAGGTGGTATCAGTTTTTCATGTGAACCAACCTATTGTGGTGCCTGCGGCTACTTGGGACTTGGAGGATTCCAAGTTACTGGACGTAGTCAGGGCCCTGAAAAGTATATGTTTCCAGGACGGCCGGAGTCAGGAAAACTGACTCGCTATTTATCCTGTATGCACCCAACAAGCTGGGTGCTCCTGCTTCTAAGCAGACTATTGCTCGCTGGATCTGTAGCACGATTCAACTTGCACATGCTACGGCTGGACTGCCGCACCCTAAATCTGTAAAAGCCCATTCCACGAGGAAAGTGGGCTCTTCTTGGGCGGCTGCCCGAGGGGTCTCGGCTTTACAGCTTTGCCGAGCTGTTACTTGGTCGGGTTCAAACATTTTTGCAACAGTCTACAAGTTTGATACCCTGGCTGAGGAGGACCTAGAGTTTGCTCATTCGGTGCTGCAGAGTCATCCGCACTCTCCCGCCCGTTTGGGAGCTTTGGTATAATCCCCATAGTCCTTACGGAGTCCCAGCATCCACTTAGGACGTCAGAGAAAATAAGATTTTACTCACCGGTAAATCTATTTCTCGTAGTCCGTAGTGGATGCTGGGCGCCCATCCCATGTGCGGATTGTCTACAATACTTGTTTATAGTTATTGCCTAACTAAAGAGTTAATGTTGAGCCATCTGTTGAGAGGCTCAGTTATATTTCATACTGTTAACTGGGTATAGTATCACGAGTTATACGGTGTGATTGGTGTGGCTGGTATGAGTCTTACCCGGGATTCAAAATCCTTCCTATTTGTGTCAGCTCTTCCGGGCACAGTATCCTAACTGAGGTCTGGAGGAGGGTCTTAGTGGGAGGAGCCAGTGCACACCAGGTAGTCCTAAAGCTTTCTTTAGTTGTGCCCAGTCTCCTGCGGAGCCGCTAATCCCCATGGTCCTTACGGAGTCCCAGCATCCACTACGGACTACGAGAAATAGATTTACCGGTGAGTAAAATCTTATTTTTTTGCTGCATTTTGACATTGTGTACTGTTATTAAGCCTATTATCTATGAGCACGCCCAAATCTTTTTCCACCACAGTTACCCCTATATTTTCCCCATTTAGAGTATAGGATGCAAGTGTGTTTTTTGTCCCAAAATGCATAGCTTTGCATTTTTCTATATTGAACTTCATTCTCCATTTAGACACCCAGGTTTCAAGTTTAAATAAGTCATTCTGTAGAGACTTCACATCGCTTTCTGAATTAATTACCTTACACAGTTTAGTATCATCTGCAAAGATTGACACTGTGCTTTCCAGGCCTATTCCTAGATCATTGATAAATATATTGAACAGTAGCTGGCCAAGTACAAACCCTTGTGGTATTCCTCTGACCACTGGTGCCCAGCTGGAGAACATTCCGTTGACCACTACTCGTTGTACTCTGTTATCCAGCCAATTACCTATCCATGTACAAATAGTATATCCTAGGCCAAATTCCCTTAATTTGATGATCAATCTCCTGTGAGGTACTGTATCGAAGGCTTTTGCAAAATCTAAATAAACCACATCCACTGATTTTCCCTGGTCAAGATTCTTGCTCACTTCCTCATAGAAGCTAATTAAGTTAGTTTGACATGATCTGCCCCTTACAAACTCATGCTGACTTTTTCTAATAATCTTAGTAGCCTGCAGATAATCCTCTATGCTATCCCTCAAAATTCCTTCTAATATTTTACCCACTATAGAGGTTAAACTAACTGGCCTATAGTTACTAGGAGTATCTTTATTTCCCTTTTTAAATAAGATCATTAGCAGAGCAAATTGGCTGAAGTGCAGAGCCATGTCCTCCTTGGTGGTGTAACGCACCTTGATTGGACAAGTACACCTCTGTAAAGCATGTAATGTGCAGCAGTGTGGCCTCTCTTCCAGGACCTGAGCAAGGGTGATGGGGTTCCTTGTTAAGTACAGAGCAGCAGGTACAATGAGGAGCCTACTGTAGCTATGCAGGGCAATGCCGAATACTGAAATGAGGTGACGGGGTGGAGACGGCACATTGTAAGAGCTGTTCCTCACATATAAAACACTTTGCACCAGCTATGCGCTGGCAGTGATCCAGCCTGATGTAATATGAAGCACACAGAGATGCCGCATGTAATAGACACTGACTGTACCCTCGCTCCCATGTATGTTCAGCTAAACTCAGGAGTAGCAAGATGAGTGAAAAAACTGCGCTCTTCCTCTATACAGCTCAATAAGCTGGTTGTAGCCAATGAACAAGTGGTGGGTGTACTACAGAACCCCACTCTAATGTGGACACATATATTGAAAGGTTAGTGTTCAGCGCACCCCTAGCTTATAAATGTGAATTGTTGTATTTCATCTATGTCTCAGTGATTTATACTAATTCAGAAGATATGGCACTTTGTGCAGATCTGGAACAAATATATATATATATATATATATATAGCAATAAATAATAGGTAAACTGTATAGTAAATAATAAAGGCATCTTTATTAAAAAGTAAAATATTTCATTTATATATTCTGTGTCTCTTGCTCATGGCTAATACCGGTATATAGACGAATGACATACACCATATAAACAAATATACATATAAAATCCTTGTGGGTACACTGGAGGCGATTTACCCCACTTACGATGGATATCTTTTGTATCCCTGTGCTTAAAGTTGTTTGTTGTAAAGGCTCTCGATGCCTTACTGAGAATGCTGCATACTTATAGTTCCGTGGTTGTAGTGACAGATGTAGTAAGTCTTTTATTATCTTCCTATCGTGTTCACTGTCGCGGTTCCCATGCAGGGGAGTTTGCTCCTCCTCGCGGCTGTATCTTCAGCGGTGTGGCGATGGTGCTGCAGTCTGACGGCAGACTTCCCGTTGCTGTAACTCCGCGCGTCCATTCTCCCAGACGCTGTGCAATGCGGGATCGAGTCCTCCGCTATCTACGTATTTCACCTAATGCTAGGCTTCTTCAGGATTGCTGAGTAGTAGGTCTGCGGTCCAACGCTGTGTTTTAAGCTGTGGCGGTGTTCGTTCACTTCAGTCCTTATGCAAGATGGTTACTATGGTGTCCTTGCCTATAAGCATTTCACAATTTAGACAATACACAAAACTAGACATTTACACATATATCTACATAACATGTTCATATTAAAACCTTGGTTTAGTATTACTATATATAAGAATAGAGGTGCGCTACTTATTATATGCATATGGGCTGTAGTGTTGCAGCTGCGTTGATTAAGCTCCGCCTTTCAATCGGATCCTTTGTTATAATCTGCCTTATATGATAGACTACATATGACAAAATAAGTTATATTATTGACTTAACTTTCACCCATATGTTTAATGTATCTACATAAATGTCCTCAATTGGTTTTCTGTCTAAAAAAGGTGTAATATTATACCGTTGACCAGTGCCGTAACTAGACATTTTAGCGCTGTGTGCAAGAAACAGCATCGCCCCCCCCCCCCCCATATACAAAACAAGGCCAGTGTATGCCAAAAATATAGGGGCGTGGCTTCATGGGGAAGGTGTATGGCTACAGATCTCCCTTTTACACATTACAACAGCAGAGTCCCCCTTTTTACACATTATGGCAGGCAATCCCCCTTTTTTTACACATAAGGCAGGCCAGAACGGTAACTAGACTTTTGGTGCCCTGTGCCAAAAAGAGAATTGGTGCCTCCTTCCCCCCCACAATTAAAATAGGGCAGTGCGTGCCATAGGCGTGCACCAAATATATAGGCTTTATGGGGATGGAGCATGGCCATAGAATTGTACCAATTCATATTACGCCACACAGCAGAATCCGTCTATCACATTACCATGCACATTAGCATCCGTCGGTCACATTACACCACACAGTAGCGTCCAACGGTCACATTACACCGCAGAGTAGCATCCGTCGGTCACATTACACCACACAGTAGCGTCCAACGATCACATTACACCGCAGAGTAGCATCCGTCGGTCACATTATACCACACAGTAGCGTCCAACGATCACATTACACTGCACAGTAGCGTCCAGCGATCACATTACACCGCACAGTAGAGTCCAGCGATCACATTACACCACACAGTAGAGTCCAACGATCACATTACACCACACAGTAGAGTCCAACAATCACATTACACCACACAGTAGAGTCCAACGATCACATTACACCACACAGTAGCATCCGTCGGTCACATTACACCGCAGCGTAGCATCCATCGGTCACATTACACCACACAGTAGCGTCCAACGGTCACATTACACAGCACAGTAGAATCCGTCAGTCACATTACACAGCGCAGCAGCGTCCGTTGTTCACATTACATCATACAGTAGCGTCCGTCGGTCACATTACACCGCACAGTAGTGTCCGTTGGTCACATTACACCATACAGTAGCGTCCGTTGGTCATATTACACCATACAGTAGCATCCGATGGTCACATTACACCATACAGTAGCGTCCGTTGGTCATATTACACCATACAGTAGCGTCCGTTGGTCATATTACACCATACAGTAGCGTCCGTTGGTCATATTACACCATACAGTAGCGTCCGTTGGTCACATTACACCATACAGTAGCGTCCGTTGGTCACATTACACCATACAGTAGCGTCCATCGGTCACATTACACAGCACAGCAGCATCCGTCGGTCACAATACAGTGCACAGCAGGGTCCATCAGTCACATTACGTAGCATCCGTCGGTCACATTACACAGTGCAGCAGCATACGTCGGTCACATTACACAGCGCAGCAGCATCTGTCTGTCACCTTATTCGTGTTACACCATAGAAAATCCTCTTATACACATTATGCTAGCTAGGTAGAGGAGTGAGTGTGTGTACAGTATATGTGTGCAAAGAGTGTTTGTGTGTGTGTATGCAAAGAGTGAGAGTGTGTATTGCACTACTTACTTCAGCTGCCAGCATCTGTTCTGTCCCCTGGAAGTCCCTCTCCACACACAGCAAGACGGACAGCGCTGGGGGAACGGTGATCTGAGCGCATGGGAAGCACTCTCTTACTTCCTGCTGCTGTAATCTACATACAGCAGACAGACATTGTGGGGGAGGGTCACAAGGAGGTAAGTGGGCGGGGCTTCGGGCAGCCGGAGGAGCTGCAGCCCGGTATGGGAAGTGGGCAGCTGCAGCGCTGGTGGTCGCGGCAAGGTAGCGTAGCGCTGGTCACTAAGGGAACAACATACAACCATCGCGGTACTTGCGGGAGAAGGGGCCAGGCGTACCTCACTGGTCACTGCTGCCAGCGCTGCAGCTAGCGGTGGTAGTCACGGCCCCACAGTTTCTGCCGGCGGTCCTGCGCCCACAGTGCTTTTGCGCTGTGTGTGCCAGCCACCGCTGGCCCAAAGGTAGTTACGGCCCTGCCGTTGACATAACTCTTTATTATAGATCATATAAAATGTGGCAATGATAGACATGTTTAACGTTACTTATGTACATTTATAATATAACTGATCTCAAAAGGCGTATGTAAATTATAGTGGTAATTCAGTACAGCTCCTTATGACCTGTATACTAGGGGGTTTTGACTATATTAGTTTTTTTTTTTTGTATAATCTGTTTTTATTTAGGAAAATATAAAGATTACATCTCATTAGACAAAAAAGCTTCAAGACACATAATTAAAGTCAATTGCAGTCTAGCCATCAGAAGCGTGATAGCTTAACACTCTAGACACTGGAAGTCGGTGTAGATGCAGACATTGATAGGGTGTTCTATGGAATCATTGCATTATCCACTCGCTATTTGTCTAAACAGAGAATGTGATCATAATAACATAAGTAACACAGTAGGGAAACTATAGAAAAGAGCAAGATGTGATATGGAGGGAAGGATAGGAGAAAACATAGTGTGACCAAGCCAGGGGAGCCTTCAGACTGAGGGGGAGGGTCATGCAACCTCTTTAATTGATCAACTGCGAAACTCAAATCATTTAGTGGCACAAATGTAGTCTTTGTATTCTTTGGAGGACGTATATTCCATCCAAAGTAACCAAGTGGCCATGAATTCTGGGAGTTTATCTCTGGAGACCAGGAGGATGTTCTCCATGTTCATGTAATAGTTGATTCTAGTGAACCATATTTTCCTTGTGGGTGGAGATGGAGACCACCATAGAGTGGGAATAACTGCCCGTGCTGCATTAGACAGGTGGCGGAGTAATGATGTTTTGTGCTGAGCCAGTGATATAGAAGAGTGGGAGAGCAGCCAAAAGGCCGGGTCAGAAGGGACAGGGGTATGAAGTATGTCTTGGGAAATAGAGATGACGTCAACCCAGTATGACCGGAGTAGGGGGCAATTCCACCAGATGTGGAGTAGGGTACCAGTGGTGCTAAGACATCTCCAACACCTATCAGTCACTCCGGGGTACATGAAGTGGAGGAGGGAGGGGTGTCTGTACCATCTCATTAAGAGTTTATATTGGGTTTCCCTGACTTGTATACAGACTGAACTATTGTGGGATTTGAGAAATATCATCCGCCAGTCTTTGTCTGATAGTTGAATCCCAAGATCTCTCTCCCAAGCTAACTGGTAGGGTAGGGGCGCCCGAGCACCGGGGCTCTGTATTAATTTGTAAAGCGTGGAAACAGTGTGTTGGGGGTTGCATGTAGAGACACACAATCTCTCAAACTGTTAGTTCCCTGGAGGCTTGAAGATATCTGTGTTTGGAATGCAGAAAATGTCTAAGCTGTAAATATTTCCAGAAGTCGTGTTGTGGAATTTCCCATTTGGATCGCACTTCCGAAAACTGTCTAACTCCTGAGGATATCGCCAGCTGGCCTACCCTGAAGAGTCCCCCAAGGGCCCAGTCGCGAAAGTGGGAGAGTGTTAAGCCGGGTAGGAAGTTAGGGTTGGCTAGAAAAGAAGTCAACGGGCCGAAATCAGAAGAGAGGGAGGGCCAGCGGCACGCTTTTTTCCAAAAGGAGAGGGTTGCAGTAATAGTTGGGTGAGGGGAGGGAGGCTTGGGGAGGGAAGGGAGCCAGGGGAAGATCTCGGGGAATTGTTGCATATAGAGCCCCTCCAGGGCCACCCACTGCTTTGTGTCCCGACTCCTCGTCCAATCCAAGACCCTATTGAGCAGGATTGCCCAATAATAGCCTCTGATATCTGGTAGCTGGAAACCACCGCATCGGGTAGAGTGAATCATAGTGGACCGGCTAATTCTGGGCCGTTTCCGGGACCAGATAAATTGTTGTATCAAGAGTTGGATGGACTTGAACCAGGAGTCTGGGATCCGTATGGGAAGAGCTTGAAGTTTATAGAGTAGCTTAGGGAGAGTATTCATCTTCACAACATTCACCCTCCCCAGCCAGGAAAGAGGTTTGAGGTACCATCTGCTGTAGTCGGCCCTGAGAGTTCGGAGAAGGGGCATGAAGTTCAATGAAACCAAACTGGAAAGATCACTTGGTAATTGTATTCCCAAGTAGGACAGGTGGGAGGTATTCCAAGTAAAGGGGAAGGATTGTTTAAGTTTAGCCACTGTGTCGGGAGGGGTGGAGATGTTCAAGGCGCAGGATTTGGACATATTAATCTTGAAATTGGAAAGTGACCCGAAATTGGACAGCTCCTTCATAAGATGGGGGAGGGAGGAAACCGGGTGCGTTATTGTAGCTAATAAATCATCTGCAAACAGGGAAAGTTTGTGCTCTGTATCCCCGACTCTCAGACCAGTAATGCAATCATTGGCCCTGATTGCTCTAGCTAGAGCTTCGATACAAAGAGTAAGGGGTACAGTGGGCATCACTGTCGCGTCCCGTTACCTATGGAAAAGGGGTCGGATAAGGATCCGTTAACTCGAACCCGGGCTGTGGGTGATCTATAAAGTCCCATAATCCTACCAAGTGCTAGTGGACCCAATCCGATGTGCCCCAGTACAGACCTCATAAAACCCCAACTGACTCTATCAAAGGCCTTTTCGGCATCAGTGGATAGCAGCACAGTGGGGGAGATACCTTGGGATGCTATGTGGATTAGGCTCAATACCTTGGTGGTATTATCTTTAGCCTCGCGGTTCGGGACAAAGCCCACCTGGTCGTTGTGGATTAGAGAAGGCAGGAATACATTCAGTCTATTTGCCATCAGTTTTGCGAAAAGTTTGACATCGACATTTAGAAGTGATATGGGTCTATAACTGGGGCACACTGAGGGGTCTTTACCGGGTTTGGGAAGAACGGAAATGTGGGCTTCTAGGGATTGACCTGAAAAATGGGTATCTGCGAAGATAGAGTTAAAGGCCTGGAGGAGAAAAGAGGAGAGGAGACCCTTAAATTGTTTATAGTAAGTAAGCATGAAGCTGTCCGGCCCTGGACTCTTACCAGAGGGTGTCGAGGTCATAGCGCTCTCCAGCTCTTGCAGGGTAAAAGGTAATTCCAGAGCATCCCTATCTGAAGAAGATAGGACAGGGTAAGATACCTTTTCTAAATACGCCTTCGCCTTTAGGAAGTCAAAAAGAGGGGTTGCGCCTTCGGATCGGTTCTCTAGATTATATAAAAGGGAATAATACTGTTTGAAGCATGCAGCTATTTCAGGGGTCTTGAAACGGAGAGCTCCCCCAGGGTCCCTCACGCTGTTTATAAACAAAGATGAGCGTTGGGCCTTAAGTGCCTGGGCCAGGAGACGACCAGGTTTATTACCCCACTGGTAGTACTTGGAGTTGCATTTACGGACTGAAAACTGGATACTATCAGTGAGGGTTTTCTTTAGTTGAGCCCTCGTATCAAGTAATTCTAGGTAATCAGACTCCGACAGGGATGTTTTGTGCGAGGACTCAAGAAAGTGGAGTCGTTGTAATAATTTGGTGATTAGTGCTGACCTCTGTTTTTTCATAAATGTACCCAACTGTATAAGTTTACCTCTTATGGTGCATTTATGTGCTTCCCACAGGGTAATCTTAGAGACATCGTCGGTATCATTTATGGAGAAAAATTCAGTCAAGGCCTTCTCTATTTCTCCCCTGCAATATTGGTCCTGTAATAATGATTCATTAAGACGCCAGGTCCATTGACCTGGGGTAGCTTGGGGGGTTGAAAGAGTCATAGACACCGGGGCGTGGTCAGACCAGGTTATCAGGCCAATGGAGGAATCTATCAGTAAGGGGAGATGTCTGTGATTAAGAAAAATTTAATCGAGACGAGAGTAAGCTTTGTGCGGGGGTGGATAGAAGGAGTAGTCTCTATCGGAGGGGTGAAGGACCCTCCAGGAGTCTGCCAGCTGGAGATCGTGGAACAGTCTTCTAACTTGTCGGTATTGACGTTGGGAGGTCCGGGGGGCATTAGAGGATGAGTCTAAGGATGGATCCATTATCCAATTCAGATCACCCCCCAGAACAACAACGCCTGAAAGGAGGGGTTCCATTTGGGAAAGGGCGGAGCGAAAAAATGGAACCTGGTCCCTATTTGGGGCGTAAAGTGCAACAAATGTGTATGGGCACATGCATATTTTACACCGCACTATCAGGAGAAAACCCGGGATCATCTTATGAACTGATATGTCGGACAGCTGAAGAGTCCTAGAGAATAATATCGTAACACCCTTTGATTTAGAGTCTGGGTTATTATTATAAAAGGCTTGAGGGAAACGATAGTTAGTCAAGGAGGGGCCACTAGCTGAGATTTTAAAATGCGTCTCCTGGACCAGTGCAACATCCACTCTATCGGCCCAGAGAGACCGTAGGAGAGAGGCTCTTTTCTCCGGTACATTAAGGCCCTTTGCGTTGATCGATGTTATTTTGACTTTACCAGGGGATGTCATGGGAGGCATAAGTCATAGTTGAAAGCGGTGGGCCCGGAGTGGTCAACAAGAGGAGGGAGGAAGGAACAGGGAGGAAAGAGAAAGAAACAGAGCAAACAGAAAAAACAACAACAGTCAAAAAACCCGCAATGGGGTAGCTGATCCATCTAAGGATCAGAAACCCAAGAGGCCAAACAGCCAGGAGCGGGTAAGGGGCGAGTGAGGGAGCCACCGCCAGAGGCATATTGAAAAATGGGAAAAAGTAATGCAATAATCAAAACAGATACTTAGTTGTAATTAACTATAAACTGTAAACTGTGAACCTCGTTAACATGAAGAAATCTTCAAATGGTAGGATGGAAGAAATCTCATAGTCAGGAGATAGGAACCGACAATCAACGGCCCACTATATAATGGGAGGGGCATAGCCCCAATGACAGCAGAATATTGGGTGGAGGCTAATCAGTGGTGAGAAATGGTATTACGCTGTAGCCTAGAGAGATAGTTTAAGGAGAACAAGAACAAACAAAAGATCACAGGTTATTAATCAGGTAGCATTTGAGTCATTGTCAGAGGGGGTTTCATTGGTGCTTTTCCTTCCGGCCCTCCGTACCTTCTGCCAAGGGGTTCCTGTACTCGGGGAGTGGAGAGATGGCAATGCTGGAGTAGGGAAGTCCCAGTCGCATAAGTCGAGTTTCAGTAGGCCAAGACCTTTACAGAACATAGGGAGATCAGGGTAGGAGTTGAGGATGTGGGTTTTCCCCGATGAGGAGACTTGGAGATTAAAGGGGAAGCCCCATCGGTATTTCAGTTGACGTTTACGGAGCTCGTCCGTTAGGGGCTTGAGGGCTTTCCGTTGTTGGAGGGTGTGCCAGGACAAGTCTTGGTAGATATGGATCATTGAACCGTTGAAATCAACTCCATCGAGTTGGCGTACCTTGCGCATGATGTCGTCCTTCTGAGAAAAATAATGCAATCTGCAGATGACATCACGTGGTCTGTCCGCGGAGAGACCTCTTGGTTTCAGAGCACGGTGGGCCCTATCGAAGGTGATAGTATCGTTGGGATCGTTACCTAATATCTCGTTGAAGATTTTCGTAAGAGCATCAATCAGGCCTGTTTGAGGAACGTCTTCCGGCAATCCCCGCACACGGATGTTATTTCTCCTCCCTCTGTTATCCAAATCTGTTAACCGTGTTTGGAGAGAGCAAATCTCTGTCGACTGAGCTTCAATGACATCCGTCACTGACTTCAGGAACGTGTCGGAAGAGACCTGGTGATCCTCCAAACTCGACACCCGGTCAGAAATGTGAGAAATGTCCTGTCTGATGGTAGCCAGTTCACGTCTCACTGTATCTTGTAGATCCTGTTTAGTGGGTAGATTTTTCATATAGGCTAAGATATCTTGTAGATCCCTACCTCCTGGAGGGCAGGCATGCGGTACGTCCGCACTTGGAGGGGATGGGTGAGGGGCAGGCGGGGAGAGGGGGGAGTTTGAAGCAGAAGGGTTTTCTGTTAATGCGGGCGAGGTGGATTGTAAGAATGATCTCATAGCGGACTGCGACATGTTCCCCCGTGGAGTCGATGTGCCGGTCTTTTGGGAAGATTTCTTGTTCCTGGGCATCACTCAATCAGCATCGAGAAGCTTAGATTCATTAAGGTCAAGATAACGAGGTGAAATGAGGTTGCATAACTCACATAAGAATGCCTTCAGCGGTGTGGCTCCCTGTGGGTTGGCGTCAGCAGTTCATTACGGTATCAGTGGTAACGGCAGCCTAGCGTAGCACACATCTATAATCCAGGGTGCTGCAGTATGGAGCGCAGCACACCCACAGCCCTCCAGCTTCGGGATGTATAGCCAGCCCCCGTCCCGTCCTATCAGTAAGTCACCGCAGGTGCTCCGACAACTGGAGGCCGCGAGGGAGAGGGTACCGGCTTTGGGCGTTGCGAGCCGCTGGCAGGCGTTCCGGGCCGCTCGTCTGAGGCCTCAGGAAAAGCCGCAGGCGCAGTGTTGAAGACGGCCACGGAGGAGGTCAGGTACAAGGAGGAGATATGTTTAGAATGGGGCGATTCTCTCTGTGAGGCCCATTGGCGCCGGAGGGCAACTCCAAGCATCCAGTAGCGGGGGTCAGTAAGGAGGGGGCCCCTAGCCGTGGTGTAGAACTAATGGAGGTTTATTGAGGAGGTTCTGCAGCTCCAGTGCAGTCTGGAAGCGGTGGGCCCAAGTTCTAATATAACTGGCTGTGGGGTTAGAGGCAAGGAGGTTGTCGAGCCATGCATATATGTAGATCGGAGGAGGGAGAGTTCCTCACCGCACTATCGGTAGGTCCCAGCAGCGACGGTGCGGCTCCCGTCTCCCACCCTCGTGGGATCCCCAAGCAGTCTTCAGGTGGAGGGGCTGATATATAGGTGCAGCAGTCGGGCTCTCCGGGGCGGCTGTGGGGGAAGGCTGGAGGCGCCCGCCGGCACCCTCCGCGCAGGTCAGCGGGCAGCAGTCAGAGGTGTAGGAGGTGGGATAGGGAGGAACACCTTACCAGGATCCAGGCTGGATATGTCCTCCCCTCCGACTCCACGAAGCCGTCCGCAGCAGTGGCGGGAAGATGGCCGCCGGGTCCCGCCGTCACCAAGGCAAGGCACAGCGCGGTTTTCTGTAGCGGGTCCTCCCGCAATGGTTGTTGCGGTCGCGGGCCGAGTAAGACCCGCTGCGGCCTGGGCCAGAGAGAGAGCGGGTCCACACGCCGCCAATTCGGAGCTCCCGGAGGTCCGACGGGCGTGCTCCCAAATTGAGGCCCCGGCTTGTGCACACGTTGTAGGCCGCAGTCCGCGGGAGCGTCCAGTCTGCTCCCTGACTCCGCGGCCGCAGGTATCCAGCAGCGGGGGGACAAGAGGGTAGTAGGAGAGAGGTGGAGGGGGCTAAAATAGCAGTGTTGAGTGAGTTAGGAGGGATATAGGTGACACAGAGGCAGGAGCTGTGAGAAGCTGCGACTGCTCTCCTCCGTTGCCAAGCCACGCCCCACCTATATTAGTTTATTAATGTATGTATAAGCTGTTTGGCTTGATGAAGTCCTTATTCTCTCATTGGTTTGCTGCTTTAGGAAAGGTGTTATTTCCGTGTCTATTTTCAGACCCCTCGGGGTTAGGGTGCCCAGCTTGTAAATCATCCTTGTCTCTTCTTTAGAGAGAATGTCTTCCATATTCCCTCCTTTCCATGGTCTTGTGACTTGTCTTAATCCTACAAATTGTAACAAACTTTGGTTAGAAAAGCAAACACCCCTGCATGTGAACCGCGACAGTGAACACGATAGGAAGATAATAAAAGACTTACCACATTAGAACTGTCACTACAACCACGGAACTATAAGTATGCAGCATTTCCAGTAGGGCATTGAGAGCCTTTACTACAAACAACTTTAAGTCCTATACCAAAGCACAGGGATACAAAAGATATACATCGTAAGTGGGGTAAATCACCTCCAGTGTACAAGGATTTTATATGTATGTTTGTTTATATGTTGTATGTCATTTGTCTATATACCGGTAGTAGCCATAATCAAGATACACAGAATATATAAATGCAATATTTTATTTTTTAATAAAGATATCTTTATTTTTTACCATACAGTTTGTCTTTTGATCACGGGTTTTAACTGAGATGGAGACAACTGTGTCTCAGTCTCAAAAATAAAAGATTCAGGTCATCGGGGGGGGGGGGGGGGGGGGGGGGGGGTCCAGGTACTTGGAAACCCCCCCCTGCATGCGCCACTGCGCTGTACCTCACCCTGGAAAAAGCTAACAGAATATAACAGAGATAACAGAAGTGAAACAATGGTGGGAAAGCACCACATTGAGCAAATACTTGGATGAGAGGATGATACCAAGCGGTCTTCGGATTCTAAAGAAACCTACTTTCTTGTCAAATGATAACAAGTTTTTAGAGAGATGGAATGCAGCTTTAGATACCTGCTCGAATAATCTTATGAAACTCATCATTAAAAGATAGAGAGCCTCTCGCTAAGGGAGATTGAAGGGGAAATAGAAAACATCAAGAAGAGATTTGAACCACTAAGAAATCTGGAAGACTTCAAAAAGCAGGATAGTCTAACAAGGAACAAAATAAGGAGAATAGAAGAAGAAGTAATTGAGCAAAAGAAACAGAAGTTCAATAGGGATCTGGACAACTATAAAATTGATTGTAGAAGCTGGAAAAAAGAGGTCCCATGTAGAGCCAACTCAGATAAACAAGGGAATAAACATCAACCATGCTATCCCAGAAATGACATGTATGATGGCCTAAGGAGGACAGAATACCACCAACGGGATCTCACGGAAGAAGGAGAAGGAAGGGGGTATCAGAAATATACAGAAAGGGACCAACAAAAGAAGAGTAGCGCCTCATTAAGATCTGAGGAACAATACCAATGAAATGGGATAATAGGAAACACATCAGGCAGAAATTACGATAGAAAAAAACAGAAGGATCGGCAACAAGATAACAAGAAGATGCAACTCAAGTACCCAGACAAATATACCCTGTCGCGAAGCTTCAACCAGGGGAAACAAGATCTAGAAGAAGAATCAAATATGTCAGCTAATACATTGATGAATAGACTAACAGAAAGGATTTACTTATCGAAAAACAAAAGAGCGGCAAGAGAAGAAGATGATGATGATGACACAGATGACCAAAATTGACGCACTCCCAACAGGACAAGGGGAAAAGGAAGAGAAGACATCAAAGTCCAAGCACAAGCGAGGAAATCGTGGAGGGATCAAGAGAAAATGAAAAGAAGAACAGAAGCAAGCAAAGGAAAAGTGCAATGAGACGTCAACAAAAGACTTCTTCAACTTGAGCAAATATGAGCTTAATAATGCGGAACTTAAGGTCCTACAGAAGGGACTAAAATTTGCACCCATGAATAAACTGGACAAGTTCAGTACCTTCATAGATTTGCATAAGTTCGTTAGGAAACTGATCCTGAAGAAATTTCATAAGAACCAAATAAATACAGTACAAACACAAAAACAAAATGACGAGTTTGTTAATTCGGGACTGAAAGAGCCATCCTCATTTTATCCACAACATCTGAAGAGTCACTTGATTAAAACATTCCAGAGGCTGGTCGAATTTAATATAGAGAAGATGACAGAAAAAATCCCTAAGAATAAGTGGAATATAACCAAAGAAGAAAAGTAGGCTCTAAGATCACTGAGCAAAAACCAGGACATAAGGGGTAATTTAGATCTGATCGCTCGCTAGCGTTTTCTGCAGCGCCGCGATCAGGTCAGAACTGCGCATGCGTATGCACCACAATGCGCACGCGCATCGCATGGGTACAAATTGGATCGTTGCCGTACGATGGGTTTTATGAAGAATCCATTTGCGCAGCCGATCGCAAGGAGAGTGACAGGAAGAATCCATTTGTGGGTGTCAACTTACCATTTTCTGGAAGTGGTTGGAAAAACGCAGGCGTGTGCAAGCGTTTGCAGGGCGGTGTCTGACGTCAATTCCGGGCTCGAACAGGCTGAAGTGATCGCAGCGGCTGAGTAAGTCCTGGGCAACTCAGAAACTGCACAAAATATTTTTGTAGCACTTGGCTGCACATGCGATTGCACACTTGCAAAGCAAAAATACACTCCCCTATGGGCGGCGACTATCTGCTCGCAACAGTGCTAAAAACCCCTAGCGAGCGATCAGGTCTGAATTACCCCCATAGTCATAAAAGCTGCGGATATACGGGGGGTGGAGTGGTTATCATGGACAGATTAATGTACGAAAATGATGCAATGTCCCAACTAAGAGATACAACTACATATCAACAATTGAAAACAATACCAACAATAAAATACATGGAAAAATTGATAACATTATTGAAAGAAGGTATGGACATAGGCATATTAAACAAGAAAGACTGAGTATCTGAATCAGAACGATCCCATCATCCCGGTGTTTTATCACCTACCAAAGATCCATAAGGATATGAAGAACCCGACCGGTAGACCAATCATTGCAGGCATTGGATCTCTAACAGCAAACCTTTGAGGATACGTGGATAAATTCCTGCACCCGTAGTTGTAAAACAGAAAGGTTATATAAAGGACATTACACATGTAATAAATATGATAAAAGAAGTAGCATGGGAAGAAGATATTATATTCACAACCTGCAATGTCAAATTGTTATACACATGTATACAACATGACATAGGATGCAAACATGTGATGAAAAGATTGGAGGAGGATACAGAGCTGAAGAATGAACAAATACAAATTTTAGTACAATAAATGTAATTTATATTACAACATAATTATGTTCAATTTGGAGAAGACTTCTATGTTCAAATAAAGGGAACAGCTATGGGCAGCAAATTTGCGCCCTCATACGCAAACCTATTTCTAGTGGAATGGGAAAAGAACAAAATATGGAACAACACTTCTTTGGACAACAACCTAAAACTTTGGACAAGATTTATAGATGATATTATCATCATATGGAAAGGTATACAGGAGGACCTAGAAACCTTTTTAAAACAATTGAATGAAAACACAATCAATTTAGAATTTACGTACAGTACCAGTAAGGAACCGATTAATTTCCTAGACCTAACGATCTTTGTAAGTAACAACAGATTGGAAATTAGAACATTCACGAAACCAACAGACTGCATCAATTATCTAAAAGCAACAAGCAACCATCATAAAAAATGGATAACCAATATCCCAGGAGATCAGTTCAGAAGAATAAGGAGAAATTGTTCGAGAGAGGTAGACTTCGAGTTACAAGCTGCCAATATGATGGAAGACTTTAAGGAGAAGCAATACAACGCAATATATCTGAAAAATGAGAAGGAAAGGATAAGCAAAATAGATAGAGGGGATCTACTGAAATACAAGACACAAGAAACGGAACAACAAAAAGAAGTTTTATTCATATCAAATTTCTCACTGCAGAGCAAGCTTTTGGAGAAAAGCATCAAACAACACTGGCACGTATTAAAAACAGACAAGGATCTCCAGGATATCCTACAGTAACCTCGCATTGTATATAGAAAGGCTCCTACTCTCAAGACATCACTTATGAAAAGCCACTTCTCCACCACTAAATCGGAACAACCACAAAAGAATAATGGTTTTTCATGCTGTGGCACATGCACAGCCTGCAAGAAGACCAGACAGAATTCAGTAAGGATTAGTGATGTGCACCGGACATTTTTCGGGTTTTGTGTTTTGGTTTTGGATTCGGTTCAGCGGCCGTGTTTTGGATTCGGACACGTTTTGGCAAAACCTCCCTGACAATTTTTTGTCGGATTCGGGTGTGTTTTGGATTCGGGTGTTTTTTTTTTCAAAAACCCCTCAAAAACAGCTTAAATCATAGAATTTGGGGGTCATTATGATCCTATAGTATTATTAACCTCAATAACCATAATGTCCACTCATTTCCAGTCTATTCTGAACACCTCACACCTCACAATATTATTTTTAGTCCTAAAATTTGCACCGAGATCGCTGGATGACTAAGCTAAGCGACCCAAGTGGCCGGCACAAACACCTGGCCCATCTAGGAGTGGCACTGCAGTGTCAGACAGGATGGCACTTAAAAAAAATTGGCTCCAAACATCACATGATGCAAAGATAAATTAAAGAAAAAAGAGGTGCAAGATGGAATTGTCCTTGGGCCCTCCCACCCACCCTTATGTTGTATAAACAGGACATGCACACTTTAACAAGCCCATCATTTCAGCAACAGGGTCTGCCACACGACTGTGACTGAAATGACTGGTTGGTTTGGGCCCCCACCAAAAAAGAAGCAATCAATCTCTCTTTGCACAAACTGTCTCTACAGAGGCAAGATGTCCAACTCTTCCTCATCGTTCGATTCCTCACCCCAGAGCCAGCCCTAACCAATATGATGCCCTAGGCAAGATTTTGGCTGGTGCCCCCTAGCACCACCGCTGGTTCCACCTCTGACATTGCAACTCTTTCCCAGCATCATCACCCCTCACCTATAGCAGTCCTTATTTTGGTGTTTGTACTCCCTATATTTTAAATAGGAACAGTTTGCACATTTGGCGCACAGCCCAAAAAGGGGGGTGTTTTTGCTGGCAAGGGGCATGGCCACACAATAGTAACCCCAATTCCAATTACGCCACACAGTACTGCAACTTTATTCACATTTGATCATGCGATAGTGTCCATAATTCATATTACATCCCACAGTAGTATCACTTTACCTTATAAACGTTACTCCTCACAGTAGAGCCCCTTATTCACAATACATCACACTGAATTGCTCCTTATTCACATTACACCACACCCTATTGCTCTTTATTCACATTAGATGACACAGTAGTGCCTTTTCTATATGCAACGCCACATAGTAGAGCACCTTATACACATAATGCCACACATTAGTAATGCATTTATACACATAATTCCACACAGTAATGCCCCTTACACATATGAGACACATTATTAATGTCCTTATAAACATAATGCACCTTACACATTATGACAACCTTTATTAATGCCCTTTTAAACATAATGTCCCTTACACATATGCCGCACATTAGTAATGCCCTTATACACATAATGACACACATAGTGCCCCCTACACATTTGCAGCACATTATTAGTGCCCCTATACACATAGGGGGTCATTCTGACCTGTTTGCTCGCTGTTTTTGTCGCAGCCGTGCGATCGGGTCCCTACTGCGCATGTGCCGGTGCCGTAGTGCGCCGACGCATGACAGACGGCCGTAGCAGGGCTGCGATCGCCTCTGCCTGATTGACAGGCAGAGGCGATCACTGGATGGGAGGGGGCGGAAGGGTGGCGTTTGGCCGCCGTTTCATGGGAGCGGTCCGGCCAACGCAGGCGTGGCCGGACCGAACGGAGGGCGGTCCACAGCGGCTGCATGACATCACACGCAGCCGCTGCGGGCCGGGGAGCGACGAGTAGCTCCCGGCCAGCACGCTAAAGCTGTGCTGGTCGGGAGCTACTCTTGAAGTGCAAAGGCATCGCCCCTGTGCAATGTCTTTGCACTTCTGCAGAGGGAGGGGGCGGCACTGACATGCGGGTAAGACTAGCCCTGTGCTGGGCGTCCCCCCGCATGTCAGTGTGAATGATCGTAGCTGTGCTAAATTTAGCAAAGCTACGATCAACTCAGAATGAGCCCCATAATGACAGACATACATTAGTACCCTTTTACACATATAGCGCACATTATTAATGCCCTTATACACATAATGACATACATAGTGCCCCTAACACATATTCTGAACACTACTGCACAACCAACCCACTCACATGCACACAGCAATCACACTGCCACTAACACTGTAACCTCTGCCTCTGCTTGGATACAGATGTGTCCTCATAAATCTTGCCTCAATGCTAACGTCTGGCACCTTTTTTTAATCAAAATGCATCTTATTTGCATTGCTATGTGGCTAGGATGCAAAAGCAGCTTCTACTGATTAAAATGATATGCAGCATGCCTATATACTGTGTGAGACTGTCGCTGTATCTGCATATGAAATGCTACACACAGAATATAGGCATGCCACATATCATTTTAATCAGCAGAAGCTGCTGATGCCCCTAGGCATATCAAATGCCCTAGGCAATTGCCTAGTTTGCCTATACCTATGGCTGGCTCTGCCTCACCCCTTTCACTGTGTACATCCCCCTCCTCACAGATTATTAATTCGCCCCCACTGGAATCCACCATCTCAGGTCCCTGTGTACTTTCTGGAGGCAATTGCTGGTGAATGTCTCCACGGAGGAATTGATTAGAATTCATTTTGATGAACATCATCTTCTCCACATACGCCGATTGCTGACAAGGTGAGCGGCTGCACTAAACACTCTTTCGGAGCACACACTGGAGGGGGGGCAACTTAGGTAAAATAAAGCCAGTCTGACGTGCCTACTTGGATGCGGTCACTCATATAATCCTCCACCATTCTTTCAATGGTGACAGAATCATATGCAGTGATAGTAGACGACATGTCAGTAATCGTTGGCAGGTCCTTCAGTCCAGACCAGATGTCAGCACTCGCTCCAGACTGTCCTGCATCACCGCCAGCGGGTGGGCTCGGAATTCTTAGCCTTTTCCTCACAGCCCCAGTTGCGGGAGAATGTGAACAGTAGCGGATCTTGCCACGGGCAAGCAGGACTTTTGCCCGAGGCGCCGCCTCCCAGAGGGCGCAGGGCGCCATCCGGAGGGCGCCGCACCAGGGCAAGATCTGCTGCTGCTGTGCCCCCCGCTGCCCGCTGCCCCCTGCTGCCGCTGGCCGCTGTGAAGGGAAACTAGAAGCGTACGCATCTAGTTTCCCTTCCTGGAGAGGTCCTTTACTGTGCGGTGCGTGATGACGTCATCGCGCACCGCACAGCAAAGGTCCTCTCCACGAAGGGTACTAGAAGTTTCCCTTCGTGGAGAGGACCTTTGCTGTGCGGTGCACGATGACGTCATCGCGCACCGCACATTTCAGCGCTACAGTCTACAGGGGTGTAAATGACCACGCCCCCTGTACGAAACCACGCCCCCTATTGGCGCCCGGGGCGCACAGAGCTCCAGAACCGGCCCTGAATGTGAAGGAGGAGCTGTTGACGGGTCACGTTCCGCTTGACTTGACAAGTGTCTCACCAGCAGGTCTTTGCACCTCTGCAGACTTGTGTCTGCCGGAAAGAGAGATACAGCGTAGGCTTTAAACCTAGGATCGAGCACGGTGGCCAAAATGTAGTGCTCTGATTTCAACAGATTGACCACCCGTGAATCCTGGTTAAGCGAATTAAGGGCTCCATCCACAAGTCCCACATGCCTAGCGGAATCGCTCCGTTTTAGCTCCTCCAATCTCTCCAGCTTCTTCTGCAAAAGCCTGATGAGGGGAATGACCTGACTCAGGCTGGCAGTGTCTGAACTGACTTCACGTGTGGCAAGTTCAAAGGGTTGCAGAACCTTGCACAACGTTGAAATCATTCTCCATCTTGAGTCAGGTGCATTCCCCCTCCTTTGCCTATATCGTAGGCAGATGTATAGGCTTGAATGGCCTTTTGCTGCTCCTCCATCCTCTGAAGCATATAGAGGCTTGAATTCCACCTCGTTACCACCTCTTGCTTCAGATGATGGCGGGGCAGGTTCAAGAGTGTTTGCTGGTGCTCCAGTCTTCAGCACGCGGTGGTTGAATGCCGAAATTGGCCCGCAATTCTTCGGGCCACCGACAGCATCTCTTGCACGCCCCTGTCGTTTAAAAAAAAAATCTGCACCACCAAATTCAATGTATGTGCAAAACATGGGACGTGCTGAAATTTGCCCACATGTAATGCACGCACAATATTGGTGGCGTTGTCCGATGTCACAAATCCCCAGGAGAGTCCAATTGGGGTAAGCCATTCTGTGATGATGTTCCTCAGTTTCCGTAAGAGGTTGTCAGCTGTGTGCCTCTTATGGAAAGCGGTGATACAAAGCGTAGCCTGCCTAGGACCGAGTTGGCGTTTGCAAGATGCTGCTACTGGTGCCGCCGCTACTGTTCTTGCTGCGGGAGGCAATACATCTATCCCGTGGGCTGTCACAGTCATATAGTCCTGAGTCTGCCCTGCTCCACTTGTCCACATGTTCGTGGTTAAGTGGACATTGGGTACAACTGCATTTTTTAGGACACTGGTGACTCTTTTTCTGAGGTCTGTGTACATTCTCGGTATCGCCTGCCTAGAGAAATGGAACCTAGATGGTATTTGGTACCCGGGGACACAGTACCTCAATCAATTCTCTAATTCACTGTGAATTAACGGTGGATACCGGACACACGTTTAACACCACTGCAGCTGCCAAGACCTGAGTTATCCGCTTTGCAGCAGGATGACTGCTGTGATATTTCATCTTCCTCGCAAAGGACTGTTGGACAGTCAATTGCTTACTGGAAGTAGTGCAAGTGGTCTTCCGACTTCCCCTCTGGGTTGACGATCGACTCCCAGCAGCAACAACAGCAGCGCCAGCAGCAGTAGGCGTTACACTCAAGGATGCATCGGAGGAATCCCAGGCAGGAGAGGACTCGTCAGACTTGCCAGTGACATGGCCTACAGCACTATTGGCTATCCTGTCTAAGGAGGAAATTGACACTGAGGGAGTTGGTGGTGTGGTTTGCAGGAGCTTTGTTACAAGAGGAAGGGATTTAGTTGTCAGTGGACTGCTTTCGCTGTCACCCAAAGTTTTTGAACTTGTCAATGACTTCTGATGAATGCGCTCCAGGTGACATAAGGGAGGATGTTCCTAGGTGGTTAACGTCCTTACCCCTACTTATTACAGCTTGACAAAGGCAACACACGGCTTGACACCTGTTGTCCGCATTTCTGTTAAAATAATTACACACCGAAGAGGTAATTTTTTTTTTGTAATTTGACAAGGCATGTCAATAGCCATATTCGTCCCACGGACAACAGGTGTCTCCCCGGGTGCCTGACTTAAACAAACCACCTCACCATCAGAATCCTCCTTGTTGTCAGCATCCGGAGTCTTACCGGTACGCTGGGGCCGCGGGGCTGGCTTCCTTGGCGATGTGCGGGCAGCGGCGGAGGTGGGCTGCTGCAGCGGGTCCGTGGGCAGCAGTAGCGGCGGTGAGGGGGTCCGCTCGTGGCGGCGGGATGCTGCTACAGCGGGTCGCTCTTGCTGAGCCGTTGCTAGGAGACCAGGGGCAGTGTACATTGTAGCTTTGCAAAAAGGTCTGCATTACTGGGCGCCACCATGTTGGAGACCAAGTTTTAAGCATAGTTCCTGTTTCCTGTTTCTTCCAGCCAATCCAGGGGAAGCTCTCCCTATAAAAGGGGGCTGGTTTAGGACAGGGATACCAGTGCTTCAAGTTACAACCCTGTTGTAGGTGCTTTATCCTGTGCTCCCAGGATTCCAGCTGTATTCTGGTTCCTCCTGATCCTGCTTGGTCGGTTCTCTGTTGCTGCTGCAGCCCTGCCGTTTCTAGCCTGCTACTGCCTGCGGAAGCGCCTCTGGAAAACCCGGTCCAGTAAGACTCTTTGGGCACAGTCGGCCCCGGGTCTTCTGCCTCATCTTTCAAGCCACACTCCACAGATCTCCTTCATCAGCCACGCCTCTGTACCACCGACCACAGCCTGCAGATTATTATCTTCAGCCTCGTTTTCCAAACCACAGTCCTTGTCTCAAGCCACGTCTTCAACCATCATCCACAGTTCCACAGTTCATCATCTACAGTCTCATCTTTCAAATCACAGTCCACAGTTCTTCGCCTCCAGCCACGTCTTTAACCATCGTGCCCCAGCCTCGTTTCTCTACCTTAGCCCTGTACATAATAAATACTTTCCATTCACTCTCAAACCCCGCCTCTGTTCTTCATTACTCCATGTCCCATGCGAAGGAACTATATCCAGCCCCCTCATCTGGTTCATTCACAGCCTGCTACCTCCTCGGGCAAATCTCAGCTGCCGGATCCTCAAACTCTGCTAGACGTGACACTTGTCAATTTCCTCCTCAGCGCCAGCAACACCCATATCCTCATCCTGGTGTACTTCAACAGTGACATCTTCAATTTGACTATCGGGAACTGGACTGCGGATACTCCTTCCAGCACTGGTGGAAGGCGCCACCTCTTCCCGTCCAGTGTTGGGAAGGTCAGGCATCGCAACCGACACAATTGGACTCTCCTTGGGGATTTGTGATTTAGAAAAACGTACAGTTCTTTGCTGTGCTTTTGCCAGCTTAAGTCTTTTCATTTTTCTTTTCATCCTCATGTGAAGCTGAACCACTAGCCATGAACATAGGACAGGGCCTCAGCCGTTCCTTGCCACTCCGTGTCGTAAATGGCATATTGGCAAGTTTACGCTTCTCATCAGATGCTTTTAATTTTGATTTTTGGGTCATTTTACTGAACTTTTGTTTTTTTGGATTTTACATGCTCTCTACTATGACATTGGGCATCGGCCTTGGCAGACGACGTTGATGGCATTTCATCATCTTGGCCATGACTAGTGGCAGCAGCTTCAGCACGAGGTGGAAGTGGATCTTGATCTTTCCCTATTTTACCCTCCACATTTTTGTTCTCCATTTTTTAATGTTTGGAATTATATGCCAGTAATATATTAATAGCAATGGCCTACTGTACCGTACTGCTATATATATACTGGTGGTCAGCAAAATTCTGCACTGTCCTCCTACTATATACTGCGCACAACTACAATGCAGCACAGATATGGATGGATAGTATACTTGACGACACAGAGGTAGAGCAATGGACTACTGTACTGTACTGCTATATATATACTGGTGGTCAGCAAAATTCTGCACTGTCCTCCTACTATATACTGCGCACAACTACAACGCAGCACAGATATGGATGGATAGTATACTTGACGACACAGACGTAGAGCAATGGACTACTGTACTGTACTGCTATATATATACTGGTGGTCAGCAAAATTCTGCACTGTCCTACTATATACTGCGCACAACTACAATGCAGCACAGATATGGATGGATAGTATACTTGACGACACAGAGGTAGAGCAATGGACTACTGTACTGTACTGCTATATATATATATATATACTGGTGGTCAGCAAAATTCTGCACTGTCCTCCTACTATATACTGCACACAACTACAATGCAGCACAGATATGGATGGATAGTATACTTGACGACACAGAGGTAGAGCAATGGACTACTGTACCGTACTGCTATATATATACTGGTGGTCAGCAAAATTCTGCACTGTCCTCCTACTATATATACTGCGCACAACTACAATGCAGCACAGATATGGATGGATAGTATACTTGACGACACAGAGGTAGAGCAATGGACTACTGTACCGTACTGCTGTATATATACTGGTGGTCAGCAAAATTCTGCACTGTCGTCCTACTATATATACTGCGCACAACTACAATGCAGCACAGATATGGATGGATAGTATACTTGATGACACAGAGGTAGAGCAATGGATTACTGTACCGTACTGCTATATATATACTGGTGGTCAGCAAAATTCTGCACTGTCCTCCTACTATATACTGCACACAACTACAATGCAGCACAAATATGGATGGATAGTATACTTGACAACACAGAGGTAGAGCAATGGACTACTGTACCGTACTGCTATATATATACTGGTGGTCAGCAAAATTCTGCACTGTCCTCCTACTATATACTACAATGCAGCACAGATATGGAGCGTTTTCAGGCAGAGAACGTAGATATTTGCAGCACACTGAGCACAGATATTTGCAGCACACTGAGCACAGATATTTGCAGCACACTGAACACAGAAACTGAGAACGCAGCCACGTCCTCTCGCTATCATCTCCAATGCACGAGTGAAAATGGCGGCGACGCGCGGCTCTTTATATGCAATACAAATCTCGCGAGAATACGACAGCGGGATGATGACGTTCGGGCGCGTTCGTGTTAACCGAGCAAGGTGGGAAGATCCGAGGCTGCCTCGGAACCGTGTAAAATGGGTGAAGTTCGGGGGGGGGTCGGATCTCGAGGAACCGAACCCTCTCATCTCTAGTAAGGATCATTAAGGAAGTAAGCTCCTTTACCAATAAAAAGACTTTTGCCATAAAGGGGAGACTAAGCTGTCATACAACGGGAGTAATATACAAGGTGTGGTGCCATTGTGGCCTGCAGTATCTAGGAAAGACGAAAAGAAAATGACATATACGGATTAAGGAAGCAACATAAAAAATGGACGAGATTGTTAGGAACCACAAGCAGTGGTTCATTCCTGTTTGCATTCTGTTTATTAATTTCATGTATTATAGTTCTGTTTGCATGCCAGGATTTCCATTGTATTTGTTTAGAAGTCTCTTGTTGGCCACCAGTGGTGAGTCGGTGTAATTGCAGCCTGTTTCTATGTGTTTAGCCTCACTTGTCTGATAGTTGATCATTATGTGGTGAGTCTCTGTACTGCAATCTGGCTCTTGTCTGTGTTACTCTCACCTGCGGGTACTTGGCCATGACAGTGTGCCTGGCCTCCAGCCATCCTGATTGGGGCGTGTTCCCTTATTACCCATCTAGCTCTGCAGTTCTGGGCTGGTGATAGACGTTTGTTAAAGATACCTGTATGTTCCTGGTTGGTTTCATGTCCAATATCGTATCGGTGTCCAGGCCCTGTTTGATAGTTGAATCCTGCATACCCAGTTCTGGCAGAATCTGGAGTTTACTACTCTCCACCTGCATTTCTACCTTCAGTGAGAACCTGTCAGCTTCTTGTGAGCCGCTTCCTGCCCCGGTGTGTTCCTGTGATCCAGTAGCCCAGAGTCCTGAGTCCTGGTGTCCGGAGCCTGTCATTGATATCTGTCCGGCTTTCCTGTCCTGTGTGCCAGTGTCTGCGGCCTTGAGGTTCCTGTCCACCTGCCTGTATTTACACCGGTGTCGTGAGTAGCAGCTCTGCCGCACCTTACGGCCTTGGACGTATCTTTCCGTTACATTTGCTTTGGAGTTTTCTGCTGAGGTTTCTGCTTTGCATTTGCTTTCTGGCTGTCCTCGCCGGTATACGATGGTGTCGTGTAGGCGTGTGGACAGCATTACCTAGGTTGTTATTCTGGCGGCTGAGCCGCACATGCTTATGTTTAAGTTCTGTAGTGCTCCTAACTCTGTTTCAGTTTTTAGTTAGAGGTTCCCCTTGTTATCGCCCCGTCTCCGTTTACGCCTTGTCTCCAACTAAGACCGGGGGGCATCGGAGTTGGGCAGACTTAATCCGCCCTTCAAACGCGGCTGCTGTTGGCCCAAGCAAACATAGTCTCGCAGGCGTACACTGACCACGAGGGTGAGACAACAGAGTCAGGGCTCTTTAGTGTTAGCTACTGAACTTTGCCCTTATTGCAGCATTACGTTCCTGTACTCAGAGCTTGTCCACCCTGTTCCCTGAGTACCAAGTACAGTGAACTGTCAAAGTCAAAAATATTACATAGAAAGAACCTACAAACTCTACACACATATAAGTTGCTATACTTGCAAATACGCGCAGCGAGCACAGCAATATATGGTAACACACGCACCGCCGAGTGCATATAGAGCATGTCTCGTCCTCCTCCCTGTCTTCCCCAAATATAGTCAAGTGTCTGATTTGCGAAATGAATACATACTTGTGTCTAGGTCACCGATTATTGTCTGAAATATTTTTTTCTTATGTTAATAATTGATGGCAGTTATTGTTTACTGCAAAAGGGTGGACTGTTGAAGTCAAAATATTACATGGAAAGAACATACAAACTCTACACACATATAAGTCGCTATACTTGCAAATACGCGCAGCGAGCACAGCAATATATGGTGACACACGCATTTACACGGACATGCCACAGAGATGGATTCGACACTTATTTCATACAGTACATAATTATAATAATATCAAGTGCCAGACATCATAATGATTTAACATTATATAATGAAGTAATGTCATGTATGTGTATTATTTGAACAAAGCAAGATAGACCTGTCATATTTACTATTAAAGCAACCAGATTAATGTGTAGATTCATTTGATACTTGTTATTAAGTTGTAGGACATTGCAACAAGGAGTTATGATTAAATGTATGAAAGCTAAAATCACTATTATTAGGATAGTGGACAGGAAGCTCAGGCCAGCCCCTTTTGATGTCTTCAAAGCTGAACCTGTTTAGCATACAAATAGACTAGTGACTCATCATGAATGAGAAAGTTCCCTCCCCCAAAACTAGATAACACATTGCAGAGACACACAGTTCCCAGTTGCTGTTTTGTATCAGACGATGATGGAGATGCTGTCTGCCCAGTTCCTGCATGATTTTACAGAGAGAGAGAGAGTGATATGGAGAGACAAATTTTTATAAGAAAGGAATGGTATTGTATGCTGTAACTGTATGTATTAACTGCTTACTGTATGAGCTGTAACCATGTAACTATAGGTATACTGTACATTGTAATATATTGAATTCATATCCTTTTAATAACAAATATATACATCAATGAGCTTTGGAACTCAGATAATGTGTGGGTGTATTGTTTTCTCTTATGGGATGCAGTGTTTTGCTATGTATAGCGCACATTCATGGCACATGGTAATAAGAGGTGCAGGCGTTTACAATATATATTAGTGTTTATCTGTTAAATAGATTTAAAAGTACATTTAAAAGTTGCTGCATAGCCTTGATATAGTTTTTTTTAAACTTAGGCCTAAAATAACTTCCGGTGCTTGTATAATGTGTGATTTCTTTATTACAAAGGAAGCCGCATGGTCTGTCCTCCATTTTGGACTAACCACATGGCCTGTCCACCATTTTGTGTAAACCTCATGGATGTGGAAGGGGGGAAGAGCAGTGGCCATTTTAGGAAGGTCATTTTCTAAATAGCTGATTTTCAATCTGCTCAGAACAATCAGTTTCCTTTGTCACATCAAGCACCATTTATGAGTTACCAATGCATTTATTTAACCCATGTCATAGTCAATTACAAATAGTTTCAATTGGGCCCAGTGAGAGTAAATGGTGAGATAAATGCTTGGCTTGGTATAAGAAATTTCACCCAGATAGTAAAAAGAAAGAAAGGGTTTTGGGGTTTTTTTTTCTCTTTTTCCTTCCAAGACTTGTAGAATCTGCTTACTAGGGAGGATAGCCATTGAAATGCAAATTAACCTGTGTAACTGATTTTTTTTTTAGCAGTGAAAAGCAAATAGCTTTGATATGCAAATAAGAGGTAAGGTGTCTCATAGGAGACCAGTGAATGGTACATATATATAATATTATTATAATTATCTGTATATTTATATCAGTGTATGTTCTGCAAGATAGCTATCTAATCTGAATCATATCATTTAAATTATTGATTATTGCTAGATTCATTTAGATCTGTGTGAAACCGGATACATTTGTTGCTATATAGTTAAAACTGAAATAACAGTGTTTAAGGAAGTAAATATAAAGCACAACATGCAAGTCTGGCCCGGTCGTTAAAGGTTTATACAGAAAAAAACTGGGTGTTGTGTTAAGTGAGCGATTATAGTTAGTATTGCTCACATTTATAGAGACTGTGTGGTTTGTTGAATTGCGGACGTACGGTTTTGTACACGTGTGTTGGACAAAGTACAGGACTGCGCACGCAGCGTAAAAGACACGCACAGTCGCGTGTTTATGCAAAGTGCGTAAGAGTGCGGGCACTAAGTACAAATTACACAATAGTGTTGTTTAGTTAAAAGGTGGGACAGTAGCCATGCTACAATAGCACAAAACTACCCGGTTTCTAAAGCAGATTAGTATAAAACTTTTGTTTAAACTGTATTGCCTCTGGGGGTAAAGCTGCCAATCAGAACGAGTGAAAATTTTCTGTACAGAGAAACAAATTATATTTGAATGAGTGAAAGCAGGAGTGAGTGGAGCTGAACCCAGGAACTGAAGTGGTCTAAGTGGCTGGAGTGGTAACACTGGGTTAGTAGAGGCCCGGTGGCGTAGGGTTCGCTACCTTGCGTGATTAGGAACTAAGTGGTATTAGTGATCTGAAGTGGTCTAAGTGTCCCATACAACTAAGTGATCTGGAGTGGTCTAGGCTAAGTGGTCTACAGCAATCGTAGGGCATATAGATAACTAGTATCTATAGGCTGTGCTATTGCATCGCATGTCTGTGTGTTCTGCACAGCACAACGTGATACCATTGTGTCATATGCACTGTGGAAGAGCATACGCAGACGTGATTGTATAGACAAAGGGGTTTTTCTTTGATAACGTCGGGAAATCTCCCTGGTGGGCTTCCACTGGAAAGGGTGAAGGATAGTTATCTAATTTCTCTGTTTTTCACCCTACAAACAATTCCAGTTGAAAGATACCGAAAAGGAATTTTTCGCTGCCTCTCTCAATAAAATATTCCAACAGAACTTCCACCGAAAGAAATTACGGTGCTGTAAGGTCTGATAGGAGCCCTAAGTTGGGTACATCGCCTTTGCTATCGACAGTGTATGGTAGTACCGGCCAACGTGGGCGAGAGCGAGTGGAAGGCGCTCGGAGATACTTCCACTGTCTACTTACATTGAGTATTTTGGTGTTTGTGGGAATTTTTTTTTTGTTATTAAAAAGACCCACAAATATGGGAGCCAGTTGCTCAAGTGAGAGACGTTTGTGCATGGTTCAGGCAGAAGAGTTAGGGCCGAGAAGGTCAGAATTGCGGCCGAAAGGGTCAGCAAGTTTTATCATGTGTGGAAAATATGGTCCACACGCTGAAGTTTATTGTGACGAATGGTTACGTATGACTGACAAAGATAGGGTACCATTCCCTAGGGTGGGCAGCTTTGAACCAGAGGTACTGCAGAATGTAGGTATTAAAACATGTCTGATAAAATCCAGAAAACAAAGGGTCAGACATACAAATTGTTTAAACCTGTGGCAGCAAGAGGGGTTGGTGAGTTTTATCCTAAGGTATTGCAGGTGGTATGTCTAACCAAAGTCATATAAGACAAGAATGGAAATATAAGAACTGTTTGAACTTGTAGCAACAATAAACAAGTAGGAAGAAAAAAAAGAGAATGCAAGTACACCGCCATATGTAGATGTGGAAGCAGTTACGACCAGCATACAAACTATAGAAAATAATAAAAATATGAAAAATATGACTGTAACTTATATATGTACTAATGAATGTTGAAGTTTTACTTAGGAGGAGAAGGTGACCTGATTGTTTTCAGCCATTTCTCATGTACCCAGAGGAGTATCCAACCGGTAAAAGAAGAGCAGTAGCCTGTGGGGGAAGTGGCTGAGACCAGTGGAACAGGTAAGTATGGTATCATTCGTGTACATATATAGTATAACCCAAAAATAAAACAAAAAAATAAAGAAAGTAACGTCAATAATGGAGAAAAACCTGTCTGCACATTAGTATTTGCCAGTAGGAAAGCGGACAGAGACAAGGTAACCCCCGGGTATTTCTTTCAGTTACCATATAAGAAGTATTCATTCCTAGTAATGCCCCTAGTCAAGATGAGCTCGGAAATGTTTGTTGGACCATGTACAGACCCTTAATACAGGATGAGAAGGATTGAATGAATACTTTGCATGACCTAGAAGCTTGTTAAACTTTTTTTTTTTTTGTCTTTTGCAGTAATAGAAAACTCTCCATCTGGATAAGATCACTGGTAAACACTAATTCGGCAAATGGGAGGTGGCTGTCTCTGTGCTAATGGACGGGCTCAATAAGGCATTGAGGGTCAGGGTGCAGACTTCTTTGCAAAATTGGAAAGGGGTCACAGTAGCTAATCTTAGATAGTGTGCTATTGAACATCACAAGAATAGTGCTAGGCACAGAGAACAACAGGTGGAGAGGTTGAGTACGGTAAGTATACTGGCACATACAGGAAAGACCCACCAGTCCAAACCCCAGATCTCTAATGGTCAATAATATGTTACACTTGTAGGAAGGAAGGGCATTTTGCCAGAGAGTAACAGGAACGGTGCAACAATACCCTTTGAGTAGACATGCAGAGATTACGATAGGGCCCTTGCAAACCAAACATTCTTTTCTGCTGGCTGCATCGGCTCCTACTAATCTACTCGGCAGAGACTTATTGTGTAAAATGTGGTGTGTCAAATATTGTACTCCTGAGGGTGTCTTCTTGGATATACCTGAGAACCATGCTCAAAAAGTACAAGATATACTAGACACCCCTCAAAGGCTAATGTCGCATTCTACTGTTCTAGATGCATGTCCATCACAGGTAGAGGAAATTATCTCACAGATACCGGGTTCCCTATGAACTTAGGATGGACAGGACACTGGATTGGTGGCTGGGATAGTCCCAATAGCGATACGATAAACACAGAATTTTTTTTTAAGGGGAGTAGACCAAGTAGAGAATCACTTCCCCGTAGTGCCCAATCCAGTTGTCAAAATTTTATAAAATCTTCTTCACCTCTACAAACTCATCTGTCACCAACCTCTATTCTGTTTCTCTACAGTTTCCTCTTCATCTTTTGCATTAACACAGGGTGGTACAATACATGGACCCTAGTACAGTTCAAACTCCACATGCCTAGGTCCTTCAGAGTTCTGCCCAAACCCAGTATATCTCAACAGCACGATAACACCAGTATTACTGCAGTGTGCCTTGTCATGCACAAAGGGTGGAGAATGGGAATACTGGTGCAGGGAAATTTTGTATAGACACTGATATGCCTGTTGGTGAATGGCAAACCTGACATTTTTCTTTTTCATTTTCTCCTTCTTTCTCTCCTCTAGAGATGTTTTTTTTTCTTTTTTTTTTGAGTTATGCTCATGGTACTCTACATTGCAAACACACAATGACTTCGTACAGTTAACACCCTTTAGGAATTATATGTATTATATTATGTATTGGTGTGCACTGATGTTTTCTCAAACTGGGTAGAGGCATTTCCTGCCGCCACGGATGCTGCTGTGTTTACCGCAAAGAAAAAGTGCGCTGAAATTTGTGTGTAGATAATGGTACCCCTAGAAGTAGGAGCAAAGCTTGAAATTGTACTATTGTGATCATAGATACTGCCACTAGTATTATGTAGCATCGGAACCACTCCCAGATCTTCACTCAACGAATCACCCTCTTCGAAATTTGTTTTTGTTTTTGTTTTGGTATTTGTGTCTTTTTTGGGTTGTTTTTGGAAGACAACCTCATGTCATGATTGATCCGCACAATGATCAGAAATACACCAATGAGGTGACAGTACAGTACTTTATTGAGATGAGCCAGCATTTGAGAACTTGACAAAAGAACTTGAAACTGTTGATTGCTGGTATGCCAAATACTAACTGTCTTGATTGTGAACCAAGAGACTGTGTGATTGTTCTTACGCTCAGGTTGCCTAATAGACAGGTGGGAAGGACCATACTAAGTTTTGTTGACAGCACTATCCCAGTGAAAGTAGCCGTGAGAGAGACTTGGGTCCACGATTCCCATTGCAGGAAAGTCGGTAGTCCGGAAGGAACTCGTAAATGGAGTGAGATCACAAAAGTATCACCAGAGACTCTGTTCCGTGAAGACTGAGAGGCGACACTGTTGAACACTACCTGAGCGTACTAAAGGTTTACAGAAAGACCAGTCATTGTAATGGATTTGTTATGAACAAGACTTGTTTTGTTCTATTTCTCTTTTCTCTCTTTCCCGCTGACAAACATTTTTTTTCAGGATATTCTATTTTTGCGAGGTTTTTTTTTATGAGGAGTCGAGTGTGGGACTGGAACTGGTTCTGGAGGAAGGAGTGATTTCCTTATAGGATCCCAGGATTAGCCGATCAGTTTGTTAAAGCCAGAGAAAAATCAAAGGTCTAGTAGTTATGGAGTTCGGAGGTAATCAGGAACAATCAGACAATGGCTATTCACACATTGCAGATAAAGAGCTCAATAATATATGTGGAAGAAAGGTTTATGAGTGGCTCTCCCCGAACTCCGAAGGTTTATGTTATTTAGGAAGGACACTACTTATAACCCTTGTTCAATTATTAAACAGACCTAGCATACGTTCCAGAAATGGAAACAATGTTCAGAAAATGATAGGAATATGTAGATCGTTAAAATTTTATGTCACTTTCACGATTTGTTTGTGTCTTCTTCATCTACCCAGCAGTACCTCAATCGAATCCAAACATCAGTGTACAAAGACGTAGGTACATGTATGTGTGAAATGTTCGTCGCAAATCAGACATTATAGGCCAAAGCACTGTCCCAGCATACTCTATAGGTTGAATGTTGTCCCACACCCAACCAGTGGTCCCGTGACCGCCGAGTGCATATAGAACATGTCTCGTCCTCCTCCCTGTCTTCCCCAAATATAGTCAAGTGTCTGATTTGCGAAATGAATACATACTTGTGTCTAGGTCACCGATTATTGTCTGAAATATTTTTTCTTATGTTAATAATTGATGGCAGTTATTGTTTACTGCCAAAGGGTGGACTGTTGAAGTCAAAATATTACATAGAAAGAACATACAAACTCTACACACATATTAGTCGCTATACTTGCAAATACGCGCAGCGAGCACAGCAATATATGGTAACACACGCATTTACACGGACATGCCACAGAGATGGATTCGACACTTATTTCATACAGTACATAATTATAATAATATCAAGCGCCAGACATCATAATGATTTAACATTATATAATGAAGTAATGTCATGTATGTGTATTATTTGAACGAAGCAAGATAGACCTGTCATGTTTACTATTAAAGCAACCAGATTAATGTGTAGATTCATTTGATACTTGTTATTAAGTTGTAGGACATTGCAACAAGGAGTTATGATTAAATGTATGAAAGCTAAAATCACTCTTATTAGGACAGTGGACAGGTAGCTCAGGCCAGCCCCTTTTTATGTCTTCAAAGCTGAACCTGTTTAGCATACAAATAGACTAGTGACTCATCATGAATGAGAAAGTTCCCTCCCCCAAAACTAGATAACAGATTGCAGAGACACACAGTTCCCAGTTGCTGTTTTGTATCAGACGATGATGGAGATGCTGTCTGCCCAGTTCCTGCATGAGTTTACAAAGAGAGAGAGAGTGATATGGAGAGACGAATTTATATGAGAAAGGAATAGTATTGTATGCTGTAACTGTAACTGTATGTATTAACTGCTTACTGTACGAGTTGTAACCATGTAACTATAGGTATACTGTACATTGTAATATATTGAATTCATATCCTTTTAATAACAAATATATACATCAATGAGCTTTGGAACTCAGATAATGTGTGGGTGTATTGTTTTCTCTTATGGGATGCAGTGTTTTGCTATGTATAGCGCACATTCATGGCACATGGTAATAAGAGGTGCAGGCGTTTACAATATATATTAGAGCGGGCATTTTAAATATTTGTTAGAAAGCAATTTGGTATTTACAGAACGTAACAGAGATAACCACAGTGTACCCCTACACTTCAAAGAGTTTCATCATTCTAACCAAAGTTTGTTACAATTTATTGGATTAAGACAAGTCACAAGACTATGGAGAGGAAGGAATATGGAAGACATTATCTCTAAAAAAGAGACAAGGATGATTTACGAACTGTGCACCCTGACCCCGAGGGGTCTGAACATAGACATGGAAATAACACATTTCCCAAATAGCAAACCAATGAGAGAATAAGGACTTCATGAAGCCAAACAGCTTATACATACATGAATAAACTAATATAGTCAAAACACCCTAGTATACAGGTCATAAGGAGCTGTACAGAATTACCACTATAATTTACATACGCCTTTTGAGATCAGTTATATTAAAAATGTACATAAGTAACATTAATCATGTCTATCATTGCCACATTTTATATGATCTATAATAAAGAGTTATGTCACCGGTATAATATTACACCTTTTTTAATCAGAAAATGAATTGAAGACATTTATGTAGATACATTAAACATATGGGTGAAAGTTAAGTCCATAATATAACTTATTTTGTCATATGTAGTCTATCATGTAAGGCAGATTATAACAAAGGATCCAATTGAAAGGCGGAGCTTAATCAACGCAGCTGCAACACTACAGCCCATATGCATATAATAAATAGCGCACCTCTATTCTAATATATAGTAATACTAAACCAAGGTTTTAATATGAGCATGTTATGTAGATATATGTGTAAATGTCTAGTTTTGTGTATTGTCTAAATTGTGAAATGCTTATGGGCAAGGACACCATAGTAACCATCTTGCATAAGGGCGGAAGTGAACGAACACCGCCACAGCTTAAAACACAGCGTTGGACTGCAGATCGACTACTCAGCAATCCTGAAGAAGCCTAGCATTAGGTGAAACGCGTAGATAGCGGAGGAATCGATCCCGCTTTGCACAGAATCTGGGAGAACGGACGTACAGAGTTACAGCAACGGGAAGTCTGCCGGCAGACTGCAGCACCATCGCCACACCGCTGAAGATACAGCCGCGAGGAGGAGCAAACTCCCCTGCATGGGAACCGCGACAGTGAACACGATAGGAAGATAATAAAATACTTACCACATTTGAACTGTCACTACAACCACGGATCTATAAGCATGCAGCATTCTCAGTATACACACTGAGGAAGCCGCCGAGGATACATGAAGGCGGAGAAACGCGTATGTGATGACAAGTGAGTTATAGCCGGCCGGCTCATTCATTCATTCACTACAGGAGACGCCGACTGCCTCTAAAACACCGCACATCTCAGTACCCGGTTTTCCGGACCCCAGTGCTAAGGGGGAATTAGGAGGATTCTCCTTCATCTGAGTCATACAACATCACAATATAGAGGTTGGTGCGGCACCTGGGGATAGGGGGAGTTTCATATTGTCACATCCACGCAATAGTTCTTGATCATGCCGCCGTGCTGATACATGGACATTTTCACATCAGAACTCCCTTATACTTCACATAGAGACTGTTGCTTCATTTTGCTTCTTAAAGGAAGGATAAATTATCCAAGAATTGTCCAATCATTGTGTTGTCATCTACGGTTTTAGGACGGCTTGGAATCATTCAGCAATTAAAGATATAATTTATCTCATGTATATATTTTTTTCCTTCAAACCAAACGGATAATATAAGTGACATTATACAGCGCAGGGACGCCTGCTAAGTTATATCTGTCATCGTAAGAAGTTTTTCCAATTAGTGGAGTTATCCTGCTGTGCTTTAATATATAATTATTTTAAAATTCATGCTGTGTGCAACAGTTGTGTATTATATACATATTAATTGTTTTATGGAATGATTGTATAGTATAAGAAATCCGGCCGGTAATTGTACAATTATATAATTTCCGTATTTTCATATATATATTATCATTTATTATTTAATATTTTTTATATTTGATTTAATTTTATTGACAATAAAATAAAAAAAGTTTTTATTAAATGCTAAGCGCTGTTCCAAATTGTTTTTTCTTGTTTCAAATTAATTGGAGGCTTACAAACCAGGCCCCAGGAATGTGCGGCTAGCGTTTAATTTAAACATCAGCGCCCAATTTTGTTTTTATTCTCAGTACGGCATTGAGAGCCTTTACAACAAACAACTTTTGTCCTATACCAAAGCACAGAGATACAAAAGATATCCATCGTAAGTGGGGTAAATCGCCTCCAGTGTACCCACAAGGATTTTATATGTATGTTAGTTTATATGTTATATGTCATTCCTCTATATACCGGTATTGGCCATAATCAAGAGACACAGAATATATAAATGAAACATTTTACTTTTTTAATAAAGTCTGTTTACCTATTATTTTTATATATATGTATATATATATATATATATATATCTATATATATCTATATATATATTTGTTCCAGATCTGCACAAAGTGCTATATCTTCTGAGTTAGTATAAATCACTACAACATAGACGAAATACAATTCACATTTATAAGCTAGGGGTGCGCTGAACACTAACCTTTCAAACTCAGCAGTAACTTAGGAGAAACAATGAGAAGTTCATGCAATGGAAGCTGTGGTCCTATAGTGGTCTGTGTAATATGATGACACCTTGGCACCTTGACCTCCTCAGCACCCACTAGGATGATGAAGATCCTCCTTGGCACCCACTAGGATGATGCAGAGCCTCTTCGGCACACACTATGATGACACAGAGCCTCCTTGGCACCCACTAGGATGACGCAGAGCCACCTCAGCACCCACTAGGATGTAGCAGAGCCTCTTTGGCACCCAGTAGGATGACGCAGAGCCTCCTCGGAACCCAGTAGGATGACGCAGAGCCTTCTTGGAACCCACTAAGATTACGCAGAGCCTCCTCGGCACACACTAAGATGACACAGAGCCTCATCAGCACACACTATGATGATGCAGAGCCTTCTCGGCACCCACTAAGATGACACAGAGCCTCCTCGGCACACACTAGGATGACACAGAGCCTACTCGACACACACTATGATGATGCAGAGCCTCCTCGGCACACACTAGGATGACACAGAGCCTCCTCGGCACCCACTAAGATGACACAGAGCCTCCTCGGCACACACTAGGATGACACAGAGCCTCCTCGACACACACTATGATGATGCAGAGCCTCCTCGGCACACACTAGGATGACACAGAGCCTCCTCGGCACACACTAGGATGACACAGAGCCGCACTCATTAGGATGATGCATTGCCTCCTCAGCACACACTGGGATGATGCAGAGACTCCTCAGTACAGATAGGGGATGGTGCAGAACTTCCTCAGCACACACTAGGATATTGGTCAATTTGGCAGCATCGCATCCCCTAAAGAAACCTATGGGGGATGTGGCTGCCAGCAGGAATGGAGGGATGGCAGCAGGTTTCGGAGATATCTGCTGTGGCACCTCCTTTATACATAAAGGTGAAACCTAATATTTGCAGCTAACCCCCAAATGGGTATTTTTTTGGGGGGGAAATAGCCGCAAATATGGGATGATAAATGGCCCCTAAAGCCCAAATGTAATAGGATGATTCCAGCCCGATTCTAGCGATATGGGGGTCATTCCGAGTTGATCGCTCGCTAGCAGTTTTTAGCAGCCGTGCAAACGCTATGCCGCCTCCCACTGGGAGTGTATTTTAGCTTAGCAGAAGTGCGAACGAAAGGATCGCAGAGCGGCTACAAAATTATTTGTGCAGTTTCAGAGTAGCTTCAGACCTACTCAGCGCTTGCGATCACTTCAGACTATTCACTTCCTGTTTTGACGTCACGAACACACCCTGCGTTCGCCCAGCCACGCCTGCCTTTTTACCTGGCACGCCTGCATTTTTCCAAACACTCCCTGAACACGGTCAGTTGACACCCAGAAATGCGTACTTCCTGTCAATCACTCTGCGGCCAGCAGTGCGACTGAAAAGCTTCGCTAGACCTTGTGTAAAACTACATAGTTCGTTGTAATAGTACGATGCGCATGCGCATTGCTCCGCATACGCATGCACAGAAGTGCCGATTTTTGGCCTGATCGCTGCGCAGCGAACGAAAGCAGCTAGCAATCAACTCGGAATGACCCCCATAGCCACTAGATTTAAAGCAGCAATTAGTTTTAAGGGTCTGATCTCTCTGTATCTCTCTGTATGGAAGAAGCACAGAGCGAGTTTAGCCTACAGTTAAAGTTATGCACTTTTGCTTATCTCCATTGGACGGATCTGTCTGGACATGAATTGGCTATATTTTTTTGGGGGTGGGGGGGACTGGGAGGCCACCATGCAGTTGCACAGAACTGAGTGTTGTGGGCATGTAGCTAGAGGTCAATGATATCAAGAGTCCTGCGTACGGGGAAGGGAAGTCTTTTCCTGATAGGTCTCTTGCACCCAGCATGGTGGGACTGAGGCAAGTGCCCTGCTAATGATGGCGGGTGCTGGGGATAGGGGAACAGTTTTTGCAAAATGCACCTCTTACATTTCTGCACTAGGAGGAAATACTGTAGGAGATATGTGTGTAGATGTCAGGATATATTACACCAGTGGATGCCTTACAGCTATGGACAGCTCAGTTACTTACTGTAACTAGTGGAGGGGTTTTATTGAAGATAAAGCAGGTACAGCCGTACTCACTGTTATAGACACTGGTAGATGGAGCGGAGCTGGAGCAGAGCAGGGTGTCATACCAGGAAGCGTGCAGGGTGCTGGAACAGATGTTATATCAGCAGACAACTCTTTTCCACTATGGCACACTCACACAGTCTCAAGATGGCTCCACAAATGCTCAGTAGTAGCCTCGGCAGCCATCTTGGTGCAGGGAATGAATAATAATAATAATAATTTTATTTATATAGCGCTCTTTCTCCAATAGGACTAAAGGCGTTTAACATAATGAATATAGGGGGTCATTCCGAGTTGTTCGCTCGTTGACGATTTTAGCAACGGAGCGATTAAGGTAAAAATACGCATGCGCATGGTACGCAGTGCGCATGCGCTAAGTATTTTAGCTCAAAACTTAGTAGATTTACTCATGTCCGAACGAAGAATTTCCATCGTTGAAGCGATCGGAGTGTGATTGACAGGAAGTGGGTGTTTCTGGGCGGAAACTGCCCGTTTTCTGGGAGTGTGAAAAACGCAGGCGTGCCAGGATAAAACGCGGGAGTGTCTGGAGAAATGGGGGAGTGGCTGGCAGGGCGTGTTTGTGACGTCAAACCAGGAACGAAACGGGCTGAGCTGATCGCAGTGTAGGAATAAGTCTCGAGCTACTCAGAAACTGCTAAGAATTTTCTATTCGCAATTCTGCTAATCTTTCGTTCGCAATTCTAATTCTAATTTCGTATCGCAGCTAAGATACACTTCCAGAGGGCTAGCATGTGCAATGCTGCTAAAATCTGCTAGCGAGTGAACAACTCGGAATGACCCCCCATAATACAGTACAAAAACATTTTTCATAAAATCCAGAGAGCATGTAGATACTAAAGGGACAATGAAGGAAATGTTGAGTAGACAGCAAAGTCTTCTAGAGTGGAGCCTCTTGCACTGTGCGGGGCAGCTTCCCTGGAGGAGCAGCAACATGGAGACTGCACAGTAGCGCACCCCACTTTCACCACTTATTACCGCTGCACTGATCACAGGCTGACATGCTGATTTCTGAGAAGAAACATTAGTAAATTATTCAATAAAGGGGGGCAACACGTGTAATGTACTAATTTACGCTATTGTGGATTTTCCCTTAATGTCCCCTCCACAGCACCTTATTCTTCACATGCCACCATATACCCTCAGCTTCTCTCTGACATGCCCCCTCCACAGCAACTCATTCTTCACATGCCACCATATGCCCTCAGCTTCTCTCTGACATGCCCCCTCCATAGCACCTCATTCTTTACATGCCACCCTGTGTGCCCCATTTGCATGCCCCCTCCACAACACATGCCACCCTGTGTGCCTCACCTGCCCCAGTGTCTCTCTGACATGCCCCTTCCACAGCACCATATTCTTCACATACCACCATGTGTGCCTCATCTGTCCCCAGCATCTCGCTGACATGCCCCCTCCACAGAAGCTTATTCTTCACATGCCACCCCATGTGCCTCACATGCCCCCAGCTTCTCTCTGACATGCCCCCTCCATAACACCTTATTCTTCACATGCCACCATATGCCCTCAGCTTCTCTCTGACATGCCCCCTCCATAGCACCTCATTCTTTACATGCCACCCTGTGTGCCCCATTTGCATGCCCCCTCCACAACACATGCCACCCTGGGTGCCTCACCTGCCCCAGTGTCTCTCTGACATGCCCCTTCCACAGCACCATATTCTTCACATACCACCATGTGTGCCTCATCTGCCCCCAGCATCTCGCTGACATGCCCCCTCCACAGAAGCTTATTCTTCACATGCCACCCCATGTGCCTCACATGCCCCCAGCTTCTCTCTGACATGCCCCCTCCATAACACCTTATTCTTCACATGCCACCCCATGTGCCTCACATGCCTCCAGCTTCTCTCTGATATGCCCCCTCCACAGCACCTTATTCTTTACATGCCACCCCATGTGCCTCACATGCCCCCAGGTTCTCTCTCACATGCTCCCTCCCTGAAAAGTGTGACTGATGTATTATTACCCTGGGCCACCCAGCAAGGGGTACCAGGAGGGGCACCATGCTATTAAGCATTGAGTCATGCCCCTCTATGATGGTCATTCCGAATTGTTCGCTCGCTGCTATTGTTTAGCAGAATTGCTAATAGGCTAAAAGCCGGCAGTTCTGCGCATGCGTATGCACCGCAGAGCGCACGCGCTTAGCAATTTTATTCAAAACTATGCTATTTTACTCACGGGCGAACAAAGCTTTTCAGTTGCTCTGTTGATCGGAGAATGATTGACAGGAAGTGGGTGTTTCTGGGCGGCAACATGGCGTTTTCAGGGAGTGTGCTAAAAAACGCAGGCGTGCCAGGTAAAAACGCAGGAGTGGCTGGAGAAACGGGGGAGTGGCTGGCCGGACGCTGGGCGTGTTTGTGACGTCAAACCAGGAACTAAACGGACTGAGGTGATCGCAATCTAGGAGTAGGTCTGGAGCTACTCAGAAACTGCAAGGAAATACTTAATAGCAGAATTGCTAATCTTTCGATAGCAATTCTGCTATGCTAAGATACACTCCCAGAGGGCGGCGGCTTTGTGTTTGCATTTCTGCTAAAAGTAGCTAGCGAGCGAACAACTCGGAATGACCACCTATGTGTGTGTGTGTGCCAAATAGTTTAGATTGATCCATCCGCTGGGCGACTTTCTAGGCATCAACTGGGCAGCAACCATATGTTCACACAGAACTATCCCGCATCATGGGATTGTCATGGGCCTCTGGGCCGATTTCCCTGCTCGAGTGTAGTGTGTGTATGGAGATGGGACGCCTGTGTCAGACAGCATGGGGCGGGTATAAGTCCTGAAACTAATACTGACAGCTGCAGACGGAAAACCAGTGGGCGGCTTGGCCTTCCGCATGCAGACGCACAGACACCCGGCATACACGGACGGATTCTTGCATTAGCATAAGAGTGTAAGTAGGCTGCGGATGCCTCAGTGAGGCCTAAGATCTCTAACAAGGGACATCTGATTGATTACTCCCTGAAAGTGAAATACCTGAATCATGAATGATTCCCTCAGCGGCTATGAAATTGGGATACAGTCAATAGGTCGACATGTACTACGAATGGAAAAAATTCCATGGAAAAAAACATGAAAAAAATTGAAAAAATACATGGAAAAAAGTCGACATGAGTTTTTCACTTTTTTCTTCTTCATTTTTTTAACTTTTTCATACTTTACGATCCACGTGGATTACTATTGGGAACTGTAACCTGTGCCGAGCGCAGCGGTAGCAGAGCGAGGCACCTTGCCCGCGAGGGGACACGGTGCACTAATTGGGGTTCCCGGTCACTTTACAAAGAAAACGACACCAAAAACAGTAAAGAAACTCATGTCAACCTTTTTCCATGTCGACCTAGTACATGTTAACCTATTGACCATGTCCGACCTATTGACCATGTCGACCTACTGCATGTCGACAAATAGTGGTCGACCTAATGACTGTCGACCTAAGTGTGGTCGTCCTAATGACCCATACCCATGAAATTGAGGGACAAACAAGCGGTTCAATGTCAATAGCGCAAATGCTCAAATGATACAGATTACGTAAGGATAATAGTGATAAAACATCACTTTACAGCCAACATACAGAAGGGCCAGTTAGGGGCCAGTTCCGTTACACTCGTGCTGTGCCTATAACTATGGTAGACTGATCCACGGTACTTCATAGGCTGCAGGTAGAGGTCAGCCTCAGGCAACGCACCCGGTAGCGTCTAGATTCTCTTCGTGCAGAGGACCTTTCCCATAACCCCCTGGGTCCATGTCACAATCTATTTGGAATAGAAAAGTGTGGCGAGCGGAGCGGAGCGAGACACCGTGCCCGATGCGTGGCGAGCGTCCAGTGCTGCATAGAAAAAAAAAAAATACCCCAAACGGACGGAGAACGAAGAAAACATTTAGGAGCTGTAAGGGCGGAAGTTCTCTCCTGCCCACTCGTTTTGTCACGTCCAGGTCCTTTGCACTAAGGCAACATAGACAGTGCACAACCCAACGCACCCCGCATAGCTGCCAGAAGCCATCCGCCCTCGCGTGTAACGGATTCACTCCATAAGATTCCGCAGCAGTTAGGACACATCACAGAGACTACAGCTGAGGTCTCCGCTTTGGCGTCAGACCTGGCGAACTGTCATAAGATCACTTTTTCATGATGACATTTAAAATGTTTGTTAGTGGTGAACATTTCGGCCTTCGGTTACATCTATCTATTCCATTCTCAGCGTCCCGCTCCATACATAAAGGTTTCTACTCTCTGTATTCTTTCAGTTATAGCTGACTCTGGCAATCCCAATTATCTGGATCCAGCGTTAGCACCACCGTTTGATTAAAGTGTCATTCTTGTCCATATGAGAAACATTCTGCCAAATAGCCCAGATTCTGGTACTTGGTGGCTGAGTGTTAGCTTAACTGGTTGCCGAGGTGTGGAGAAGGTGTCGAGTTCCCAGGCCCCTGGGCTTTGATCCTTCGATATGAAGGTTGCGAGCGTCTCGCGGCATCCTGGTCCTTGTCACCACCTGGACATGTGGAATCTATTCCCTTATCACCATCCCGATATGACGGGACACAGACAGTGCATGGAGCCCCAGGTGTTGATCAGAAACATCAACAGCTCTTCCTCTCTGTAAGCTGATTATAAAACCACATTTCCCCAGGTGAGCTGCCAGGTCTGTTACATGGCTTGTTTCTGTAAGAGCAGCATGAGTCTCTCCAACAGTAACCGGGAATAATTTCACCAGTCAAAAGAGCATTAAAATGGATACCTGCCACAAATGCTCAGTGGCGGCAGCCGCTTAGTGGACTGCACCAGGAATGACAATAAGGATGAAGCCTTAGGAACCAGTAATGTCACTGAGGAGTAAACTGATGTAAATCGTTCTCCAAAGTGATGGAACAGACTCATCAGTCTGCATATAGATATATTATTACTAGATTTATCATGTTGACATTCTTTTTTTTTTTCTTAAAAAATTCTAATGTACAGTACAAATGCACAGAGCAAAAACAAAGTGGTCTTTCAATGCAGTACATCAGTTAAGGGAAATAACAGCGAACATATGAGAGTAATATGCAAAAAATGGAGAAAAAATACTCAGTATATATTAGAGATGAGCGGGTTCGGTTTCTCTGAATCCGAACCCGCACGAACTTCATGTTTTTTTTCACGGGTCCGAGCGACTCGGATCTTCCCGCCTTGCTCGGTTAACCCGAGCGCGCCCGAACGTCATCATGACGCTGTCGGATTCTCGCGAGGCTCGGATTCTATCGCGAGACTCGGATTCTATATAAGGAGCCGCGCGTCGCCGCCATTTTCACACGTGCATTGAGATTGATAGGGAGAGGACGTGGCTGGCGTCCTCTCCATTTAGATTAGAAGAGAGAGAGAGAGAGATTGACCTGATTTACTGGAGATTAGGAGTACTGTAGAACTGTGTAGAGAGTGCAGAGTTTACTAGTGACTGACCACAGTGACAACCAGACAGTGCAGTTTTATTTAATATATCCGTTCTCTGCCTGAAAAAAACGATACACAGTGACTCAGTCACATACCATATCTGTGTGCACTGCTCAGCCCAGTGTGCTGCATCATCTATGTATATATCTGACTGTGCTCAGCTCACACATCTTATAATTGTGGGGGAGACTGGGGAGCACTGCAGTGCCAGTTATAGGTTATAGCAGGAGCCAGGAGTACATATTATTATTAAAATTAAACAGTGCACACTTTTGCTGCAGGAGTGCCACTGCCAGTGTGACTGACCAGTGACCTGACCACACTGACCACCAGTATAGTTAGTGGTATAGTATACTATATTGTGATTGCCTGAAAAAGTTAAACACTCGTATCTGACTGTGCTCAGCTCACACATCTTATAATTGTGGGGGAGACTGGGGAGCACTGCAGTGCCAGTTATAGGTTATAGCAGGAGCCAGGAGTACATATTATTATTAAAATTAAACAGTGCACACTTTTGCTGCAGGAGTGCCACTGCCAGTGTGACTGACCAGTGACCTGACCACACTGACCACCAGTATAGTTAGTAGTATAGTATACTATATTGTGATTGCCTGAAAAAGTTAAACACTCGTCGTGTGACTTCACTTGTGTGGTGTTTTTTTTTTTATTCTATAAAAAACTCATTCTGCTGACAGACAGTGTCCAGCAGGTCCGTCATTATATAATATATACCTGTCCGGCTGCAGTAGTGATATATATATATTTTTTATATCATTATTTATCATCCAGTCGCAGCAGACACAGTACGGTAGTTCACGGCTGTAGCTACCTCTGTGTCGGCACTCGGCAGTCCGTCCATAATTGTATACCACCTACCCGTGGTTTTTTTTTCTTTCTTCTTTATACATACATACTACTACTACTACATCTCTTTATCAACCAGTCTATATTAGCAGCAGACACAGTACAGTACGGTAGTCCACGGCTGTAGCTACCTCTGTGTCGGCACTGGGCAGTCCGTCCATAATTGTATACCACCTACCCGTGGTTTTTTTTTCTTTCTTCTTTATCCATACATACTACTACTACTACATCTCTTTATCAACCAGTCTATATTAGCAGCAGACACAGTGCAGTACGGTAGTCCACGGCTGTAGCTACCTCTGTGTCGGCACTGGGCAGTCCGTCCATAATTGTATACCACCTACCCGTGGTTTTTTTTTTCTTTCTTCTTTATACATGCATACTACTACTACTACATCTCTTTATCAACCAGTCTATATTAGCAGCAGACACAGTACAGTACGGTAGTCCACGGCTGTAGCTACCTCTGTGTCGGCACTGGGCAGTCCGTCCATAATTGTATACCACCTACCCGTGGTTTTTTTTTCTTTCTTCTTTATACATACATACTACTACTACTACATCTCTTTATCAACCAGTCTATATTAGCAGCAGACACAGTACAGTACGGTAGTCCACGGCTGTAGCTACCTCTGTGTCGGCACTGGGCAGTCCGTCCATAATTGTATACCACCTACCCGTGTTTTTTTTTTCTTTCTTCTTTATACATACATACTACTACTACTACATCTCTTTATCAACCAGTCTATATTAGCAGCAGACACAGTACAGTACGGTAGTCCACAGCTGTAGCTACCTCTGTGTCGGCACTGGGCAGTCCGTCCATAATTGTATACCACCTACCCGTGGTTTTTTTTTCTTTCTTCTTTATACATACATACTACTACTACTACATCTCTTTATCAACCAGTCTATATTAGCAGCAGACACAGTACAGTACGGTAGTCCACGGCTGTAGCTACCTCTGTGTCGGCACTGGGCAGTCCGTCCATAATTGTATACCACCTACCCGTGGTTTTTTTTTCTTTCTTCTTTATACATACATACTACTACTACTACATCTCTTTATCAACCAGTCTATATTAGCAGCAGACACAGTACAGTACGGTAGTCCACGGCTGTAGCTACCTCTGTGTCGGCACTCAGCAGTCCATCCATAATTGTATACTAGTATCCATCCATCTCCATTGTTTACCTGAGGTGCCTTTTAGTTGTGCCTATTAAAATATGGAGAACAAAAATGTTGAGGTTCCAAAATTAGGGAAAGATCAAGATCCACTTCCACCTCGTGCTGAAGCTGCTGCCACTAGTCATGGCCGAGACGATGAAATGCCAGCAACGTCGTCTGCCAAGGCCGATGCCCAATGTCATAGTACAGAGCATGTCAAATCCAAAACACCAAATATCAGTAAAAAAAGGACTCCAAAACCTAAAATAAAATTGTCGGAGGAGAAGCGTAAACTTGCCAATATGCCATTTACCACACGGAGTGGCAAGGAACGGCTGAGGCCCTGGCCTATGTTCATGGCTAGTGGTTCAGCTTCACATGAGGATGGAGGCACTCAGCCTCTCGCTAGAAAAATGAAAAGACTCAAGCTGGCAAAAGCAGTAGCACCGCAAAGAACTGTGCGTTCTTCGAAATCCCAAATCCACAAGGAGAGTTCAATTGTGTCGGTTGCGATGCCTGACCTTCCCAACACTGGACGTGAAGAGCATGCGCCTTCCACCATTTGCACGCCCCCTGCAAGTGCTGGAAGGAGCACCCGCAGTCCAGTTCCTGATAGTCAGATTGAAGATGTCAGTGTTGAAGTACACCAGGATGAGGAGGATATGGGTGTTGCTGGCGCTGGGGAGGAAATTGACCAGGAGGATTCTGATGGTGAGGTGGTTTGTTTAAGTCAGGCACCCGGGGAGACACCTGTTGTCCGTGGGAGGAATAGGGCCGTTGACATGCCTGGTGAAAATACCAAAAAAATCAGCTCTTCGGTGTGGAAGTATTTCACCAGAAATGCGGACAACAGGTGTCAAGCCGTGTGTTCCCTTTGTCAAGCTGTAATAAGTAGGGGTAAGGACGTTAACCACCTCGGAACATCCTCCCTTATACGTCACCTGCAGCGCATTCATAATAAGTCAGTGACAAGTTCAAAAACTTGGGCCGACAGCGGAAGCAGTCCACTGACCAGTAAATCCCTTCCTCTTGTAACCAAGCTCACGCAAACCACCCCACCAACTCCCTCAGTGTCAATTTCCTCCTTCCCCAGGAATGCCAATAGTCCTGCAGGCCATGTCACTGGCAATTCTGATGAGTCCTCTCCTGCCTGGGATTCCTCCGATGCATCCTTGCGTGTAACGCCTACTGCTGCTGGCGCTGCTGTTGTTGCTGCTGGGAGTCGATGGTCATCCCAGAGGGGAAGTCGTAAGCCCACTTGTACTACTTCCAGTAAGCAATTGACTGTCCAACAGTCCTTTGCGAGGAAGATGAAATATCACAGCAGTCATCCTGTTGCAAAGCGGATAACTGAGTCCTTGACAACTATGTTGGTGTTAGACGTGCGTCCGGTATCCGCCGTTAGTTCACAGGGAACTAGACAATTTATTGAGGCAGTGTGCCCCCGTTACCAAATACCATCTAGGTTCCACTTCTCTAGGCAGGCGATACCGAGAATGTACACGGACGTCAGAAAAAGACTCACCAGTGTCCTAAAAAATGCAGTTGTACCCAATGTCCACTTAACCACGGACATGTGGACAAGTGGAGCAGGGCAGGGTCAGGACTATATGACTGTGACAGCCCACTGGGTAGATGTATGGACTCCCGCCGCAAGAACAGCAGCGGCGGCACCAGTAGCAGCATCTCGCAAACGCCAACTCTTTCCTAGGCAGGCTACGCTTTGTATCACCGCTTTCCAGAATACGCACACAGCTGAAAACCTCTTACGGCAACTGAGGAAGATCATCGCAGAATGGCTTACCCCAATTGGACTCTCCTGTGGATTTGTGGCATCGGACAACGCCAGCAATATTAGGGGGGCATTAAATATGGGCAAATTCCAGCACGTCCCATGTTTTGCACATACCTTGAATTTGGTGGTGCAGAATTTTTAAAAAAACGACAGGGGCGTGCAAGAGATGCTGTCGGTGGCCAGAAGAATTGCGGGACACTTTCGGCGTACAGGCACCACGTACAGAAGACTGGAGCACCACCAAAAACTACTGAACCTGCCCTGCCATCATCTGAAGCAAGAAGTGGTAACGAGGTGGAATTCAACCCTCTATATGCTTCAGAGGTTGGAGGAGCAGCAAAAGGCCATTCAAGCCTATACAATTGAGCACGATATAGGAGGTGGAATGCACCTGTCTCAAGTGCAGTGGAGAATGATTTCAACGTTGTGCAAGGTTCTGATGCCCTTTGAACTTGCCACACGTGAAGTCAGTTCAGACACTGCCAGCCTGAGTCAGGTCATTCCCCTCATCAGGCTTTTGCAGAAGAAGCTGGAGACATTGAAGGAGGAGCTAACACGGAGCGATTCCGCTAGGCATGTGGGACTTGTGGATGGAGCCCTTAATTCGCTTAACAAGGATTCACGGGTGGTCAATCTGTTGAAATCAGAGCACTACATTTTGGCCACCGTGCTCGATCCTAGATTTAAAACCTACCTTGGATCTCTCTTTCCGGCAGACACAAGTCTGCTGGGGTTGAAAGACCTGCTGGTGAGAAAATTGTCAAGTCAAGCGGAACGCGACCTGTCAACATCTCCTCCTTCACATTCTCCCGCAACTGGGGGTGCGAGGAAAAGGCTCAGAATTCCGAGCCCACCCGCTGGCGGTGATGCAGGGCAGTCTGGAGCGACTGCTGATGCTGACATCTGGTCCGGACTGAAGGACCTGACAACGATTACGGACATGTCGTCTACTGTCACTGCATATGATTCTCTCAACATTGAAAGAATGGTGGATGATTATATGAGTGACCGCATCCAAGTAGGCACGTCACACAGTCCGTACTTATACTGGCAGGAAAAAGAGGCAATTTGGAGGCCCTTGCACAAACTGGCTTTATTCTACCTAAGTTGCCCTCCCACAAGTGTGTACTCCGAAAGAGTGTTTAGTGCCGCCGCTCACCTTGTCAGCAATCGGCGTACGAGGTTACATCCAGAAAATGTGGAGAAGATGATGTTCATTAAAATGAATTATAATCAATTCCTCCGCGGAGACATTGACCAGCAGCAATTGCCTCCACAAAGTACACAGGGAGCTGAGATGGTGGATTCCAGTGGGGACGAATTGATAATCTGTGAGGAGGGGGATGTACACGGTGATATATCGGAGGATGATGATGAGGTGGACATCTTGCCTCTGTAGAGCCAGTTTGTGCAAGGAGAGATTAATTGCTTCTTTTTTGGGGGGGGGTCCAAACCAACCCGTCATATCAGTCACAGTCGTGTGGCAGACCCTGTCACTGAAATGATGGGTTGGTTAAAGTGTGCATGTCCTGTTTTGTTTATACAACATAAGGGTGGGTGGGAGGGCCCAAGGACAATTCCATCTTGCACCTCTTTTTTCTTTTATTTTTCTTTGCGTCATGTGCTGTTTGGGGAGGGTTTTTTGGAAGGGACATCCTGCGTGACACTGCAGTGCAACTCCTAAATGGGCCCGGTGTTTGTGTCGGCCACTAGGGTCGCTTATCTTACTCACACAGTCAGCTACCTCATTGCGCCTCTTTTTTTCTTTGCGTCATGTGCTGTTTGGGGAGGGTTTTTTGGAAGGGACATCCTGCGTGACACTGCAGTGCCACTCCTAAATGGGCCCGGTGTTTGTGTCGGCCACTAGGGTCGCTAATCTTACTCACACAGCTACCTCATTGCGCCTCTTTTTTTCTTTGCGTCATGTGCTGTTTGGGGAGGGTTTTTTGGAAGGGACATCCTGCGTGACACTGCAGTGCCACTCCTAGATGGGCCAGGTGTTTGTGTCGGCCACTAGGGTCGCTTAGCTTAGTCATCCAGCGACCTCGGTGCAAATTTTAGGACTAAAAATAATATTGTGAGGTGTGAGGTATTCAGAATAGACTGAAAATGAGTGAAAATTATGGTTTTTGAGGTTAATAATAATATGGGATCAAAATGACCCCCAAATTCTATGATTTAAGCTGTTTTTTAGGGTTTTTTGAAAAAAACACCCGAATCCAAAACACACCCGAATCCGACAAAAAAAATTCGGTGAGGTTTTGCCAAAACGCGGTCGAACCCAAAACACGGCCGCGGAACCGAACCCAAAACCAAAACACAAAACCCGAAAAATTTCAGGCGCTCATCTCTAGTATATATTAAATCGCATCTTTAGATAGGTGCAATTCAGAACGGAGCACCAGAGTCTAGGACTTCCAAATTGTACCATTTAGTACAGGGGTGGCCAGACTTTTGGAGTCGGCGATCTACTTTGAAAGCTAAAAAGCTGTTGTGATCTACCTAGGAGGAATAATAGCGCGCAAAAAAGGGGCGTGGTATAAAAAGTGGGCGTGGTATAACAAAAAGTGGGCGTGGTATAACAAAAAAAGGGACGTAGCCTTGCTGCGCAGAGTGTAATGACTGTCTCGCACAAAATAACACATTGGCCCCCACAGGTAAAAACCTCAAACACATATGCCCCCACAGTGCCAGATACACATATGCCCCCACAGTGCCATGTGCCCACAGTGCCAGATATGCCCCCCACAGTGCCAGATACAGATATGACCCCACAGTGCCAGATATGCCCCCACAGTGCCAGATATGCCCCCACAGTGCCAGATACAGATATGCCCCCACAGTGCCAGATACAGATATGCCTCCACAGTGCCATGTGCCCACACTGCTAGATATGCCCCCACAGTGCCAGATTACAGATATGCCCCCACAGTGCCATGTGCCCGCAGTGCCAGATATGCCCCCATAGTGCCAGATATGCCCCCACAGTGCCAGATATGCCCTCACAGTGCCAGATTACAGATATACCCCCACAGTGCCGTGTGGCCGCAGTTCCAGATATGCCCCCAGTGCCAGATATGCTCCCACAGTGCCAGATATGCCCCCACAGTGCCAGATTACAGATATGCCCACACAGTGCCATGTGCCCGCAGTGCCAGATATGCCCCCATAGTGCCAGATATGCCCCCACAGTGCCAGATATGCCCCCACAGTGTCAGATTACAGATATACCACCACAGTGCCTTGTGGCCGCAGTTCCAGATATGCCCCCAGTGCCAGATATGCCCCCACAGTGCCAGATATGCCCCCACAGTGCCAGATATGCCCCCACAGTGCCAGATTACAGATATGCCCACACAGTGCCAGATATGCCCACACAGTGCCAGATATGACCCCACATTGCCACATATGCCGCCACTGTGCCATGTGCCCGCAGTGCCAGATATGCCCCCACAGTGCCAGATATGCCCCCAGTGCCAGATTACAGATATGCCCCCACAGTGCCATGTGCCCGCAGTGCCAGATATGCCCCCACAGTGCCAGATATGACCCCACAGTGCCACATATGCCCCACATTGCCACATATGCCGCCACTGTGCCATGTGCCCGCAGTGCCAGATATGCCCCCACAGTGCCAGATATGCCCCCACAGTGCCACATATGACCCCACAGTGCCACATATGCCCCACATTGCCAGATATGCCCCCACAGTGCTCACCATGCTGTGTGGAGAGCGCAGCGCGCGCTTCTCCTGCCTGCCGTCCTGCCCCTCAGTCTGGACTCCGGCGGTGACGGCAGCGTGTATAGCTCAAATCAGGCGCCGGTTCGCGAGCTCTGATTGGCTAACGAACCGGCGCCTGATTTGAGCTATACACTCCGCCGTCACTGCCAGAGACCAGACTGAGGGGCAGGACGGCAGGCAGGAGAGGCGCGGCTTCTGGTGGATGGGCAGCGGATCGCGATCGACTGGTCGCATGTCCGCTATCGACTGTTTGGCCACCCCTGATTTAGTAGATTGGAAGCATTTCCGTAAGGCCTATTTAATTAGCGGGGATAGAGTGTGAACATACGGGAGTCATATGTCAAAATGCTTCCCGGTCAGCTTTTATTTTTGAAGCATGGTATTGGTCCAATCTAAACGTGGGTACACACTGGCCAATAAATCGTCCGTTCTATTGAACGGCCGATATATCGCGGGTCCGTCGGCCAGTGTGTACGGGTGATATGTCTGTGAACTCCGTCGTTTACAGACATATCGCGTCGGCCCCGCAGCACAGCCGACGGACAATATATCTACCGATATATTAGCGCATCGCTGTGTATGTACGGGCGACACATGCTGCGGCGGCCGGCGGTGATTGACAGCTGAACTGGGCGGACATGTGTACACGCCCGCCCAGTTCATGACATCAGTCCCCGGCGGATCAGGCAGTGTGTATGCACAGCACACTGCCCGATCCGTGCATAGATATATCTGCAGATCCATTGATCTGCAGACATATCTATCAGTGTGTACCCAACTTTAGTGAAACAAATATGAGATTCTGGGGTGTAGTAGTGAAATGGGAATGGATTCCGAGTGAATCCATTGGGAGAGTTGTTGTTTTTTGCGGCCGTAGCCGTAGAGTACGATTCGATTTAGATAATGTATTAGGGGGAGACTTAGAGTAGATGCCCCAAAATGGGTGTAGTACGGCTGACCGGCGGTCTCCTGACCGCCGGTCAGCTTACCGACGCCGTGATCCCGGCAGCATACCGATGCCGGGATCTCGGCGGGGAGGGGCGAGTGCAGCAAGCCCCTTGCAGGCTCGCTGTTGGTCGGCATGCCGACCATCGGGACAGTGACCCGTCGGGCTAGTGGAGGAGGTCATGTGACTGTCGGTCAGCTGACCGGCGGTCACATGAATACCACCCCCCAAAATACCCAAGTTTTATCAATAGTGAATTGAATTTTCAAATAATTTGTAATATATAGTTGAAGTGTATGCCACAGGGCCTGTACCTTCGGGCAGGACCACAAGCAATGAACGATATCAGCTTCTGGTGGACCACATTTAAAACAATTAGAATTGGGGGCATCCCCAATGAGGAACTCCAGTCTAGGTGTAAAACAGGCCCTATGTAATATTTTCGGGTGCATCTCTGTATAGGTCGATACCAGTGTTTTATCTAAAGTCATAGTAGCATCTAGAATGGACTTCAACGTGAGGCCTGGAAACTCCAGCTTCCATCGCAACAAACCTACAGCCAGGTTAAGTAAGGGTCATGATTGGGTGTGTATGAAAGCAGTGGAGAAGTGACCACCCGGATCATGGCATAATGTTCCATCTAAGGTATTAGTCCTATGAGACTCAGTCAGAGTAGACAGGGAGGGGGTTATTCTGACCTGATCGCAGGCTGCCGTTCATTGCAGTGCAGCGCTCAGGTCAGAAGTGCGCAGGTGCAGCAGTGCGCTGGCGCATGGCTGTCAATCAGGCAGAGGCGGTCACTGGGCATTTTGTGGGAGCGGTCCGGCAAACGCAAGCGTGGCTGGACTGTGTGGGTTGCGGGCCACATGCTGCTGTGTGATGTCACACGCGTCCGCTGCTTCCCAGGCAGCGACGAGTAGCTCCCATTTTGTACATCTGTGGGGGGGGGGGGGGGGGGGGGCGGGCCTGACATGCTGGGCGGACTAGCCCTGTGCTGTGCGTCCCCCCGCGTGTCAGTGTGCCTGATCGTAACCCTGAAAATTTTGCAGGGCTACGATCAGGTCTGAATTAGGCCCAGAACCCTTTGTACATAACTACTCACTTGCAAGAAATGGATCGCCAAAGACGGAAATCGTTCCATTATCTGTGAAAGTGTGAACAGGACTACATCCTCCTTGCGTAAGAAGCGGTGAACATACTTTAGGCCCCCCTTATACCATGTACAGTATGAAATACCTGAGAAGTGTATACGGTTCAAAGTTGGGATTACCCCAAAGAGTTAAAAACAGAGAGGTCTGTCGTGACAGTTTCAGTTTAGAACGCACCGTCCTCCACGCCATACAGGTAGATGACAATAGGACGTTATATAGAATCAGGCATGGAATGCGGTGTAGTGTGCAGTAGAGATACTGGGTTCCAGTTTGATGCAAAAGTTTGTTCTAATTGTAGGTTCGCATAAACATTGCGTCCATTAATCCAGTCCAAAGCAATTCTATAGTTTGCTGCTAGTACATAAGTGCTCAGACACAGTAAGTTTACGCCACACAGGATTCTTGGTTGTTGCAATTTAAATAATGAAACCCTCGGCCGTTTACCTGCTCAAATAAATTTGGTCAATGCTTTATTTAGTTGGGCAAATGTATTATCATTGTGTATAAATGATAACGGCCAGTGTACGTCAAAGGGAGATGAGCCCATTTAGACAATTCCGTGTAGGTCCTGGTAAGTAGTGAGGAAATATTTAAGGTGTATAACTTGGAGGGATGATTAGGGATTTTTCTACCTAAGTAGGTGATACAGTCATCAAGTGCCTAATGAAATGGAAACGAGGTTCCCCAGCCAGATTTATCAGAGGAGGAGAAGGCCAAGGCTTCGTTCTTTGAATGGTTAATTTTAAACCCAGACACTAGTTCAAAGGAATTCAAAATGAGAATAAGTGTGGTAGTGCCGTGTGCGGATTACTAAAATAGAGCAGCAGGATGTCATCAGCGAATGCTGAGAATTTAAGTTCTAAATAGGCCAAATTAATGCCATGCCATCTATCTTCTTTCAGGAAATGCTGAAAAAGAGGGTCCAATGCCTAGTTGAACAAAAGTGGGAATAAGGGTCAACCCTGTCTGGTGCCTCGATGTAGTTTAAAGAAACGGGTATTATGGGTATTAATTGTCAAGAAAGACAGTGGCTGCTAATACAGGGTGTAAAACACATGTAAGAAGTCAGAGCCAAATTCCTGATGCTGAAGAATTCTACCTAGATGAGACCATGAGAGCCTAGATGAGCACATGAGAACCTATCAAAGGCATTATCGGCATTACAGTTTAGGACTATGTTTCCCATCTTCAGGAAGTTGTGTGTTTTGATCATGGCCGCCAATAATGAGCGGACATTGTGGACTGAATGTCTGTTACATAGAAAACCTGTCTGGGCAGGGTGTAACAATTTAGGCAGAATCAACTGAATACGGAAAGAAATAATTTTTGTAAAAATCTTGAAATCCTGGTTCAAAAGGGAGATTGGTCTATAAGAGGAAACCAGAGTGGGGTCTGTATTCGGTTTGGGTAGGACAATTACCCTGGCTGTGTTGAAATCAGGTGGGGCCGAGTTACCTGTAAGAATAGATTTGTAGAGTTTGGAAAGATGTTCTCTTATGTGTGTGGATAGGAGTTTGTAGTACGCGGCAGATAGGCCATTTGGTCTCGGGGTTTTACCATTGGGTAAAGATTTAATAACCGCCTCCAGCTCCACATCAGTGATGGGAGAATTAAGAGATTCTCTGTCATTAGCAGAAAGGGTAGGAAGGCCTGCATGAGTTAAAACGTCCAAACCCACGGCGAGTTGGTCAGGGGGCGCAGTATATAGATTTTTAGTCAGTGTCAGTGTACTGTGATTAACCCTAACCCTCCCCCTAGTGCCTAACCCTCCGATCCAGCAGCCTAACCCCCTTAGTGCCATACCCTAATCCTTCTGTCCTGCAGCCTAACCCTAACGCCTAACCCTCCCATCACGCAGCCTAACCCTAACTAGCTAGAGAGCAGGGGCCCGGATGGAGACTGCACACGGGCCCCCTCCTCTCCTATATGTCTCTGCTGGTGATGCTTAATATTTGTGGGTAGCTTGAAAACATCTCACTAATATTTATTTTATATATATATGCCACTTTCTTATTTGAAGTGTTTGAGTTTCACAGTCTTGCAGGAATGGTAATGAGCATCACAAGACAAATGTAGGAGAAGGATATCGGTACACAGCATTAATGTTACATTGTACACTACTGTAACTGTACACAGGGCCGGACTGGCCATCTGGCACTTCTGGCAAATGCCAGAAGGGCCGATGGCCACTTGGGCCGGTCCAGCGGTCACTGAGACACGCTGCCGCTCAGTCCGGCGGCAGCATGTCTCAGCTGTCAGGAGAGGAGAGCAGAGCGCCCGCCAGCTTGGCTGTGTCTGGTGCTGCGGCGGCTTCGTTGAAACCAGCCGCCGGTTCGTGAGCCAATCAGAGCTCGCGGACCGGCAGCCAATCAGAAGCCGCCGGTCCGCGAGCTCTGATTGGCTCACGAACCGGCGGCTGGTTTGAACGGAGCCGCCGCAGCACCAGACACAGCCGCGCTGGCGGGCGCTCTGCTCTCCTGATTCACCCCCGTCCCTCACAGCCCGGAGGAGCAGCAGCAGCAGCAGCAGTAGCAGTGCAGCAGCGGTAAGTAGCTGCAGCACTGGCTGCTGTGGGGACAATTGTATATCTGGCACTGTGGGGGCAATTGGCTGGCACTGTGGGGCATTTGTATACCTGGCACTGTGGGGGCAATTGTTTACCTGGCACTGTGGGGGCATTTGTATACCTGGCACTGTGGGGGCATTTGTATACCTGGCACTGTGGGGGCAATTGTTTACCTGGCACTGTGGGGGCAATTGGCTGGCACTGTGGGGCATTTGTATACCTGGCACTGTGGGGGCAATTGTTTACCTGGCACTGTGGGGGCATTTGTATACCTGGCACTGTGGGGGCATTTGTATACCTGGCACTGTGGGGGCAATTGTTTACCTGGCACTGTGGGGGCATTTGTATACCTGGCACTGTGGGGGCAATTGTATACCTGGCACTGTGGGGGCAATTGTTTACCTGGCACTGTGGGGGCAATTGTATACCTGGCACTGTGGGGGCAATTGTTTACCTGGCACTGTGGGGGCATTTGTATACCTGGCACTGTGGGGGCAATTGTTTACCTGGCACTGTGGGGGCATTTGTATACCTGGCATTGTGGGGGCATTTGTATACCTGGCACTGTGGGGGCAATTGTTTACCTGGCACTGTGGGGGCAATTGTATACCTGGCACTGTGGGGGCATTTGTATACCTGGCACTGTGGGGGCAATTGTATACCTGGCACTGTGGGGGCAATTGTTTACCTGGCACTGTGGGGGCATTTGTATACCTGGCACTGTGGGGGCAATTGTATACCTGGCACTGTGGGGGCAATTGTTTACCTGGCACTGTGGGGGCATTTGTATACCTGGCACTGTGGGGGCATTTGTATACCTGGCACTGTGGGGGCAATTGTGGATCTGGCACTGCACTATTGGGGGCATATAATGTAAATTTCGGCTCATACTGGGTGCTATAATGTGAATTTCGGCTCATACTGTGTGGTGTAATGTGAAAGAGGCACATGTACTAGATAGTATAAGGGGTCCTACTATTGTGGTGCATAATGCGTATAAGGGGTGTATGGTGTGATAAACTACACTGAAGGCCACGCCCCCTTTTGAGTGGCCACGCCCCCTTTTTCGGAGCGCGCACGCCTTCGGCGCGCGCTTATTTACAAACTTCACATTTACATACCCCCACTTAAAAATTTCCACTTCAACCACAGGTTGTGTGTATTTTAATAGAAAATGATGTACGCTTGTATGTTGTTAGAATATTAATTATATTTGTAAAAGCATAGACTAATAAGTGGGAGGAGTCAGTAATAGTAAGGGGAGGAGTCACAAAGGTGGGCCTGTGTGCTTCAAAAATGCCAGGGCCTATTTTTAGTCCCAGTCCGGCCCTGACTGTACAGATAACTTATACCAGTAATCAGAATATGAGATTTACTTTATAATCAGATGGCATTACTGTGTTATTTGCGCCTCTTAAAAACATTGTCCAACTTTGCACGACTCATTGCCAAGCAATGGTACAGGAAACCAGACCACTCACAGTGACCCTACAATCTGTAGCGCCAAGGAGAATAACATGGCGGACACAGCTCTCACTCATATAATGGACAATAGGAGTCTGGGTTTTATAAGGGGTATTCCAAAATTTTACCCAGAGCAGAAGGTGCCCCATGGAAAGTAGTGACCACCTCCTGAGTGGTAAAAGGTAAGTCCATTTGGCTAGCAGCTGGTAAGTTGTGAACATCTACAAACATACATTATTTATGACACATTCATGTGCTGTCTGATAGTGTGTCTCAGGTCACATGACTCTCCCAGGTCTGACATACTGAGATCATCCTGCAGAATGCGTCATCTTGCTCTGCAAACGCTGGTGCAATACAGAGACCCTATTATTTACTAAGCCTTGGATGGAGATAAAGTGCATGGAGATAAAATACCAGCCAATCAGCTCCTAACTGACATGTCACAGGGTGGGTTTGAAAAATGACAGGAGCTGATTGGCTGGTACTTTATCTCCATGCCCTTTATCTAGATCCAAGGCTTAGTAAATAGACCCCTATGTCACAGTGTCCCCCAGTGTGCGTGGCCCGTTTGTGCGTCTCACTACAGTAACCAGAATGGGCAGTAGGGCTCAGGATTGATACATCAGTACATAATGTACACAATGTGCAACTTGCCAGCAGCTGGTAACAGTAAAGTTAAATAGCATTGCCTCTGACAAGTCTCTACAGACCGTATCACTGTTTTACATTGCGCTCACTAATTAGCTGTGCAGCAATTCCAGGGATTTTACAGGGGCATAACAGTTGTAGCTGTCAGTGCTGAAAGATGACATAGAGGGCAGACCGCACATTATACACAATATATGCTGTATTGTACTTACAGCCCCCTCCCCAAAAAAGGCCTGTCACCACGGAGATGCGTATGCTAATTACTAAGGTGCCCAGATCTGTTTCCTGCACCGTCTACCTGCTGCAAGTCACTGGTCACAGCATGTTTATAGGTGTATATGGCCGGGGTCAGACCAGGCTATGGTGATCAGTCTTTGTGGTAAGCCTGCGACTTGCGGGCATCGGCGAGTTTCCAGTGCATCTGCCCGATGTTTTATAGGGGCAATCAGTGTAGAGTATATCAGGAGATGAATGATGCTTGCCAGGACCCCATGTGATAAGGGCAGTGCCATGATGTAAAGAAGCTTTTGACCCTCTTCTGGTGGGATATTATTGTATAGGGCGAGCCATGTAAAATACTACAGAGATTCTCATCTATCTTAAACAAATCAAGCCTGCATGTTACACTAGAGAAATCTAATATGAGGGTGTCCCAGTGCCGTGACCTGGCAGTGGTGCACACAGAGAGGAGCCGGGGGACCCTTCTGAGCCTTGTCAGTGTGGAGCAGGTGGTGGTACTGAGCCCAGTGATGCCATGTCCTGCCCCAGGGTACTAGTTATCATGTGAGTGCAGAGTGGAGGCCTTGCCAGTGTGGAGCGGGTAGTGGTGCTGTGCCCAGTGATGCCATGTCCTGCCCCAGGGTACTAGTTATCATCTGAGTACAGAGCGGAGGCCTTGCCAGTGTGGAGCGGGTGGTGGTACTGAGCCCAGTGATGCCATGTCCTGCCCCAGGGTACTAGTTATCATCTGAGTGCAGAGCAGAGGCCTTGCCAGTGTGGAGTGGGTGGTGGTACTGAGCCCAGTGATGCCATGTCCTGCCCCAGGGTACTAGTTATCATCTGAGTACAGAGCGGAGGCCTTGCCAGTGTGGAGCGGGTGGTGGTACTGAGCCCAGTGATGCCATGTCCTGCCCCAGGGTACTAGTTATCATCTGAGTACAGAGTGGAGGCCTTGTCAGTGTGGAGTGGGTGGTGGTACTGTGCCCAGTGATGCCATGTCCTGCCCCAGGGTACTAGTTATCATGTGAGTGCAGAGTGGAGGCCTTGCCAGTGTGGAGCGGGTAGTGGTACTGTGCCCAGTGATGCCATGTCCTGCCCCAGGGTACTAGTTATCATCTGAGTGCAGAGCGGAGGCCTTGCCAGTGTGGAGCGGTTAGTGGTACTGTGCCCAGTGATGCCATGTCCTGCTCCAGGGTACTAGTTATCATCTGAGTACAGAGCGGAGGCCTTGCCAGTGTGGAGTGGGTGGTGGTACTGAGCCCAGTGATGCCATGTCCTGTCCCAGGGTACTAGTTATCATCTGAGTACAGAGCGGAGGCCATGCCAGTGTGGAGCGGGTGGTGGTACTGAGCCCAGTGATGCCATGTCCTGTCCCAGGGTACTAGTTATCACCTGAGTGCAGAGCGGAGGCCTTGCCAGTGTGCAGTGGGTGGTGGTACTGAGCCCAGTGATGCCATGTCCTGCTCCAGGGTACTAGTTATCATATGAGTGCAGAGTGGAGGCCTTGCCAGTGTGGAGTGGGTGGTGGTACTGAGCCCAGTGATGCCATGTCCTGCTCCAGGGTACTAGTTATCATATGAGTGCAGAGTGGAGGCCTTGCCAGTGTGGAGTGGGTGGTGGTACTGAGCCCAGTGATGCCATGTCCTGCCCCAGGGTAATAGTTATCATGTGAGTGCAGAGCGGAGACCATGCCAGTGTGGAGCGGGTGGTAGTACTGAGCCCAGTGATGCCATGTCCTGCCCCAGGGTACTAGTTATCATGTGAGTGCAGAGAGGAGGCCTTGCCAGTGTGGAGCGGGTAGTGGTACTGTGCCCAGTGATGCCATGTCCTGCCCCAGGGTACTAGTTACCATCTGAGTACAGAGCGGAGGCCTTGCCAGTGTGGCGCGGGTGGTGGTACTGAGCCCAGTGATGCCATGTCCTGTCCCAGGGTACTAGTTACCATCTGAGTACAGAGCGGAGGCCTTGCCAGTGTGGCGCGGGTGGTGGTACTGAGCCCAGTGATGACATGTCCTGTCCCAGGGTACTAGTTATCATGTGAGTGCAGAGTGGAGGCCTTGCCAGTGTGGAGCGGGTAGTGGTACTGTGCCCAGTGATGCCATGTCCTGCCCCAGGGTACTAGTTATCATATGAGTGCAGAGTGGAGGCCTTGCCAGTGTGGAGTGGGTGGTATTACTGAGCCCAGTGATGCCATGTCCTGCCCCAGGGTACTAGTTATCATGTGAGTGCAGAGCGGAGGCCTTGCCAGTGTGGAGCAGGTAGTGGTACTGTGCCCAGTGATGCCATGTCCTGCCCCAGGGTACTAGTTATCATCTGAGTACAGAGCGGAGGCCTTGCCAGTGTGGAGCAGGTAGTGGTACTGTGCCCAGTGATGCCATGTCCTTCCCCAGGGTACTAGTTATCATATGAGTGCAGAGTGGAGGCCTTGCCAGTGTGGAGCGGGTGGTAGTACTGAGCCCAATAATGCCATGTCCTGTCCCAGGGTACTAATTATCATCTGAGTATGTACAGGTCTGTTTTAGTGTAATACTTGGAGAACATTTTGCAAAAGTAGTCCAGGTGTGACCCCATTCCTCCTCATGGAGGGCGTAGCAGAGGTCAGACTCCCACTTAGAGACACAGAAGAGCACAGAACATAGCAGGGCAGAGTTTAGAGAAGAATAAACAGGAAACAATACCTAGGGGATGGGAGTGGATGCAACATATATTATTAAAAGCAGATAGGGAGATTAAGGTATCAAGTGATCCCAGCTGGAGGAGACACAAATGTTTGAACAATCTGAGAAGAGATGAATCCTGGTCTTATCTGAAATATGCTGAAGGGAATACATATGTATTACCGACGGCGGGATCCCAGCCACCAGTATGCCAGCAGCGGGGCCAGCGTTAGAAAGCCCCTTGCAGGATCGCTGCCCTCACCACAGGATTTATTCTCCCTCTGTGGGTATTGTGGACACCCATAGAGGGAGAAAAGTCTGTGGTCCGGGATTCCTGGCGGCGGTATTTCACAGCCTGTCGGGATTCCGGCGTCGGCATTGTGACCGCCAGGATCCTGACAGGTGGTCTAGTGATTGCCTCCCTGCTGAAGGCTAGCACTGGGAAACCCACTGTCCACCCATAGGGGCCTACTCTTCATCGCTTTGTCTCCTGTGCTTGCTACACACATTGCTATAACCCCATGTTATAGAGTGCTCAGGGGAAAGCGGGATATAATTACTGATATTGTATTTCAGGGTATTAAAGGGTATTCAGCATGGGCCATAGTTGCCTACCCTCACTTATTCTACAGGAGACTCCCTGAATTAGTTGCAATCACCCTGACTCCCTGAATAGTCTAGCAATCTCCCTGATTACACCTTATCCCCATTATGTAGCTATTACATTGTTGGGGATAAAAAAATAAATCATAGCTACATACATTCAATTTAGCTCCTCAGTGCCATTTCCCTGCATTGTTATAAGGCACAATGATCTCTATGGCTACATGCATTTTATAAGGTTTCTCATGGCCACTTCCAGTATATGGAACTTCTTGTAAAACACAATACATGAACAAATCCTGCAGATATCAGTGTATTTTCTTCAACAAGTAGATCTTACGAACATTGGGGCTCATTTACATTTGGATGTAAGTCATATTTATGACACGTCTCTCCGATGTAGCAGTACACGCCCGCGCTAATAGGGGTCACTTTCACAATCTCCCTGACATGCTTTTCAAAAGTAGGCAAGTATGCATCATGCCCGGCCACAGTTTTATCACGCCCTAATAGCAACTGTTGGATGGCTGCTTGTTGAATACTCCCGGTGTAGGGTTTTTACTTGTTGCGGGCATTGCCATGAGAGGGCAGCTATCATATAGATTAGGACCAGGGAGCCAGTCTCTGCATGCGTCAAGTGACACACGCATGGCAGGGGGTGCTGGCAGGGATCCGATTGGATCCCTCTCAGGGTGCAATGTATCACATTCCGGAGCTTGGAGCATATGCGGTAAGCGGGCAAACCTCAGAAAACTGCAGTTTCAGAGGTTTGGCTGCATCCTGCCCACAGAAAAGTTTGGTAGGCCACACCTCTTGGAATAGCTCAATTGCTCCAAGTATCTCTATAGTGCTAGGTCTATGAGGACACAACTGTAAGCTGTAAGCCAGGTGTATGCGGTGAGGACGAGCTGTCCATACAGTGAGGATGATCTCTTATTTGGAAGAATGCTTGGAATGTTACCATAGGCAGCCAGGCAGAGACGATCTCCGTATGTCATACAAGGGAGTCAGGCCCCAGGCATCAGACAAGGAAACCTCATTGCTTGTAGGGGGCTGTAGACTGAGGAGAGCCCCATTTGACAAGACCCAGGACATTCATATCACACAACAATATGGTGGAGATATTCTCTATGCTAGGCATTACAGCAGGCATAAACAGGAATCCTGGATAAAGAATCTGCGTCAATGTTATTCACTCCTGGCCGGTACTTTAGAGAGAACTCATACAAGGCCAAAGCTGCCAACCATCGGTGTCCAGTCACGTCTAATTTCGCCGTGGTGTGTATGTAGGTGAGCGGGTTGTTATCGGTGTGAACCTCGAATTTTGCTCCATATAAATAATCATGGAACTTGTCCACAATGCACCACTTCAAGGCTAGAAATTCTAACTTATGTGTAGGATATCGCTTCTCACTATCAGACACTCCTCTACTGGCGAAAGACACTGGTTTTAGTTCATTCTGATGTCTCTGATACAGTACACCTCCAAGCCCTTCTATGGAGGTATCAATGTGTAGGACATAGGGCAAATTAGGGTCCGCATAAGCCAGCACCGGAGCTTTTGTCAATTTCTCCTTTAAGCCTCTAAAAGCTTTCTCACATTCACTCGTCCACCTCTCTCCAAATGGCTCATTAGTCTTATAGACATTCTCTATTATTCCTGTCTTGAGTCTTTTTTTCCCTTTTACAGGTAAGTATCCCTTCGTTAGATTGGTTAGTGGTTTAGCAAGTACAGAATAGTTTGAGACAAACCTGCGGTAATATCCACAGAATCCCAGAAACGATCTTAGTTCTCTTAGTTTGGTTGGTCGTGGCCAGTTCTCTACCGATCTAACCTTCTCAGGGTCTGTGGCTACTCCGTCTTTACTCACGATATGCCCCAGATATTTAACGCTCAGTTGACATAAGCGGCATTTATCTAATGATAGTTTTAGACCACCTTCAATCAATCTCTCTATGATCTCCGTATGTCATACAAGGGAGTCAGGCCCCAGGCATCAGACAAGGAAACCTCATTGCTTGTAGGGAGCTGTAGACTGAGGAGAGCCCCATTTGACAAGACCCAGGACATTCATATCACACAACAATATGGTGGAGATATTCTCTATGCTAGGCATTACAGCAGGCATAAATCGGGAGAATAAAGAGGCACTGAGGTCCTTACAGGCTTAACCTCCTTTCAAAAAAAGCAAGATAATGACAATAGTCTTCGAGCTGAGGAAAGTGTGTACGCCCATTGCATCATTTCTGCACAAATGCCGTAACTGAATGTCATTTACATACACAGGTGCATCCCCCAGTCCGTCATTTCATGACAGCGCCCATAATGACGTGCAGGAAAACTCCTTTAATTACAACTTTTTTCCTCTGAGAATATTACTGGCTGGAGCTCATTTCTGTCTTACAGAGAGGACGTGTGGTTTGGTGACGTCCTCATAGCGCCTGGTGTACTAGTTTCACCCATACAATAAATGGAAACTGCTGGCGATAACACTGGTATGACTGGCAGTAGTCCTGCATCTACGCATGGGATTCCTCATGCCTTTTGCATGGATAAGCCTAATTGACAAGAAACATGGTAGTACATGTACTATTGTAATAGCTGTTCTGTTCTCGCCATCTCAGGATGCACCAGCAAGAGGACGTGTTGCCCATAGCAACAGTAGCGGATCTTGTTACGGGCACACAGGATTTTTGCCCGGGGTGCCGCCGCCGTGGCAAGATCTGCTACTGGTGGTGCCTCCCGATGCTGTGCGGTGCTGTGCTGTCACTGCTGTGCGGTGCGCGATGACGTCATCGCGCACCGCATGGCATTGTGGGACCGGCACATAGACGCTAGGGGTCATAATTGACCTCTACTGTCTATGCTGTGCTATTGGAGAGACGTCATGACGTCTCTCCCATAGATCCGAGGAGCGGCGCCGGCGGCTGGAAACAGAGGTCAGCAGCGGTCGGGAATCAGGAGCGGGGATGGTGAGTATTAATTAATTTATTTTTGTTTTATTTATTTTTTTGTAAGCGGCGCAACTCTACTAGGGGCACAAACAGAGACACAACTCTACTGGGGGCGCAAACGGGGGCACAACTCTACTGGGGGCGCAAACAGGGGCACAACTCTACAGGGGGCATAACTGACCACCCCCCTTTATGAAGCCACACCCCTATTTTCACCCGGGGCGCCACAAGGGCTAAAACCGGCCCTGCATAGCAACCAATCAGATTCTACCTACCATTTAAGTTACGTCCTATAAAATGATAGCAAGACACTCGTCCTGCTTATAAGGTTTGATACATCTCCCCCCAAAGCATGATAAATGTTCCCCTCCTACAGCCTGTTACTAGCCCCCACTCTCACACAGCGTCGCTGCCCCTGTACACGCTGGACATCTGGCTGTGGAGAAAAGGAGGGAACTTTCTCCCAGTAGCAGGTGAACCAAGCACTGGGGACCTCTTGTGTCACACACACATGTCCCTGCCTGTTACAGGGCTGATTTCACGCTGCTAAATGGGCCTGTCTGGAAATTCCACGCGACGGCTTTCATGCATCATAACGCAGTACATGTGACATTCCTGCTTAACCCCCGGCATTCCTCCGGTCTTATCAGCACTCCGAGAGTTAACAGCTGGCCACGTCTCTAATGCGTATCACATGCAGATGGTAACTGCACGCGGGTCACATTATACACCCTTCAGTGTAGCTTCTCTCCCCCTTACACATAATATAGGAGGCACTCAAGTAGGAGGATCATTTTCACCTAATATATTTGTGGTAAAATCAATTGCTATCAACATAGGAGCTGATGAACGCAAGTCGGCCGTAACAGCTCCCTGTGGGAGATAGGTGTCACAGCTTGGAGAGAGTGGACGGAGATAAAGTACCAACCAATCAGCTTCTGTAATTTTTCAAACACAGCCTGTAATGGTAAAACTTCAACACGATACCCCCAAATTATTGGGACCATTTTAAAGGGTTGATACTGAGGCATCGATTCAATTGCATTAGATGGTTGTAACGACGTTGGAACAGCAGCAACAATGCACCAAATTGCTATGAGTGCAGCCCGATATCTCCACAAAACTGTAAATTTGTATGTGGCCCCCGGGCTGGTCGCATACAAATATGGAGGAGTAAGGGCTATCGTAACTGCAGTGTATGCATACGCTAGGTCTCAGGCATCACCTATATTTGATCAACCACCTAGCTTGGGGTGATAATTTAGCAGCAATCACAACATATGTACAAGTTTCTAAAGTGTTTATAAATGACTTAATAAATTGTCCTATAAGTAAACGATTAGTCTGATATAAATATGATCTGACGGGAGAGACAGGAGGCTCGCTAAGGTCAGCTGATAAAAAGTATTTTTTTGCCGTTTAAATGGGGTATTAACAGCTGCTTTTGAGGGTCATTCCGAGTTGATCGCTCGCTGCCGAACTCGGCGAAACTGCGCATGCATATGCACCACAATGTGCAGGCGCGCCGTACGGGGACAAAGTGGATCGTTGCTGAGCGATGGATTGAACGAAGAATCCATTCACACAGCCGATTGCAAGGAGATTGACAGAAAGAGGGCGTTTATGGGTGTCAACTGACCGGTTTCTGGGAGTGTTTGGAAAAACGCAGGCGTGTCCAAGCGTTTGCAGGGCGGGTGTCTGACGTCAATTCCGGGACCAAAAAGACTGAAGTGATCGCAAGGGCTGAGTAAGTTCAGACCTACTCAGAAACGGCACAAACTGTTTTTGCAGAGCTCGGCCGCAAAGCCGTTCGCACACTTGCAAAGCGAAAATACACTCCCCCGTGGGCAGCTACTATGTGTTTGCATGGCTGCTAAAAGTAGCTAGCGAGCGATCAACTCAGAATGAGGGCCTTAGTGCCTTGCGGCTACCACATTGTTTTTCAATAAAACCATATTATTTTACTAAGCAGAGCCGGCTTTGCCCAATTTGGTGCCCTTGGCAAGTTTTTGTCTGGTGTAGAGATGGCCATCGACCATCAGTGATTACAAATCATCGATGGATGATAGCCGATGTCAAATAGTTTTGCCAGCGATGGCAGAGAACCAATGGATCTCCACTATCGATGGTAGAGACACTGCAATGGGGTTACCCCCCTTTAATGCCGGATACGGGGCCTATCCCCCCCCACACACAGACCTGCGAAACCCCGCCCCCAGGCTCTGATTGGCTGGCGGCTTACTAACTCATTGCATAAGGGAAGACCATCGGTGGTTGAAGCCATCTATGGTTTACCTGTGAATGCTTTTTTACCATCAGGTTAACCACCAATGGCACCATCAATGGTGGCCATAGATGATTAACCCACCGATGGCCATTCCTAGTCTGGTGCCCCTCTCCCTATGTGGGAGCTTTTGAAAAAGGGGCATGGCCTCATGGAAGGGGCATGGTCTTATGGAAGGGCGTGGCCTCATGGTACCGTGCTCACCTTCCCCATTGTGTTACGCTCCCCATCCCAAACAGCCTCATCCGGATGCTCCCTGGCTGTCAGCTGGGTACAAAGTAGGTGCACTGGGCGGACTAACTTTGTGGAACAGTGCAAAAATGAGATTCAATTTTGTAAAGTGACATTACTGAAATGAGAAAGGGATGGAGGGCCATTGCTTGGTGCATGATGTTCACATGACCTCCAGGAAAAGAAGATGCTAACAGGATATCATGCTGCTGGAGGGGGCATGGCCAGTCCATGGAGGGCGTAACTAAATTCTAACTAATCCACCCAACTCCATTATACCTGTATAGGCCATGTGCACCAGTGCTTGGTTGGGCATGAGCTTTCTAGATTAGCGATGGCCATCTGTGGCATGAAATGATCTCAGGGGAGCGTTGATGGTTTGGGCCCATTGGTAGACGGTGTGAAAATCAGTTAAGGGGACGGGGCTTAGTTGCCCATCGCAGGGAGAGAAAAAACATGCCTCTAAGCCATCGATGGTGGAGAACCATCAGATCTCCGCCATTGATGGCAAAACCATTCCTGTTGGCCTGTCCAACACTGATTACAAAGTGGCAGAAGGTCAATATTTTAATGAGACACTTTCTGCAATCTTTGGCGCATTGCTACCACAGGGAGACGTCTCCTGAGAGTAGAGAATAGGAATTGTGTAAAACCGATATCCACCCTATAAATTCATCAGGAAATAATGATATGACAGAGGCGCAAGGCACTCCATGATGAAACTAAGAGGAAATTGACAGGCTGCCATTTCATAAATGTTGGTTCAGCCAACAAAATGCCTTCCTCTACTGTGATCAGGCTACAAGTAAAAGTGGGTATAATACATATATATACAAATATAGGGCCAGATTCAGAGGGGACGCAATGCATGCACGGTTGTGATTTCTTACAGACTGGACCATTGATGTAACATCACAATGACCATCAACCCCAGAGCAGCCCATGGCTTGCGCAGTGTCTCCTTTGAAAATTTCTCAAAATGTGGCCTCTGTTATTGCGGTACTGCACAGCCGCGTCCATTAACGTGCCCATAACCGTGCATATCACACCTATGAGGCGCACCCTTATGGCGAACATTTCAGGACACCTCCCACCTCTGCTAGCCAGCCAATGCATGAGGGTGCAGAAATAACAGCCAAGAAAACATTACGGACATAGGGGGTCAATCCAATTGTGTCCGAGTTTAAAGTGTGCGCACTTTACGGCACTTGCACAAAAGTGCTCACTGCTCCATAGGGCTGCAAACAATTTTGAGCGAATTCAGGTAGAAATCAGGACGCAAGGGGTGCAAATTCGGGTGCCATTGCCGGTGTTGAAATGCTGTGGCAACGGAAACGCGCATCCTTCGCACATAATCGGATTGACCGCATGGAAGCAACTATTTACTAGTGAATAAGGATTGACCAGGTTGTGTGACCGCGCCCATTCGCTCAGTGATAGGGTAACAGCAGCCGTTCAACAACACCAGTAACATCCAATAACATCTCCGAGCCTGTATCAGAGTCTAGTGAATGGAGGTTTTACCTCTATGCTGCCAGCGGGTTGGGTATGTGTCAGGAGACTACCGGTCACAATACCGATGGCGGGATCCCGGCTGTTACATGGACGGCGGGGGGGGGGTGAGGGGGGGGTTTGCAAGCGCAACATAGCCCCTTGCTGGCTCGGTGGCTTGTTGCGCTCGCCACAGGTTCTATTCCCACTCTATGGGAGTCGTGCACACCCACGGGTGGGAATAGTCCCTGTCGGTCGGCATGCCCACCGGCGGGATTTTCAGATGCTGGGATCTCGGCATCAGTATAGTGGAGACCGCCACTATAACTATAGATAACTTGGGCCAGCTGTAAAATGCCCATCTCCTCACTGGACACCGAGACACGATCAGATAGTAATATATAATGTAATATGTGCCTGGAGACTTCAGTGGATTATTTTTCTAATTTTACTATTTACATCAACAAATTAAAGTGGAGATATGAAACGTAAATGGATGAATACTGTATCTGGGCACTAGGGGGCAATATTGCCTTCCTATAGTCCGATATGAGTTTTGCTAGTAGTGACATCTTCACAAGAGACCCATGTTGTGTGTATATATATAGTAATGAGTGTTACAGACACTATGGCAGAGAAACATCAGACTTTTAAAATAGAAGTATCACTTTCTAAGATAATATATTTGTCGATGAGAAAACTCAGATATTATGTACTTTATTCTAGAGCTACAGCCCGGTCCGGATACCCCGAGAAGATCCAATTCAAACTGAGTCCCGAATCTTACCGCGGTACGAAATTTGGGTTGCAAAAACGACATGATTTTATCAATTTTTATAAATGATTATCAATCTTTTAAATGATTTTAAACCAAACCGAAATCCGAATCTGAACCAAAACACTTGAGGGTGGTTTTGCAAAAACAAAACAAGGATGAAATTAGAACCAAACCAAAACACGGGGGTCCGCTCACATCTCTACATTATTACCGTAATGCCGAGATAATATTAAACATAACGTATCTCTTGTATAATGATAAGAATATATCATACTTGCTGATATTCAGGCTGCCTCCTCCTGGAAGAGGCAGCCAGCTGGGCATGGCGGGGGGCGTGGCTCGGCATACTGGGGGCGTGACTGAGAAGGGGTGATGCTGGATAGGGGCAGAGCGGGGGTGTTTCCGTAAAATTGCATCATCGCGGACCCGCCTCCGCTACCCAATACCGACATTACAGGCATTGGGAGGCAGGGGGTGGGGCCACGATGATGCAATTCATAGCGAATCACGTCATTGACCCCCCCCCTGTCTGCGGGAGCTTGTGTGTGACTGCGGGAGAATGGCGGGCAGGTGCTGTTGGCCGGGAGTCTTGATCTCTCTTCTGGGAGGGCCACTCAATTTTCGGGAGCCTCACGGCCATTCCCGGAGTAGGTAAGTTAGTATGGAATATATATGAGAGTACTCAGGGGTAAGAATTGCCGACACCTTTTTATTTTTGGCGTCATTTTTGTTTCTTAGGGCCACGTTTAACAAGAAAATAAAGTGTGCAATACAGCGCCAGCTCTCGCTGCTGATCACAGCACTGTCTAGGTAACCACTGCTGCTATTTAACACTACCATGCCGTGCATCAGTAGTTATAACAGTAGTTATTTTACCAAGCAGTGTTTACCAAGTAGCCTGGCCGCTGGCGAGTGAAGAGGATCTGCGCAGAGAGCAGGAGGGAGTGGGTGGAGAGTAGGAGGGAAGGGATGGAGGGGACTGAGAGCGAGACCAGGAGACAGAACTGCAGCACTGCATTGTGGGTATGTCCCTGATGCCGCCTACCTTCCATGGCATTGCTACTTGCAATGCTAACATTTCTACCCGAGCACCCAGAGGTGCCAAGAGGGGGGTGTACTAATTACCCTAGCCCTGGGTTATCGGAGAGGCCCGGCAGGGTCCAGGGTCAGCAGTCTTTGCAGCACTGCTGAGAGGCGCCCCGTGAGGGAGGGAACATGGCCACGCCTCCCCAGATTTGGCCATGCCCCCTTCCAGTACACGAGCCCGTGGACGCCAGGATTACCTGTGGAGTTTGGATCTGCACAATGGGCCTAATTCAGACCTGATCGGTGCTGTGCATTTTCGCACAGCAGCCCATCAGGTCTGAACTGCGCATGCGCCAGCCGTCTCAGCCCTGCGATCGCCTCTGCCTGATTGACAGGCAGAGGTGGTCGCTGGGCGGGAGGGGGCGGTCCAGCGGCGTTGCCCGGACCGCACCCCCCTAAGCGGCGGCCAAACGCCGCTGGACCGCCCCCTGGTAGGGAGCTACTCTTCAAGTACAAAAGCATCGCTGCTGTGCAATGCTTTTGCACTTGTGCGACGGGGCAGGGACTGACATGCGGGGCGGACTAGCCCTGTGCTGGGCGTCCCCCCACATGTCAGGGAAGCTGATCGTAGATGCACATCTACGATCAGGTCTGAATTAGGCCCAGTGAGCAAGAAATCAGTGAAATCATTTCAGAAATGAGTAAAATAAGTATCTGCACCCTCGTCCAGAGTGTGGGAGCTGCTGTACATCTTGTATCCACTTGTGACTTCATAGAAGGAAAGCAGGGATGATATGTTGTATATTGTGGTACAGCTACATGGCTCAGAAAGGGTTAAAAGACATTTAAAGGGCCAGGCTTCTGGCAATTATAACCACATCTGTTTCCTATCCAACATTTATTATTCCGCTACAAGAGTCCTGAAAGTTTATTTGGGTTTGATAGCAGCACACTTCCCTATACTCCCCGTGGTGCAGCTGATATAGAGACAATAACCTGCGCTGTTTATTGATAGTGATATCACTGGCGACGCCATGCACTCAGCGGAGTGGTCGTGGCAGCCACAGACAGGGCCAATCACTAAAAGCAAGATGTAAAGAAACTCACAATTTTATTGAGCTGCTTTTGTGTATATATTAGCAGTTATATATTGACCACCCTACAAGTACGCTAGGTCAGACAGCCAACATATTTAGCAGCCGGCAGCAGCTGTATTACTGGTGCAAGAGATCCGACCGAAATCAGACAAACCGCTGCCTACGCACAGCTCTGCAGAGCCCACAATCCCCTCCACGTACCCTCGCTGAACTTAGCCTACGTGCGCAGCAGCGCAGGTCCCATTACCAGTCAGTGACACTCCGTCAGCCATAAATGGATATGCAACTAAGTTGTATACAACTCTGAATTGCGCACAGGTGTTTGCACTAGGCTCCAGAGTATGCGCAGTGTGAAAACACACATGATCCGTCCACAAGACAGACGTGCATTCAACTCTAAATAAGCATCATGGCGTCCATTCTCTTATTCCCTGCCATGTGATTTGTCGCAGAATTTTTTTATCATTTTATTTTGACTCACCACTTGTCCTAAGAATTGGGCTAAGGGTGATGCTGCTTTAGAGAGTTTGCCCGCTGCCTCAGAAGTGTGAGTCTTTCCCCGTGACCTCCCCATTTAAGCACCCTTGAAATGTCACCTGCTCAGCTTAAATCAGAGCAGCTCTGTCTAAATTGAGTCATCTGTGAGGTATATTTTCATATCATATTCACCAGCACTTGAACCACTATATCAATGTATCACTGGAACCATCATAGTACTGTCCCGCAGCAAGCTCTACTGTGCTCAGTCTTGCACATGGTGTATGACCTGTGACATGAAACTTACTGCCTTCCACAACCTCACCTTTGTAGCAGAGTTTGGCTGTTCCTCACCCAGTTTTAAGCCTCTTACACAGCTGTTTCTGTTTCAGTTAACGACTGTGTTTCTACCTACATATGAAAATGATGATCATTATCACCTGTTATGATTGGTTGATCATACACCTGACTATAATCCTTCAAAATCCCTGCCTTTGTGCAAGTGTACCTTGAAGAACTGATGCTGCTTTGAAGGCAAAGGGTGGTCACACCAAATATTGATTTGATTTAGAGTTCTCTTCTGTTTATTCACATTGCATTTTGTTAATTGATAAAAATAAACTATTAACACTTCAATTTTTGAAAGCTATCTTACTTTGCAGCAATTTTTCCACGCCTGCCTAAAGCATTTGCACAGTCATCATGCACTTAAATAGTCCTCAAGTCACAGTGACAATTAAATAAAAAGCTAAGCCACCTTTAGGACAGACGTGGTACTGTTATAGCTTTTCTTGCTGTTTATGGAAAGCAGTATTGACTGTCCATAGAGAACTTCAGAAACCTATAATCATACTTGCCTACCTGACCCTCTCCATGAGGGAGAAAATGCTCTGTTCCTGGACTTTCCTGGTAATGTATGATTGCCATCACCTGTGGTGAAACGCCTATCTTATCAATTAACTAGCTCACCACAGGTGATGGCAATCATACATTACCAGGAACAGAGCATTTTCTCCCTCATGGAGAGGGTCAGGTAGGCAAGTATGCCTATAACCCTCCACTTCAATTCCAGTGATCCTTTCTTTACATGAAAAATGTCAGCCATTAGTGTTGTTATAGGAACACTGCAGTAACGCGGCTAAAGTTACACACTCCTAGGGGTCGGACACATTTCCCTGTCCAATAGGATGAATTATATGAATTGGGGAATATTTTATGAGCCACTCTCAGGCCTCAGTGAGGCATCTGTGCATCCCGTACTCCCTGCAGATATCTCTCCTGCTTCCCTGCTCATCCCTGGAGAATGCCCTTACTTCTCATCTGCAGGCGGCTGCTCCGAGAGCTGCCCGAATAAAGTTATTCCCAACAGTTGTTCATGAGTTCATCCCATGGAAAGGCTTCAACTCCAGCTGTCGCTCTCCCCATCTCTGTTAGGCCATTAACCCCAGGGCTGCTGGCCAGACGACAAGAATGGGCTTAATAGAAGGCCAAATGATTATTCCGCTGAGCTGGTGTAAGCCAGAGAAAGCCACATTTGCCCCAGTATCAGGTGCCTGGCTCTCGATAAGCTGCTCTTTGTGCGATGCCTCCTGGTGCTTCTGCCCAAGCTGCCAGCTCTGCCCAGAGATTGGTACCTTTACTGGGAATCACAAAGCAAGACACAGTCCTGTCATACTGTACATACTGTACACAACATCACAATCCAAACTGAGTCTATTTACTAAGCCTCGGATGGAGATAAAGTAGCTGGATATAAGGTACCAGCCAATCAGCTCCTACCTGCCATGTTACAGGCTGGGTTTGAAAAATGACAATTAGGAGCTGATTGGCTGGCACTTTATCTGCGTCCACTTTACCTCCATCCAAGGCTTAGTAAATCGACCCCTGAGACTGTACCTGTACTCTGAATATCAGGACAGTTGACAGGTCTGGCATATGCATCTCTGTACTTGCCTCCCAAATGTCTCCAAAATAAGGGCAATACCTCCCTGACTTCACAGAGAACTTATCTGCAAGGGCCCAGCTGTAGAAATGCCAACCGAGTCACATGTCCCTTGCACAAAGCATGCTGGGATGTAAGTGGGAGCGAATGGGCTGATATACAGTATGTTTATGTACCTTGGACACACACGTGACCTATAATACATCAACCTGGGTACACAGCAGTGACGGCCACTGGAAACCAATGGCTCGTAGCCATCAGTGATTATGTTTCAATGTAGTTCGGTAGCAGATCTCCTTTGTGCTGGTGCAAACTACGTCCCAGATCTATCCAAGCTTGCAGAGAGATAAAGTGGAGAGAGATAATGTAACGACCAAACAGCTCCTAACTGTCATTACAGCCTGTAACATGGTAGTTAGTAGCTGATTGGCTGGTACTTTAGCTCTCTCCACTCTATATCTTTCCAAGCTGTGATAAATATCTTCCGATATTTGCCCACTGTGCAGGCACACATCGATTATTAAAGCTATATTAGGGTTAATAAGCGATGGTAACCATCGCAAGCCAAGTACTTAATCAAAATGATGCTGCCATCGACCCTTGTTGCAAGTAGCGAACTGATGATGATACCAGTTATCATCATCAGTTCGCTACTTGCAACAAGGGTTGCATCAGATTGGCTGCATGCATCTACATATTTCCCAGTTCTGCTAGTGTTCTCATAATGAGCCTGCTTTATGTTTGTAAGTAAAGCAAAAAAGCAAGTAACTTTGTGTCTGTAACAAACCATGTTGCCATATAAGGAAAGCAAATACATTTATATTGTTTCTGTGCAGGGTAAATACTGGCTGCTTTTGCATGTAGCCCACACGTTAGACAGCTTTATTTTTACCCTGCAATTTAGATCTCAGTTTGAACACGCCCCACCCAAATCTAACTCTCTCTGCACATGTTACATCTGCCCCACCTGCAGTGCAGCATGATTTTGCCCAGTTGCTTGCTTTTTTGCTTTACTTACAAACATGAATCAAGCCGTATATGCTGTCGAAAACCACTGTATTTGCAGGATTACAGTGAATAAGTGAATGTTCACCGAAATAAAACGTTTCCTACTCAGTTTTGTAATGGGGAAGGCTACTGACATGTTCATTAATGATAATGTAACAGCGTTGTTTGATATTCATTTTCCATGGCCTTTTATCAACCATGAATTACACTGTCCGGCCATGTGCTACACAGTGTATGCATTGTGCATTGATTTTAAAACATTTTTTTACCATCAGTGTGAAGCAACATCTCTTGTCATATTCCAGGCACGGCTGCTCCTGGTGTCGACAAAACTTGTCGACAAACATCATGTAGACAGTCATCAGGCCAACACAAGAATGTCGACAGGGTGGAACGGTGCATACTCGTGCTGTCAACATTCATCGATACTGTATGGCAGCAGTGTGAGGATGTTGACCTTGTGCCTGTCGACAGTTTGAAGCATGTCGACATTCTGATGTGTACTGAAGGAATGAAAAGTCACCTGAGACTAGTTACCACAGATCCTCACTGTACACTGTACATTTATTTTGTATTTAACTACAAGAGGTCTAGTTGCTCTTCAGCTGACTCCCAGAATGCTCTGCTGCCAATGGCTAGGAAGCTATATCCTGACTAACAGTGACCATGAATTGCCCTACTAATGGTGACTGCTGCAGCGGCACCCGCTGGTTATTTGTCCTTCTCAGAACGTTTCCCTTTAGCTGCTGAAACAGAACATTTCTGGGGAAAATATTAATGAATTAAACAAAAGAAAAGGCAGATTGTTGTTTTACTGTAGGGAGCGACTCCTATTATCCTGCCATTGTGCTCGTAGGCCCAGACCTGGGGCTGAGCTCCTCGCAGTTATCAGGCTGCCGGTGCAGGGAGTCAGTAGCTGGGCGCGCTGGGTATTTTATCAGTGTACAGATATCCAGGCTGCACCCATAGCTCCACCAGCTCCATTCTCCCATTCTCACAGCAGGTCCCCCCTATACCGAGGCAGGGTTATTAGAGTGGGGCGGGAGCCTGGCTGCACATTGTGGCACGCCACTCTCCTGGACTAGTACTAGGATATTCCAGCGTCTCATACACACATTATAATTCAGCGTCGGCCATATACATCCCTTGTTTCCATGTGTTTTGTAGCTATTTTGGCACTTTTATTCCACTTACTAAGGTAACATAGCCAGCTATAGAAAATAAATATACAGTGATTATCACTGGGGATTATGTCCAGCATGTTGGAATGGAGAGTATATGCAGTAGAAAGGACAGGGGCTAAGAGACTCGGGTGGCACCAGAAACACACTCAGTCAGCGTCACTCATCTGACGCCACAGCAATATACTGTACATGCCACAGAGAAGAGACCCGTGGGCTGGTCTGTCATAACTTCTAGCACTGCCTCTGCGGTGTCATACGCTTTCCTGAATCACTATACTGCTCTGTGACACCATGTGCTGCCCTTCAATGTCAGGTCATTGCGGAGGATAATTATTGTTGTTTATTCAGTTGTGGGTGACTCCTGCAATGTAGTCTGGACATACAGTACCGTGCACTTGTGATATCATATTATTGTACACACCCTTATGAGCTGCAAACAAAAATATGTGATTTTGGGGCGATTTGCGGTGCCGTTGCTGGCGTTCCAGAGCATCGTGAGTGCATGTAAGTAGATGTGAGAGTAAAAACCATTGTGTCATATCAGAGGGCACACGTCTGTGTATTAATGCGCTGCACCCTGGTGCGTTATTTCCAACGCTCCTTGTTCCATGTGCATATATGTAATGGGATTTATGTACGCTTCAGCTTTCTTCTAACATGTGCTAACAAAAACATTTCCAATGCCAGTCACAGTGTGTATGTAACCATAGGCAACTAGTGGCTCTGCAGCTGTTGTGGAACTACAAGTCCTAGCATGCCCTACCTGCCTGATAATAATAATATTACAATTGCTGAGATATTATGAGAATGTTCGCTGGTACACAAGACTCTGTATACAGATAAGATGGCCTGTGTGTGGCGTCTCATAGGGTTAATGTTGCCATGCAATGACCATTGCCACTTTACACAATTCCTTAAATAGCGTTGTACATGTGCAGACGCTCAGATGTCCGGGTGCCTTGCCGCGGGGCAGTGAATGCAGCATTCTGTAGTCAGGATTTGCTCTGGCACCGTGCCACCCCACATTTGTGTTAGAATAAACAGAGGGATAGATTTCCCGTATCCTGGCACACATGGGCGCTGAGTGTTTGTCAGTACGGGGGCCCGCCATGAGGAGGAAGCCTGATCGCTGGCATCGGGACTAGAGATGGCTACTGACTCGCTGACTCAACACAGTGACTCGAATCATCAGGAAGTGTGAATGATTCGAGTCACTCACTGTGTAATGAGTCGAGACAGCTGCAGTAGCCTCTCTCAGCCAGAGGGAGGAGACTCAGTGTGTCCTGAGTCGTTCAGTGAAGTCAGTGTGCTGTGTGTGTGTACACCAGTGTCATCTGTCACTTACACACACAGTGCTGCTGAATACATTCTGGGGGGAAGGGGGGGGGTAGGTAGGTATACAGTGCACTAGTTCCCGGCGCCCGCTCATTCCCCGAAAAAGTGCCGCTGCCCGCTACCACACTAACCCTCCGGGAGCCGGGGCACTGACAAAGGTGCTGCTGCTGGCCTGCAATGCATCTATGCAGGCTGGGGGATCACATCACAGTCACACACAGTCCGGGGCTCTCTAGTCCAGCCACCCCGAGCAGCAGTAAATAAATAAGATGGGACCTCACCGCCGGACCAGTGGATCAGTCACAGTCTCAGTGCGTGCCGTGGATCAGTTTAACTTGAGTTAAGCACTCTAGTCTGACACAGCAGCAGCAGCCGAGCAGCGGCGTCGCCACACTCAGGGGCGGGGTGGGGGGCCGGGGCGTGCACTATCACCTGCCTGGCTCTGCTGTAATTGGCCAGCAGCAATACTGGGTGACACCTAGTGGGAGGGAGGCAGGGAGGAGCAGTCACGACTCACGAGTCATTGAGACCTGAGCCTGAGCCGTGCTGTGCTGCTGCTTTGGATGACTCACTTTCATTCATCATGATTCATCCTGAGTCTGCCAGTGAGTCGAGACAGTTGTACACTGTGTAGACTCAGTGACTCATGGGATGGATCTGATTCATGCAGCATAAGGCAAACCACAAATAATGAAGCCCTGTACACACTGCTCTCAGCTCACTCAGTGCTCACTGTTCCTAGTCAATGTGATTGTGGCACACTGCATACCCCTGCCTGGAGGCTAGTTGTGTATAAAATAATAAATCCAAGCCCACATTAAAAAAAGAAAAAATATATATAAAATCATCTAATTAGCATATTATGCAAAGCAAAATAGCAAGGTTTTTCAGTCACACTGTGAAGTGAAGTAAGCGATTTCGGGGAGGGTGCTGAAGTCATGCGGCTGCCCCAAGCAGACAATCGAACGCTTGCATTCGCTCGGCTACTCCCAGTGTACTGCTGTGCTACTTTGTTTTCCCCTTCCCTAAAATAGAGAGCTGCTGCTATCTGCAGTCACCCTACAGGAGAGAGGGATCCTGTTTACTTACAGATGTTTTATGATTGATTTAGCATTTTTGCTATTTTATTTGGGTTAGTTCCAGACTGAATATGTTCCATTACTGTTAAGCTTTCTCTCCTCAGCCTGAAGTAATGTGCATATTCAGTAACTAGTATGCAATAACTGGTTATTAGTAATATATCAACAGAACACTGAATCTATGTTAATATATTATTAACAATCAATTCAATGCATAACCAGCTGCCTCCCCCAGATACACTGCATAATCAGTGCAGCTGAATAACTAGCTGAGCCAACTCTCAGAGTACTGAGTGACTCCCTCCATGAGTCACCAGCAGCACTGATCTGCCAGCAATGAGCCTGAGCCCTGAGCAACTCACTGATTCATGAGCACTGTGTCTCTGCAACTGCAATACATTCCAATAGAAATGAGTCATGACTCATGTGTCGAGACACTGACTCGAGACACTTCACTGAACTGAGTCATGTGTCTCAACTCAGTTCAGTGAATCACTTTGCCCATGTCTAATCGGGACAATTATCCAATCACTTGTGTGATTCCCCGCAGAGCTTAAAAGGCTTGCTCCTTCCATATTTCACAGGCGGCACGCAGCTATCAGGGGTAACATGCTGTACAGATGAATTCAGCTAGCAGGTAACAACGCTGGCATAGCCTTATCCATAGACCACATGCTCTAACATGACTGGAGAATACGTGTATTAATGATATGCTAGATGCTGGTTAGAATGGGCGCCATAACATGGCATTACGTATTGCCCCAGCAACTGGACTAATGTAGACCTCTCGTGCTCTCTATTTGCCCTAGTGCAAAACATTGGATGCATGTGAGCTTTTTGTTCACTTTATCCCTGAACTCTCTAATCCACTGAAATCTCAGCCTGTATACTGGATCTTCATCTACCACCAACGGGAGAGCCTCGGAAGGAGCAAAAAGGTGTGAGCATCCGGGCCACACCATCTCCTGTAGATCTGGGGAACGTAAACCGTAAAAGTCAACTGCAACTAGGGTCGGACTGGCCCACTGGGGAAACCCCCGGTGGGCCCTACTGCCTGGGGCCCCCACTTCCTCCTCTAGGGAAGAGGTTTCAGACTGTGCACTTGAATTATACATTATGCATATGTTCCATTATAATGCACAGGACTATGGTGTATTTTCTATCATGTATTGCTATTGTTATTAATCTGCTACATTATCATGCATGCACTAGCAATATTTACTGTATATCTATATCAAGGGCCCCAGCCCATGCAGTCTCTAATGGTTAGGTAAACCAATGCGGTGGCTGGCCACACCCCTATGCATGGGCCCCTACCACTGCATTCCCCCGGTAGGCCCTTCATGCCCCAGGCCGACACTGACTGCAACTGTCAACCCAGTGAAAGATTGTTATGGATCAATGGGTCGACCACTATTGGTCGACATGGAGGAAAAAGTTGGCATAGTAAAAATGTCAACACATGAAAAGGTCAACATGAGTTTTTGAAATGTTTTTGGTGTTGTTTTCTCCGTAACATGACCAGGGGCCCCAATTAGGGCACCGCGTCCCCTTGCCTGTCTCAATCTGCTACCACTGCGCTCGGCACAGGTTACTATTCCCAATTGTAATCCATGTGGATGGTACCGATACCGTGAAAGATACAGTACAAAGAAAGAGTGACTAAGAGAAATACATACTGTAAATAGGTGTCTTCATATACAGCCCCAGCCGTCTGCTGGAATTATATGCCATTTCCTACCCATCCGGAAGGCCAGAACTAAAAAAGAGAATGCCAGTGAGAAATGTGGAATACAGTACTTAGGGGTCTATTCATAAAGCAGTGAAAACAGTGGAGAAACAGACCAGTGGAGAAGTTGTCCAACCAATCGAGTTGGGTATGTTTCACCGGCGGCCGGGTCACATAACTACATCCCAACCAATCAGCATCTCCCTTACATTTTTTAAACTGTATTTGATAAAGTCTTCCTTCAAAGATGATTGGTTGCCATGGGAAACTTCTCCACTGGCCCTTTTCTCCACTCTTTTCACTGCTTCATGCAGTGATAAGAGTGGAGAAATCAGCGAGTGGAGAAGTTGCCCATGGCAACCAAACAGATTTGACGTAACATTTATAATCTGCATACTATAAAAGTATACAGAGCAGCTGATTGGTTGCCATGGGCAACTTCTCCACTGACTCACGTCTCCACTTTTATCACTGCTTAGTACATGTACCCCCTTGGAGAGAGATAAAGTGGACAGAGATTAATGGGGACATGTACTAAGCCAGTGGTTCTCAAACTATGTGCCGTGGCACCCTCGGGTGCCGCGGGATACCTGCAGGGGTGCCTCAGGATGGTGGTCCAGGACCAATTTAAACTATTTATTGTCAGTGTAATATTCAAAACCAGTGCTTGTGGTTGTCAGTCATAAAATATGTGGCTAAACAGAAGCAAATCTTGTTCCTCACCACACAATTGAACCTAAGGATGACATATAAACACAATTTACTTAATTTAATATTTTTTTCTAAATTTGACAATAAGAAACTTTTGGCCTAGGGGTGTCGTGAAAAAAATTATGATACTCTAGGATGCCATGATTCTAGAAAATTAGGGAACCACTGTACTAAGCAGTGATAAAAGTGGAGAAGTTGCCCATGGCAACCAATCAGCATTGAGGAAACATATATAATGTGCATACGATAAAATGATACAGAGCAGCTGATTGGTTGCCATGGGAAACTTCTCCACTGGCTCACTTCACTTTTATCACTGCTTAGTACATCTCCCCCTAAGGGGTCTGTTTACTAAGCCTTGGAGAGAGAGAAAGTGGATGGAAATAAAGTACCAGTCAACCAGCTCCCAGCAGTCATTTTTCAAACACAGCTTGTAACATGGCAGTTAGGAGCTGATTGTCTGGTACTTTAGACAGGATGTAATGGAGTCCGAGCTCGCCGGAGGTGCGGGCTTAGTACATAGACCCCAAAGTTCCAACCAACCAGCTGGCTGCCAGTAACCTGGCAGTTAGGAGCTGATTGGTACTTTATCGCTCTCCACTTTATCTCTCTCCAGGGCTTAGAACATAGACCCCATATATTCCATGCACCTGTAGTAATGTGAATTTGATCAGTTGACGCCCTCTCATACCTGAGAGTGAATGATTGTGACTCTACTTCTCATATGTGATTAGAGGTATAACTGCAGATAAACAGCCGAAATCCCGACACCACTCAGGAGATTGGAGCAGGATCACTGGCAGCCGACATCCCGAAGGTGAGTATCGGGGTACCGGGTTAGGGTTAGTGCCTGGGGTGAGGGGGTTAGGCACTAGGGCGAGGGGTAGGGTTAGGCATTGGGGGAGGGGTTTTAGCCCTAGCCGCCACCCCCTGAGGGTTAGGGTCAGGGTAGGGGCAGTGGCGTATATATAATGGGTGCAGTGTGTGCGGTGCACACGGGTCCCCAGGGGTTCAGGGGGTCTACACCGCACACCCTCCGGTAAATTGCGCTGCTTCCATTATTCTGGAGATTTGTGCATATGCAGTAAGAATGGCCACCGCGCCATTTCCTCGGATGTTTGCACATGTGCAATACAGTCTGTGCACCCTCTAGTGCTCAGACTATATTACGCTGATGAGTGCCGGCTACAATGTCGGGATCTTCATTGTCGGGATGCTGCGGTCGGTCATGTGACCACCGGCATCCCGACCACCGGGATATAGTATGTATTCCTTACATGTTTATATATCTACTCAGTTACCAGAGTATTTAACAGCTGAGATTTCTACAAAGCTTCGGTAAAACGCGTTGTGTATTTAAATAAGTCTGGTTGGAGCCTCCCTGGCTTCTGAATCCTATCTATACAGCTCTCATTTCATTACCCTATTGTCATTCCAAATTAACATTGTCTCTTCCCCAATTTGTAATGAAATGGGCTCCTTTTCTCTTTTTGCCGCAGTTGCCCCATTACCAAATGTCTCGGACTTGATATTTTTAAATGTTTTCAGAACTCCACTCTCATTGCCAACAGATGCTTTCACTGTGCTTACTAATTCCCCAATTTAGTGTCACAGTTATCTCATCTGGCACATGGATATTGCTGGGACTAGAACAACATTGTTTCTAGCATAAGCTACCGTCTTCACATTTGGCTGAATATTCCACCAGTATTTAGATGCCTTCAACACATGAATATGTACAGTAGTCCAGATATCTCATTGTCCGAGGATGCAGGACCAGATCTGCACATGTACATTGCGGCTCCTGCGCATATCCAAAACCATCGGAGAACTGCGACATTATCAAAATGCAGTAACTCACATCTCTGAATCTACCCCAGAGTCCGGATCCATAGACAGTGACATTAACAAGCCAAAGATAACCAACTTAGGGGTCTATTTACTAATCCTTGGATGGAGATAAAGTGGACGGAGATAAAGTACCAGCCAATCGGCTCCTACCTGTCATTTTTCAAACCCAACCTGTGACATGGCAGTTAGGAGCTGATTGGCTAGTCATTTATCTCCGTCCATAGTGACCCCATAGTGAAGTATCAAAGTGGCCAGCAGGACATGTGTGTGTTACAAGTCAAGTTGTCGGGAGAAAGCGAGCAAAGACAGTTCAAAGCTGAACTGAAAACCAGATATCCTATCAGAAATAAAACACACCCAGCAATTTATAACACAACTCATACTTGGACCTGGACTTATATAGAGAAGTATAGAGGGCAGGGTGCCAGTCCACAAGACAGGACTTGGAGATGATAGATCTTGATGATGATGATAAGACTTAATGACAGAATTTGATGATGATGATGATGATGATGATGATGATAGGACTTGGTTAAAGGACTTGATAATGATAGGACATGATGATAATGACAGAGCTTGGTGGTGGTGGTGATTATGATAGGACTTGGTGATGATGGTGGAAAGAATTGATGTTAGGACTTGGTGATATGACTTGATGATGACGATATGACTTGGTGCTAATGATAGGGCTTTGTGGTGGTGGTGATTATGATGATGATAGGCCATAGTGATGATAATATTAGTTGCTGATAGTTCTTGGTGGTGGCAATGATGATGTTAGGACTTGGTGATAGGACTTGATGATAGGACTTGGTGGTGATGACGATATGACTTGATGATAGTACTTGGTAGTTATGATGATGATGATAGGACTTGGTGATGATGAAAGGAGTTGGTGATGGCAATGATAATGATAGGACTTGGTGATGGGACCTGATGATGATAGGACTTGGTGATGATGATATGACTTGATGATAGTACTTGGTAGTGATGATGATGATGATAGGACTTGGTGATGATGAAATGAGTTGGTGATGGCGATGATAATGATAGGACTTGGTGATGGGACCTGATGAAGATGATGTGTGAATTGTTGGGAAAAGTCGATTTCAAATTAATTTTTCTTGCAAAATGTTTTTTTTAAGACCTTTTATATTCCATCTGCCAAGTTCTGTAGAACACTCCTATTGGTTTTAATGGTACCGTATGGCCAATCAAGGCTTCGTCACGTATGATTGGAGAGAAATGATCGTCTATGGGACAAATGGCAGCAGTGTCTCTCTACCCTCCATCTCCCTTTGCCATTAGTGCCATTGGCTTGATACAACAATGCTTAGTATTGCATGGAATGTGTTATTTCTACAACGTTCCGTCTCCATATTTGTGTTTTCCTACAAAAAATATGCAAAGAAAATAGTGGGAGCGGTTTAAAACTTTCACTTTAATCAGACTGGCAAAAAATCGAGGTAGTAGAATTGGTTGGAGTATGTGGAGGATGTTCCTTCAAGATTAGTGAAATGGCTCAAATTTGAAGAACCTAGCATTCTGGAAATCTCTATGCGATAATTTCCGTAAAACAAATAAAACCTCCCCCCCCATTACTTTATATTTCTTACTCCATGTGAATCAGCCATGTCTTTATATCATCAGACAAGTTTTGTCTGTGGGTGTGTGGGTGTCCTGCCATGCTACATAACTGACACACTCTCTTCACAGAATACAACTGTAGCCAAGGGAACAACTGTATCCTAGGCTCATAGAATCTATGCAACTCTGCTTGATGATGTAAAGACTTGGCTGAAAAACAAAGACAGAGGTGAAGAACAAACCAAGGCATTAAGAAATCTGACCTTTAATCTTCTTACTCGCATAACTAACCACAACAAATGTGTTTTATTCTGTTTAGTCAGCCAAGGTTTAGCATTGTGTTGTTCCCAATGTATCCGTGCCCTCTCTTACCATGGCACAATCTCCCCTCATGTGTTACATGGCATTTAAATGAATACAGGAAAAATGTCCCAGAAACATAATGTAATATATGCAAACAAAGTACTGTTTGGAAAGGGAAAGGGGCAGCTGGAGGCTGCAGCACAAACGTGATGAGTATTTGTATTCGCAGTTCTGGATGGTCTGAAATGATGGGGATGGCTAGTGGCACAGCTGCGGTGTCTGAGCAGGAACAGGTGACGGGGCAGCTGTCACTGGGATCTGTGGTGCTGAATTGCGGACAAAGAGGGGAGAGAGGCAGGAGAGCGGCCAAGTGAGAATTTATAACCAGCCCAAGTGATAATAGTGATTGATACAAGATTGGTGATGGACTGATTGTATTACCCATTATCCGCAGATTGCAGGGCGGAGGGCATAAATAGGAACAATTTCCAGACCAGCTCAATATCAAATACACAACATATTTATTATATTACGAGCATTCTTGGATAATGGCAAATTAAATACATCTTTATAGCACTTGAAAGAATCTTTTAGAAACTCTGAACTGCTTTGTACCCGGCTGATGGGATCATTTGCAAATCACTGATATCTTCTGGGCTTTGTTTTGGTGTCTTTCTGGTGGGTAATGTGCATTAAATGTTTCTGGAGACTTCAGCCATCCCTTATCAAGTACGTTTGGAAATAACACTCGCATTCCTTCCTTTCACTATTCCATATATTAGATTTTTGCAGTCAGGCAGAGGTCACATTGTTGAAACAATCTTGAATCTCTTTCAATAACCAATTACTGCTGGTGAAACGCTAGCAGGAATATTGGGGGTCATTCCGACCCGTTTGCACGCAGTGGTTCTTCGCTGCGGTGCGAACGGGTCGGAACTGCGCATGCGCGGCGGGCGCATTGCAACAGAGCGCCCAGCGAACAAAAGACGTATTGATGGACGGAAGAAGATTGACAGCGGAGAGGCGTTCCAGGACGGATACTCACCGTTGGAGGCCATTTTCGGGGAGTGGTAAGAAGAACGCAGGCGTGTCCAGGCGAACGGAGGGCGGATGTCTGACGTCAGGACAGGGACCTTCATCGCTGGATCCGTCGCACAGGGTAAGTAGCTGCAGGGCTGGTCTTGTTTTGCAGGAAACTTTTTAAGCATAGCAGGGCTGCACAAGCGATCGCAGCCCTGCTATGCTAAAATACACTCCCCCATAGGCGGGGATTAGTTGATCATAGCAGCAGCAAAAAGTTGCTGGCTGCGATCAACTCAAAATGACCCCCATTGGCCCTACTTATCAAAAAAATGCAGCAATAAGAATGGTTTCTCTATCGAACCCCCCTCCACACACACACACACACACACACACACACACACACACACACACACACTGCTTATTGAAAGATAAGAAGTATCATCGCAATTTATCAATAAAATATCACCAGGGCGATGTTGGCCTGTATTAAGAATGTTCGCCTAATTTAGAACGAAACGCGTCGAATTACAGTACAGCTACTACTTTGGCAGTGGCGTTGTACACCAGTTGTAATATTTCATCAGCTTTGTCCATGGAACTATTCAGCCTGTTCAGCCACAAGGAACCATCACACAGATTTGAATGGTCATACACAACGACGCTCGAGCTACGGATGGACATCACAAGGGCAAGATAGAACTTTTGCCACCTCGCGCTCATTGGTTCATGCCTCGATAGAGGTGACCATTGCTTATTAACCATTCCATGGTTTGAGAAATCAATGTTATACTTGTGCGCACTCACAAAGAACAGGTATAGTCTGTGCACAGTAACGCTGCTACGGCCACAAAGTGTCTCCTTCTGGTGTACACTGCAGGACTGACGTCACCAACCATAATAAAACTGCCATTGGAATGAGTCGGATGAAGGTTTCTACCGTCACCCAGAAAGAACTGAATATTAGGAGCACAGGGCAGAATTGATTCCTGTTTTATACTTGACACAGTTTTAGATAGCATAACTCCTGTGGCGTTTCTGCAAAAAAATTTAACAAAAATAATACATTAGCTGAAAATTCAAGGCCTTAGCGCAGCTTTGCTCCACCCTAGACAACTAAGTATACACCTTTTCCACCCTTTTACCTTAACTCAGTGGTTCTCAAACTGTGTGCTGTGGTCTAGAACCAATTCAAATTATTTATGGGCAATGTGACTGACAAACCCAGTGCTGGTGGCTGCCAATCATAAAACACGTGGACAAACAGAGGCAAATCCTGTTCCTCAGCACATCTTTGAACCTAAGGATGACGTATGAACACATTTACTTCATTTGATATTTTTTTCTGAATTTCTCAATAAGAAATTTTTGGCACAGGGGTGCCGTGAAAATTATTTTGATACTTTTTTAGCGGATAGTACGGATGGTGTAATGGTTAGCATTGCTGCCTGATGATAAATACTCTAGGGAGCCGTGATTCAAAAAAGTTTGGGAACCACTGCCGCACCTCTTACAAAGAAACCCCATACTGCAAAATTGATTACTAGTTCTTGCTGGTGTACTTGTGTGGGAATATATATGAATATATCAATTCCCAGCAGATGGGATGCCGGTGGTCATAAGACCGACACCGGCATCCCGATGGACAGAATCCCAACAGGGGTAAGTATGCCTAACTTCCCCCTTCCCCTCTAACCCTCCCTTCCTGCAGCCTAATCCTAACCCCCCCTCCCCCAGCCCAACTCTAACCCTCCCCGGTGGTGCCTAACTCTACCCCCCCCCCCTTCCCCACAGCCTAACCCTCCCCCCCCTTAGCCTAACCCTCCCCCCCCTCCCCCAGCCCAACTCTAACCCTCCATGGTGGTGCCTAACCCTCCCTCCCCCTCCTCGCAGCCTAACCCTAACCCCCCCTCCCCCAGCCTAACTCTAACCCTCCCCGGGAGTGCCTAACTCTAACTCCCCCTCCCCACAGCCTAACCCTCCCTCCCCCTTAGCCTAACTCTAACCTTCCCCAGGGGTGCCTAACACTAACCCCCCCATCCCTTTAGCCTAAACCTTATACCCCCCTCCCGCAGCCTAACCCCAACCCCCCACAGCCTAAACTCCCTCCTCATCTGCAGCTAAAGGTGACCCGGGCATAGTTACATACGAGATGCTGGTGATTGGAATTCCGGCGTCGTTATTACAATTGATGTTAGAGTTCCGGTGCCAGAATTTTGCAGTGTGTCGGAGTTGCGGTGCTGGGATTTCAAGCATTGGTATCCTGACTGCCGGTGTCTTGACTGCATCCCCTTACCCAGGCTCAGCAAGGAGCTATAACCCAGCATTACTGCAAATGCCACCATGGCAGCATCTCTGGGCAATTAGGCACGCTAGCATAAAGGTCGCAGGGTGTGCACTGCGCTTTCCCACTATTGTTCTGTTATAAATGTCTCAGGGTTAGTGTCACTGGCAGTGTGCTGTACTTCATCTACAGCTATAATCTGTAGTACACAAACATCAGGCAACTTCTTTTATGCTATACAAGAGCAAGGAGACTTCCGCCTTTAGGGAAAGGGAGGGATTCTCACAAACTCCCCTTTCCGAGGGCACAGTTGTGCCTATCATAAGGCAGCAGGTTTGGGAAGTAGCAAATGATGAAATTAATTTACATAACGATAATTAAAAAAATAAATTCTAATTGCTCTTTTGTTTGGGTTTTGTTTGGGCACAAACCTAGGCTTACGATACCGTCCCGGTATACCAGGACGCTCGTGGATTACACAGGTTCTGTGACTGATTAAAACCAGGTGAAATGCAGGTTTGATGTCATTCAGTCACAGAACCTGTGTAATTCATGTGTGTCCCAGTTTAAAGGGAGAGAATGGCAAGCCTATACAAACTTATAATAGGCCCTGCTGCCAGCATACTGGTGGCCGGGATCATGACATCCGGGGTCCCGGCCACCGGTAATAGGTATGTATTCCGGAGGTCCAGGTGGGTGGTGCAGGGGAAGTAGATGGGATACAGAAGGTTGTCTACACTCCCGGGAGTGCAGGAGATCTCCTAAAAAATTCACGAGTCTCACAGACATTCCAACTAAGGGGTATGTTCAATTAGTGCAGAATTTTCCGACAGTCGTAAAATCGGCACTAATTCAAACTGTGTGTATTCAATAGCGGGTGTTTTCACCCGTTTTTGAATCCATTTTCGCCCATGCCTTTTTGTTTAGTTTTTTTGTCGAATTGGCAAAAACTGACTCAAAAACTGTAGAAAACACCCGCAAATTCGACAAAACACGTGGATCGGCAGCAAATTCGCTGATCCACGTGGTTTTTCGCCCGTGCGGATTTTTCAACCAGTTAAAAAAACCAGCACGGGCATTGAATAGGTAAATTCGACCTAAAAACTAGCGAAAAGTGCAGTTTTTTCGACTGTTCGAAAAAAACTACACTAATTGAATACCACCCAGAGTAGGCAAGTATGTTCTAGAGCCAACTAATAATTCTATACTACCACACTTGTACAGTTTTACCTACAGGACTTTGAAAACTGACATTATTTTATTATTTTTTAGACTGAAAATCTGATTTTTATTTACAAGCAAACAATGTGGTCTTAGCCCTACCATATTTTATTTACTTGTGCCATATACGTATATGTTAATATAGATACTTGTCCAGAGAACTGGCAAATCCCAGATTCTTCACACAACAAAATTTATCACCACAACTCTTCGCCGCGCCAAACATTCAGTACAACAAATCACATATAAAACAAATCAAACATTAAAAAACATAAAGACAGATCAAAAATATCAACAACTGCCAAACGTGCCCGACAAAAAAAGGTGCAAGCGAGCCGGGATTCTTCTGTAGCCTCGGAAATCTTGGCAGGATTTACACGTGTTATGATATGGTTTGAGCTTGATGTGAGTCATCTGTGAGCTGCTGAATTGTCCCAAAATAATCTGCCAAGTTTTTAATCTTTTTTTTGTTTTTTTTTTTTTGTAAATGTCCTTATTAATCACAGTTATTGTTTGCAAAACTTCCCAGGGCATTGAAACACATCATTGGTTCCCATTCGCTATATACTACAGCAGAACGCTGATAATATTATCATTTTCTTCACTTAGGCAAAAAATACAAATTAGAACTAAGAAACCGTGTGTGTGTTTAGCTAGAAAAATAATTACTAATAAAAAAAATTCAACATAAATATATTTATTTACATAAGATAAACATTTACAGATTTAAATGGACCATGGACAATTACAAATCAAAATGATACACATGTATGTTTATTTTTATTTATTTTTAAGCAAATTTTGCTTTATTAAAGCATGACAAATACAAATCAAGAAATACTTGCAATGTGAGTACAATATATAACACACATTAAGAACAATTGTCCAGTGTATAACAAGATTAAATATGCAGTATGGTTCAAAATGGATTCATATATGTTTTTTGTTTTAAAATAAAAAATCATATTTGTGAAAGATAACAATTTCTGATTTACGCATTTGAAAATAAAATAATAAAAAATCTTGCACTTTAGTGTATCATTTGATAGATCAGTGGTTTCGAATGCCATGATTCATCAGAAATATCTAGAAACTCTGAATTGTCAGGCTACAACCCAAAACTCTATTTTTTTCAAAGATTAATAAAAGTTTTAAAAATATACAAAAATAAATCTGTGCTTCTCAAAGGCCAAACCCTTTTTTGTAAAAGCACTTTTATAGTGTTTTCAGTATATTTTTTCTTAAATAAAATTATTTTAATTTGTCATCTACTAAAACAATTAAATATAATTTACAGATTAAATTTTTTTTTTTACAGATTTAAAAAATTAAATAAAAAATAAGATGCAAGTGTAAAATGCAGGTATTTATTTTAGTATTACTCATATTATTAAATAGCGACATAATCGACACGCAGCAGTCTAAAGACCATTGTGGTGAATTATCCAGTTGCTTAAATGTTTATAGGAACTTTCTAAAAATATTTTGTGGTCTGGTAATTAACAGAAGAGAATGAACAGTGCGCTTTAGAGCTGATGTGCAGTGAAAAGATGCAGAGACAACGAGCTCTTTCTCTGACAAAATCTGAACATCTGCTTCTTTAAATATGAATCGGAGCCTCATTCTCCAGCTAACGCGGAATTACTGCAGCTGCATGCGAGATACCCAGTGAGGGACAATAAGCCTCTAACGCCGATATAGGAGGTGCAGGTGCCAGAGAGTTTCATGCAAGTTCTCCAACATTTTCATATTATACTTTATAGACAATTATCTGCGTTAAGGTTTAAAGGAGATTGGGCCTGCAAGGGTGCCCCCAATGCCCATTGCGAATGCATTGGAGAGATGGTTTGCTACAGTGCATGTGTCAAAGCTGAAATGCGCACGCGTGGCAAACGTGTATAGATGACTTATTGGCAAATTGAGTAGTCAGTGTTTGGGAGGGCGGATGGGGATGGAGCGCGTCAGGACCGTTTTTTCTGTGTACTATAGTCAGCCACTGGGAATTCGTATGGATCTGGAGAGGCCCCGGCGTCTTAGGTGAGGCATGTGACTCATTAGCATATTCTCGCAACTGTGTGCACCGCTGGATGTGGGCCATTGTCACCCCAGAATCAGACCAGGCAGCAGTAGCAGTTTCTGCTGTGCAACCATTTAATAATGATTATTCTGAAAGCCGCTGAAGGTTGTAATGACTGTACTTGGACAGTGACATCAAAATCTGACCGTTTGCTAATTGCTATATTTATTATAAGATATGTGAAAAAAACATAAGGAAATACGCATTAATTATTTCTTACTATGGATCTGTTGCAATTCACAATACAATGTATAGATATATATAACCTCATCTCTTTATTGTTTTTTATTTATATACGTAGCACCATCATATGCCACAGCACTTTAGTGAGACCTCTGTGTTAACCAAACATTGATTTACAACTGGGAATAAACACCACAATAACACAAAACTGGGATTCTGATGAAGGATTATTCCAAAACGCGTTAAGCTATTGACCGTCTGCTGTGGGGAGATTGCCATGGAACCACCATCAGGGGTGTATCTAGGGTTCCGAGCACCCCTGGCGAAGTAAAGGATTGGCGCCCCCCCATAATTGAAATAGGGAAGGAGTGTGTGTCAAAAAAAGGGGTGTGACCACTCAATAGTACCCCAATTACACCACACAGTAGTGTCGCTTACTCACATTACACAGAACAGTAATGTCCGATATTCAGGTTATGCTACACAGTCGTGCCCCTTATATACATTATGCCACACTGTAGTGCATATATATATATTATATATACCAATCCAATGACTGCTGGCACCCCTATGCTTTTTTCATCTGCTCTGGTGCCCGACCAGTGATACATATCCTTCCAAAAGAGACTGGCACTCAGGAGACTGTTAAGAATGTTAAACGTAGTGCCCCAATATCAACGTTTTGGGGGTATAAGCCCCGTCGTCAGGACCATATACCTGTTTTGCTATATGGTCCTGACGACGAAGCTTATACAATATACAGTATATATATATATATATATATATATATAGCCACACTATTTCCCAGCACTCCAGGATCCCCTTAGGGTAACATGCTGAAGTGCTCTCCTACAGGGTATGTGCCCCCAAATATGCAGGCAGGAAAGAACAGGCGGCACTCGAAAACTCCAAAATAGTGAAAGAAGGGGAGAACATCCCCGAAACATAAATGAATGAAAGCACACTGTTAGGACATTATTGTGGATTCTGGTGCCACATATATATATATATATATACACAAGACGTCTCCTAGCATGCAGCGGCACTCAGGGAATTTTCCATGAAACTTTTAAGCAAAGGTGTTTATTCCATAGTGATACAAACGGTCCGTTTGTATCACTATGGAATAAACACCTTTGCTTAAAAGTTTCATGGAAAATTCCCTGAGTGCCGCTGCATGCTAGGAGACGTCTTGTGTACTACATATCCCAGAAGGCACCGGGGTTCATATAACTACGAAGGGTGAGTGCCAATCCATTGGTATATGTATATATATATATATATATATATATATGCGTGAAGAGAGAACAAACCGCGCCAATATGCGATTGCCAGTCAACACTAGTAGTTAGACCAATACCAATAGTGCCACAATTAGAATAGGGCCTCGGACCATCACTCACTTGTAGGGGTTCAGAGACTGGGGCTGAGTCACCCACTTGCAGACAGTAGTCCGGTGGAGGTGGGGAGGAGCTTGACAGAGACTGTACAGCCGGGTCACCACCTGTAGACAGCAGTCCAGCGATGGGGGCTGCGGGAGACCGGGCAGATGAAGCATGACGGTGTCAGTAGAGGAGCCCGCACGCCTGCCGGTCTGCATCCGCAGCCTCTGCCAAGCTTCCGTGGCTGGTCCCTCCCCCAGACACCTCTGTGCACTGACTGCACCAATCGAAAAACCCCACCAGCATTCAGAATCAGATGCATACATAGTACATACCAGCAGGCGTGCGGGCTCCTCTCTCTCCTGGCACTGAGTGCCTTGCACAGAGACTGTACAGCCGGGTCACCACCTGTAGACAGCGGTACGTCAGGAAGGGGGTTCGGGGTTGAGAGAGACTGGGCAGCCGAGGCAGGACAGTGTCAGGAGAGAGAGGAGCCTGCAAGCCTGCTGGTATATGTACTATGTATGCATCTGATTCTGAATGCTGGTGGGGTTTTTCGATTGGTGCAGTCAGTGCACAGAGGTGGTTGGGGGAGGGACCAGCCATGGAAGCTTGGCAGAGGCTGCTGAGCACTCAGAGATGACTTGGGGAAAAGAGAGTCATGCTGTCTCCATCTCAAAAAGATAAATTTGGGCTATCGGGGGGGGGGGGGGGGTGTTTCTGGGTACTCAGAAACCCCCCCTGCGTGTGCTACTGCCCATACTTCCTCACCTGCTGTGAAAGCCAGCAATGGATACAGCAAGCAGCTGCAGCAGCCGCTGCAATTGGCGCCGGCGTCTGGCACTGCACCGCTCTACTAACAAGAAACTCTACATAAACTACACCTAGCAGCAGCCCTTGCTGCCGGGAGCTCCTGGTTACAAGGGCTGCTGGGAGGTGTAGTTTATGTAGAGTTGCTTGTTTGCAGTGCGGTGCAGTGCCGGACCCCGGTGCCCGCTGCTGCATGCTGTGTTCATTGCTGGCCCTTACAGCATGTAAGGAACTACCCAGCGCGGGGGAAGGAGAGAGGGGAGGAGGAACGGATTCAGCTGCTACCTACTGGCCGTGGGGGCACCGCTGGGCGGCGCCCCTCCTCTGCTGGCGCCCCTGGCGAGTGCCATCCTGGCCAATAGGTAGATACGCCCCAGACCACCATTACCTGCAATGTGGAGCACATGTTGCCAGGACAGTGGAACTCCTGCCCTAAGGCCATCTGGGAGAGTAATTGGTTGTGACCAGAGGATGTGTATCCCCAACCCACTGAAAGTGGCTTTTATGTTTTTACTATTGTTTTAAATGTGAGCGTGATGTATGAATACATTTTTTACTCATATACGAGTATATATATGGCAGTATTACTCTTTGTGCTTGTTTTTGAGATAAGGAATTTCCTCTCCTACTTGAAGTGAAGAGGATTGGTGCACAGTAAGAGGGACTGAAATTGAGCCGGGACTTAATAAGATTTACCTGGATTGTGTTCCACCATACAGATGCGCCAAATACAGAAAGTAAGAGCTCTTTTGTGCTCTGAACTGTGAGATATAAACTGTGATTGTGTCAGCGTGGGACATTTATAATTTTATTTGCATCCTGTGGAGAATCCATTTAAAGTGCCATAGGCAGCAATTCACAGGTTTCAAAATGATTTGATCTACAAAACTGGGAAGAACAGATATAGGTAACAGAGCTGCGCTCGTAAACTTGAGCTCTATCAGGAAGTAGGAGTACATTGCATATTGGCCCAGTCGGATTGCAATGGGAAACTGCGCCTAGTGGGGCGGTGTGCATAGGCAAACGCAGGGCAGGGGGGGGGGGGGGGTTCTGGTTGCACGGAAACCTCCATCCTTTTGGCAAGTGGCTAAAATTATGACAACAATAGCAATGATATATAATACGATTACTAGAATTGCTGCCACATCATGCAGTTTAAGGGACAGAGCAGAGCTACTGCACATGCCTAGCATGGCAGCTTCTTCTACCAAGTTTTCTATGTTTGTGGATCTGATAATCAGTGTACTGGACCAGATAGTAGCTACCAGGTAGAAGAGACAGGAGCCTTACTATGAGGAGGGAGAATGTGTGCTTAGAAAGTGCAGTACTGGTTCTATTATGTTTGTGTATTTATTTCTTATGGTATGCTTAACCTTTTCCTGGCCACTTATCTTATCTATATGATTTAAATATGTTCGGTACAGCCTATACTATAGACAATCTATAGTTTTAAATATTAAGACGGTATTTAACACAGTATCCAGTATATATAAAAAGACCATTGTTTACATTAATGTCCATGGTAGTTACTGGGTTTTTCTGCCACTCCCCCAGACACCCGCACTTGCTCCAATGTTCCGCAGAGTGGGAGATTGTGGATTGCATTTGGAAACCCCCCTCTAGAAATCCTGCGTTTCTCACTGGCGGTGTGGTCTAGATACAGACGTACAGCGTTCAATTAAAACCCCAATCAGTCGATAATCAGCAGAACGGGCTGATAACTGAACAGTGTATTCCTGCAACCAAGCAGTAATTATCAGTCTGTCAGAAAAGCTGTAAAATGTCCAAAATATCCGATCATTGTTCGTCTGCATCAGGCATTGTATGCGCTGCCATGGCCGGCCGCCCGACATTTCCCCTATTCCTTCATAGCGGAGGAACGAGAAAGCGTCTCCTCCCCATTAGGGAATGCAGATATTGCGGCCATACACGGAGAGCTATCTCACCCTATGTGGCCGTGATGTCTACTGGTTTCAGCTTGTCAGATAAAATGTCTGTCAGTCTGAAAGACATCTTATCTGACAGCGTACGCCCAGCATAAGGAGAACGGCACTGGTGAGATGGGTATGACTGGTTGACAGTTATCATGTTGACATTCATGGATGACATGTTGACATAATTAACTGTCGACAAACCATCAGTGGTGGTCTAGCGGTGTCTCACCTTCTCCCTGGCGGTCATGTGAGGATGAGTTACGACGGCAATGTCTCCACAGTGGTGTTCCAGTAAGTATTAAATCCCTTACCCTAATTCCTTCCCCTAACATTTCCCCTAGAGTCTAACCCTAATCACTCCTGCAGCCTAACCCTAACCATCCCCCGCAGCCTAACCCTCCCACCACAGCCTAACCCTAACCACCCCCAGCAACCTAACCCTAACCTTTCCAGTGCAGCCTAACCCTAACCTTCCCACCACAACCTAACCCTAACCTCCCCTCTTGCAACCTAACCCTTCTGCCGCAGCCTAACCCTAATCCTCCCCCAGCAGCTTAACCCTCCCAACAGGGGAAAGTATACCTAACTATCCCCCTTCCCGTCTAACCCTCCCTTCCCGCAGCCTTCACCGCCTAACCCCAACTTCTGCGTGCAGCCTAACCATAACTTCACCCCACAGCCTAACCCTAACCTACCCTCGCAGCCTAACCCTTCTCCTGTAGCCTAACTCTAATCTTCCATCGCAGCCAAACCCCAACCTCCCCTCCACAGCCTAGCACTAACCCTTCCCCCACAGCCTAACCCTAACCTTCCCCACAGCTTAACCCTAATATCCCCACGCAGCCTAACTCTAGCCTCCCCTGCGCAGCCTAATCCTTCTCCCGCAGCTAACCCTTCTCCGGCAGCCTGACCCTAACCTCCCCTCCACAGCCTAACCCTTCACCTACAGCTTAACCCTTACCACCTCGTTGCAGCCTAACCCTTCCCACGTAGCCTAGCCCTAACCTCTAAACCCGCATCCTAAACTTCCCTCCCCGCAGCCTAACCTGCCCTCCCGTAACCTAACACTAACCTACTTTCCCGCAGCCTAACCCTCCCCTCCGCAGCCTATCCTTAACCTCCCCTACGCAGCCTATCTTTAACCTCCCCTCCGCAGCATAACCCTAATCTCCCCTCCGCAGCCAAATCCTAATCTCCCTTCCGCAGCCTAACCCTAATCTCCCTAATCTCCCCTCTCGCTGCCTAACCCTAACCCTCCTCTCCGCAGCCTAACCCTAATCTCCCCTCCGCAGCCTAACCCTAATCTCCCATCCGCAGCCTAACCCTAATCTCCCCTCCGCAGTCTAACCCTAATCTCCCCTCCGCAGCCTAACCCTCCCCTCCGTAGTCTAACCCTAATTTCCCCTCCGCAGCCTAACCCTCCCATCCGTAGTCTAACCCTAATTTCCCCTCCGCAGCCTAACCCTAATGATCGGAATCCTCAGCATGACAACATTTCACATGGAGACAGTTCAGATGTTGACATTGTAAACATGTCAAGTTTTCAAGAATGTCGACAGTTTGAACCATGTCGCCATTATGATGTTGACATTCTGATTGTCAACTTGCATATGTGTCGTCCGTCTGACCGGATACCCCACTGGTACATAGAGAGAATCTATACTGCATGCCCATATACAACAACATTAATCTTAGTGGAGATTTGGTGACTGTATGTGACTGTAGTCACATTTATCCCACCATATCCTATCCCACCATATCCTGTACAGATGCTGGGGGATGATTAGGAAATGAAAGGTAAACAAATATGTATATTGGGCCTAATTCAGACCTGATCGATAGGCTGCATTTTCGTACAGTGGGCGATCAGGTCAGAACTGCGTATGCACCGCAATGCACAGGCGCGTCACACGGGTACAAAGCGGATCGCCGCTCAGTGATGGGTTTGTGTGAAGGATCCATTCGCACGGGTGTTCGCAAAGAGATTGACAGGAAAAAGGCGTTTGTGGGTGTCAACTGAGTGTTTTCAGGGTGTGTCTGGAAAAACGCAGGTGTGTCCAAGCGTTTGCAGGGAGGGTTCCTGACTTCAATCCCGGTCCCGGACAGGCTGATGTGATCGCAGCGGCTGAGTAAGTCCTGGGCTACTCAGAGACTGCACAAGATCTGTTTGTACAGCTCTGCTACACATGCGTTTGCACACTTGCAAAGCGAAAATACACTCCCCTATGGGCGGAGACTATGCGAACGCAGGACTGCAAAAAAACCCTAGCGAGCGATCAGGTCTGAATTAGGGCCATTGTAAAATACTATTTTGTAATGATCTGTATATATAAAAGGGCCCCTGTACCATTGGCCCTTATCTCTGCAGCCTCCTGTGTAAGGATGTCGGTGATAGTCATCTCGTTCAGTCGTGCAGGAACGCATTTCACTGCAATATGCCCCCATTAAGATGAGTGACATGTGCCAGACAAACTATACAATAAATAAAACTACCTAAATAATACAATAAGACAAACTATACAATAAATAAAAGCACCATATTAAAACATGTGATCTTAGCGTTACCGTAAGTGCGGAATTTACACGCACTAGATTGCGGGCATCCCCAACAATTAAATCAACCTCCATGTGTGTAGCTTACATTAGAAGTACAGTACTGTACACACTGTAGTCCGTGTGTGTTCATGACAGAAGCGTCTTATTCTGCTCCGGGATCCACAAATGATAAGCTATGTACAGCACTCGTATAATCACTTGTGCAAGGAGACACCGAGTGTGTGCTGTTGCGATCAGATGGTATCAGAAACGTGATGGAAAAATGCTGAGCGTTGCTGGGCGGTGGCTAGTAGCGCTCAGTGACAAAAACGGGACGTTCAGTGGGCATATTATGAGAGTGTCGCGGGCTGCGTTCCCAGATGTACAGCCGCAGGCATAGGAGGCCGTAGTCATACGGAGAAGCCATAGGCGTGGGCTAGTTTCGATGGGGCGAACAGTTGTTGCGTATAAGGATGCACCAATCTATATTACAGCGTGCACCGGTGCTAACAGTGGGCACCTCAGTCCTTGCACATTTGTCCGCGCGGATACACAGAAGGGCAGGAGCTTGTAGGCTAATTGAATAAACTCGCATGTGAGTTACCGCCATTTGCTGCAAAGCAGGCCCTAAATATGCTAAAAACAAAAGTTTTAAAAACACGGCGTGTGAAGCGAGCTCTGCGTGTACGAAAGGCGATGACTGGCAAATTCCATACACGGCGATAATAAATTAGCAGTTAGAGGGCAATGCTCCTATGGAAGCCTAGAATCTAGGCCTCACACTGTACTACTATAAATGCATGCTGCATGGGTTAAGGCGGCTTGCACAACCGGCCCTCTAGTGCCCATCTTGGCCGCTGCTTCTGGCTGATGTGATATCATGCATATCTCATGTCTTCACCTATGTCTAATATCTGGCTGACGACTCATGGTGTGACCCCTGTTGTAGCTCCCTGCTCCTCCCAGTTCATTATCTTGGGCCGCGTGGAGAGGTTGTCAGTCAGTGTGCCTCAAGTCTGTATATTTCAGCCCTTAACCTCAATAAACGTGTTGGGCTTTTTAAAGGGTGATGACAGCCATGTTTATGGTGGAGTCTGGCCCAGCGTTATTACATTACCAGTTTAATTCATTTGTGCTACAGACTCGAGCGACAGCCTGACAAATGGAGAGGAAGTGACAGTGACATCTTTGAACTAGGGGGCAGTGGATGGAGGGGGGGTGGGGTGGGGGGGGGGGGTGAGGGCCTCAGTCCCAGGAGCTTACTAATGTCATTCCGTGCTGTGTAAGTTGATAGGGGGGTTAATTGTCCTCCTTTTTTTTATTTTCTTAGGCATCTTCGTCTAATTAGGATAGCGGTGTATGACCTACACTTAGGACTAAGGGGGTAATTCAGACCTGAGCGCTAGGCTGCGTTTTCGTACAGAGGGTGATCAGATCTGAACTGCACATACGTATGCACCGCAATGCGCCGGCACGTCGCACAACAGCACCGGGCATTGGTGCCTAGAGACGGGCTGGTGCGAAAAAAGCAATTGCACGGGCGGACGCAAGGTGATTGACAGGAAGAGGCCGTTTGTGGTTGGCAACTGACCGTTTTACATGAGTGTCCAGAAAAACGCAGGCGGGATCAGCCGTTTTCAGGGAGGGTGTCCGATGTCAGCTCCGGCCCCGATCAGCAGCAAACAATCGCAGCGGCTAAGTAAGTACTGGCCTGTGCAGAGACACTTATGTCTGTGCAGCTCTGCTGCAAAAGCGATCGCATACTTGCACGGAGCTGATATCCTCCCCCTGTAGGCGGCGACTATCTGATCGCTGGGCAGCAAAAAATGCACCTAGCGATCAGGTCTGAATTACCCCCATAGTGTGGCTTGCAGAATATGCTGGGAGTTGTTGTTCACCACTAATTGAATAATAATAATAATAAACTATTTAACTGTAACCTGTGAGTCTATAATCAAAATGTATATAATTATTTCAATAAATGAATGGGAAAAAATACTTAGGTAAGTGAAACAGGTAAGGTTATGCACATTGGCATAGAAACCACCAACATGGAGGATCTAAGAGCCGCCAATAAGTGAACAAAGCCTCTGACTGACATCCAGGGTCTGTTTGTGAGTAGACGTGAGTTCAGCAGCGGACGCACATAGCGAGTTCTGCCATGCTACACATGCACAGAAGCGACTTTACGCCATTTTGCCTATGTACAAATGATTCGGGGTCAGACGGATCTCTGCCGGGTCTCGCTTTGCGTGAAATGGGCTGAAAGTGGGCGGCAACAAGCAAGATGTCTGTTTCGTGGGAGGGCCATGTGCGTGTAGCTGAAGCTCTGCGAGGCGAGAAAAAGTCTGTGTTTGACGGATCTCTCACACCTAGCCTGGGGCTGGTGCAAGTGCCGACGGTTGGTGCGGTTGACATAAAATCTGTGTGCGGCGCGGCTTCCCCATTGAGGACGCACAGAATCTCGCATAAGCTGTACAGAATCCTGCATTAGCATAAGGCAGTAAACCTGGCTTCACGCAAACCCAGCCACTGTGCGGCCAACTCACAATCAGGCTGTAAAAGCTAATATGATGAAACGTAACACCCGAGCCTCATCAGCAGGCCCAGCGTGATTGCAGGGGTAACAACACGACGCAGCGCATGTTAGGAGATGAGCTGGGCTGTTACTGTAACTTGTAAGAATGATGTCTCCCAGTCATCTTGCTTCAGACACATGATCTCGCCATAGATGCCATGATGTCACCCCCCCAGGTGTTATCGTATACTGTATACCCTAGCAATGTGATTCTCACCTCCCCCCACCAAATAGTTTCTGTGCTGCGGCGGCTCACACAGAATAAGAATGACAGGAGGGCGCTGGGAGGGGATAATAGCAGGGAGTGGATGCACAATGGCCGTGCTCCAGTTAGTAACACTCGATGTGCCCTTATTCTCGCTGCATTTGATGCCCAATTAGACATAATTATCTACAAAGTAAGCAGTGCCGGACTGGGGCAAGAAGGGCCCAGCTGGGAAATGCAGTGGTAGGGGCCCATGCTTAAGGGTGTGGCCAGGCAACAGTGGAGGTGTGGCCAACCACCACAGAGTCCCGGCTAACCAGTAGAGAGCGCATGGGCTGGGTCCCTTGATAAATATATATAGTAAACACTGCTTGTACGTGCATGGTAATGTAGAAGATTAATAACTGGAGGAGGTGGGCCCACAGGCAGTGGGGCCCACCGGTGGTTTCCCCTATTCCCCTGTGGACCAGTCCGACCCTGAAAGTAAGGCACTAGGGTACTGAAACATTGACAGTCCGGATCAATCTGTTTTCTTGTCTGAGGAGACGGACAGTGAAGGCGAGTCTCAGAAAGTCTTTGCATACAGGTGATTCCACGCGTTACTTCTCAGGTTGTGGACACCCCAAGTTACCAGCACTGAGGACGCCTCCATGTGGCAAGGAATAACTACTGACGTAGGATTGCGTGGAAGCTTGTTCAAGTGGATAAACCTAAAATATTTGATAAAATAGTTAAGTGTTTCTTTAAATATCAAATAATTTCTGGAACAAATAGCACCTACCTCCAGGTACAGCGGAAATACCGTAATCTGTGCACTGGTTTAACTCTCCGCGGGTTGGGTATGCATGACTGGTGGTCAGGAGACCACGGTTACATAACTACATCCCTTCTCTGCAATGGTTTGAGACATGGGGCCTAATTCAGACCTGATCACAGCAGGTTAGCTATTGGGCAAAATCTTCACCTTAAGGGACATAAATAGGAGAGAGATAAAGGGAGAGATGTACTAACCTAGGCGAGAGATAAAGTGGACGGAGATAAAGCCAGTCAATCAGCTCCTAATTGCCATGTTACAGGCTGTGTTTGAAAAAGTTAAGAGCTGGTTGGTTGATACTAGGGAGGCCAATCCCGGGATCGGCGGGATCCCGGGATTTGGGCCCAAAAATGCCGGGATTTGAATCCCGGGATTGGAGCCTCCAATCCCGGGATTCACGGGATTACATTGTGCGGGAGGGTGGGTTTAAGTAATACTACTTACTATTAGGCGGGCGGCAGCCATGGACACACGCTGAACGCGGCGGCACTTCAAATGTAGCGCCGACCGCCAGCCAATCAGAGCTGGCGCATCGGCAGCCAATCAGAGAAGCTGCCGCAGCAGCGGCGGCCAATCAGGGGTGACTGCTGCGGCCGCTTCTCTGATTGGCTGCCGGTCCACCAGCTTTCATTTGAAATGCCGCCGCGTTCAGTGTGTTCATGGCTGCCGCCCGCCTAATAGTAACTGTTATTAATTACACCCACCCTCCCTCCTGTGCCGCTACCTACAGCCTTCCTCCCTCCCGCGCCGCTGCCAACCCTCCCGTGCCGCTACCTACACCCACACTCCCGCACCGCTACCTACACCCTCCCTCCCTTCCGCGCCGCTACCTACACCCTCCCTCCTGCACTGCTCCCTACACCCTTCTCCACTGCCCTTCACTGATCCCTACTGCAATCCCGGGATCCTGGGGATCCCGGGATTGAGCGTTTTTCAATCCCGAATCCCGGGATTGAAAAAACGGCCGGGATTGGCCTCCCTAGTTGATACTTTATGTTTCTCTACTTTATCACTCTCCAATGCTTAGTACATTGGGGGTAATTCCAAGTTGATCGCAGCAGGAATTCTTTTAGCAGTTGGACAAAACCATGTGCACTGGGTGGGTTATTTTATTTCTGTGCAGGGTAAATACTGGCTGCTTTATTTTTACACTGCAAATTAGATTGCAGATTGAACACACCCCACCCCAATCTAACTCTCTCTGCACATGTTATATCTGCCCCCGCTGCAGTGCACATGGTTTTGCCCAACTGCTAACAAAATTCCTGCTGCGATCAACTTGGAATTACCCCCCATTGGCCACAAAGTACAAATTTATCAGGCCCTGTTATTTTTTAAACACAGCTTGTAATACGGCAGTTAGGAGCTGATTGGTTGATACTTTAGCTCTCTCCACTTTACAGTATCTATGTACAGCATCAGCTGTACCCCTCTATTATTTACAGCTGGGAAATCCCAGCATCCATTGAGGCATCTCCTTACTTCACCTTGCTGGGAAAGGGCCCACATCCGCCTAACCCTACTCGACCGCTGAGCTATTGCAACTGCCCCATGGCACGGTATTCCGAGCTACCGGTGGTACAGCAGCGAGCAGCGTTATGCTCCATATAATCACCTTGGTTCCAGACTACTCTGATATAATACCCAAATAGAAGAATGTAGCTGGTAAGGACAGATCTCCTTCCAGGGTCCTGTGAAGTCACCGCCAGGGATAAGGAGGATTTTATGGCTGTTACAATCTCATGAAAAACAGACGTAAGGCAGATAGGGGTTTGTAACAAACCCCCCCCCCCCCCCCCCCCCAAAAAAAAAAAAAAAACTTAGTAACTATTAAACAAAAAGAGAATTCAAAGAAAAATGTCCAGCGCTCCAAGTTGGTTTCAGTTTCCGGGACTGGCATGCATCCAGAGCTGGCACAGGCCTGTGTAATTAATACTCTGTCTTCATCGTGCAGTGTGTTTCTGATTAATGGCAGGTATGACGGTGCCGCTTTACACGTGACCATGACTGGCAGGTTAATCTCATCCTGTCCTCATTTCTTCTGGAAGACTGCTTGGGTTTCATACCATATAAATACATGCATCCATATATTATACACAGACACGTAATAGAGTGAATTCAGCGGTGAAAAAATATATTTAGATTAAGTGAAACATTAACCCCAAACAAACTATTGACATGCTCGGGTGCGTTGTGTGCCGGGATTCCAGCCAGGGCTGGTTCAGGGGTTTTGTGCGCCCCGGGCGGCAATAGGGGCGTGGTCAGTTACGCTCCTGTACAGTAGTAGCGCCGCTGAAATGATGTGCAGTGCACGATGACGTCATTATGCACTGCACAGCAAAGGTCCTCTCCACGAAGGGAAACTAGACGCTACGCCTCTAGTTCCCTTCGTGGAGAGGACCTTTGCTGTACGGTGCGCGATGATGTCATCGTGCACTGCACAGTAAAGGTCCTCTCCACGAAGGGAAACTAGACGCTACGCGTCTAGTTTCCCTTCACAGCGGGCAGCGGCACACAGCGAGCAGCGGGGGGCACAGCAGCAGCGGATCTTGCCCTGGTGCGGCGCCCTCCGGAAGGTGGCGCCCCGAGCAAAAGTCCTGCTTGCCCGTGGCAAGATCCGCTACTGATTCCAGCAGCGGAATATTGTGCGCCGGGATCGTGATAGTAACCGTATCCCGCTAAATCATTTGTACTCAAAGTATACTGAAAGTAAGATGATGGATTCTGCGTTCACTAATCAGATAACAACCCAGCATGTATAAGTAGATAGTGGGGTCCATGTATAAATGCTGGACTATGGTCGGGTCACCTATAAATGCTGGACTATGGGGGACGCTAGCTTTTTGTGCAGCGCTGCGATCAGGTCAGAACTGCGCATGCGTATGCACCGCAATGCGCACGCACATTGCACGGGTACAAAGTGGATCGTTGCTGTGTGATGGGTTTTACGAAGAATCCATTCGCACAGCTGATCCCAAGGAGATTGATAGGGAGAAGGTGTTAGTGGGTGTGAACTGACCGTTTTCTGGGAGTGGTTGGAAAAACACAGGCGTGTCCAAGCGTTTGCAGGGAGGGTTCCTGACGTCAGTTACAGGACCAGACAAGTTGATGTGATCGCAGCGGCTGAGTAAGTCCTGGGCAACTCAGAAACTGCACAGATATTTTTTGTACTGCCCGGCTGCACATGCGATCGCACAATTGCACAGCGAAAAGACACTCCCCTGTAGGCGGCGACTATCTGATCACAGCGCTGCAAAGAATTGCTAGCGAGCGATCAGGTCTGAATGACCCCCTATGGTCAGGTCACGTATAACTGTTGGACTATGGTCAGGTCACGTATAACTGTTGGACTATGGTCAGGTCACGTATAAATGCTGGACTATGGTCAGGTCACGTATAACTGTTGGACTATGGTCAGGTCACGTATAAATGCTGGACTATGGTCAGGTCACGTATAAATGCTGGACTATGGTCAGGTCACGTATAAATGCTGGACTATGGTCGGTGCCCGTATAAATGCTGGACTATGGTCAGGTCACGTATAAATGTTGGACTATGGTCGGGGCATGTATAAATGCTGGACTATGGTCAGGTCACGTATAAATGCTGGACTATGGTCGGGGCCCGTATAAATGCTGGACTATGGTCAGGTCACGTATAAATGCTGGATTATGGTCGGGCCACGTATAAATGTTGGACTATGGTCGGGGCATGTATAAATGCTGGACTATGGTCGGGGCATGTATAAATGCTGGACTATGGTCGGGGCATGTATAAATGCTGGACTATGGTCAGGTCACGTATAAATGTTGGACTATGGTCAGGTCACGTATAAATGCTGGACTATGGTCGGGCCCGTATAAATGCTGGACTATGGTCGGGCCACGTATAAATGCTGGATTATGGTCGGGCCACGTATAAATGCTGGACTATGGTCGGGCCACGTATAAATGCTGGACTATGGTCGGGCCACGTATAAATGTTGGACTATGGTCGGGGCATGTATAAATGCTGGACTATGGTCAGGTCATGTATAAATGCTGGACTATGGTCAGGTCACGTATAAATGTTGGACTATGGTCAGGTCACGTATAAATGCTGGACTATGGTCGGGGCCCATATAAATGCTGGACTATGGTCGGGCCACGTATTAATGTTGGACTATGGTCGGGGCATGTGCAAATGCTGGACTATGGTCGGGGCACGTATAAATGTTGGACTATGGTCAGGGCATGTGTAAATGCTGGACTATGGTCGGGGCACGTATAAATGTTGGACTATGGTCAGGTCACGTATAAATGCTGGACTATGGTCGGGGCATGTGTAAATGCTGGACTATGGTCGGGGCACGTATAAATGTTGGACTATGGTCAGGGTATGTACTGTATAAATGTTGGACTACAGTCAAGGCACGTATAAATGTTGGACTATCACTGTACTGAATTGATCGGCTGCAGTCTCATGAACAAAATGGCCGCCACCACTGTGAGTAGGCGACTGGTACACATGAAAAACTGTGGTTACAGGTTAAGAGATGTGGAATATTTTGTAAGGACTAATTCCAGTTAACACGTTACTAGTTGTGACCCATATGTCTGATGAGTCAGCAATGAGAAAATCCAATAACGCCGGGAGAGTCTTCGCTCTCTGACCTCACAGCGAGCGCTCTTGGGGATGGGCCGTACTATAGGTGGAGGGGATGCGCAGGACGGCTGAGAGGGCCACAGGAGCTTCTTCCTAACCCACTGGGGGCTTCTGTGCAGGTGCTGCCCCCGTGGTGGGTGGGGGTTAAACCACACGATACAACCAGATGGGGAGGTGTGGGCAGCAGCCAGACCCGAGGATAGAGAGATTGTAGGAGAGGTTAAGGGTGTGTGGGAAAAAAAACACTCATTTAGCCAGTGACTTTCTAATAGACTCACTGCTGGACATTCCCATAAAGGAGGATGAATATACTACAGCCCACTCAGAAATCACTTCAACTGTAGCTGAACTATATCGCCCGTGACCCTCATTCCCACATCCTGCACAGAGTGCATCTGCTATCACCGTCGGCGAGCGCAAGTGAACTGACTGAATAAAAGCTTTTATGCTCTAGAATTGTAAATATTCACTGCTATATAGAACAAAGTGGTGCCCAATATAGCATGCGTTTTGTGCATGGTACAGACTGTGGGGGTAATTCAGACCTGATCGCTAGGCTGCGTTTTCGCACAGCATGCGATCAGGTCTAAACTGCGTATGCATATACACCACAATGCGCAGGAGCGTGGCACGGGTACAAAGCGGATCGCCACTCAGCGATGGATTTGTGCGCGTTCGCAAGGAGATTGACAGGGAGAAGGCATTTGTGGGTGTCATCTGACCGTTTTCAGGGAGTGTTTGAAAAAACGCAGGCGTGTCCAAGCGTTTGCAGGGCGGTTGTCTGACGTCAAATCCGGTCCCGAACAGGCTGAAGTGATTGCAGCGGCTGAGTAAGTCCTGGGCTGCGCAGAGACTGCACACAATCTGTTTGTACAGCTCTGCTACACATGCGTTCGCACACTTGCACAGGTAAAATACACTCCCCCTGTAGGCGGCGATTATCTGATCGCAGCAGTGCATTCAGGTCTGAATTACCCCCTATAATACTACAGAGGAATGATGATGATACTACGTCAGTGATACGGCTACTAAAAATGATCATTAACAGTAGGCTCATTATGCAGCGTGATACCTGCAGCGCTATCATCTGGGGCTGGTAGGATATACCCTCTTATCAGACAGGTAAGATGCGACGAGGGAGGTGGGGTGGGTGGTGTCAGGCTAAGTGAAAGGAGGGGATAGGTTTAGGCTGCGGGGGGGGGGAGGGTTAGGGTTACTCTGCGAGGGGTTTTGGTTAAGGCTGTGGGGAGGGGAGTGGGGTTTAGGCACCCACAGGTAGGGTTATGTTGCAGGGAAAGGGGAGAGGGTTAGGTTAAGGCTGCAGGGAGGAGGGGTTAGGTTTACGCTAGCGGGGGGGGGGTTAGGTTTAGGCTGCGGGAAGGGAGGGTGAAGGGTCTAGGGTTAACATACTTACTCAACCCCTATTGGGAGTCTAACCTTTGGGATGCCGCAATCGGTATTCTGACCGCCAGCATCTCAAACGCCGGCATATCAGCCCCAACCCGCTTGCACATGGGCTAAGGAGGAGGATGTGTTGAAGGAGTGTAGACGGAGATGTAGTCTACACAGTGTTATGGATACACAGATATTCATCTGACCTGCAACTAACAAATGGACTGATTTAGAGACTCAATGTTTATATCTGATGGTGTGAAGTCTGCACACGAGTATTTGCAGATCTCGTTCTGAGACATCGCTCGCAGTGCCCTGGACGCTGCAGCCTGATTGGTGGCGGACAGCGGCGGGAAGCATGCCAGCCCCGTTTTGTAGGCGTGCCGAGTCCAGGGTTGGCGTCTTCTGACACAGATTTCCTGGCAGCGTGATGGGGGAGGGCAAATCGATTGTTTCTCAGGGGACAGCCAATAGGTTGCGCCCGACGGTAGCAATACAATTGTTCTGCTGCTGTGGCGTGTTCTCCGCCAGCGACATTTCTGCTCGCAGCCTCCTAAAGTGGCGAGCAGAAGCGTGCAGAGTGTCCAGTTTTGGCTTTCTTGTTGCCGGTACTACTTTAGACGGGATTAGCCGGTATACGTGGCTAAACCCAGTCTATTTGGACGCTTAAGAAGTAATGTGTGGCCCCCCCCCGACCCCCCACCCCCCACCGTCTCTGATCCTGACACTGCTGCTGACACAGCCGGATCATGAGCACACTCACAGGGCAGGAGTACCAGCAACCGATGGAAGCAATGGAACACTGACGACAAGCAAGGTATAAAACCCTGCTTCAATGGATACACAATAAAAAACCCAAAAAAACTAAAACAAAGAAAAACACAAAATACATCACACATCTTTGTTAAATAAAATGATTCCGTCTAACTTGTTAACCTGTTTGCTTTTGACAATTGTGGATGACAATGAATATGGTATTTGTAGTGCAGTTGTGCAATAAATGAATATCGCGCTGGTCCATCATTCGTCTTTGGGAAGAAATACAATAATGGCCGAAGTCCGCGTGCTATAGGAGTGAAGTGATGTGCCTCTAGATTTATACAGCCCCATAATTCAAGATGATGGTGCCATCCATTTAGTGCAGCTGTACAGAGAAACCTGCCTGCACGACAGAGCCTTGGGGAGCCGTCTGTTTAGCCGGGCGCACTTGTCCCGCGCACCACACTCATTACAGCTCTCCCAGCTCATACTCGCCTCTCATTTTTTCTTTTATAATTAAGAATTGATTTGTAACCTCTACGTTAATGAGGTGACAGAAGTCTGAAGGATTTCTGGACTGGTTCCAGCTCTCTCTGGCACCACGACCCCCTGCATTAAACAGCCCCAAATGCTCATTTGTTCTTTACCGCACCCTGGGGAACGTTGCGCCAACTCCCCCTCACTTTCCCAAGTAAAAAGGAAAAAAAAAATTATATATACAAACGTGCAGAGGGGGAAAATGGTGGCTGGTACAGCTCAGCAACCTGCTGTTTATTTAATATTAGTGCAAAACGACTGGTGACATTTCACACAGAAGGGAACGAGACAATACCTAGCTCAGCCTCAGTATGGCTGGCACAGTGAGAACAAATGTATTTGGACCCTTATGGATACAAAACCAGATATAGGGCCTGATAAAAGAGGCACACACAAACCACACGCAATGATGATGTTCATGTAGCTCAACGATTATTTGCTACTGCGCAAAATGTGCGGGAAATCCCGATGGTGGAAGTGATGATGAGCCGATGGTGGTCTCGGGGCTTGCACATCCGGGAGTGCGCAAGTCCACGGGATGGGGGGGAAAGAGATCTAGCGGGATAAAACAGAACATACAAACGTATATACAAATACACGGAAACACTGCAGTAGCAATGAATATAGAGTTTGGAGGCCCACCTCCCAATTTTTATATCGGTGGCTGAAAATGATATTCTGTAGGTAAAAGTCAGATATTACTAACTTCAGAGTCATATGTGCTAATTAAAAGTAATATTGGTTTTCTCATTACTAAGCGATTCTAATGTAGTGAAATGTTTGCAATGTATTGTGTAGAGCAGAGGTTCCGAAACGCGGTCCTCAAGGCACCCAACGGCCCGGGTTTCAAAGATATCCATGGCTCCGCAAAAATGGTTAAATCAAACTGACTGAGGTGCTAATTAAGTCACCTGTGGTCAAGCATGTATATACTTAAAACTGGTCCATTCGGGTGCCTTGTGGAACCTCTGGTGTAGTGCCTTCATACAACCTTGGGTGTGTTCTAAAAGATCAACAATGAATAGGTCAACACCATATGGTCGACATGGTCAAATAGTCGACTTGGAAAAGGTAGACAGTACAAAAGGTTGACAGGTACAAAAGGTCGACATGAAAAAAGTAGACAGTTCAAAAGGTTGACAGGTACAAAAGGTCGACATGGAAAAGGTACAGTACAAAAGGCCGACAGGTACAAAAGGTCGACATGGAAAAAGTAGACAGTACAAAAGGTCGACATGGACAAAAGTAGACAGTACAAAAGGCCGACAGGTTTAAAAGGTCAACATGGAAAAGGTAGACAGTACAAAAGGTCGACATGGGAAAGGTAGTCAACAAAAGGTTGACAGGTACAAAAGGTCAACATGGAAAAAGGTCGACAGGTACAAAAGGTCCACATGGAAAAAGGTCGACAGGTACAAAAGGTCGACGCAAAGATGGTTGACATAAGTTTTTTGTGTCATTTTGTAATCTAAGCCAATTTAGTGGAAATGTGGACCCTCATAGGCTTGCTTCGCTGACCACGCTTCAGTCATGTTACTATTCCGAATCATAGTCCACATGCATTGTAAATAATGAATGAATTGAAGAAAAAACAAAAAAACTTGTCAGCCATTGTCATGTCAACCTTTGTACCTGTCGACCATATGGTGTCGACCTATTGACTGTCGATCTGTCATCCAGAGCCCTCACGTCTGTTACAGCGTCATATCTATCTGTGCTGATATCTGACACCAGAAGGTCAGCGACTATAACCAGACTAGCGGTGGTCGTCGTCTTTCTCTGCCCCCTATTCCATATAAAGTGACGCGCTCAGCTGCCCCCAGATCTTGTGTGCTGACTTATTTAAATGACGTGTCCGCCTATTCCAGCGACTGATGTACCGATTTTAGATCTGCAGAAAATTTCCACCAGGATGTGGGCAGTTTGGGGATAAATGGACATTGCGGCTGCAGTTTTAGGGTTTGAAAAAAAAAAAAAAAACACAACACAAGAGGTAAACTATTGATCAAAATGAATTTCAGATTTTATTATCAATATAATTATTTCTCTTGGACTGTACAGCAAAAATGTACTAAACTTTGCAGGAAAAAAATCTCAATTGATTTATAAGATATCATTTGTTTCTGATTTTGCTACTAAAACACCTTCTAAGCATGTATGAAACCCCATGGATCATAAAATCCCTCTTGATAAGCATGCAGCTAATGGACGGAATTCCGAGCAGAAAGACTTGGGATTTTATGATTTGCATAGAACAGAACAGCTGGGACATGTTTTGCAGGGAATTCCTGCGCATAAGACAATACCGCTGAGCATTTACTACACACAAGTGTTCAGTAATGAAAGCAGCAGGTTGCATGGGACGCTACAACCCACAATGCACTGCGCGGAATGGCTCCTGTCCAGGAACGGCACCAGTCATGAACAAATCTGTGTGTGTACGTCACGGTTATAAGTCAAACTATTTCATGCCAACAGGCAAAAGCAGCCTGCCGTGACGAATGTCAGACATCGATTTGAATGATTATTAACAAAAAAAGTGTAAAATACAAATGATCCAGATATAATTTTAAAACCTTACATGGGTGACCTTGCCATGTACGTGTGACTGCAGGAAAACTGGAATATTTTATGATGCATGAATTACAGGACAGTAGCGGAGTCTTGTCATTGCTTCTGAATTAAACAGTGTTTACAGATTCATCCCAGAGGAATTGCTATACACAACCCACTCCCAGCACTGTCAGTCTCCCAATACCACTGCAGCTTCAAGGACTCAGACAGTGTTGTATCTATAATGGTTGCAGAGTGTGAGGTGCACGCTGGCCTCTGGGTCCAGGTTGGGCCCTACACTGCGCAGTCATTTAGTAGTACACTTACCTCTATGGAGTCCCACGTTGGCGCTGCACAACTCACCTGGAAAACGTTTCTAGAGATTTTCACATTCACAGTACAGGCAAGGGCGTAGCTACCATAGGTGCAGGCAGCGCAGCTGCTATGGGGCCCAGAGCTCAGAGAGGCCACCTTCCCTGTCACAGTTACATGTGTTATATACAGGGTGTAGCTACCATAGGTGCAGGCAGTGCAGCTGCTATGGGGCCCAGAGCTGAGAGAGGCCATCTTCCCTGTCACAGTTATATGTGTTATATACATGAACTGGAGGGCATTATAATGTTATATAATATGAACCGGGGCACTGTAATGAGGCACAATATGAACGGGGGGCACTATATATCATAATGTGAATTGGGGGTACTGTGCGGCATAATGTGTACTGGCAACTCTGAAATGTGACATACTGTAGGATGAACTTAAGCACGACTGCGATTCATAAAAGAAACTAGGGCACTACTATGGGGCATAACATTAAATAAGGTTCTACTATGGTTCAGAAAATGAACTAGGGCACTATTATAGGGCATAAAATTAACAACTGTTAGAGAGAAGTGTCTCTCTAGAAGCATTGGGATGGGGGCCCCTTCAAAATGTTGCTATTGGGCCCACAAAGTTCTGGCTATGCCCCTGAGTATGGGAACTGCTGGGAACATGGCCTGGGTGCTCACAGCTGCACCATTCAGAGAGGAGGGGGCCACACGGAGGCTTCACATGGGACCTCTCTAAATTGGGTTGGGTATGTTATGCCGGCGGTCCAGATGCCGAAGGTCACATGACCGACAGTGACATCCCGACGCGGACGATCCCGACACCGTACAGGGTAAGTATTCTAACCCCTCCCCAGTCCCCTACCCAACCCACCTGGGGTGGCGGCTACAGCTAACCCTTTGGGGGTGGCGGCTATGGTTAACCACCCCCGTAGTGCCTAACCCCAAGTTCCCCCTGAGTGGTGTCGAGATTCCGGCATCTGTCACATGACCGCGGGCATGCCAACCGCCAGGATGCTGAACACATCCCCTCGTAAACTGCCCCTGCTCTCAGGGGGCTGCTACAGAGTGAGGACTACACCAGTTGGTGCGGCACAGTTTGTACCATAGGAGCACATGCTGCCAGTGCGGGGGTGGGCACCTCTCAGGACGCGTTACCACTCTCCACATGCTGAAATACATAATTGTTCAGGAAATTACACCCATGTTATGGCTCAGTCTACATCTGCCCCTCCGTGTGCAATGCTACTGGCTTCGAAATCCCATGAGCGTCTATACAATAGTACATACAGGGCCTCAAAGACCATTTGTAAACACTAGCTGAGCAGTCCTAAATGCCAGAAAGATTGTTAGTTTATATAGGTGGCCCTCATGTTGGGACGCTGTGATATTTATTTATGTCTTTTGTTTTTAAGTGGATCTAACCTCCAAGGCAGGAATTTAACAAAGCAAATGTGATACAGGGCCTTCTTCTGAGAGGGACACTAATGGCGCTGCAGCTGGGAATGTGTACGCAGCCACTATGCCGAAACATGCCAATGTCGCAGCCGCCTGGGTTTGTACCGAGAGTGTCAGCGGTTGCGTACAATGACAGTGTCCAATGCAGCACAGCCGATTATGGAACTTCGGTGTTGTTCTATGGTCGCACAGCCTGGCCGCAAGAAGTGAGACGCGGGAGCTACTGCACAGAAAACGGTCACGACACGCCTGCGGTTTTGCTGCCACTCACCATAACCGCCACCAAATGGTCCACGGCTGTCAGTCACTTCGCGGATAAACCCTTTCTGTGACTATCGCAGACACATGTGCAGTGCTACTTATACACACGCGCAGTCGGCTGTTAATCGCTCAACTGCGTAAAAAATAAGATTTTACTCACCGGTAAATCTATTTCTCGTAGTCCGTAGTGGATGCTGGGAACTCCGTAAGGACCATGGGGAATAGCGGCTCCGCAGGAGACTGGGCACAACTAAAGAAAGCTTTAGGTCACCTGGTGTGCACTGGCTCCTCCCACTATGACCCTCCTCCAAGCCTCAGTTAGGACACTGTGCCCGGACGAGCTGACATAATAAGGAAGGATTTTGAATCCCGGGTAAGACTCATACCAGCCACACCAATCACACCGTATAACTCGTGATACTATACCTAGTTAACAGTATGAATATAACTGAGCCTCTCAACAGATGGCTCAACAATAACCCTTTAGTTAGGCAATAACTATATACAAGTATTGCAGACAATCCGCACTTGGGATGGGCGCCCAGCATCCACTACGGACTACGAGAAATAGATTTACCGGTGAGTAAAATCTTATTTTCTCTGACGTCCTAGTGGATGCTGGGAACTCCGTAAGGACCATGGGGATTATACCAAAGCTCCCAAACGGGCGGGAGAGTGCGGATGACTCTGCAGCACCGAATGAGAGAACTCCAGGTCCTCCTCAGCCAGGGTATCAATTTTGTAGAATTTAGCAAACGTGTTTGCCCCTGACCAAGTTGCAGCTCGGCAAAGTTGGAAAGCCGAGACCCCTCGGGCAGCTGCCCAAGATGAGCCCACCTTCCTTGTGGAATGGGCTTTTACAGATTTTGGCTGCGGTAGTCCAGCCGCAGAATGCGCCAGCTGAATTGTGCTACAAATCCAGCGAGCAATAGTCTGCTTAGAAGCAGGAGCACCCAGTTTGCTGGGTGCATACAGGATAAACAGCGAGTCAGTTCTCCTGACTCTAGCCGTCCTGGAAACATAATTTTTCAAGGCCCTGACTACGTCCAGTAACTTGGAATCCACCAAGTCCCTAGTAGCCGCAGGCACTACAATAGTTGGTTCAAGTGAAAAGCTGATATCACCTTAGGGAGAAACTGGGGACGAGTCCTCAATTCTGCCCTATCCATATGGAAAATCAGATAAGGACTTTTATATGACAAAGCCGCCAATTCTGATACACGCCTGGCCGAAGCCAAGGCCAATAACATGACCACTTTCCGCGTGAGATATTTTAGATCCACGGTTTTTAGTGGCTCACACCAATGTGATTTTAAGAAACTCAACACCACGTTGAGAACCCAAGGTGCCACTGGAGGCACAACCGGGGGCTGAATATGCAGCACTCCTTTTACAATGTCTGAACTTCAGGTACTGAAGCTAGTTCTTTTTGGAAGAAAATCGACAGAGCCGAGATCTGTACCTTAATGGAGCCTAATTTTAGGCCCATAGACACTCCTGCTTGTAGGAAATGCAGAAATCGACCTAGTTGAAATTCCTCTGTTGGGGCCTTTTTGGCCTCACACCAAGCAACATATTTTCGCCATATGCGGTGATAATGTTTTGCAGTTACATCTTTCCTGGCTTGAATCAGCGTAGAAATGACTTCCTCCGAAATGCCCTTTTCCTTTAGGATCCGGCGTTCAACCGCCATGCCGTCAAAACGTAGTCGCGGTAAGTCTTGGAACAGACAGGGCCCCTGCTGCCGCAGGTCCTGTCTGAGCGGCAGAGGCCATGGGTCCTCTGATATAATTTCTTGAAGTTCTGGGTACCAAGCTCTTCTTGGCCAATCCGGAACCACAAGTATCGTTCTTACTCCTCGCCTTCCTATTATTCTCAGTACCTTTTGTATGAGAGGCAGAGGGAGGAACACATAAACCGACTGGTACACCCACGGTGTTACTAGAGCGTCCACAGCTATCGCCTGAGGGTCCTTTGACCTGGCGCAATATCTTTTATAGCTTTTTGTTGAGGCGGGACGCCATCATGTCCACCTGTGGCCTTTCCCAATGGTGTACAATCCTTTGGAAGACTTCTGGATGAAATCCCCACTCTCCCGGGTGGAGGTCGTGTCCGCTGAGAAGATCTGCTTCCCAGTCGTCCACTCCGGGAATGAACACTGCTGACAGTGTTAACACATGATTTTCCGCCCATCGGAGAATCCTTGTGGCTTCTGCCATCGCCATCCTGCTTCTTGTGCCGCCCCGTTGGTTTACATGGGCGACTGCCGTGATGTTGTCTGATTGGATCAGTACCGGCTGGTTTTGAAGCAGAGGCCTTGCCTGACTCAGGGCATTGTAAATGGCCCTCAGTTCCAGAATATTTATGTGTAGGGAAGTCACTTGACTTGACCAAAGTCCCTGGAAGTTTTCCCTGTGTGACTGCCCCCCAGCCTTAAAGGCTGGCATCCATGGTCACTAGGACCTAGTCCTGTATGCCGAATCTGCGGCCCTCTTGCATGGAACCTGCCGAATGGGATTGCTTCGTAGGAAGCTACCATTTTTTCCCAGGACTCGCGTGCAATGATGCACCGATACCTGTTTTTGCTTCAGGAGGTCTCTGACTAGAGATGACAGTTCCTTGGCTTTCTCCTCCGGGAGAAACACTTATTTCTGTTCTGTGTCCAGAACCATCCCCAGGAACAGTAGACGTGTCGTAGGAACCAGCTGTGACTTTGGACTGTTTAGAATCCAACCGTGCTGTTGTAGCACTTTCCAAAATAGTGCTACCCCGACTAGCAACTGCTCCTTGGACCTTGCCCTTATAAGGATATTGTCCAAGTACGGGATAATTAAAACTCCCTTTTTTCGAAGGAGTATCATCATTTTGGCCATTACCTTGGTAAACACCCTCGGTGCCATGTACAGTCCAAACGGCAGTGTCTGGACTTGGTAATGGTAATCCTGTACCACAAATCTGAGGTACTCCTGGCGAGGATGGTAAATGGGGACATGCAGGTAAGCATCCTTGATGTCCCGGGATCCCATGTAATCCCCCTCGTCCAGGCTTGCAATAACCGCCCTGAGCGATTCCATCTTGAACTTGAATTTTTTTATGTATGTGTTCAAGGATTTTAAATATAAAATGGGTCACACCGAACCATGCGGTTTCGGTACCCCAAACCGTGTGGAATAGTAACCCCGTCCTTGTTGAAGTAGGGGCACCTTGAGTATTACCTGCTGGGAATACAGCTTATTAATTGCCTCTAGCGCAGCCTCCCTGCCTGAGGGAGTTGTCGGCAAGGCATATTTGAGGAAACGGCGGGGGGGAGACATCTCGAATTCCAGCTTGTACCCCTGAAATACTACTTGAATGAAACAGGGATCCACCTGTGAGCGAGCCCACTGATCGCTGAAATTTTTTGAGACGGCCCCCCACCGTACCTGGCTACACCTGTGGAGCCCCCGTGTCATGCTGTAGACTCAGAGGAAGCGAGAGAAGAATTTTGATTCTGGGAACAGGCTGACTGGTGCAGCTTTTTCCCTCTCCCCATGTCTCTGTACAGAAAGGAAGCGCCTTTGACCCGCTTGCTTTTCTGAAGCCGAAAGGACTGTACCTGATAATACAGTGCTTTCTTAGTCTGTGAGGAAACCTGAGGTAATGGATACGAGGTCCCAGAGACCATCCCCAAATAATTCCTCACCCTTATAAGGCAGAGTCTCTATGCGCCTTTTAAAGTCAGCATCACCTGTCCAGTGACAGGTCTCTAATACCCTCCTGACAGAATGGTCATTACATTCATTTTGGATGCCAGCCGGCAAATATCCCTCTGTGCATCCCTCATATATAAGACGACGTCTTTAATATGTTCTCATGTGTGACAGGGTCACCGACCACGCTGCAGCAGCACGATCTGCAGGTCTCAGTCTAGTACCTGAGTGTGTAAATACAAACTTCAGGATAGCCTCCTGCTTTTTATCAACAGGTACCTTCAAAGTGGCCGTTCCTAAAACGGCAGTGCCACCTTTTTTGACAACCGTGTGAGCGCCTTATCCACCCTAGGGGATATCTCCCAGCGTAACTTATCCTCTGGCGGGAAAGGGTACGCCATCAGTAACTTTTTAGAAATTACCAGTTTCTTATCGGGGGGAACCCACGCTTTTCACACACTTCATTCATTCATCTGATGGGGGAACAAAACACTGCCTGCTTTTTCTCCCCAAACATAAAACCCTTTTTTAGTGGTACTTGGGTTAATGTCAGAAATGTGTAACACATTTTTTATTGCCGGGATTAAGTCACGGATGTTCCTAGTGGATTGTGTATATGTCTCAACCTTGTCGACACTGGAGTCAGACTCCGTGTCGACATCTGTGTCTGCCATCTGAGTGAGCGGGCGTTTTTTTGAGCCCCTGATGGCCTTTGAGACGCCTGGGCAGGCGCGGACTGAGAAGCCGGCTGTCCCACAGCTGTTACGTCATCCACCCTTTTATGTAAGGAGTTGACACTGTCGGTTAATACCTTTCACCTAACCATCCACTCTGGTGTCGGCCCCACAGGGGGCGACATCACATTTATCGGCATCTGCTCCGTCACCATATAAGCCTCCTCATTAAACATGTCGACACAGCTGTACCGACACACCGCACACACACAGGGAATGCTCTGACTGAGGACAGGACCCCACAAAGCCCTTTGGGGAGACAGAGAGAGAGTATGCCAGCACACACCAGAGCGCTATATAATGTGGGGATTAACACTATAACTGAGTGAAATTTCCCCAATAGCTGCTTGTATATATAATATTGCGCCTAAATTTAGTGCCCCCCCTCTCTTTTTAACCCTTTGAGCCTGAAAACTACAGGGGAGAGCCTGGGGAGCTTTCTTCCAGCTGCACTGTGAAGAGAAAATGGCGCCAGTGTGTCTGAGGGAGATAGCTCCGCCCCTTTTTCGCAGACTTTTCTCCCGCTTTTTTCTGGATTCTGGCAGGGGTATTTACCACATATATAGCCTCTGGGGCTATATATTGTGGTATTTTTGCCAGCCAAGGTGTTAATATTGCTGCTCAGGGCGCCCCCCCCCCCCCAGCGCCCTGCACCCTCAGTGACCGGAGTGTGAGGTGTACATGAGGAGCAATGGCGCACAGCTGCAGTGCTGTGCGCTACCTTGGTGAAGACTGATGTCTTCTGCCGCCGATTTTCCGGACCTCTTCTTGCTTCTGGCTCTGTAAGGGGGACGGCGGCGCGGCTCCGGGACCGAACACCAAGGACTGGGCCTGCGGTCGATCCCTCTGGAGCTAATGGTGTCCAGTAGCCTAAGAAGCCCAATCCGGCTGCAAGCAGGCGAGTTCGCTTCTTCTCCCCTTAGTCCCTCGCTGCAGTGAGCCTGTTGCCAGCAGGTCTCACTGAAAATAAAAAACCTAAATCTATACTTTCTTTCTAAGGGCTCAGGAGAGCCCCTAGTGTGCATCCAACCTCGGCCGGGCACAAAATCTAACTGAGGCTTGGAGGAGGGTCATAGTGGGAGGAGCCAGTGCACACCAGGTGACCTAAAGCTTTCTTTAGTTGTGCCCAGTCTCCTGCGGAGCCGCTATTCCCCATGGTCCTTACGGAGTTCCCAGCATCCACTAGGACGTCAGAGAAATAAGGATTGCATACGTCTCAGGCCACAGTGCGAGGGAATGTAAGAGAAGTGTGTGCCTGTAATGCCCGCAGAATCCAGGTAAGGGATAAACCTTGTGTACACGTCACAGATGTGGCCACAGCACATGACAAAACTTTAGGTGCTTGTAATTGTGCAGATGAATGATTGTCTTCTAGGCTTTGCCTCTTACACAAAGGAGAACATAAGGAATTATTTTGACATTTAGGTGCAGATTTAACAAGGAGTGATATTCTTATTATCACTCTTTACGAATGATAAATGGTGCACCAGCCAATCAGCTCATAACTGTCATGTTTGAAAAATGTCAGTTAGGTGCTGATTGGCTGGAACACTAATCAACATTCATTATGAGTTGATAATAAGAATATCACTTGTTAAATCTGCCCCATCATTTGTTATTGACGAGCCCCTGAATATATGTACATAACACAGTGGTCAGTTACTGGATAGGTAGATGCTGTATAATATTCATGGTTATAACGTAGGTAGAAATAATAACCTACTTGTAAGTACCATAATGTGTAGGCAGTAGTCACTGACTATGTGCAAGGATGGCACTATGGCATGTAGCAGTATAAATGGTCCTTGTGATAAACGGGTATGGTTCAAAAAGTCGACAGTGAACAGGTTGACTCTAAATGGTCGATATACACAAGGTTGGTATGTGAAAAAGGTTGATGCTGACATTGTCTACAGTCGAACAGGTCGACGTGAGGTTTTTTTGTGTTTTTGGGTTGTCAAATTTCAGCACATAAAACCCCAATTAGTGTACAATGTCCCCTCCCATGGCTCGCTTTGCAAGCCATGGTTCTGGCAAGGCGTCTCGTTTCGCATGCCATGCTTCAGGCAAGGCGTCTCGTGTCGCATGCCATGCTTCGGGCAAGGTGCCTCGCTATGCACACCATGGTTCGGGCAAGGTTACCATTCCCAATCGTAGTCCAAGAAATGAATTGAAAAAATGAAAAAATAAAAATAAAAAAATTCCCCAAAAAAACTTACGTCGACCATACGTTGTGTCGACCATTATCATGTCGACCATTTGAACCTATCGTTTGGCTGTCAACCTATCACCTGGATTATGTAAAAAAAAAAACCCCTAGCTATTTCCCAGAGACATTTGCTTGTTGTCAAGGCGATGAAGGAAGAGGCCAGGATCGTGACTGAAAATATTTCTGGAGTCCTTTTAGATCAAGCGGCGGGAAGTATGGTGCAATCCTTTTCCGTATCCACCACTTGCCCTCAGCAGCGTGTGCACCCCACAAGCGGCTGAACTTGTATCGGAAGTGCTCTCCCCTGATCCACCTGTAGGAGGCAGCACAAGAGAGATGCATTTGGAATACAGCTACATGCATGCTATTGCAAGTATATCCATATAAGCGTTTAAAACATCTACAACTGTGTCTAAAAAATATTAATAGTTCTTTTACACAGATTAAAATGTATTTAAGTCAACTGGCACTAATTTGAATGTAACCTCATTTCTAAGCCAAGTGCAAGCAACTTTCACCTTATGGGGCGGACGCTGTTTCGATATTCACGCACATTCCCGATGGTTGGAGGACTGTGCAAAAATTGGGGAAACGCAGTGCAAATGTGCCTCCATACACCTACACCTTTGTGTGCCATTTGCGTCCACCTCTGAATCGATAGATAGATAAGATAGATAGATAGATAGATAGATAGATAGATAGATAGGTGCATGCATACAATTGTGCTTCAGGTAACTTAAAGGCAGATATGAGTATATATTTTTTTCTAGCATAATGATATTTAAGTGCAATCATTTTCTAGCTCTGTCCTGCAGGGAAGCGGTTAATGCAGCCATCTTGCCCAGTAGCAGCTGCGATTGGGGAGGGCTTTCATGGTTCTATCACATAGCGGCCTGGTGTTATGACATCTTCCAACTGTACGCGTTAAAAATTAGAAGCAATATTTGAGTTGTGTGAAGGGGGGCTAAATCTCACAAACAGCTGTAATTAGTTCCAGAGGGCAACAGCTGTCCCCAGCTAACAGCTGAGAGATTTTTGGAGGGAAAAACAGGAACTGTGTTTTCTGTCAAAATTAACGACCTGACAAGGCCAGCAAGGGTGGGGAATAAGCCGAAACATGAGTTTTATTATTCCATACGTGCATTTAATATATATTATTGGCTTTTTATCTGGAGACCTCTTTGCAGGGTTTCCCTCCTAATTGTAAATCAAAGAAAGGACATCGGTGGAGAAACATAAATTCATTAAAAGCCATAAAAACCTCTCACAGGTTTCAGCTCTGGCCTACCCTGGCCCGTTAGCCGCGGATATAAAGTCATCCCACTGTGTAAAGTCTCCAGAAATTAATGGGCTTCTCTTTTTTCCTACAGATTGAATCTAGCGTTTCACCATGATCCCTCTGTGGGTTAGGTGAGATGTGTCTGCAATGGAAACGCGTGTTCATATATCACGGGCGCTAATAAATCGTGTCAGGTCAAAGAGACTGTTTAATTGACACATTAAATAGAAGACTCTGCGGGAGTTGGTGAAAAAAAGGGGGGGGGGATCCAAAAATATAGGATAGGGGAACTATAGTCCATATGATGTCTTTAAATACAAAGTGTGCTAGACTTCTTGGAGCGTCTCAGTTGCGCCGGGTATCTTGCGCCATATGGCGTATATATGCTAGCTGTATGAGGGCACATCTGTACTATATACTGTACTTTATCTCATTGCACCCAGCATCGTAATGGCGGAATTGCTTATTTGTTATGTAAATAAGCTAAAAGGGTTAATTACGTGGAACATTATAGTACGGAGGCTCTTGCGCTGGTAGCATTGCGCTTTGAGAGCAGATATGGCTGGAAAAACGCAGACACATCTGAGGTCCACAACTGTCCTCCTTCCCTGCCCTGTGTTCTAGAGTAAAAGAACGCGTGTGGGTTTACAGAGTATGAATGGGGCGGGCACTACACGTGACAGCGGTGCCGGACAATTTACTCCATGTTATCCCAAGCGCAAACAAGCTGTGCTCGCACATCCTGGCTGGATTTAATAGGCGGGAGAGGTGTAATGTAATATATAATAAGGCTTGGCCCTGTCCCAGGCTATGATTATCTGATTTGTTGAGAAGGCCACAGTATTAGGCAATAAAGCAAAATTAACAATAAACTGGAAAAGCGCTTTCATATTTGTGAGTCCTCTGGTAATTAGATTTATGTTGCAGTAGCTCCAATGATATGGTGCAAACACTTAACTCCTGCAGTGCTGGCACAGAACGAGACGCAGCAGTTGCCTCAGAGCCTGGCCAGCTACGCAGAGAGAGAGAGAGAGAGAGAGAGAGAGAGAGAGAGAGAGTGTGTGTGTGTGTGTGTGTGTGTGTGTGTGTGTTTGTGTGTGTAAGGAATTGGGGGGGGTTTGTTCCCTTACACTTGTAGCACAGTGACATGGTGACATAATGACAGATGATCAGGTGCCTGCAATAAACTGCAGCTATCTGCATATAACTGTCCCCTATAATTCATCACTCAATGACTGACACTGGAGCATTAGAACTGGCTTATGATACACAGGTCATGCTCTTGTCGTTGCGTGACCCATGCAGTACAGTTTCACCACGCGTTTCTTCAGTGTTGACATTAACCACTTAACTAGCACAGTCACCAGAGCCAGGTGTACCGTACCTGGCTAGGTCGCATCACATGCGATGCACTGCCCGCCCCCCCCCCCCCCCCCCACCCCACACGGACGGAATTGCGCCCCAGTATACAGTGCAGGCGGCTTTCTGGAGAGGTTTGTTCCTCTCCCTGCACATTTTAGCTGATCTCTGAGATCAACTGCAGCAGAAGGGTACTGATGACACAAGCTCCGCTGCGCTCTGTATGGGGAAGGGGGGGTGTATATATCCATGGGGGTGGGGGCAAATATAACCAGTGGAGGAGGGGAGGTTAAAAGATCAAAACTGGGACAAGGTATTGGGGGAGGGAGGGGGCTTTTAATGGGGGGGGGGGGGGTAATGTTATTAAAGGTGTTTATTTATTTGCTATTAAGGGAGGGGGGGGGGGTTTGGGTGCTATTATTAGGATTTGAGACCAGTGGCGGGGGGTCTATTGCCATTGAGGGGGTGGGAATTTATTTTATAATGGGGTCTATGGACGCAAGGGGGATGGGGAGGGTGGTGCAAAGCACCCCTTAGATATATATTTTTCAAATAAAATATTTTAATATATTATTAAAATTACTTTTAATAAGTAATAAAAAACTGACTTTCTGAGCGGTTTTGCAGAATTTTTTTTTGTCAGTTAACTGGTTAGACATCAACCCATTGATAAGTGTTGCTTGCAATACCATGGCGCTGGAAAACCGCAGTTTACGTGACAGATTATACTGATATAATAATGACTATGTAATTTGTAAATGAATGAATTGGCAGCACTGGTGGTCTGTGTGGAGGCAGCAAGCAAGTCACTTGCCATGAAAAGCACACAAGACCGGGATGACGGGAGTTGCAGCTCAGAGACCACCACAAATACAGAGCCTGGGGCAGATAATGCATTAATCCCTGCACACCTGTCAGTGATAACCTGCTGTGTTATGCACAGTGCACTCACCTGGGAGGTCCCTTCTCCTGGAAGGGGTTATAGGCCAGGAGCGAGGTCGCTGCGACATCATCGGCTAGCAGCTTCCCGGCCAGGTGTATTACCCACTCATTCTGTTCATAGGTCTGATAGATCAGTCAGCACATACAGGAGAGATAAGAGACACTTCAATATAGTGCTGTAAAGGTTTAATATTATTGCATCACTATAATTTGCACAAAGAGTAATTCATGCTATAATCACACAAAATATATATATATATCTCTCTTCAAATAAAAAATACATGTTGGAGGGTTTTTTCAGGTTATTTAGATGAGAGTACTCCTACTACTGGTGTTTCATATTTAAATGTGACAGAGTGCAGTACCTACTGGCAGCCTGCAGGGGGCACGATACCTGTCTTTTGAGGGTTACGGAACACCTCCACTGACAAGTGCAGAGTTTAGGAAGTCCCAGACAGATTCATTATTCACTTCTAATAAGTAGTCTCCAACAATGCAGGACCAATGGTTTATTATAAGGTATTATAAGTCTTTTCTCTCTCTGTAAATGAAGCTGCAGTCTATTCTATCTGATGGGAAGATGAGAGCCCAAAATAAAGTACAGTTAACTTAATAACTAGGAACACAGCAGTATGTACCCCTCTTTCTTTATTCCACGGCTTTGTTATGCATTGAATAGATGAATTCTATAACATAGGGGGAGAGGCATAAAACCTTCTAAATAGTGGAGCTGCCCATAGCACTCTTTAGAAGGTTTGCTACAACTCCCCCATAGTTATCAATCAATGGTTCTTATTTCCAAGGACAGGTTTTAATTGCTTGTCTGGGAAATGATTGTGTGTGGAAATGTCCCTAATATCAATATTATTCCCACCCGCGATCTCTGTTAATGCGTATAAGATGCTGATCTCCCCACCCAGTCATATACGCCTTGTGCTCTGCCAGGAGCAATTATTAAATAAAAGGATATAAAATGACAAAGACAGATATTATAACTTTACTGAACATGTTATGATGGAGCTTGTAGTGCACCAAGGCCGGTAAACATGTAGCAAGGGTGCTCAAATGCCCCTTGCTGCGTGTCCCTACAAACTGTTACCAGTTTCATACGTTTCCAATATACTATATGGTAGGGATGGTCATCGACCATCGATGTTTTGAAATGATCGATGGAGGAGAATCACATGGTTTCCCACCATCGATGGTACAGAACCTCCCCGATAATTCTCCCCCCCCCCCCCCACATTGTGCCAGGACACTACAACCAACATCTAAGAAGCCCCACCCCTAGGCTCTGATTGGCCCATGGGACAGTCAGTAAAAGAACAAGGATGACCATAGGTTGGTGAAACCATTGATGGTCATCCATTGCACAGCTTGTAACCACTGATGATCACTTGCATATTCACAATCGATGGTAACCATCAATGATAAACACACAAATGGCCATACCTACTATGCAGAAAGGCCTATAACTTATGGGGAAATTCAATTGTGGACTAAGGGGGTGAATTGCTATTGCCGCGGCATTTAACCCATAGACAGATTAAGGGGGGGATGCAGGGCATACTGTACCCCGGGCCTCCCACTGTCAGAGGGCCCCCCGTCCAGAGCACACTGGCATCACTCCCTCTTTTGCAGCAGCAGAACCAGACAGCCAGAATGTGAGCAACAGCAGTATCAGAATTCATGAACCATCAACGGAGCTTCCCAACCAGACGAGAGATAGGAGGGTGGAAATAGCTGCAAGTGACACAGGGTGGGGATCACTGTGGTATCTGAGTCCTGTGTAACTTGTTATGTAATGAGGGTCTAGACACACACACACACACACACACACACACACACACACACACACAGTCCTCCTGAGTCCTGTCCCAGTGTGTAAGTAGTACAGAGGCTGCTGCTATTTTTGCATGTGACAAGATAAATTACAGGTTTTATTTTTCTATGTGGTTTTTAAGGTTGTTTAAGTTGTCTTTTGTTCCACTACAAGAACATTTATAAAATAGTTGTCTTTCAATTAGGTGGCGCTATAAACAGTACCCAGGCATTATTAAACTACTAGTTTAAATCTAATATACACCATTGGGCTAAATGTAATATGCACAATCCATACATCCCAACATGACCTATTCCAATAGGGACAAAATGCTCTCTACCTGGACTTCCTTCTTAAGTTATGATTAGAATCACCTGTGTTGAAACATCCTTATTATCAATGAAATAGTTCAACACAAGTGACTACAATCATATATTAAGAGGGAAGTCCTTGAAAGAGCATTTTGTCCCTCCTGAAATGGGTCATGTTGGGAGGTATGCACAATCTTACATACACTCCCCCCTTCCACTGAGGCCCCCCTGTCTAAAGTGCCTCGGGCACCCCCAAGGCTTAATCCGGCCTTGATTTAACCTTCGTAGTGCGCCCAACATGGCTGCTTCACCTGGTATGTTTGAGGATGGGATGAAAAATACATGGACCTGATAGTTTTGTTGGGACCCTACTCTGAGTGTTAGGACGATGCAACCAGCCCCATTTTGTGTCATCTCTTCTATGGTTAGTCTATTCCACCCAGGGTAATCCTACGCAGTGCACCCAAGATGGCTGCCTCACCTGGTACCTGTGAGGGTGGAATACACAACTCATGGAAGTTATTACCCAAAATGCCTACACCAATCCTGCATTATGCTTACTCTATGTGTTCTAGGTTTTCATTTTTATATGTTTGTGTATTGCTGCATTAATCTTCTGTATTATTGGCATAATTCAGGTTGGATCGAAATACGCGATCCAACAGCAAAAACTGCTAAGAGGATGCGGGCGCACGTGCAGGGCCCGTCCTGCGCATGCACCCGCATTTTTGAAGCACAATTGTGTCATCCTGGCAGTGAAAGGATAAGATATAAAGTGGTAGGACATTGGGCTCTCCATCAGATACTTTTGCAAACACCACCTCTCCAGGTTTCCTGCCTCTCCCATACCTCAGTGCACTTCTAGTTTGCGGAGGTGTCTCTACACGAAGTACAGAGCAGGTGTGAGCCATCTGGTGGTTGCATGAGTGCAAACAAAAGCATCTTGTGCTGATTTCAGAAGTTACCTCAAATGGAGGCAGCCATTTTGTGGCTATGCACCAGTATCCATGTTACAAGGAAGGGGAGGCACTCCCAAGAGGGAGAATAGTTGTCGGTATCCCAGCGGTCGGGATCCTGGCGCCGGTATGCAGAGCGCCAGGATCCTGACAGCCGGGATACTGACAACTATTCTCCCTCTTGGGGTGTCCATGACACCCCTGGAGGGAGAATAAATAGCGCGGCGCGCCACTGCGCCCGCAGTGTGGAGAGCCCACAAGGGGCTCTTTTGCGCTCGCCCAGCTGCTGGAATTCCGGTGGTAGGGATCCCGGCGCGGGTATGCTGGGCGCCGGGATTCCGAGCGCCGCTATATCGTAGTACACCCCAAGGAAGTAGTGATTTCACAGAGGCACACCGTGGAGGTAGCCCCTGCTTGAATGCACCTCATTAGTGGTTGAGGCACCTTGTATAGCACACACTGATTTAATAAGGCTTTCAGCCTCCTAGCTCACAAAATGGCTGCTTACAGTGTGTCGGCAACAGGTACATTTTAATACGTTTGTTTTTGGAGCATGTAACAAATTTTTATTTATATATATATATATATATATATATATTTATTTCCCCCCCCAGATAAATAGATTAAAGCAATAAGTCACTCTACCGGCTGCGTGGGACATGTGTGCATGTGCTTCTCACTAACTCATTCTCTATAAAAACATTTAACATATCTGTAACGCTAAGCGGACTGGGAATAGTCTCACAAACTAGACAACAGAGAAACATTATTGTAAAGGGGCTTTAACACAGCCCTCTCCCTTTTTTTTGCAAGTGCCTGATGCATTATTAAAATAAACTCCACCTGGTGGTGCATGAAGCACACTGCGGTAATATCCTGCACCCGGAGAGTGTAACGTTCTCTACATCTGCCAGTACCAGCAATGTATTAAGTTTCACTTTTTTTTTTTCCAAATAAACATCAGTTTCCTCCCGCTTCTCCCACTGGTAGCATTCCTAACTTGCCCTGTTTTGTTATATCATTTCGTTTCTACAGGGTTTCAAAATGCTTTGCTGCAGCACAGGGTCTTGTGCAATGTCGCACATCTCACAGGCCAGATGCCTGTGCCAGCTTTGCCCACTCATGACTAACGCTGAGCCGCCTTCCAATGGGCAGAAGGAAGTGCGAGCCAGTTCTGTACTCGGGGAGAAATGTTTATTGCAGAAATGGATTCCCCTGCTGACACACGGAGACAAGGCGATAGACTGGGCCTTGGTGTAGGATATGTGTCAGGACCCAGCCCGAGGTGCCGACACTTGCTCCTAGGTTAGTTTACGATGTGATTTCATAATCTTGATTTAGACACCCATAGTTTGGGCACAGGGATTAATGCCACTTCTTGCCTGGCAGAACGCATTGCCTACTTTTAATCGTAGGCACAAGATGGAAAGGGGTTTAGTATGAAATAGCTACAATCAAAATCCCGACGATCAAAATACCAACAACAATTGGCCGACGGTCAAAATCCTGACAAGGTCAAAACACTGACATTTAAAATAACGACAAGCTCAAAATAATGACATTTAAAATGTCGATAGGTCAAAAAGTCGACAAGTTTTCCAGTGGTTTTTGTGTATGTATGTCGACACAGACACTGTATAAGTGTACCGCGGCTGCGCTCAGCACACTTTTATATTCCCCCTCCAGGTCCACTGGGATGATAAAGTATGAACAGGTCAGATTCAATGGAAAAATCATGAAAAACCCATGTCGACTTTTTGACCTGTCAACACTTAAAATGTCGGTATATTGAACTTGGCGGTATTTTAAATGTTGGTATTTTGAACCTGTCGGGATTTTGACTGTCGGGATTTTCATTGCAGGTAAATTGACCGCATCCAGGGGGTAATTCAGAGTCGATCGCAGCAGTAAATTTGTTAGCAGTTGGGCAAAACCATGTGCACTGCAGGTGTGGCAGATGTAACATGTGCAGAGAGAGTTAGATTTGGGTGGGTTATTTTGTTTCTGTGCAGGGTAAATACTGGCTGCTTTATTTTTACACCACAATTTGGATTTTTACTTTGAACACACTCACCCAAATCTAACTCTCTCTGCACATGTTATATCTGCCCGCCCCCCCCCCCAATGCGGTGCACACGGTTTTGCCCATCTGCTAACAAATTTACTGCTGCGGTCAAATCTGAATTAGGCCCCTGATGGAAAGGGTTGGAACTTCACAAAGGAACACGGTTAAGCTGAAATCTAGATTTCTTATACAACAGCATTTCTTCATAACGCTGCGATAAAAAATGTTCTCAAGAATTGCAATATTATAACTATACAATGCAGGTGGACTGTTATAAAGTACTATTACAGACAGCCAACTTGAAAAGATTGTACATTTTGAAAAATAACCTATTCCTGCATGTTTTACTGTAAATTGTAAGGTCGCGCTTTCACTTAAACTGCCAGGATCAAGCACAGTCCTTCACGTTTGTTCTAGCCTCCTCCCATTACGGTTGCATGACGGACAATACCATACTGCTCACAATTCTCAAATCTTAGGTGATCATAAAAGTGAGTTGTGAATAATGACATTTGCAAAATGTAAGACAACTCTTGCAGGATATTAATATGCCAGGGGCTGGATTCAAAATCCTTATTAATTTAGGTCTCGGTCAAGAAATTTAGCTTCGGCTGAAAGCAGGTGGGAAAATCAGTAGTAATGACCACTGCACACCTTGTAACTGTCCCGATCTGAGAGCTCCGCCACACCATCCCAGTTTGGGTGGTAACTCCGAGAACAGCAGAGCATTAGTGAAGAGGTGTTGAGAGGAGAAAATGCCAAGGGACACTACATCTTTCCCAGACTGCTATGGAGACATAGCCACACCGTCATGTGACATGTGACCATTCCATCGTCCCCCAATGCCTGGATGTAAAATGTTGGGAGATACAGCATTGTCCTGAGAAAGTAAGAGCTTATATCGCTCTGCACAGCAGTGGAGAATGTGCACACCTACCAGTGTCCCACACTGTAATGAATAGGTAATGGTGTCGGGCAGCTTAGCCATATAAAGGCCCATCGGTTGACAGCTAGTGGAAAATGTATAAACACTCTACAATGTGCCAGATTTGCTCTCGGCTGGCATTACTGTTGGCTGATTGCACATAGTTCCCTGTTTGGTGCCCATAACTGCAGAGTTCTGGGCAGGATAGTAAACAGAGCCACTGTCGGCCAGTAGAATCACAGAGAGTGGCACACCCCGTTCTAGACTGCTGCGGCAGAGAGTGGTGGTGGGGGTGTGGATGGAAGCTCCCTTGCCTTGGCCTAGCCCTGATAGATCTTTAGTCACGGCCAGGCTTGGACTGGCCCACAGGGGCACAGGGGAAACCACCGGAGGGCCCTACTGCCTGGGGGCCCACCTCCTGCTCTAAGGATCAGGTTCCAGACTGTGCACTTGAATTATACATTATACACGTTACCTTATACTGGACTAGGGTGTATTTTCTACAGTGCATTGCTGTTATGAATCTGGTAAATTATCATACATGCAGCAGATGAATTTACTGTATATATTATGAAGGGGCCCAGATGTTGCACTCTCTAATGGTTATTCAAACCAATGAGGTGGCCGGCCACACCCCCGCTGCGGACTGACCACTGCATTCCCCCGGTGGGCCCTACATGCCCCAGTCCGACACTGGTCACGGCTCTACATAGGCCTAATGACGGCTCATTGGTTTGCATTCTCCTACCTAAATAATGCTGTTTAGAGATTGGTAGAATGATAAAGGCAAGGTCTGTGAGGTCACTAGCAATATGAACGACCACCATCCACCTGGCTATTAAGCATTTGACTTACAGAATTATCCATGGAACCACCGGGTCACAGCCATCAGCTGCACAAGATTAGATGCTCCAGGTGGTTGTATGAGGTAAACTACAAACAGCAACCAGGACATAATGTACTGCAATATGGCCACGGACAATGGGACTACTAGAGGATCTGAACAGGTCTAGTACTGTAGCTATGGTAATGCTTTTATACGAGAGAGCTCTGAAGAGTTGTGTCGCATTAATCAATTACTTAAATGTAATTAGCCGTCTCTTTATTTGAATCTGAACTTTTGGAGGTATGTACTTGTGTTTATTTTAAGAGAGCTCGATCCCCACAGACGGACTCCATTACTGATGCACGCAGGGTTTAATCTTCCTTAGCTGCTAAATCTCGGCGTTGTGCGTTGCAAATCCCAGACATATCAGAGTGCCCCCCGCAAGAGTGTGCGGAGGGCTTGTGGTCCCCGAACGCTGAGCACATTGTTAGTCAGGGTGGTGCGAGAGAGCAGTCAGATGGTCCTGGCTTGTGTCAGGACGTGAGGTGTGAACTAGACTGGCAGACAGCAAGCAGCAGAACACTGGTGCATTGTTACAGCCACACGCTGCAGGCCGTCCTCAGCATGTGCACAATCACTAACCACGCTGGCTCTGCGGTAGGACCTACAGTACCTCTGTGTGTTAGCGCCTTATCGCTGCAGGAGCCAGGTTACCATCTAAGGTTACTACAGCACCACGGCCAGCGTGGTGGGAAAGGATGTGTGTGAAATGTGTTTCCACTCCCAGGCCCCGGCCTGCTGCAGCCGGACAGACTGTGTACTTTGGGAATGCAGGGAAGTTGGGAAGTGGGTGACATTTTGGCAAGTCTAGTTATTAGACTGTGGCGCACCCAGGGGACCTGCTTTGTTTCCATGCGCTGGCTATTGCCATTGATCTCCTATAAAACACTCCATCATACGGTACTCCTGCTAGTCCAGTAGCTGCTGGCGAGCCTCAGTCGGAACTCGTGGTTAACCATCTCACTGCCACATCTACACATGACGACCTGCTTCGGCCTGCTACAAGGGTTCGGTGTGAAAACGTATGACTTTAGCATGAAAAAACAAATATTTTCTTTGCACACACCCTGTCACATAAGATGCTCACGCCGCCCCCTCATTAATCTAATGTCAGCTTCCTTGCCGGCTAGGCATGTCTGCCTGCCAGGGGGGCTCGGCTGCCTGCTGTCCTCTAGACTGTAACCTCAGGACGCAGTGTTGTTGCTGGAGGCTCCTCTCCGCAGTAAATCAGAGCTCTGGCCTTTGTTTGACTTCATAGCAATAGAGATCTATTTAACCACTACTCCAGAGGCTTTTACTGGGCTGCCCAAGGCATAGGACACCATCGGCGCTGTACTTACTGTACAACTAGCAAGCGTGATGGGCGCTGCAGGTCAGGAACAGCCAAAGCGCCAAGGGAAAGGGTGTATAAAATAAATTCCAATAATTCTAGTTCTAATCTTACTGTTGTATGAGAGAAATGAGCTGATTCTGAGTCTCACTACAAAGCCCTTCCCTGGTGTACATCCGTACATGCCAGGGATGAGACGCGCTTGGCGTGTCTGTAGATGCCACCATCGGTCGCACCATCCAAACTTGCGCCTATGCTAGATGCAGATCCTCCGTCTGGGTATGGCCTCCTGTGTTAGAGATTGAGCGTCCATGCACGCAACTGCCTTCAGTGACTCGCCTGGAGCCATAATAAGCACCATCTCCGTGCCACCACCCTGTTACCTCCCAGCCACCATCCAGGAACGTTCAATACATTTCTGCTACCGTGTGTCCAAATCTGTACTGCGACCCTTTACGTACAAACTCAGGACACGTGTGCTGCGCAGAGCAGATGAACAAACAGCAGCCGTTTGCGTGAATATTGGGATAGCATCCGACTCACAATCAGGTCTCAAATGTGTTAAACTATGTGAAAAACACTATACAAATAGGCAAAACTCTCGGCATAATAAATATCAATGTCTTTAAAATAAGGGGTGTGATACGGAATCCCCCCACCATTACCCTTCCTTGGTGGCGGCTAGGGCTAAATCTAGGGGGGTGGCAGCTATGGCTATCCACCCCCCTAGTTCCAAACCCTATCCCCTTCCCTAATGCCTAATCCCCCTCCTTGGGCCCTAAAACACTCCCCGATACTTACCTTTGGGATGTCGGCTGTCGGTGTCCCGGCGCCAGTCTTCTGAATGGTGTCAGGATTCCAGCGTCAGTCACCTGATTGCCGGGATGCCAAACCTGCTGCATTCCTTCCATTCCTGCCGGCATCCGCTGCCCCTATAGGTTACTATGGGGTTTGCTGCCATATTTACCAACTTCCGGAATGTGACGCATTGACCCCCGTAGCTATAGGCTACAAATCTCAGATGCAGCCGGCGGAGAGCTCTCCCGGAACTCTCACCAGCAATGCCCGCCCCGCATGTGCGGTCAGCGGGACCATGCATGTGCAGTAGCCCCGGCGGCACTCAGAGCAGGGTCCCTGCATGTGTAAAATTATACATGGCGCCGGTAAAATCGCATCCTGCAATGTTATCTTGGGGGCTAACATTGCGCCCAGATTGCAATGGAAATGTGATTTTTGATAAATGCCCCCCCTTAGTGCCTGTTCTGCTAAATGAAAACCACTGCTAGCCACAGAATCTTGGCAACAAAATGGAATCAGTAATGGGGGTCATTACAAGTTGATCGCTCGCTAGCTACTTTTAGCAGCCGTGCAAACGCATAGTCGCCGCCCACGGGGGAGTGTATTTTTACTTTGCAGGAGTGCGAACGCCTGTGCAGCCGCGCGGCATCAAACACATTTTGTGCAGAACAAGCCCAGCCCTGTAGTTACAGTACTTATCCTGTGCGATGATTGCTGTGACGAGTGACACGGTAATGATGTCAGACACCCGCCCAGCAAACGCCCGGCCACGTCTGCGTTTTTCCAAACACTCCCAGAAAACCGTCAGTTGCCACCCAGAAACTCCCTCTTTTTGTCAATCTCCTTGTGTTCGGCTGTGCGATTGGAATTGTCGCTAGAAGCAGTGCAAAACCACAAAGAACTTCGTACCCGTACGACGCACGTGCACATTGCGGTGCATACGCATGCACAGATTAGCCGTTTTTTTCACTGATCGCTACGCAGCGAACAACGGCAGCTAGCGATCAGCTCGGAATGACCCCCGATGGACGAAGCCTACGCTTAGCACTTGTCTGTGGAGCACGTACACAGGGGACCATCCGTGTGTGAATACAGACAGCCCATGCTGTGACCCCCTTCCTGGCCTGCCTGTCACACACTCAACCGCCTGCTGAATCAGCAGCATGAACGTCATTTGGAATAGAAATAATAAATCCATAGTGAAGACTCAAATCATCGGAGAACATGATCCATTCCAGAATCCGTTATAAGCAATGAGCGAGGTGTTCTGTAGGGATAAATTATATCTATACAGGATGACGGCCGGTTTGGAGGTAACAATGTAAAACGCCACTCACAGTCAGTGTAACGCCCGGCGTGCTTTATACTGATTATGAATGCCATTTTATATTTTTCTCCTCCAACCCGCCAGGAAGTATTTTGCGAATAAATCTTTAAATTGTAGCGCTACCGGTGTAATGATTCTGGGGAGAAATCCTCCTTCTCAGATCTCCCGGGACCCATCCGATAAAGCTGGCAACTGTGCTTGCACAAGTGTTAGAAATCCCCAGGGCACATGCATTACACACCGCCCTGATGTGTTCTCTGCATTACGTATAACTGTACAGCCAGAGCGCAGCTGTGTGTCATAGCCCAGGGTAACTGGAACACACACAACTGCGGCTGACTATAGAAAAATCATGTCTGAAAATCAGAGAGGTGATGCAATGTATACAGTAACAACCGCCGGACGGCACACATAAACCACTTCTTATAGTATTCTCCAGCTGGAAAACCCCTTCAATAAACATTTACGCTCAGTATGTACAGAAAGGGAAACACTGAAAGCATCTTATACCCCCCCCCACCCCCTTCTCCATACCCCCCCCACCCCCACCCCCACCCATTGCTGAGGTGCTGGTAGTAAACAAATCAGAATATAGAGAGATTTTGGCACATGTGTGTATTTGCAGTCGAATTGGCCAGTGGCTGTGTGTCGGTGTTGCACAACATCATCCCACAAATAATTAAAGCCCAGTGCAGCCTGTCACTCAGTGATGTGTGTGCTGGGAATAGCGGAAAAGGCTGCTTGTCTGTCACTGATATGAGAGGAGATACTCCACCGTACAAGCAGCACCGCAACAGCAGAGGCTTGCTCCAGGGCTACGCAGAGTGTTCCAACACAAGAATCCTCTGAGAATATGTAGATTGGTGAAAACTATCTCCTTCCCCATATATATATATATATATATATATATATGTTTCAGTACTCTCCTGGCCATATGAATTGTTCTCTTGTCTATAACAACCCTAGGATGTCTTATGTGTGGCAGAAGAGAAAGGTAGGATTGGACCAGAGGACGGATCCTTACCTGGAACGCTGCAAACCACATCAGCCAGTCCAGGCGGTAGTGATAGGGGCTGATAACACAGGGGCGGCGGGTTAAATTTCCTGGCTTGCAATTAAACTCATACTCTTCCCAAACGGCTTTGGGGTCATTGGGATCCAAACTTGACGTCCCCTGGATGATCACCTCTGTCCTCTCTTTGGTGACACTGTGGGGACATGTACAACACAGCAATTGAAACAGAACATAAATAATACAGCGATTTAACATCAGGCTTTTTTTGGGAAGACGTTCTGCCAGATGTGTTGAAGTTTTGGGAAATGCTCATGAACAACCCATACTCCAATACTGCGGGTAACATGAATGGCACCTTATAATAGACAGAGAGTGGAGTCACCCACAGCTACCAGTCAGGCTCTGCCTTTCTTGCCTGGTGCCACTTAGAAAAAAGAGAAAGCCAAAATATGATTGGTGGTTCTGCGTTTGCATACAAACGTTATCTGTAAAGTTTTTGTTGTTGTTGTTTTTTTTTTAGATATGTGACTAAGGGGGTCTATGTACTAAGCCTTGGAGAGAGATAAAGTACCAGCCAATCAGCTCCTATCATGTTACAGGCTGTGTTTGAAAAATAAACAGTTAGGAGCTGGTTGCTTAGTACTTTACAGTATCTCTGTCCACTTTATCTCTCTCCAAAGCTTAGTACATAGACCTTAGACATTAAGGGGGACATTTACTAAGCAGTGATAAGAGCAGAGAAGTGAGCCAGTGGAGAAGTTGCCCATGGCAACCAATCAGCACTGAAGTAACATCTATAATTTGCATACTATAAAATGATACGGAGCTGCTGATTGGTTGATGGGGCCACTTTCTTCACTGGCTCACTTCTCCGCTCTTATCACTGCTTAATAAATGTCCCCTTAGTGTCTTTCAAATGTTACGGACTGTAAATACTAGTCAGAAAATTATGGGGTAGATTTACTACAAATGAAAACTGGTGGTGCAGAGAGAGTTAATAGGCCCTACACACTGGGCGATGTTACTGAAAGATATGAACGATCTCGTTCATTAATGAACGAGATACCGTTCATATCTTTCAGTGTGGAGGCACCATCGATGAACGATACGTGTCCCCGTGGTCGTTCATCGCTGGTGCCCCGTCGGCTGTGCATGCAGGCCAATATGGACGATCTCGTTCATATTTGCCTGCACTAGTATGGAGCCGGGGTGATGGGGGGAGTGAAGAAACTTCACTCCCCGCGTCACTGTTCCCCCGCTGCCGGGTCGCCCGTCTGCCGTATCGGCGGCATATCGCCGTGTCTGTAGGGCCCTTTAGATTTGGGTGGGGTGCTTTCAAACTGAAATCTAAATTGCAGTGTAAAAATAAAGTAGCCAGTATTTACCCTGCACAGAAACAAAATAACCCACCCAAATCTAACTCTCTCTGCACATGTTATATCTGCCCCCCTGCAGTGCACATGGGGGGTAATTCTGAGTTGATCGCAGCAGGAACTTTGGTGGTCATTCCGAGTTGTTCGCTCGTTGCCGATTTTCGCTATATTGCGATTAGTCGCTTACTGCGCATGCGCAAGGTTCGCAGAGCGCATGCGCTTAGTTATTTTACACAAAAGTTAGGTATTTTACTTACGGCATAACGAGGATTTTTCATCGTTCTGGTGATCGTAGTGTGATTGACAGGAAGTGGGTGTTTCTGGGCGTGTGCGTAAAAACGCTGGCGTTTCTGGGAAAAACGCAGGAGTGTCTAAAGAAACAGGGGAGTGTCTGGGCGAACGCTGGGTGTTTTTGTGACGTCAAACCAGGAACGAAACTGACTGAACTGATCGCAATGGCAGAGTAAGTCTGGAGCTACTCAGAAACTGCTAAGAAATTTCTATTTGCAATTCTGCGAATCTTTCGTTCGCAATTCTGCTAAGCTAAGATATACTCCCATAGGGCGGCGGCTTAGCGTGTGCAATGCTGCTAAAAGCAGCTAGCGAGCGAACAACTCGGAATGAGGGCCTTTGTTAGCAGTTGGGCAAAACCATGTGCACTGCAGGGGAGGCAGATATAACGTGCAGAGAGAGTTAGATTTGGGTGTGGTGAGTTCAATCTGCAATCTAATTTGCAGTGTAAAAATAAAGCAGCCAGTATTTACCCTGCACAGAAACAAAATAACCCACCCAAATCTAACTCTCTCTGCAAATGTTATATCTGCCCCCCCTGCAGTGCACATGGTTTTGCCTAACTGATAACTAATTTGCTGCTGTGATCAACCCTAAATTACCCCCTGTATCTAGACACGTTGTTCCCTGACACTTTCAGCTTGCAATCTTATTTGTAGATACACCAACACCAGGGCAATTTAAGAAGCTATTTGACCTGACTGATGTGAATGACAAATATTCTGTGTAGAGCACTTTACAACTGGAGGTGCTACATAAATAATTAATAATAAGAATAATAAATGACAACGCAGCCGCAGGCTGAGACACGCCCCGAAAACGTCATAACATGCCTGCATTTTTTCTGCAACTCCCTGTAACCGCCCCCCTGACTGTCAATCACTTTGTGAATACTCTCCATGAGCGGCGTTGCAAGACCGTTGCTGCACCAGCGCAGTACATGCACAGTTGGGCGATTAAAAATTGGGTTTGCGCACATCTCTGTAGACAAGCAGCGGTTACTCAGAGACTCAGGAGAAGAGCGCTGGTCTTACTATAATACCCCTTTTCCACTGTCGCTAAAATTCGGGTTACTGTCCTGGGATGTGGCTCACTGGAAACGTACTCCCCAAAATGACGGTAGTGTAAAGGGGCTCCCGGGTGCTGTTTACAGCATGGGAGCTGAGATAAAAAACGGAATGGTGTCTGTGACAGCTGTCACTTGGGAGGGAGAGATTACAGCGCCCACGTAAGGTCCAGACCATTCCGGTTTCAAATCCTGGTTCAGACCCAGAATTTTGGTGGGAAAGGGGTATTTGTGGTCCCGAATTCATGCCTCCAAGAACTAGGGATGAAAAAACATAAGTCTATCAAGCCTGTCATAGTTATTAAAGTTAGAATCTTACACCAAAGCGTTAGTATGAAGCAATCACCTTATTATTGGTGTTCCCTAATCTGCATTTGCTGCAACTCAACATGACAGCTCCACTCTAACTAACCCAGAAGTGGCTTCTCCCATGCCCACCCATCACCTGATTTACAGAGTGCAGCCCCATGCTAGGAAATGACTATCGGGCTGCTTGGTTCTATAAAGCTATAATGGGGATCACCTATTCCCTTCAGGGAGTGGGATTTCTGCGGAATTGCCAATTTAGCTGTAGTACTTCGTCATGCCAAACAGATTTTACCAGCAACTATAGAGAGGGCGTAATGCCCTCAGTAACCTGAGAGGGCGTGATGGAGACACTGATCAGGTATATGAAACAGGTAAAGCAGTTTTGGAAGTAGAGTCCTCTTAAAAGACGTTCTCTCCTCTACTGAGAGGGTGGAGAATTTGGGGCCTACACATTGAGAGGGTCCTGAAACAGCTCCTCCAAGCCTATTGTTAATCTGCCAGCTATGATTTCCCTAGTATATTTATATCTGTACAGCACCTGGACAAGAGGCGACGTACACTGCAGAAGGTGACCCGGATTACACCGTGCCTTCCTATATAGTGCTCACTGCAGTTCTCAGCAAAGACACAAGAGTTTCTGAAAAGTCCAATTAGGTGGATTAGGTGACACAAACTGGTTCTACTCTGTGTCACTATACACTGGCTCCACCTTTTGCACATATGGACGGGAGTTACATGTGGAATTCTTCTTTTTTATCCCCCGCACTTTGATGGGAGATAACTCAGTGGTACTTAGGCGGTCCCTCTTGCAGATTAAAACGCGGGGGTAAGACTTACTGTACAGCATAGACACTATCCGAAGCCAAAGTAACCACTAGAAGATCCAGCCGCTTGTTGTGATCGCTGGTGTCACGGTTACATAATAATCTGAGCGTGAACATCCTGCTAGGGAGGCCTGGCGAGGTGAGCCGGGAAAGGGTTAAACCGGGCACACTATGCCCCCCCCCTCCCCCAAGTCCTGTCTAGTGCTAGATTAAGGAATGGAGCACGCCCCCCAATCTGAGAATTGCTGCCCACGTTTAATAGATTGCGGGGGCAGCCGGGCTGCACGTTTCATATATATGCTGGGTGAGTTATGACTATGGCCGGCAGCCCAGCAGTAACAAGCACTTTGTAAATCAGGGACACCAAATTAGTAATAAAAGTTTGTTCCTACTGTGTGATTTCAGAGACGTCAGGTTCCACATACTCCCAGATTCATTATGAGCCGAATGCTTTTTCTTTTATTGGTTTACACAAGCTGGAATTACAAGTGCTCACAGGGTTGGCGTCTCGCTGGTCCTTCTCGCGGTTGAAATCAGAACCGGGGACCGGAGAGGAAAAGGCTGTAGATGGAGGGTCCTAGGAGCGGCGGGGAGCCCATACTTGGCAGTCAGGCCTGATCGGCTGCATTTAACCTGTTCTTGTACCGTCTCGTGATAGGTCACTGGTTACAGCTAAAGGGCATGTGTCTTATAGGGGATTTCGTCATATGAAATCCAGTCATACAAGTTATTTCTTAAAGCTAGAGCAGCTGGTTATGCAACTACAGTGTGCAAGGTTCATTAGTTTTCTCCGTTTTCAATTTTTTATTATTATTATTTCCACTGGTCTTTTCTAGGAGCTTTGATGCACCTCTCCCTTAGGAGAAAGGAAAAAACTCAAATTGTGTCTAATTTTATATAAAAATATACTTAACGTGTTCCTTTTTTTTTATTTTTTTTTACATTTTTAAAATATATCAAGATGTAAACCACCCCCGCCCCCAAAGAAATCAACTTACCAACCAACCAACCAACCAACCAACCAACCAACCAACCAACCAACCAACCAACCAACCAACCCCTAATCTCCTCTCAAATGGGTAAATTAACTAAGGTGGGAGGTTTTTTTTTTAGAACAGGTGATGTCGCCAATAGCAACCAATCAAATTCTGTCTATTTTCTTCTAGAAGCAGCTAAATAAATGTTAAGTAGAATGTGATTGGTTGCTATGATCAACATCACCAGTTCTAAAAAAAAAACCTCCCACATTAGTAAATTTACCCCACTGTATTTTTATTTTTTGGCTTATCTATAGTCACAATTTAACTAAAATACATGATTTTTTCTTATTACATTTCTTCTGTGCTTGTTAGAAGTATTATACTGTATAATTGTGTTGTTTGCATCCGTTTGCCCTGGGATACAACACAAAGCTAGGAGTAAATTTACTAAGAGTTGTTTATGGGGCGTTTACAAATCTCCCATAATCGTCGGACCAAAATTGCACATTTACTAACAAGCGTCTTGGTTTACGTGATGTCTTCCGATGATGTATGTGGTTGAATGGTGTTGTGTGTGATTTGTGTCGATTTTGCGACTTTCGCGCAGGAAGTCACCTTAGACGTCGCACTTGAACGCATTGTAAGTCACAGTAGAATGCCTCAGGAGTCACCCATCAACACAAAGCAACTCGCACCTCAATTTGCACCACAAAGTCGCAACACAAGTCGCTGTAAATCGACAAAATACTCAAAACACATTCCGACCTGCTGGTTCCTCTGTTTTGGTTCTTGCTCCTGGGCTCTGTCATGACGCTTTCACCTCGCAAATGCCGAGTCGCCCCCGGGAAATGGAAACGGGTCATTCCCGGGTGCAAGCCGGCATTGCACCCCAACACTGGCTTTCCTGACCTGGCAATATGCCCAGTTATGTTGCTATTGGGGATCGGGACCGAGGCGTCATCGGGGGCAGACATCGGGGGCAGACGTGGCTGGGAGATGAGATCATCTCTGCGTCGCCTCTCCCTATGCAATGAACGGGTCCCGGGTCGTATCGATCCAGCAACCCGTTCACACTGCACCTGACCCGGTATTTAGCCCAGGAATAGAACACTGCTTTATTACCGGGTCAGGTGACCCGTGAATTCGTCATGGCCCCTTTCACACCGCACAGCGACCCGTTTCGTGCATTGAGCTGTGATTTTAATGCGAATTTGTGCGCATTAGCAAAGATAATTCTTAGTAAATGTACAATTTACATGGACACCAATGTTATTTTAACGATGGTGATACTGCGATTTGGAGTGCGAAGTCGCATTTAACATCCGACTTCCATCTGAACTGATCCTTATCAAATATGCGGGTAGCAAAACTGCAATTTTTTTCGATAAAAGAACTCGGTGAATCGTCCAAAAACTATTCTTAGTGAATTTCCCCTCTGGTTTCTGGACACAACCGAGCAGAGGAGTCAGCTATAACAAGAAACAAATAACAATGGATTAAGTAAAACATTCTCATTATTAGTCATCTGGAAGCATGACTAATAATAATAATAATAATGGGATAATAAAGAATAATGGGGCAGATGTATTAACCTGGAGAAGGCATAAGAAAGTGATAAACCAGTGATATGTGCAAGGTGATAAAGGCACCAGCCAATCAGATCCTAACTGTTAATTTACATAATGGAGCTGATTGGCTGGTACCTTTATCACCTTGCACATATCACTGGTTTATCACTTCCTTATGTCTTCTCCAGGTTAATACATCTGCCCCAATGTACTATCCCCTGCAATGATGCACACAGGGAATGTTTGGACAGCGGTCTGTAATTTGCTGGAATACCTGGGCCTGTGGGCAGTTTAGCCACTCACTTGTTGGGGCAATCTGCATCTGGTGGAACTCGGTGGGTCCAATACATAAGGACAAGCTAATGAAGGTGTCATAAAAAAACTAAATTAGCGTATAGAACCATGTAGCCTATATTATATTTAGCCAAGCAGGGTTGAGAACACCCCCCCCCCCCCCCCCAAAAAAAAAAAGAAAAGGCTTTTTGGTTGGTTTTTTAAACATTGCTTTTTTTAAGCCGATATTTTTATATTAGTGTTGTAATGGAAAAAATAAATAAATCCTGCTTATTACATCACTACTGTGAAACATTGCAATGTATTAAAAAACTTGATCAACCATGTTTTAATGCTTTCTAACTTTAACAATGCACAGTTATTAGGCTTTGATATGATTTATTTTACATCTTTCCATAAAACCAGTTTTTAATGCTTATTATTCCTATTACATCTGAATTATGTAGATAGACTAAACATATTAAAACATACAAAGTACACTCAGAGACATCTCAAAAGGACTGAAGGTTTTGAATTGAAATAAACATGAAGAAGATTAAACCATGAGGTTTCTCTCTATGGCGTTGTTTACCCTTTAAGATTGAGAATGCTACTTGTGGTTTTCTCCTGTCCTATAGGATTGTTAGAAGAGGAATTTTAGCAGATGCTAGGCAGATTTAGTGCCTCTCTGATCTGGTTCACCATCCCACCCTCCCTATATCTCTGTTGTGTGTGTGAATTTACTGCATTGGTTCAGCTCACTCCAATGAAGACCACAAACAACAAGAATGTAGAATAATACCAGGAGGATTCCCTTATTATAAGCTTTTTTTAAGAAGTCATGGAGCCGTGCCTGTAATCACTGCATAATAAAACAAGGCGTGTTTAAAAAAAAAAAAAAAGACACCAAATATTTGGTTTAAACCAGACAGCCCCATATCAAGTGAAGTGCCAGCATCGATGGACTCTAAGCCACCACAAGCAGCAGTATCTAGCTGCATACTCAATACATGGAGGAGCTTAGTGTTTCATGAAAGACTGCATGCTTGTCAATCACACAACAGCTGTCTCGTAGCTGTGATATGAGGAATCCATCTTTATCTATATGAGCCCCCCTCTATTTAAAGAAGCAGAAGTATGGCAAATAGAGAAATACTCCTTGGGGGTCTATTTATTAAAGTGTGGGTTTATAGAGGTGGAGTTTTTGCCAGTAACATCCAACCATAATCTAGCGTGATTATCTTCTATAAGGTGCTAGAGAAACAAGAAGTAGAATCTGATTGGTTGCTATGGGCAACATCTCCACTTCTAGAAACCCACACTTTAGTAAATATACCCCTAGGTGTCATATTGGAAAACATAGTTATTTTCTATTTGATTGGGCAAGTAGGAAATCTCAGTGTAAAACACTGTGCACTTCTGAGCTCCTGCTGGCACCAAACAAAAACTGAAGTGCCTGAGCTGTGGGTGGGGTATGAGGGGAGAGGGGTCCAGTGCATCCTGGGAGCTTGAAAAGTTTTGTTGTTCGGTGCCTGTCCTGGTCTTCACCAAGCATACCCAAAAGTAACCCCTGTGAAGGCTATGGACCCTGAAGAAGACCTAAGGATTGGCAGTTCCTTTTAAAAGCGTCTACAGTCAGTAAGTTGACATTCCTATTGTTGACACCAAAATGTTGACAGTTATGATGTCAGCATGGTTACCACGTCAACATTATAAATGCCGACATCTAGAAAATGTTGACATGGGCAGAATGTTGGCATTGAGGCTAAGTTTAGCAGCAAGTGTCGACAGTCTCACATGTCGACATTTTATCTGCACTCATCACACTTTATATCTGTAAATGACCAGAGAATTGCGTTGTTTTGTTAGACGGTTTCGATGGCTTTATCCCTGCGCTGCTCCAGCTGTCAGCATGACATCACAGTGGCCCCTATCGGTCAATAACCGGCAAAGAACGATGAATAATTGGGGATTTAAAGAAAACAAGCTAAATTGTATCTTTGTCAGAGAACATCATTTCCAACAAATTCCTGCCAAAAGCACTGTCCATTGGTAGGAAACAATGAGCGATGGAAACATGGGGATGGTTATCACCACAACAATATACAATATTACAGCAGAGGGACTAAGGTGTAGGACAGATGATGAGTCTGTGATGACGAAGGCTGTGATTCTATGATTAAGTGTATTAGCAGAGTAGACACTAGAGGGTTTGGACAGTACAGGCTGGTAATCAGTATATAGGGTGCAAAGCGGACATGTTCCCGGTAGCACAGTGTCCGGAACGAGGGAACGTGCCCCCCTCCCAGATGTGGAAAGCTAGGGAGGTTTTAATACGTTCTTCAATATGTGTAAAAGGTAGGGATGATTTTATATTGGCGGGATTTTGCCAGAAGAAGTTTCTGTTGGCTCCGGCCTCCGTTTGGAAGAGGACCGTCCTCTTGGGCCACGTACAGAGTTGGCCTTCACTTGTCCAAAAAAAATCCCTTAACATGTGTTTACCTTTCACAGCAGCCAGGAACACGAAATCCAGAATCAGGAGAGAAAAAAAAAAATAGAGATGGAAAAAGGAAAATAGGAAAAAGTCTGCATTTTCCATCGCTCCACAAAAAGCTGGGAGCCAGAGGTTTCTGATGGAAATTGTTTCCCAAAAGAACAACATATATTTCTGTAATAATATCCAGCAAAAATAAATATCCTAATGTGATTAGACCTGTTGCCTAAAGTGGGAAGGCCATTCCCGCTGCAAGTATATAAAATACGCTGTAAAACCTGGCCACAAAAGGGTTAAAGGCTTAAAGAGACACGCCGTTCTTTCCTTGAGCTCTATAATATACTGGAAGGGAGGAATACAAAAATGACAACTGAGTCTCTTAAACGTTCCCACTTAATTCCTAACGCCTGGAACAGCTGGACTTATTTGGTGTGTCCGAGAGTCAGGAAACAGCCTCAAGCGGCAATGGAGGAACATTTTCCGGGAGAAACTGTTCCTTTCCCTGATTACTACTGCAGGGCAATGTCACCTTCCCTGGCCCAGAATGCCACTGGTAAATGCCAACCATCTTTTCAAACAAGAGAGTGCAAAGTTCTGCCCCCCCCCCCCCCCCCCCCCATCCACACATATCAATTTTAAGCTGACATAAAATAGGGTTAAGAGCATAAAAAAGTAACAAAGCGTAGTACAGACAGTAACGTTTGGGTGTTCAGACCTAAAAAACTGAATAGTCCTAGTTATGAAGTGATGTGACTCTAGATCTAGAACTGGTTTTGAAGTTCAAGTTACATGAAGGTTGTTGTACCTGCCAAAGGCGCCGTATGTGTTGACAATCCGGAGTGGGTTGAAGGAGGTATTCATGACTTGCTTGGAGTTCAGCAGGTTGATGACAACAGGGACACTGAGGTAGGCAATGAGGACGCCCAAAGACACGTGAAGTAGCTGCCGGACGTAGGACCCTGAGGAAATGTTACTGTACATATGAATCAAACTAGATGTATTTCTCTGTACTATATGCTTTATACATAGTGCGGGATATAATGCCGCCTGAGTTTGGCGACCGTGCTGTACAGACAGATCTTGTGCAGTCTCTGCACAGCCCAGGACTTACTCTGCCGCTGTGATCACATCAGCCTGTCCGGGACCGGAATTGACGTCAGGAACCCTCCCTGCAAACGCTTGGACATACAGGCGTTTTTCCAAACACTCCCAGAAAATGGTCAGTTAGCACCCACAAACGCCTTCTTCCTGTCAATCTCCTTGCGAACGGATCCTTCGCACAAACCCATCGCTGAGCGACGATCCGCTCTGTACTCGTGCGACAGGCCTGCGCATTGCGGTGCATACGCATGCCCACAGTACGAAAACGCAGCCTAGCAATTAGGTCTGAATTAGCCCCCAAGTCCTGACATTTTTACCTTATAAATAAGAATTTACTCACCGGTAATTCTATTTCTCGTAGTCCGTAGTGGATGCTGGGGACTCCGTAAGGACCATGGGGAATAGACGGCTCCGCAGGAGACTGGGCACACTAAAAGAAAGATTTGGTACTACCTGGTGTGCACTGGCTCCTCCCTCTATGCCCCTCCTCCAGACCTCAGTTAGGATACTGTGCCCGGAAGAGCTGACACAATAAGGAAGGATTTTGAATCCCGGGTAAGTCTCATACCAGCCACACCAATCACACCGTATAACTCGTGATATTTAACCCAGTTAACAGTATGAATAACACCTGAGCCTCTCAACAGATGGCTCAACAATAACCCTTTAGTTAAGCAATAACTATATACAAGTATTGCAGACAATCCGCACTTGGGATGGGCGCCCAGCATCCACTACGGACTACGAGAAATAGAATTACCGGTGAGTAAATTCTTATTTTCTCTGACGTCCTTGTGGATGCTGGGGACTCCGTAAGGACCATGGGGATTATACCAGAGCTCCCAAATGGGCGGGAGAGTGCGGATGACTCTGCAGCACCGAATGAGAGAACTCAAGGTCCTCCTCAGCCAGGGTATCAAATTTGTAGAATTTAGCAAACGTGTTTGCCCCTGACCAAGTAGCAGCTCGGCAAAGTTGTAAAGCCGAGACCCCTTGGGCAGCCGCCCAAGATGAGCCCACCTTCCTCGTGGAATGGGCTTTCACTGATTTAGGATGCGGCAATCCAGCCGCAGAATGCGCCAGCTGAATTGTGCTACAAATCCAGCGAGCAATAGTCTGCTTAGAAGCAGGAGCACCTATTTTGTTGGGTGCATACAGGATAAAAAGCGAGTCAGTTTTCCTGACTCCAGCCGTCCTGGAAACATAAATTTTCAAGGCCCTGACTACGTCCAGTAACTTGGAATCCTCCAAGTCCTTAGTAGCCGCAGGCACCACAATAGGTTGGTTCAAGTGAAAAGCTGATACCACCTTAGGGAGAAACTGGGGACGAGTCCTCAATTCTGCCCTATCCATATGGAAAATCAGATAAGGGCTTTTACACGACAAAGCCGCCAATTCTGACACACGCCTGGCCGAAGCCAAGGCCAATAACATGACAACTTTCCACGTTAGATATTTGAGATCCACGGTTTTAAGTGGTTCAAACCAATGTGATTTTAGGAAACTCAACACCACATTGAGATCCCAAGGTGCCACAGGAGGCACAAAAGGGGGCTGAATATGAAGCACTCCCTTTACAAAAGTCTGAACTTCAAGCAGTGAAGCCAGTTCCTTCTGGAAGAAAATCGACAGAGCCGAAATCTGGACCTTAATGGAACCCAATTTTAGGCCCATAGTCACTCCTGACTGTAGGAAGTGCAGAAAACGACCCAGCTGAAATTCCTCTGTGGGGGCCTTCCTGGCCTCACACCACGCAACATATTTTCGCCAAATGCGGTGATAATGGTTTGAGGTTACTTCTTTCCTGGCTTTTATCAGCGTAGGAATGACTTCCTCCGGAATGCCCTTTTCCTTTAGGATCCGGAATTCAACCGCCATACCGTCAAACGCAGCCGCGGTAAGTCTTGGAACAGACAGGGCCCCTGCTGTAGCAGATCCTGTCTGAGCGGTAGAGGCCATGGGTCCTCTGATAACATTTCTTGAAGTTCCGGGTACCAAGCTCTTCTTGGCCAATCCGGAACCACGAGTATCGTTCTTACTCCTCGCCTTCTTATTATTCTCAGTACCTTTGGTATGAGGGGCAGAGGAGGGAACACATAGACCGACTGGTACACCCACGGTGTCACTAGAGCGTCCACAGCTATCGCCTGAGGGTCCCTTGACCTGGCGCAATATCTCTTTAGCTTCTTGTTGAGGCGGGACGCCATCATGTCCACCTGTGGCCTTTCCCAGCGGTTTACCAACAGTAGGAAGACTTCTGGATGAAGTCCCCACTCTCCCGGGTGTAGGTCGTGTCTGCTGAGGAAGTCTGCTTCCCAGTTGTCCACTCCCGGAATGAACACTGCTGACAGTGCTAGTACGTGATTTTCCGCCCATCGGAGAATCCTTGTGGCTTCTGCCATGGCCACCCTGCTTCTCGTGCCGCCCTGTCGGTTTACATGAGCGACTGCCGTGATGTTGTCTGATTGAATCAGAACCGGCTGGTTTTGGAGCAGGGGCTTTGCCTGACTTAGGGCATTGTAAATGGCCCTAAGTTCCAGAATGTTTATGTGTAGGGACGACTCCTGACTTGACCAAAGTCCCTGGAAATTTCTTCCCTGTGTGACTGCGCCCCAGCCCCGAAGGCTGGCATCCGTGGTCACCAGGATCCAGTCCTGTATGCCGAATCTGCGGCCCACTAGAAGATGAGCACTCTGCAGCCACCACAGTAGAGACACCCTGGTCTTTGGAGACAGGGTTATCAGATGATGCATCTGAAGATGCGATCCCGACCACTTGTCCAAGAGGTCCCACTGGAAGGTCCTTGCATGGAACCTGCCGAATGGAATTGCTTCGTATGAAGCCACCATTTTTTCCCAGGACTCGTGTGCAGTGATGCACCGATACCCGTTTTGGTTTTAGGTGGTCTCTGACTAGAGATGACAGCTCCTTGGCTTTCTCCTGCGGGAGAAACACTTTTTTCTGTTCTGTGTCCAGAATCATCCCCAGGAACAGTAAGCGTGTGGAAGGAACCAGTTGTGACTTTGGAATGTTTAGAATCCAGCCATGCTGTTGTAGCACTTCCCGAGATAGTGCTACTCCGACCAGTAACTGCTCCCTGGACCTCGCCTTTATTAGGAGATCGTCCAAGTACGGGATAATTAAAACTCCCTTTTTTCGAAGGAGTATCATCATTTCTGCCATTACCTTGGTAAACACCCTCGGTGCCGTGGACAGTCCAAACGGTAGTGTCTGGAATTGGTAATGGCAATCCTGTACCACAAATCTGAGGTACTCCTGGTGAGGAAGGTAAATTGGGACATGCAGGTAAGCATCCTTGATGTCCAGGGATACCATGTAATCCCCCTCGTCCAGGCTTGCAATAACCGCCCTGAGCGATTCCATCTTGAACTTTGATTTTTTTATGTATGTGTTCAAGGATTTCAAATTTAAAATGGGTCTCACCGAACCGTCCGGTTTCGGTACCACAAACAGTGTGGAATAGTAACCCCGTCCTTGTTGAAGTAGGGGTACTTTGACTATCACCTGCTGGGAATACAGCTTGTGAATTGCCTCTAGTACAGCCTCCCTGCTCGAGGGAATTGTCGGTAAGGCGCGGGGGGGGGGGGGGGGGGTCGCCTCGAATTCCAGCTTGTACCCCTGAGATACTACTTGAAAGATCCAGGGATCCACCCGTGAGCGAACCCACTGATCGCTGAAATTTTTGAGGCGGCCCCCCACCGTACCTGGCTCCGCCTGTGGAGCCCCACCGTCATGCGGCGGATTTGGAAGAAGCGGGGGAGGACTTTTGTTCCTGGGAACCTGCTGCGTGGTGCAGCTTTTTTCCCCTTCCTCTGCCTCTAGACAGAAAGGACCCGCCTTTTCCCCGCCTGTTTTTCTGGGTTCGAAAGGACTGCACCTGATAGTACGGCGCTTTCTTAGGCTGTGAGGGGACATGGGGTAAAAATGCTGACTTCCCAGCTGTTGCTGTGGAAACAAGGTCTGAGAGACCATCCCCGAATAACTCCTCACCCTTATAAGGCAAAACTTCCATGTGCCTTTTAGAATCTGCATCCCCTGTCCACTGCCGAGTCCATAAGCCTCTCCTAGCAGAAATGGACAATGCACTTATTCTAGATGCCAGCCGGCAGATCTCCCTCTGTGCATCTCTCATGTACAAGACTGAGTCTTTTATATGTTCTATGGTAAGCAATATAGTGTCCCTGTCCAGGGAATCTGACCAAGCAGCAGCAGCACTGCACATCCACGCTGAAGCAATAGCTGGTCTCAGTATAACACCAGTGTGTGTATATATAGACTTTAGGATAGCCTCCTGCTTTCTATCAGCAGGTTCCTTTAGGGCGGCCGTATCCGGAGACGGTAGTGCCACCTTTTTAGACAAACGTGTGAGCGCTTTATCCACTCTAGGGGGAGTTTCCCAACGTGACCTATCCTCTGGCGAGAAAGGGAACGCCATTAGTAATTTTTTTGAAATCACCAATTTCTTATCAGGGAAAGCCCACGCTTCTTCACACACTTCATTTAATTCTTCAGATGGGGGAAAAACTATTGGTAGTTTTTTCTCCCCAAACATAATACCCTTTTTTTAGGTACCTGGGTTTATATCAGAAAGGTGTAAAACCTCTTTCATTGCCTCAATCATGCCACGAATGGCCCTAGTGGACATTAAATTTGACTCATCGTCGTCGACACTGGTATCAGTATCCGTGTCGACATCTGTGTCTGCCATCTGAGGTAGTGGGCGTTTTAGAGCCCCTGATGGCCTTTGAATTGCCTGGGCAGGCACGGGCTGAGAAGCCGGCTGTCCCGCATTTGGCATGTCGTCAAATGTTTTTATGTAAGGAGTCGACACTTGCACGTAATTCCTTCCATAAGTCCATCCACTCAGGTGTCTGCCCCGCAGGGGGTGACATCACATTTATAGGCATCTGCTCCGCCTCCACATAAGTCTCCTCATCAAACATGTCGACACAGCCGTACCGACACACCGCACACACACACAGGGAATGCTCTTAAAGGAGACAGGACCCCACAAAAGCCCTTTGGGGAGACAGAGATAAGAGTATGCCAGCACACACCAGAGCGCTATATAATGCAGGGACTAACTGAATTATGTTCCCTATAGCTGCTATAATATTTACTGCGCCTCAAATCTGTGCCCCCCCCCTCTCTTTTTTACCCTTTTCTGTAGTGTAGACTGCAGGGGAGAGTCAGGGAGCTTCCTTCCAGCGGAACTGTGAGGGAATAATGGCGCCAGTGTGCTGAGGGAGATGGCTCCGCCCCTTTTTCGGCTGACTTTTCTCCCGCTTTTTTCTGTATTCTGGCAGGGGTAAATACCACATATATAGCCTCTGGGACTATATATTGTGGTTATTTTGCCAGCCAAGGTGATATTATTGCTGCTCAGGGCGCCCCCCCCCAGCGCCCTGCACCCTCAGTGACCGGAGTGTGAAGTGTGTATGAGGAGCAATGGCGCACAGCTGCAGTGCTGTGCTCTACCTTAGTGAAGACTGAAGTCTTCTGCCGCCGATTTTCCGGACCATCTTCTTGCTTCTGGCTCTGTAAGGGGGACGGCGGCGCGGCTCCGGGAACGAACACCAAGGACGGGTCCTGCGGTCGATCCCTCTGGAGCTAATGGTGTCCAGTAGCATAAGAAGCCCAAGCTAGCTGCAAGCAGGTAGGTTCGCTTCTTCTCCCTTTAGTCCCTCGTTGCAGTGAGCCTGTTGCCAGCAGGTCTCACTGTAAAATAAAAAACCTAATATATACTTTCTTTCTAGGAGCTCAGGAGAGCCCCTAGTGTGCATCCAGCTCGGCCGGGCACAGAAATCTAACAGAGGTCTGGAGGAGGGGCATAGAGGGAGGAGCCAGTGCACACCAGGTAGTACCAAATCTTTCTTTTAGTGTGCCCAGTCTCCTGCGGAGCCGTCTATTCCCCATGGTCCTTACGGAGTCCCCAGCATCCACTAGGACGTCAGAGAAATAGGGATTTTCCCCAACTTTTCACCTGCTCAGGAGGTAGTGAAAGGAAATCCCAGTTAAAACCTATGGAGAATTATTGTGGGTAAAGTTTTGTGAATAACTGGATAGGTCCTTTTCGTGATTCGTGATAAAAGACAGTTTTTCGCATGAAAACGGGTTACAGCAGCTAATTGAATTCCCCCTTGTATTACACACACTGCACAATCTAAGTTGTCTCATTCTATTTTTCTAATGCAGACATTTGCAGGCTTTTTCCATAACCCGTGACATCATTGCAGCTTGCCCACAATTGCCCTGGTGAGTTAACCAATCGCAATGCACAGCAGTATGAAGGGTAGGAGGTATGACAACTTCATGTGAAGACAGTTGTAAGCAGCTGAACGTCAAATCTGCAGCGAGATGTACTGCATTCATGTCTTGTTCCTTTACGTCAGTGTTTCCCAACCACAGTCCTCAAGGCACACTAACAGTCCTGGTTTTAGTGATATCCAGGCTTGAACACAGGTGACTTAATTAGTAGCTCAGTTATTTTGATTTAACCATCTGTGCTGAAGCCTGGATATCACTAAAACCTGCACTGTTGGTGTGCCTTGAGGACCGCGGTTGGGAATGCCTGCTTTACGTCACACAGCTTCAGGTAAAGACAATACAGAAAACTCATTTACAGAAGTCCAATGTTGCAGCTTTCAATCCAGATAAACTGTAGACTAGCCACTTTAGTGTAGGCACGTCGTACATCTTAAACTTTTCATAGTCTTTAATAATTGTGGCGGTCACCTGTGTATACTAAAGGGGGGTACTCACGGAGCGATATTCTAAGCAATCTGACTAGATTGCTTAGAATTTAAGCATTATCGCTCCGTGTGTACCCCTCACAGCGATAGCGATGCGCAGCCCCACGCATCGCTATCGCTGGTGCTAGATTGGCCTGCATGCAGGCCAATCTAGTGGGTCGCTCACTTCACCCGCTGGGTGAAATGAGCTGCCCCCCCCCGTCTCCCCCCGCACGCTCAGCACACATCGCGCTGTGCTGAGCGGCGGGAGAGATGTGTGCTGAGCGCTTCACTCAGCACACATCTCTCCCACATCGGCCCGTCTATATGGGCCTTTAGGATCACAGTTCTCATTCTAGGGGCGTATATCTAGTAATACATCCAGGGGGAGAATTATCAAACCTTGGAGACAGATAAAGGGGAGACAAAAAAAGTACCAGCCAATCAGCTTCTAACTGTCATTTTACAGGCTGTGTTTAAAGAATGACAGGCGTTTATTGGTTGGCACTTTCTCTCTCTCCCCTTGATCTCTCCAAGCTTTGATAAATCTCTGCCTCAATGTGACGCACAATTGTTGATGAACTGTGAGGAGATTACTCATTGGAAATGTATCTCTAACAATGCCGAATGCTCCATTCACATAACATCACATAATAACATGAAGATTACAAAGGGGGAACCTGCTATGGCTTCATAACTGAGGGGGAGATGTATCAAACCATAAAAACAGGGGAAGTCGCCCATAGCAACTAGAGTCTATCATTTATCACGTATTTTCTAAAAAAATTATAGGTTGCTATGGGAAACTTCTCCACCTGCCCTATCTAGAATATGTGATGTCTCCCCCAATATTCTAAAAGTGTGTTGTATTAATAAAGTGGGATACGGTCATTAGGTCGACCACACCTAGGTCAAAAGTCATGAGGTCGACCACACCTAGGTCAAAAGTCATGAGGTTGACCACTATTGGTCGACATGTATTAGGTCGACTTAGAAACAGGTCGACATGCGTTTAAAAAAAATTCTTCTTTTTTTGAACTTTTTAATACCTTACGATCCACATGGACTACGATTGGAAATAGTAACTTGTGCCGAGCGCAGCGGTACTGGAGCGAGGCACCTTGCCTGAAGAATGTCGAGCGAATCGACACGGTGCACTAATTGGGGTTCCCAGTCACTTTACGAAGAAAACGACACCAAAAAAGAGGAAGACCTTGTTCATGTCGACCTAATTACCACGTCGACATAATGCATGTCGGCCAATAGTGGTCGACCTAATTACCCATAGCCAATAAAACAGCCACGTTCCCATGACAACCTGAGGAAGAGAGCGGCTTTCTGGGAAAACTAGGGCAGGTATTATACTGCGCTGTATTTATAAGGGCGTCATCAGCGCAGCATTAGGTGGGTACAAAACAGACAAAGCTGTTGTCTGTGTAAATATGTGTATATATAATAGCAGAAATGTGAGGAATGAGGGGAACATTTGAACCAAAACAACCAAAGGCCAGCGGTTCTCATTCGGTGCGAATCCCACTTACATATATATGTGTCCTAAAGGTCGATTTTGATGAATTTTAATTAATTTCAGATCGATTAAAATGGATCTTAATTGATGTTGGGCTTCCAGGGCTGAAGCACACATTTACTAACACTTAACAATTAGTAGAAACAATCATGTGTTTGTGTGCTTTAGCCCTGAGAGCCCAGCATAGA